>NC_081408.1:665775094-666392317 GCF_030272615.1 Cryptomeria japonica | reverse complement strand
ATAGAAGACACTATAAGAAATGGAGGGATAAGATTAAGAGGTGTAAAAGATAAATGGTCGACTATGATTAGAGGGTAGGTAGAGAAAATAAGAAAATAATGAGAGGGTAGGTAGTGTAGGAATTAAGAGATTAATGACATGTGTCATGGGTAGAAAAGGTTAATGAATTAATTAAATAAAGATTTATTTAATTAATAGAAGAAGTGGGATCAATTAAATAAATAAAAGTATTTATTTAATTTAAGAAAAGACAATTTAAATAAATAAAAGTATTTATTTAAATGAGAAATAAGGCTAGAAGAGGATAAATGAATTAATTAAATAAATAAAGATTTATTTAATTAATAGAAGAATTAGGATAAAATAATTAAATAAATAAAAATATTTATTTAATTAGACAAGACAATTTTAGGTGTCTACAATAAATACATAAAGAGACAATGAGATTCACAAAACAATAGTGAATCTAGCAAAAAATATAAATGAGTTGGGTCATGAATAATGGTGTAATCTACATCAAATCATACAAGAAACACCAAAGATCACATTAAAGACTTCAATCATCTGACATCGTTTCTTGTAATGCCCTGCCAGGAAACCCCAAAGGGATAAAGCTAAAACACAAGAATAGAGTGCAATAATTTTTTTTAAAAAAGTTACACAACATTAAGATACAACAAGATATCAAAGATTCAGATTACATAGCGGAAGACATCACATAACACCAAGATGATCTTGGAGTTCACCCCTAAAGGGCTACATCTTCGGGTCTGCTCAACTGCAAGACCCCTCTGATAATTAATAAAGTTAAGAATACATGAGGGTCTCATAATTTACAATCCTACCATCATGACGAAACATAATCAATATACAAATGACCACATCGGTCAATAAATACATAAACGATCCTTGAAAAGGAAGGGATCCAGCTGAACATAATCGAAGCTAATACAAAGGTCCACTGGAGCATCCACAAAACCGAGTCATCGCAACCCAAGGTCTGGCATGAAATCAAGTTCTCACAAGGACATAAGCAACAGGACGACTCCACAAAAGGTGCTCCTATCAAGACCATACAACCACACACTAGCGAACGTAGGGACAAGTGTCATCACACAACCTGGTATGGTTACCATGGCAGGTCTTCATAGGTTCTGACCCCATACACTAGGTTAGCCTGGCAACCTAATCTGAACCTCCGACCCATCCAAGCCTCATGTGGACCCACACATCCTTTCGTGAAGACAAGGATGATGGTTTGCCATTTCAGGCCTTCTCACAGCATGTCGAGTCTGTGTTAGCACTCGTCCCATGTGTGAGGCACAAATATCTTACATAGAGATTAACATTTTAATCTACTGTTAGGTTATCACTTATTAGACTCACTTTCGATGGGTTATCCAGCAGCCACTTTAGGCGCGACCCCTAATCGAAAGCCACTTTCCCATACGACACTAGACTATACTCAAGCGACCTCAGCAACCAAGGAAAACACATGGTCAAGCAAACAGAGTTCAAAAAGGAGGGAACATCCATCTGGTCAAACACAACTCAAAGAGGTACACTTACTAACAGTACTCTAACCAGAGACCTAACCAACTACGGTCAACCACGAATCATCATTCGACACCCACATACAGGATATGACCAATACAACACCACAACAAAATAATAGTCAACTCGAGTACCCGAGGACAGAAACAGGTACCCAAATCAACCATACGACAGGGTCCAATCAAACAAAGCAAGGTTTGCCATTACTTAAGCAAAAGCGAATACAGAAATTAAACTCGCATAGGCAATAACCCGCAGATACAACCTTTTCCGAAATGATTTAAACATTAAATGTCGATCAAGTTTTCTAAATGATCTAAGTTAGATTGCAGATATCTACCTCATCTAGGTACAAATCATTTTTGGTTTTCTAACTCTCTAAGGTTCAATTGCATCAAACATACATAAATGCATCATTATGAGTCTTAAACCCAATTCACATAAATAAAATAAATAAACCTTAACCAACTAAATATGATATTTATTCTTGAAATAAAACATCATTCCCATACTAGCTCAAAAACAATCTCTCCAATTTCGTTTTTTCCAAGCCCAGTTACACTATATGGATCAAGGAAACATAAACATATAAGGAATCCAATTAAAGATAGTCCATTCCTAACTTAACAATTATTTCCTTACTCATATAGAAAAGAATGCCAAAATTAACTATTAATTAATATACACTTATTAATCTACGATTAATAAAATATAAACAATTAATAATTTAATAACAAAATAACAAATTAAGTATCTAATAAGAAAAATATGCATTACTAATAAAATACAATTTTGAAAATTAATTAATGTATATTACCACTTATACAATTAATTAATTACAAACTAATCGTAATTTATTAATTGAATGCTATTTTTAAACTTTATTAAAACTTAATTTAAAAAAATATATATTTAATAATAATAAATTATTATTATTATTATTTTTATTATATAAAAAAAATTATTAAAAAAAAACATTTATTTTTTTTACAAAAAGTAATAAAAAAAAGGTATGGGGGGGGGGAGGGGGATACCCACGTGGGTCCCCCTTGGTAGCCCACGCTACCTATGGCAACATTGCTACCAAAAGATAGCAGTTCGCTACCATTGGTAGCGCTGCTGCCAATAGGTAGCAGCCGCTACCTTTGGTAGCAATTGTCTCCCGCGTGGTGGGGATTTGTGCCCTGCCACGTGGGTTTCATTTTATTTTATTTTTTCTTTATTTTAATTTAATCAATTTTTTTTTTTAAACATTGTTTACTGTGAAAAAAACACAGTCAGTCTCCCAGAGACTTAAAACAAATCTTCCAGCAGCATGGTTTCTTTTTCTTTTCCCCCCCTTTTTTTTTTAACAAACCCCCATTTTCTTTTTTTAATAGTCTCATATAAAGACTTAAAATTAAAATTTTCAGAATGATAGAGGTTTACAAGATAGAGAAATTTGTTGAATACCCTTCCAAAATATACCATTTTGGGCAAAAAGAAAACTCATTTCTCAAACAAGATACAAGCAATCAACCAATCTTAACTAATTTCCACTATAATTCCTAATCTTGAGGCAATCAATGGAGAATTTGAAACCAAAATTGCATGAAGAACATTCAAGCCCATCTTTTTTTAAAATTTAAACAATAACTAAATTGATAAGTGAAATTCCTACCTCAATAAGCATTCCTGGAAAGGATCTGATGGAGAGCCCCAACCTGCAACTCAAGAAATCCTTCTCCTTCCAAAATCCCCAAATTTTCCATCCAAAATATTTTCCAACAAAAAAATCAATCCCCAATATTTTCCAAAAGTCTAGGTTAAATGGGAAAAGTTTGACCAAAAATTTTATTTTTGGATTTAAAATTTTTATTTAAAATAAATCACAAAAATCATTCTTTTAAACTATATCAATAAATTAAACTTGCTTTTCAATTTAAAATTTGATTTTCTTAATTAATTGAAATTAACTTTTCTATTACAAAGGAGCCAACATGATTAAATTAATTCTATTTCAATTAAATTTAAATCTTTCTTTTCATAAGCATAAACATAATAAATTTAACATTAAAATTAACTATTTAATTAAACTTGCTCCCAATTTAAATTGAACAATTCAAATTAACGATAATCGCATAAAGAAGTCCTGTTTAATTTAGTCCATTAATCTTTAATGCACAAACACATATTTAATCAAATTAAATACTAAGGACTAATTACTCAATTTAACCATACACACAAAACACGCAACCCAAGAAGCCAAACAGACAGACAACCCACAAACCCAACCAAAGGGAATACCGATGACCACTGACAACGCTCACTTGAGCACGACTATGGTCAAACGAGGGTATCACGACCACCTAATCCAACTCTAAGGATTAAAGAGGTAAACTCAAACCTGCAAATCTAGGTGGAGACGAACCTCGCACCCATGCGGTACTGTACCTGAAATCTCCTACAACCAAGAGTCATACATGCATACATATATAAATTTAATGAAATTGTTAGCCCGAGATAATAACATGAAATAGGAAAACTAATAAACTTGCATACAAACTGGTGCGAAAACCACATTAACAGGTATGCACTAAAATCAAAACATCTGACTATAACAATATAATATGATAAACTAACTTAGGTCAAACCAAGATTAGAAACTGATTAGGGCAGGGGTACTACATTCTTCCCCCCTAGGTTCTGACTTACTCTTGGAAGTCGCAAGGCTAGATGGAGAACATGTCACACACATTAGCCTTGAAACTCATTCAAAAAATATTAAATTGCACATAGGAATCTTTCCATAAATAAATGAAACAATATTGCTAAATCCTCTATGAATGCCATTATCCATTGGCAAGATACATCTAAATCCATACATTTCTTATAACATTCTAGGAATTATCTACAATCATAGTAGAGATACAAGAATCTTCTCCCTTTCATTACACCAAATTAAAACATTAAAAGAGGTAAGCAAAAATTGTCATTCTCCTCTATCAAACATGACAAGAAAACATGCCATCATGATCAATTTCTTTTACCAATACATCTTTTTCTTAAAATTTTATCGCATAGAACTAGCTTCAAATATCAATTTCTACAACCAAGTTAACTTTCAATAAATAAGAGCAACATAAATAACTCAATTGCTTACACTTGCTAGGCATAAGAAAACCTTTCCAAAGACTATGTCCCATAACATAGTGACAAGTTAACACAATTTACTCCATGATACACATAATAACCATCCACCTAACTGGAATGCACAATTCAAAAGGCCACATGTGAGCATGTCTAATGCTCGGTCAAAGATAACATGCACGATCAGCATCTCTATGCCTGATCTCAGAACAATAAAATGATCATAAATATCCAATATCTCACTCAAGGCTCGATGGTGCTTGGCACACCATAGCGGTGTTATCTTCCATACAAGACCTTCGTGAACATCCCTTGTTGAGTAAGGTGGTTAGCCTCCAAGAGATAGTCACCACACATAGGTAGGTAGTGGATCCTAGCTGCATCATAGCCTCACATACCCCCATCCTCAAGGTTCCTTACGTCTACTTCCTCGTACACACTCTACCAAGACTGTCGCGTACGTCCTTAGAGAGGAATTTCACATTTCAACACAAGACCAGCATATGAAAACAATAAGGATAAATCAGTTTAGCCACCAAAGTATAGATGAATAAAGATAATAAATCATCAATTCCAACAATAAGGCAAGAAAATAATCCGGAATTTGCAACACCAAATCAAGAATGCAAAAGATCACAAGATCATGGTTAAACCTTCAAAATCAAAGTAAGATAAATTGCTGGTCCCCAAAGAAATAAAAAGAATATCACAACTACACATAACATCACTGTGTGACTAGCATCTAGCCACCAACGAGGAAGAAAGGAACAATCATCTAGCTATTGCAGTAGCTCATCATGTGGTGCGACATAGTCACACTACCCACATGGCATGGCGGTGTGCACCTCGACATCACCCCGCATCACGTCATCACGTGGCATGGCAATACCCCAAGCAGAGAAGACACACAATGGACGTATTCTGCATGGTAGTGTACCTCACGAAAACAAGCACGTGCAGGTCACGTCCCGCATAGCGACGTATCTAGAAGGATACTCGCCATAAGCCAGAGGTATACATGACTAAGGTCCACCCACATGCCCACCAACACATACTAACTGGAAGCTCATGTGGATAAACCTACCTTTCATGAAGACAAGGCAAAGGATCCTCCAAAATACACCATCACTATACTCAAGAATCACCATCAAAATGCTCAAATAAAGGAAAGGAATAGGCTGCCACACATAAACCTATAAATAGATTCATCAAAAGGGAAAGTATTGAGTACACCTTTGATACAGTCTTATAGTATAACTATATCATTCCTCAAAATAGAGAAGCTAAAGTCGCTTCATGTCTACATTACTCGTACACCGATCCATACTTTTCAAGGAATGGTGACTTCCAATACTACCCCTTAACATACTGAATTACCCACAACCCGAGGTTTGGTACTCAGTAGGGAAACAAATAAGCAACATCACATAAACAGTATGGTTTCTCATACTCATAAGCAACAGACAAGTACTCAAATTATTAACAATTCACAATTACATAAGGAATAACATCATTCCTATATCTTTCTCGAATTCCACTAAGCATTCATAACTAAATTACCAACTATGCAAATTCTTTTCCAAGGAGGACTTTCATCTTTCAATATGAAGCCAAAATGCAACAGTACAATTTCACATGCGTTATAAAAATTCTTTTTAAATCAATGCATTCTTAGTAGCATTTCTACAAATCTTATAATCTAGGCAAAGAGTAGGAAAAGAGAGTTTGATAACCAAACTATTTCCTACATAGACACAAGATCAACAAAATCACACTACATGCTCAAATTTCTCACTATAAGTCTATCATTTTAATTGCACGGTTTTCATTTCGCTACCATTTTTGAAGAGTATCAATTGACCTAACATGACATTTCCAATTATTATGGTTGCAACGTAATGTTCTAGTTTTCCAAACAACATAGATCAAAACAAGCAATCTTTTCGATAATACTAGACCTCTTGAAAACACTCACTTATTCTTAATACAATACAGACACATGTCCTAATTTTGCAACCTATCATTAAAATCAAATTACAATCAGAAGGTAAGCGAGGAGCTATCAACAAAATAATACATATCAATGCCTACACATCAAACAGGCTTTTCATTTGCACTTTCTAAACATAATAAGGTAATTACATATATCCAAAGCACGCTCAATTGAGCATTATTAAAATAGATCCTTAATCAAACTGGTTTAGAGAAACACATAAAACAATCTTTTGTGGAACACATTATTACACTCTTGAAGCTACTATAACATGTTCCCTTTAATACTTCTTTTACAAACAAAGTAGTTTCACATAACAACTATTCGCATATTAATGCACATTACTTAAGATATAATTTAATTATGTTACTTTTAGAAAACACATGGAGAATTCTTTAATGTAAACATGTAGTTTTCTCCCAATAACCAAAATGGACTTTCAACCCGAAGCCCTTTTATAATCTAAAACACAGAAGCGTCATAGGGTTCACACAGGGTTCAAGAAGTCACACCCTTCTCTTGCAAAAAGGAAAACTCAAATCAGAGATAATTACACACACCCCAAATATTTTAATTTCCAGAAAGAGAGAGAGAGGAGGAAGGGTTATAACCATTCAATTTGCTACAAAATAAGCATTCAACATTTACCATACTAGTCCTTCAAGCGAACAACAATAAGCTAGATCATAATCTTAAACAAGCACATTTCGCACTTTCAGATTCTAGACAAGCACTGACCAACCCAAATGGATTAGTCCAAAGAGTACAACACTCAATAAGGAAGGTACATACAACTCTCTTTCATAATATGAGTAATCGTAGACCAAGACATCAATAAGCACATATAATCACTTAAAACACCAACATCAAGAAGGTGAAAACAAGGTGTGCACACACGCGTTACACACAAGTTAAGGTCTGCTCAATCACTCACATACAAAGAGGAGGACAAGCATGCACATAAGGTTGATACACCTCACACCAACTAAGGGCACACACGACACCAGAGATCCCAATGTTTGCAACATGGGCTTTGATGCCAAATGTAATGCCCCGCCAGGAAACCCCAAAGGGATAAAGCTAAAACACAAGAATAGAGTGCAATAATTTTTTTTTTTAATTTTTTTTTTAAAGATAAACACCCATTTTCTTTTTTTAACAGTCTCATATAAAGACTTAAAATTAAAATTTTTAGAATGATAGAGGTTTACAAAATAGAGAAATTTGTTGAATACCCTTCCAAAATATACCATTTTGGGCAAAAAGAAAAATCATTTCTCAAACAAGATACAAGCAATCAGCCAATCTTAACTAATTTCCACTATAATTCTTGATCTTGAGGCAATCAATGGAGAATTTGAAACCAAAATTGCATGAAGAACATTCAAGCCCATCTTTTTTTTAAATTTAAACAATAACTAAATTGATAAGCAAAATTCCTACCTCAATAAGCATTCCTGGAAAGGATCTGATGGAGAGCCCCTACCCGCAACTCAAGAAATCCTTCTCCTTCCAAAATCCCCAAATTTTCCATCCAAAATATTTTCCAAAAATATTTTTCCAACAAAAAAATCAATCCCCAATATTTTCCAAAAGTCTAGGTTAAATGGGAAAAGTTTGACCAAAAATTTTATTTTTGGATTTAAAATTTTTATTTAAAATAAATCACAAAAATCATTCTTTTAAACTATATCAATAAATTAAACTTGTTTTTCAATTTAAAATTTGATTTTCTCAATTAACTGAAATTAACCTTTCTATTACAAAGGAGCCAACAAGATTAAATTAATTCTATTTCAATTAAATTTAAATCTTTCTTTTCATAAGCATAAATATAATAAATTTAACATTAAAATTAACTATTTAATTGAACTTGCTCCCAATTTAAATTGAACAATTCAAATTAACGATAATCATATAAAGAAGCCCTGTTTAATTTAGTCCATTAATCTTTAATGCACAAACACATATTTAATCAAATTAAATACTAAGGACTAATTACTCAATTTAACCATACACACAAAACATGCAACCCAAGAAGCCAAATGGACAGACGACCCGCAAACCCAACCAAAGGGAATACTGACGACGCTCACTTGAGCACGACTATGGTCAAACAAGGGTATCACGACCACCTAATCCAACTCTAAGGATTAAAGAGGTACACTCAAACCTGCAAATCCAAGTAGAGACGAACCTCACACACATGCGGTATTGTGCCTAAAATCTCCTGCAACCAAGAGTCATACATGCATACATATATAAATTTAATAAAAGCGTTAGCCCAAGATAATAACACGAAATAGGAAAACTAATAAACTTGCATACAAACTGGTGTGAAAACCACATTAACAGGTATGCACTAAAATCAAAACATCTGACTATAACACTATAATAAGATAAACTAACTCAGGTCAAACCGAGATTAGAAATTGATTAGGGCAGGGGTACTACATTTCTTGTCCATACAAAGGAACTTGTCAAGCATATCTGAAGAAATACAGTGAGAATAAAGGGGGTCTAGAGCAGTCACGCATACACAGATAATTATAGCAATCTCTGCCACCTGAGAAAAGACAGATTTTGGCCTCAAAAATTATAGACACGTTGATTTAAAGGGTTCTTGAAATCGGTAAACTGGGTTTTTCTAATTTTTTCACAGAAATTAGAAAGTGAGGAAATGAAAAAACCTAGAAAATCTTGTGAAAATATAGTTCACAAATTTAGAAAATCCTTCACTAGTCCAAAAGGGTGCAAATAAAGAGATTTCACAGCCAAGGATTGAAATTGACAGTTGCATACACAAAGAGGGATTTTGGGAGTCCAAATACACTGATCAAAGTTTTGGTGCATTCAAAAGACCAATAAGGGAAATACATTGGGGTATCACACATAATATACAGTGAATGTTTTTCACCAAAGACATAAATCAAAGCCATCAAGTATCATTTGCAGTCATACAAATTTTGATTGTAGGTTTTAGACATAATACATGGTGCAACTTTTAAAGGTTAAAATGCAGAGATAAAAAAATAGTAAAAGCCTTTCATGGAGGAAGTTGGAAGAAGTAATCATGAATTATACAAAAGTCTTGACGAGCATGTTCATTAGAGAGAAGATCCATTCAAACATTTAGTGCAACTTCCAAATGACAGTGGACACTAACTTAAAACAGTGAAAATGCTTCATAACAACAAAAGAACACGTTAATGAAAAATGGGTCACAGTCAAAAAACCAAGTAAATATTAGTCATGGGGACATATAGCAGTCTGATATCACTGTTAATAATTGTAGACACAATCATTGTCAGTCTCCAAAGACAGAGGAACATATATAGCCATCAAAAGCTTACAAGCATCAAAGCAATATCATGAGCAGACCCTTGAAAGTCCTCCAATACAAACCAAATGATCAAAACCTACACATACAAAGAATGGAGTATTTCAAAAAGCATCATCAATGGTAAAAACCATACAACTCCAAGCAGAGCTTTTTCATGCAAAAAAACCTAAAATAGATGCTGATAAAAGCAAAGTCTCTACGCTTCTTTTAAAAGAAGATATAAAAAGATAGAGGTTCACATACCACGTTCAAAGAAATCTGAGTCCAAACATGCAAAGATCTAGTAGAATCCAAGTTTGAGTTCAAAGATTATACATGTCGACTACAACAGTTCTCTCCCACAAGATTACAAAATTGAAATGAGAATAGCGGCTAGGGTTTCTTGGTCTCACATGCCCTAGCTCGAGTTTTTTTGGGGCTTTTTGATTTATTGTTATGAACAAATGATGCATCTATTGTTATGCCTCATGGTTAAAGACTTTATGTCTTTACCAAAGCCATGTAATGAGCCCTAAATTAAGGGCCAAGAGCTTTTAATAGGCTATTTATTTTCTTTTGCCTAAAGTTATAATTAATATAATTTTATTAAGGTTTATTTTATTAGAAATCTTAATAAAATTATATTAAGTTATAAAGGGGAATATATATAAGAGAAATAAATATTTTATTTTAACATTTATTGAAAAAAATATTATTAATTATTTTAATAAATGTTAAAATAAAATTATTTAAAAAGAAATAAATATTTTATTTTAATATTTTTATTAAGACAGATTGTTTTAATAAGTATTAAAATAAAATCATTTAAAAAGTAAAAGGAAGAAATATATGCAACATGCATTTTCAGAAGGGGAATGTTTTCTTTTTGGCTATATTTGGCTGAAAGGGTCACATGCAGAATTCAAAGAGAGGTGCTTTTTAAGAAGCTATATTTGGCAGTGTACATCATGCAGTTTTTTAGAGAAGGGGAGTTTGTGGCTATATTTGGTAGTTAGTGGCAGTCAGAGTATTAGTTGCATATCTTATGATTTGAGGGACTGTTTTTATCCACAATGACTATTTTTGGTAGATTTTTACATGTGCTTTGCACACTATTTTAGGCAAATTCGCCTAGGGTTTCTTCATGCAATTTTTTTTTAATTTGGGACTCAGTTATCTTTAGCTCTCTATTCGTAGGAGCTTGTCTTCTATATATTCCTCTTCTCTTCATTTATTTTTGGGTTCTTTTATTTTCTCAACATGATTGTGGATTGTTTTAGGCCCTTTCATGCTCAAGGATAGCATTGTAGCTCACATTTTTGAGTTTGTAAAAACAACAAGTCCTTCATTTTTCAATAAAATAACAATATTTTCCTTCTCAAAACTTCTTGTATTGTGCTATGGATAAGTGATTTGATGTTATTATTGTCATTTGTGTTTAAATCCTATAATTATGTCTCATTCAAATATGATTGGTGTGAGTAGTTGCATGATAGGTGCAGGTTGTAGATTGTGCAAGCTGATTTCAATGATTTGTAGTTGTGAAAACAATTTGTTCTCCTTCAAGCAAATTCTAAATTCAATCCTTTCTATTAAATATTTATGCATCTACATGTTTAGTTGGTTTGTGAGTAATTTAAGTCTACTAGTTGAAGGATTTTGTGAGTTAAGCAGTTGCAGGTCTCGGGAAGAACATTTGGTGCATCTCCTCGTAGGATAGGTTTAATTTCAGTATTCCTTCTATCCCTTTTCTCAACAGAAATTAATTGCAAGAGACTCATCATACAAGAAGTTGACCTATAATCTGAAGGTCTACTTTGACCATAGGCATACCCACATGCCTAAAAGTATTCCCATGTTTCATAGGATTGTTGGGTTTCATACTTAGCCATCATAGATGCAATCCTTCATGACAACAATATGCATGTGTAGAAGATATGATATGTGGATGTGATTTGATATGATGATGCTTTTTAACATTTTTTGAATGCCTAGGATGATGAGAAATGATAAATGCTTTGATATTTTGCTAAAATATACTAATGAAATGTAATTAAATGATATGATATTAAATATTGTGATGTTAATTTAATTAAATGTTTAATGACTCTAAATGCAATGATATGGTTTTAAATGAAATGAAATGATACTAATTTAAATGATATTAAATGAAATAATTGATGATATTAATGGAATGATGAAATGATACTAATGATAAGAAATTATTAATCATACTAATGGAATGATACGATATGATAATTCCCTTATATGATATAAAAATTACAACGAAATGCACTTTAAATGATATGATAAGGCACCCTCTGAGATAGTCATCCTTTTGATTAAATTTGTAGTGCTTCCTTTTTTATCATCATTGAAACTTTTTACAACGTCGAAAGTTGATACAAACATTGCAATATAATTGAGCCATGATGACCCGAGTATAACTTACATGGATTTTGATATTGCAAGATGACACAAGCATCGAGGTATAATTGAACCAAGATGACCTGAGTGTTGCTTGTGTAAAACAGACAAGAGTTTAATCTTTTGTCCTATAAAAAGTGGTAATGTCCTTAGTGATATGTTGTCTGATCACGTTGTAAGAAAAATTTGCATAGTAATAAGGCTTTGCTCACAAACAACAAATAAAGAAAATATCACACTTCTTCCTCGCTTCTCTAGTCTTGAAGATATTCTTGAGCTGCTTAGGAGATATGATCACAAAAATTAAAAAACTACTAGGATAGACATGCATGTTGTCCTATGTAGTTTGTCAGATAAAACATCTTACAAATATATTCATGTTTTTATTGCAGAGATTAGTTGTGTGTTCAATTATCATTTTTCCATTGATAGTTTTGATCTTTGTCTTCATTTAAGCGTCTATATTTGTGTTGTTTTGTTTGTTTTAAACCAAAAAGGCAAGATGCCCCAGTTAAGATCAAGATTTTATCCATAGCTGTGGACACTTCTTATGATATGGATATATACATTGATCATCAAGCCATGATGAGATATGATGCGGATAATTATTCAAATAATCAAGGATAGTGACTACGCTAAGTGTGGCCAAGATTGTGTTGTGTTAAAAGGTTTTGCAATGGCCATTGGTTTAGCTCAGATGGATGCCAAAGATATGATTTATGCACCTATATATGGAAGAGTCGATCTATCACAAATAACGTTTGTTGCCAGGGTTTCACTACTTGCTTTTATTGCACTTTTTTTTTTATAATTTTTTGTATTTTTCTTGATTTTTAAAATTTTTTTTTTGTATTTTTCCCTTATCCGTGCATTGGATAACTCATGTATAGACATTATTGAGGTGAATTTTGTTGATAGGTTCATCAAACAGGTCCCCTTCTGATGTAGATAGTTGATATGCCTTAGATCCATAGGTTGATATGATGACAAAAGGACCCAACCAATTTGATTCAAACTTGCCCTTCTTTTCTCGATCTTGTTGATTGCAGGGATTTTCCTTTAGTACCAAGTCATCAATTTTAAGTTCCCTTGGTTTTACTTTGTGATTGTATCTCTTGCACATGCATTACTGATATGCTTTGAGGTGATCAAAAGCACGTTGTCAGTATTCATCTAGCAGCTCTAATTCTTGTAGTTTGTTTACCTAATATTCCTCATCTAGGATGAGTCCCTTCAATGATGATCTGAGTAATGTAATCTCAACCTCAATAGGTAGAATAACATCTGATCCATACACAAGTGAGTATGGTGTATCTCCTATAGGTGTGTGGATGCTAGTTCTTTGGGCCAATAATGCTAGGTTGAGTTGAATATGCCAATCATGACCAACTTTGTTCATTGTTTTCTTGAGGATTTTCAAGATTGTTTTGTTTGAGGCCTCTACTTGGCCATTCCCTTGTGGATAGTAAGGTGTAGAGAAATGATGCTAGATATGGAATCATTCGCACAGTTCTTTCACATCTTGTTTCTTGAATGGTCTTCCATTATTAGTGATAATGGAACTAGGAATTTCATATCGACAAATGACATAATTTAGGATAAAAGAGGATATTTGCTTGCCAGTAATAGTAGTCAATGGGACAACTTACATCCACTTTGTAAAATACTCAATGGCCTCGATGATAAACTTATGTCCATTTAATGAGGAAGGATGAATCTTGCCCACTAAGTCGAGTCCCCATTGCTAGAATGAACATGATGTAGTAAACGGTTGCAACTCCTATGTTGGTGCATGTATAAAATTTCCATGAATTTGGCATTTTGGACATTTTCTAGCAAAATGTTATGACTCCTTTTCCATGGTTGGCCAATAATATCCCATCCTTAGAAGTTTCATGGTGAGAGTAGGACCACTTGAATGTGTGCCACAAATACCTTCGTGAAGTTCTTGCAAGGTGGTTTTTGATTTGTTACGATCAAGACACTAAAGGAGAGTACTATCGAGACCTCGTCAATAAAGGGTGTCAACGGTTAGGATGTAGTGGGTTGCTTGATGAATAAAGTTGTTTTTCTAGTTTCAGGATAGATCTAGTGGAAGGATATTGTCTTTTAGGTAGGCGTAGATCTTTCCATAGAGTGGCGAGTCAGAACCGACTATGTGGCATATGACTTGGGATTTAGAATTGTCATAGGCAGGGGAAAACAATTGTTCCATTGGGAGCTCATAATGACTTTGTTTGTCTGGTATTTGTAGGAGTGAGGCAATGGTTTCCATGACATCAACAAATTGATTGTTCAACCTTGGAATCTGCTCAAATTTGATGTCCACAAGTACTTCTTGAAATCATCCACCATGCGCTTGTAGGGCATCAACTTGTCGTTCTTTGTTTGATAGTCATTGTTAACTTGATTAGTGACTAATTAGGAGTCTCCAAAGACTTTCAACTCTGTGATATTCCACTCTATTACCATTTTGATGCATGTTAGTAGAGCTTCATAGTCAGCACCTGATCAATGTTGTGTATGACCTGCCAAAGTATAAGACCCATGGTTTTAACGATACTGTGAGAATATTTGTGTCTAGAAATTCAACACAGATTGGATGATTGTCTTGTAATGGTGCTTTTGCTAGCTGATCTGCGATAGCTTGACCTTTGATAGCCTTTCTATCTGTGTACTGAATGTCAAACTCACTTAGAATCATCACCATTTAGCTAACCTCCTTGTGAGAGCAGCCTTGTTGAGTAGACATTTTAATGGGTCAATCTTTGCTACAAGCTTGATTGTGTGAGCTAGCATATACTGTCAAAATTTTTGAGAAGCGAACACCACGACCAAACACGATTTTTAAATGAATGTGTAGTTGAGCTCGTAACCATTCAATGTCCTACTGATGTAGTATATTGTTCTTTCCTTGCTCATTGAATCCTCTTGTGCTAACAATGCTCCTAGTGATACTTTTGTAGCTTATATCTAAAGAATGAGAAGTTTACCTGCTATTGGTGGTACCAAGATAGGTGGATTTATCAGATATTGCTTGAGTTGGTGGAATGATTCTACACATCAATCTTCCCATGTAAAATGGACATTCTTATGGAGTAGATGTGTGAAAGGAAGGCACTTGTCAGCCAGTTGAGCAATGAATATTCTTATGGATTGTAGTCCTCCCTGTAGAGATCTTAACTAGCTGATATTTATAGGAGGTGGAATCTCTATTATTGCTTGTACCTTTACAAGGTCCACCTCGATTCCTTTTTCTAAGACTATGTATCCTAAGAGTTTACCAGATGTTACACTGAAGACACACTTTTTAGGGTTCAGTTGTACGTTGAATTGTTCTAGGCTCTGAAAGATTTTGTCTAGAATCTCCAACTGTCCTTCTCTTGTAAATGATTTGGCCAATAGGTCATCTACATAATCTTCTATTAATGTGTGCATCATGTCATGAAATATTGTGGTCATTGCCCGTTGATAGGTCGCTCCCGCATTCTTCAAGCCAAAAGGCATGACATTTCAGCAGTAAGTACCCCATGGATACGTAAATGTTGTTTTATCTCGTTCTTTAGGTGCTATTTTGATTTGATTATATTCTAAGAAACTATCCATAAGTTATAACATAGAATGTTCTGCTGTTAGATCTACAATTGTGTCAATTCTGGGTAAAGGAAAGTCATCTTTCAGACAGGCCTTGTTGAGATCTCTTAAATCTGTTCACATTATAATGCTCTTATCTATTTTGGATACATGTACAATGTTAGAAATCTATTCCACATAATATATAGGTCAAATGAATCCTACATCAAGTAGCTTCTTCAATTCTACTTTAACCAATAGTGCGACATGCGGGTTCATTTTTCTCAGTTTCTACTTAAATGGCTTAGCTCCTGGAGCTATAGATAAGTGGTGCATGATCAAATATGGATCTACCCTTTGCATATCTGCATAGGACCAAGCAAAATTCATTTGCTTTTCTTTGAATAAATTGGTGAAGTCGGGTCGTTCTTGTTTTGTTAATGACTCTATCAGGTGTAATGGTCTTTGTCGTTGCTTCAGTGTTGATGTTCATTGATTGAGTTGGTTCAATCAAAATTGGTGATCTCTCCTGATAATGTTCAGGAAGAGTGTCAAGTCTCTTATCCTCTGGCACCTCAAGGAGGTTTTCACCATTGGATACGTCCTTTTTTTTCTTTTTTATGATCTAATATTGCCATGAAATGGTTTTCACCATTAGATCGTTTTTTATTTTATTCATTTTGCGACTAAGAGATTTGGCACTCTCCTAATTGAGAACTTCATTATGAGATTCGCTGGTGGAACATGTTTCTGGGTTTACTGAACAAAGGTAATGGACATGATGCCCTCCTAAATGGCACAAGGTTAGTCTAAGATCAAAGAACACAAAAGCACACAAAACATTAGTGTTAATCAATCTAAAACTAAACTATGAAGGCATACCAAAAGAGACACAAAGAGACATGCTAATATATCTAATAAGTAAAACAAAGATCATGAGACATCTCCAACTGCCTCTTAGCATGGCCTTAGTTTCTTCTCCCTTGCTCCTCTCCTCTCCAAGTTCCAAAATAGTGTAGCTCTCAGTAGCTTTTTGCACTATGGATGCTTATGGAGAATTGAGATTGTAGTATAACTCCAAACATGAAATGAAAAGCTATTTTTATGCTAAAATGATGTATTTTAACCAAAAAGACAAGATTTAGTTATGCTATGCTAAATGCTCTCTAAAATGGCTATAGTCTAAATGCTTACAAGTTTTTCAGGATCTGGATTATGAAGGAATGGGCTCTATTTATAGGAAAAATGGAGCAATGGATGGTTGAGATTGAGCAATCTCAACAAGGGTCAGGATTGAATGATTTCAAATCCATGTGAGGGCTTTCAACCCAATCCCAGGATGACAAGTGTCAATGTGAGATAGGTTAAGAGGAGAGGGAATAAGCATTAAATGCCTGATATGACCTTGGGATTTTGAGTCAAGGTTGGTTGAATGAATAAACTCTTTATTCAAAGAATAAACCTTTTATCCAATGGATAAATTCTTGTGCAAATGTGAAATGGATGAATATGGTCAAACAATAAATGTTTGGGGAGACAAGATTGAAATAACCATAAATGGTTATGTAAGAGACATAAATGGTCATGTAAGAGCCATTAGTGGTCTTGGAAGACTTTGGGGGTTAATTTGTTGAACACACAAAGCATTAAATGCTTTTCAAAGACTTTGGAGTCTTTGAGAAGTGACTCCATTTTGCTGAGGAATGTGACAATAATTAGGGGATGGATTAGGCTAATTAGGAAGGGGTTAGAAGAATCTAGAAGGGGATTAGGTTTGCAAGTGGATTTGGTGGGTGAGGGAAAATAGGATTTTATTAAAATAAAAATTCATTTATTTCAATAAATGTGTGCAAGTTGCATTTGTAGGAAAATGCAAGTGGGGGGGGGTTTAAAATGATTTAAATAAATGTTAATTTATTTAAAAGGAGGATTTTAATTAAATAAATTGATTTTATTTATTTAATTGATTGAAATTTGATTTAATGAATGAATTAAAATAAATTGAGTAATTTATTTAATTAATAGAAGAATGTTTGGGGATGAATTAATTAAATATTTATTTAATTAACTGATGGCTAGTGGATTTTTAATCAAATAAATACGAAATATTCATTTAATTAAAATGGACAGATTTGTGTGACTACGGGACAATATTGTCATAATTTAGGAAGATAGGTATGTTGAGTTGTTCAGGTTGTTCCCAGTCTATGAGTTCAGGATGTATGAGGGGCAAGGAATCATTAGGTGGATTTAGGTCAACAAATTTAAGGGTCGTGATAGAAATGTTATCAAAGTTGTCAATAACACGATCGAGGTTTATGATGGTACTCTCTTCAGTATTGCTTGTTTCATAGCAACCCTTCTCCTTCTCACTGTCTTCGTAGATATGTTGTGGTCCAAATTCAAATGATCTAGACCCTGAGCCTTGTCCTTCATTAGGCGTGGGTGTATATGTATATATTAAATCTATATAATGTCTTCAGTTACATCATAATAAGTATCCCATTCATATTCATGCAATTCTGTTTCAAAATCACTCTCTAGGACTCTATTGTTGTATATGATGAGGATATCATTTGGTGAGAAGAGTTTGCTGACAACTGGTTTAGTTCTTGCTTCTGTCTTTGAACTTACTTGCATTCTATTTGAATCAGGCTTTGTACTAGGTTGCAATCTATGAATGGTCTTGTGAGAATCCTCCTCTCTTTGTATGACAAGCTCTTCTTGTTGTCTTTCAGTGCTTTTGGGCTGCCTCATCAATTGTTTGTTGTTGTGGTGATTCATGTTTCCTTTGTTATCACCATATGGTTTCTTGTTGGCAATTTTTTTGCTATGCAGATGCTTGTTGTTGATTATGTTGATCAGGTTGATTTTGATGTTGTCCATATCCTAGTCCAAATTTATCCTTGGCAAGTTGTGAGTATGGTTGGATTGGTTCTACGATACCCTCTTGTCGTTTGCTAATAGGACCTTTTCCTGAGTATCCTATCTTTTGCATGATTTTGAATCCATCGCCATATTACTTTGTTGGGAGGGTGACACTTAACATTTCTTCTTGTGTGTCTTCATTATCTTTGTACAACCAGTTCAAAACATCCTTGTCTTATGTTTCATCTGCTAGTGTTCCTGCTTGAATAAACATACTATCAAAGAGTTTGATGGGTTGTGAGGATTTTTGCTTGGATGGTGACTATTGTCCATGAGACCTTGGTGAAATTGGCAATTTTGATAGACATGAGGATGGTTCAAAAGAGTATTCTCTCATGCCTTTGTCTTTTAACTTCATATTTTTCTCAAAATCTATGGATAGAGTTTTGAGTTGATCCTTACTATTTGATGATGTGAAAGCAAGAGCTTCCCTGTTATGTGGTACAAGAACATTTTGAGTTGCTTTAAGATTGTTGCAATACTAAAAAGGATTTGTGTTTGTGGTGATGGAATTTTCTTGCCCATCTTATGGGAATTTAAGGCACTAGTGGTATGTGGATGGTACTTCTTGCATTTCATGGATCCAAGGATGACCCAAAAGTATGTTGTAAGATAAGTCTATGTCCAAAACTTGACATGGAGTATCTCTCTGAAATGGTCCTACTTGAATAGGTAATACCACGAGCCCTTTTGATGATCTTTCTTCATCATCATATGCTTTGATTGTTATCATTTTCTTAGGATCAATGGTTGTTTCAGAGAAACCCAATGCATGAAGAATTTTTAGAGTACAAATATTTAGACCAACCCCTCCATCTATTAGTACTTATTTCACTCAATGTTTATAGAGTAGGATTTCAAAATGGAGTGGATTATTATGCAAATGATTTAAAGAGATGTCATCATTTTTGGAAAATGATAGATTATGAGGCACAATTAAATGTCCCACCATAGCTTGGAATTGATCAATATCTAGGTTATTTGGAACCATGGTGTCAACAAGATCTTTTTGTAGAATATCCTTGTGTGCTAGTGAGATCTTGAGAAGCTCTGATATAAATATGTGGGTTGGCATTTTCTTCAATGGATCTGCTAGGTTATATTGTTCTTTTAGAGGAGTGGATATGTTGGAGGGATTTCCTTTCATCACATACTTGCATTGGGCCCGTGTAGTCACATTTACTGGGACTTGCTCTTGCTTGTCCTTGATTTTTTATGATATTGACTTGATTGTTGTATACCGAGATGTGATTTATGACATTATTATATACATGATTTATATGGGCCCCTTTGCTATTTGAGGATGATGATGTGCCTTTGTCATAATTAGGAAGTGGATTCTTGAAGCCCTCATGATCATAGTTGGTTTTATGATCATCTATTGTTATGTCACCTTTATCTAGTAAATATTGAACCAAAAACTTCAACCTTAGGAAATCATTTGCGCGATGCCCTTTGTTTCTATGATATTCATAGAAGTGTGCATCATTCCACCATGAAGGTTTGACTTGGGGTTCAAAATACCTTGTGTTTGGTAATGTAATGAGTTTGTCAACAACTATGAAAATGTTGATTAAAGAGTTTGCCCTAAAGGTGTGAACTTTTGTCGATATGGTGTAGGTTTTGTGTCGTTGTTGTTCCTTTTATTTTTGTTTCCTTGATTGTTGGTTGTTGGTTGTTGGAGTAGTACCTGATAAGTTTAGAACTGGTTGTTTTGATTTAATATGGTTAGCATCAACTACACCATCATTGATGACATTCTTGTTCCTTGTCAAAAATTTGGATTTGTTTGAGTTGTTGTTGTAGTTGTTGTTGTTATAGTTGTTGTTTGATGAACTAGCACCTTCCTTAGAAAATTTTTAAGTTCCATTTTTTATTAGGGCCTCTTCTATCTGGATGTCATTGTCGATCAACTTTTGAAAACTAGGTAGACATTGTAGTTTAAGTAGATATCTCATCTCATCATTTAAATTGTCTATAAAGATTTCCATTTTTTTCTTTTTAGGTACGATTTGGGGATATCCAGAGATCAATCGTCTCCATCTCTGCAAGAACATCATGAATGGTTCATTGTTCTTTTTTTGTGTGTTACAAAGTTCAAGCATGGTGACCTCATGTTGAATATTATAAGAGTATTGTGAAACAAACTTGTTCACCAACTCTTCACATGATTTGATGGGAGGTGTGAGTTTTGAAATCCATTTCATCATTTGTCCTCCTAGGCTTCTTGGAAATAACCTCATCATGTATGTGTCATTGTGGGCAAACTCTAAGCTTATTGTGCAAAATTCCCTTATATGATCACGAGGATGACTTTTACCATTGTATTTGTCATACTTTGGTATTTCAGAGTTTGGTGGGAATGACACCATGCTTAAACATCTATCAAAGGGATACAAACAAATATCCTCCAAGGAATATCACATGGTGGTCCCTTGTTGCATGTCTTTCATTTGTTGTTGAAGTGCTTGTCGTTGTTGTGTAAGTGTCATAAAGGGATTGTTCTCATTGTTGGTATCTTGATTGTTGGTGTTATCTTGATCATTAGTGTCGTCTTGATAATTAGTATTGTCATGATCGTGCGTATTATTATGATTAGTGTTGTAGGTGTATGCTCTTGATTTTGTCCTTTTTATGCTATTAATTTGTTTTGATTGATCCGTGTCAAAATCCTCATGGATTTTAACACTTTTGCTAGATAGCGGGATGAAGTATTTTTGTTTATCTATTTCGATGAGTCTTTCCAGGAGTTTTTGTAGGCTAGGGTCTTGTTGTGCTTCCTTGATAACATCATTTGTTATATCTTCCTCATCCATATTTAGGTACTTTTTCTAGGTGTTGGTTTCTCTCTGTTCCATGCTTGATTTAGGCTCTTCATCCCACTCGTTTTTATGGGATCTTGTAAAAAATAGCATGTTATTGATTTGATTCAATAAGTGATTGGATCCTTGGGTAGATAAGCTAAGTTTATCTTTCCTCCTTTATTAAGACATTGAGAGAATGATGACTTTTGTTCAAAGGCACGTTCTTGCAAAGTTTCCTCATCAAACTCACTTCCTTTACTGCATAGATAGATATGAAAGTTGTGTAAGAAAGTGTGATGTTTTAGGAAGAGTTTACGGTTTATGTCGAGAAACTTCCTTCTCATTAATATTTTCTCTTGGCTAGGTTGCTTTCTCTTCAAATAAGTTTTTTGATGAAGATTCTTCCTCTTTAAGTGTTGAGGAGTGGTTATACAAGTGATCAAAGTTGATGTTTGTTGATAGGTTAATTTGATAACAAATACCTTGTTTGGATACTCAAGCTCACTAAGTTGAATGGAGGGTTTGATATGCTCCCTATTGATGTGACTAAGTGTCAAATGATATGATAAAGTTCCCTGATTTTGGAAACTAGATTGATTTGACTAACTTGGATACCTAGACTAAGTATCTAATGATGATATTGGTTGAAATTGTGTCACTTGGATCGATAGTTGATGTTCCTTTGATTTTGTTGGAAGAAACCTGAATTTTGCAAGTTGTAAAGTGTTTTTTTATTTTGTTTGATATTTTTGCAAGATGTTTGTTTGATATCCAACAAGAATACAATAAAAACACATGAAAACAATAGTAGTTTTGGTCTTAATCTAACATGAAGTGTATGTTCTTTTGAGTATCTCTTCAAATCCCCGATGTTTTCACTAGTTTGATACAATAAAAACACACCAAGAAGACTCTTTATTCAAAGATCATAAATAATATCATAGCCTACAACTCAATACTCCTTTAGCTCAAACAACCCTGTCACACCCTAGGGTGCCCCATTTTTTTTCTTTTCCAGAATTTAAACCAAAGAGGATTGCTCCTCAATTGAATTATTTTCTTGGGAGATGTATGGTGAGTGTCTTGGGGGCAGATTATTCCCCACCCTTGCACTATGATATTATAAATGTCTAGTTACTAATTCAACGAAGATTTTCTAGTTCTAAGGCTTTTTAATAAGGGTTCCATTCGGCATGACGAAATATAAACTCCCTCAAGAGCCTTCCCAACCTTTAAAACAAAGGCTTTTCGTATCTCGAGGATACTGGGGGAAGGCTATCAATGCACATTATCATTCGAGGGGATTTTCATCAGCCTCCACATTTGATTATAGTGGGTTGGTAAACTTGGCTAAAAGTCGTTCCCCACTTAGGTCGTTCCCCTCTCACCAACCTTATGGGCTTCTCGGGAGGGCAGGCTTGCTAAAGGTTGTATCGTACTTGCATGAATTGAAAGAAAACTTGAAATAGCGAGTTTGTCTTTTTGGTCACCCAATTAAAGGGAGAGCATATACCTATCACTTTCGAGACAAAGCAATCAAGTCCTTATAATCCTTTATAGAAATAGTTTTCTAACCTCTATTTGGAGATGTTGCTCTAAAAAACATGGTGTTCATTTTTAATCCCTCATAGAATTTGTTTTTTACTTGAAATCAAACCCGGTCAACAAAAGAAATCATGTTGCTATAAGCAAATGTGGTTTGTTCTTTTTTAACTTGCAAGAAAAGATGTCGATTGTTCTTTTTATCCCTTGTAAAATGAAATATTGTCTTTGTTCATTTCTAGAGAGCACCAAAAGAAGTGTAAACCTAACTTGCAAAAAGGAAATTTGATTTTGTTGTTCTTTTTAACCTTGCAAGAAAGCAAAAAATGTAGTTCCTTTTAAACACCAAAAAAAGAGTTTTGATTTCTTTTAAGCACTAAATGAAAATGAGGTTCTTTTTACCTTTTGTAAAAAAGAAAGAAAAGAAAAATGAGTTCTTTAAATTTACTTTGAAAGAAAGTAAGAAAGAACTAATTTAACTCCATTGGAACCTGCAAAACACCTTTAGAACCTGCACAAAACCAGTTAGTAGCAATTTATCTTAATGGTGGGCTTCACAAGCCTAAATTTCAATCTGCTACAAAAAAAAATTCTACTCTCTGTGTCAAATGTGCCAAAACAAAGAGCCAAATGTGTTAAAACAATAGCCAAATATGCTAAAAAAATGTTTAAATGCGCTTCAGAAATTGTTATATGCGCTAGAACAGTTGTTGTATGCGCCAAAAGAAAGTTTGTATGCACCACAAGATAGATTATATGCGTTGTAACAATGATTATATGCGCTAAAATAGTTGTCATATGTGCCAAAAGATAGTTTGTATGCGTAGAAACATAGCATGGATGCCCTATAAGAAATGTTATATGTGCTAAAATTCTCTTTGCGTGAACCTGCGGGAAAAATTGTTAAAAAGAGTGGGTTGCCCCACAATGGGTGCCAAAAATGTACACCTGAAAGAGTGGTTAGCCAATAAACAACATAAACAAGGAAGTATACCAATGAAACATAATAAAATAAAGATCTAAATGACAAAGCAAGCTAAATCATCCATCTCCTAGGATTGTTCCATTGCTCTCTATCTCCAAGGATCCTTCAAATAAACGTGGCTCTCAGCTTGGATGAGCACTTGATCTCTAGGATGACTACTCAAAGAATGAGGGATAGTTTGATAAAAGATCTAAATGCAAGTGCAACTGAGATCTTAGTGAATAATTTTGATATGAAACTAGATGATGATATGATGCAAGGGATGATATTAATATGATACTTAAGCTACCCTGAAGATGATATTAAGATATACTACTAACATGATATGCAAAATATGATAAATCTAGGCTATGATGCTACTAAAATGATCTAATTAATATTATCAAAGAGAGGCTAAAACGCTTGATGAAATGAGACTATAAATTAGATGCATGAAGACTTGGATTGATTATAATGAAGGAAATGAAGCCTATTTATCGAAGAAATGGGTCATTAGAGGGTTAAGATTGAGTAATATTAATAAGGGTTAGGATCGAATGATCTTCAATCCTTGTGAGATTTTCAACCCAATCCTAGGTTGACAAGTGTCACCATGAGGGTGCTTGAGAGGAGATGTAAGAGATATTAAATGCATGAGAAGATATGGTGGTTACGTTAGGAGGTAAGGTTATGGTTGAGTTATTGGATAATCCTTTTACCCAAAGGATAAACTCTTGTGCAAGAGTTAATGGATAACCATGGTCAAAGAAATGAATTCTTAAAGAGACCTATGGGTTAGAAAGGGGTTAAGTTAGAGATAAAGTCTCTAACCAAATAGGTAAGGTTGAGCTAATCGTTAATGGTTAGGAAGATTTTGATGGATAACTTGTTGAAGGCATAAAGCCTTTAATGCATTCCAAAGATTTTGGGGGTTTTTGAGAAGGGACATTCTCTTGAGGATTGTGTAAATGCTTAAGGGGGGATTTGACTAATTAGGATAGTTTTAGAAGAATTTAGAAGGGGTTTAGGCATGTAAGTGGATTTGTTAGGAGGATGCAGGTGGGAGGATATTAGGATTTTAATTAAAATAAAATGTTTAATCTTAACTAAAAATAGATGCAACTTGCATTTGTAGGAAAATGCAAGCGGGGGAGGTTTATAAATAAATATTGATTTATTTATATGCAAGAAAGGATTTTAATTAAATATAAATTTAATTAAATATAGAAAGAGGATTTAATCAAATAAATTAAATTTATTTAATTAATAGAAGAAAGGGGAATTATGAATTTGATTAATTGTTGGATAGAAGAAAAGGGGATATTAATTAAACCTTAATTTAATTAATTAAGTGTGCAGATTTAGGTGTGTACAATAATAATATATTATATATTATTAATTATATTTATAATATAAAATTATAAAAAATCGAATATCGGATTAATATCCAATATTTGATTTTAATTGGATATCAAATTAATATCCAATATTTGATTTTAATTGGATATCAAATTAATATTTAATATTTGATTTTAATTGGATATCCGATTCTCTGACAAAATTTTGAAACCTTGGTATTTGGCTTGGGACTGCATTGGGATTTGGCTAGGAAATGCCAAACCTAGAAAGTCAACAGAAAAAACGTATTTTTGAGTGTTCCTTGCTTTTCTAGACTTCACTTTGGTGGCTGATGACTTTTTTTTAGCCGAAATTGATGAAACGAGAAGGAATTTTTAAGGACATACTTATCTTTCCAACAATACAAGGTTTGTCGTATTTTGACTTTAATTCATAATTATTATTCATTTTCTAATTGAATTCTGACTAATGTCCTGATTGATAGGCTGATTGAAAAACATTTATAACTTTCAAACAATATCACATTTTTAAAATCTGAAACATGCATCTCATTCTATGCTTTAGCTACTATAGGATAACAAAGTTTTGACCAAGTTAAGGTGGTCAGACATACAAGTTTTTATATTTATGAAAAGTTGTAGTAAAAAAATCATAATTAATTATTTACTTTAAAAAAATTACAAAAAAATATGTGTCGCATCTAGACATGAGTCTATTACTTATATTTGAAATCTTATAAAAAAATATTATGATTTGATTGTGGTTAGGGTGGTCATACATACACCTACTTCTTATATTTTTCTTGAAATTTCAAATTTTTGTCAAATAGATTTTTTTTTTTCCGAGAAAACAACTAGTAGCTTAGAAACTACATTCAATATGCTACAAATTTTGTTCTTACATATTTTTAAAATTGGATTCATAACTTATTTAAATTTTTATGTCAAGTTACCTAATTCCATTTTTCTGAAATTTCATTGCCACTTAAGGGCTTGTTTTGGCCCACCATGATCCTGCACATACCCATTATGCACAGTTTACTCTCTAGTGTTATTTTGCAAAAAATCATTTCTCATTAAAGTCTTGAAAGAGAAACTCAACTTCATTGTAGAGGTCAATAATCAATTAACTCAAATTCAGTCCCAACCGATAGTTATTGCCAGAGACCAAAATGGATTTCCTCTCTCAATTGTGAACATTATCACAAATGATCTTGTTCTTGATATTCTTGGAGAGAAATGACCTTTTTGTGATTCTCATTCCGTATTTGTATTATCTCACTCTAATGTATTTTTTGTTTTGCTTTGCATTGTAACACCTTGTTGCTATTGTTCTTTGTCTTTATTTTCTACCTTCAAGATTCTTATCTTGAAGGGACATCCTATTGCATTATTAGTTCTTGCCATAGGCATGATACTCATGCATTCATTGCATCCAACTTTTTGATTAGTTCAACCAATCATTGTACAAAATTAAAAATTTGAGCAACAATTCTATAGTCTATACTTACTTTTTTCATTTAATAAATTAAAAAATATCATTTATCTTCCTCTCTATTGGTTCATATTGGGAGTAGCCATTGCAAAAATAAGTTTTTGTTTTGTTTTTAAAATTTTGTCAATTCAATCAATGAGTTGAATGACATATAAAATATTTTATACATCATCATAAAAGTAAATTGTTGATTTTAACATTATGTTGTCTCCTTGAATGACATTTGTGATGTCATTCATATCTATCCAATTAAATATAATTTTTTTTTTTAAATTTAAACATTTTGTAATTTATATAAAATACCTGCCTACTTTATGTATTGTCCATGCAACAATTACCATATTTGTTTTACAATTGATCACATTCAATGTTTAATTTTTTTTTAATACTTTGTTATTTTTTTTATGTATCTATTATTTGTATAATATACAATACATTATTGTTGCATAAAACAAATATATACAAATATTTCCAACCTATGTATAATAACCTCTAATTAATAACAACTTTTTACTAATTATACTTAAATTACTTTAATAATTATTTTTATATTGAAGATGTTTCATATATGGAATCAACGAGCTATTTATTGAAATACATGGTTGCAAATTGTAAAGAATGGTGCAAGATGCTACAAACAAACTTGACCATCTATGTTTTTTATTTTAACGTGACTAGTTGCACACAATTTTGAACCTGATAAGCCATGTGGCTAATATAGAGCATTGAAAAAGAGCAATTAGCTAGATGATTAACAATGTACACTCTATGTTTCCATTAATCCAACTACAACAATCACCTACTCTACCTAACAATAACTACTATAACACTTATGTTGGATATTGTTGGGAAGTTTGCTGGAATAGTGTGCTATCATTCATGTCAACATATTCTTCTATGTATTCCACTGTTGCAGTTTGGTTGGATGAGTTGGTTTAGTATGTGTGTTACACATGAGCTGATGTGGTTTAATGGGTTTTGAGATACTTATCTCTAAATGATTCAACAAAAGTTTGAGAGGTCTGCATGTTGATTTGATTGAGTTATGAGGTCTGGTATTGAGGATGTTATTCAATTGTTCGTGTTATTTGGTATTTTAGTTTGTGCTCTGTATTGCTCCATAATTGTATTATCTTTAGTTGTGGATGTATGGGATGTATTCTGGATGTAGATGTGTGTCCTCAGTTTGATTGGTTCATGATTTGGAAATCCACAAGCGAATCTTTCAGGTTGATAGTTAGTTATGTTTATATTCTTGAGCTTCGGTAGAGGGATGATGATGATTCCAGTGATCTGAGTTGTTGCAGTTGTTGTGGTGCAATTCACGTTGTTTGTGAATGTTTCTAGACCGCGTTCTATGCATATTGGTGGTCCGCATTGATTATTGTGCATGTTATTAAATATTTTCTTTGTCTGATGATGTTCTTTGTGTTATGCGACATTCTTGGTGTGGTAGCGTGTTGCGGATGATTGAGGTGTAATTGTTGGAGGTGTTTCATAGGTTGTTTTGGTCCAGACTATGTCTTAGTCAACATTGTTTTGGTTCACATGTATTGTTGTAGCGTGTGAGGTTATTATTTTGTTATTTGTGTTGAGGGTTTAACCGACCTATATTGTATGGGTTGATAACTTGTATAAATAAATGTAATAATCATTGTGAGGTATCATGTTATGTGTGAATATTGTATAAATCATTCAGTAGTAGGGAAGTTGTGCAAAGTTATGTGAAGAAGTGTGTTGCAAAGAAGATTTGATAGTGAGCTTAACCAAAACTGTACTCAGGCATATGAAGATGCTATTTTCATAGTTCATGTAATCCAGATTGTTGTTCGAATGCTTTTGTAGGTTAGTGAGACTTCCTGTAAGGCAGTGAGCCTTCCCTAAGGGTTGTAGCCTTTCTGGATTTCTTATTTGAGCAGTGAGCTCTAGGTAGTGTGCTTGAATGCATGTGCACTCCCCATTGTAATATGTCACTTACTCCTAACAGGGTATTATCTCATTGTGGGTAGGTTCCCATCATGGTTTTTCACTCACCTGGGTTTTCCATGCCAAAAATCTTGGTGTTATGTGTGTTATTGATGTGGTGTTGTCTCATGCTTTAACTGTTAATTATCAGATTTGATTTGTGGTTTAAGTTGCAGTAATATTTTGTGCAAACTGATTCACCCCCCCTCTCAGCTCGCTGCATTGTTGCCAACAACTTATAGGTAGGAACTTGATGCAAGGCGTCTCTTGTTTATTTTTGCATTAATATTTGTATTTTTCCAAAGAAAAAAGTTTCTCGAGATGGATCAATACTTGAACACATGAGAACCTATGAATGTTGTATAAAAAAACGTAAATAGTAAAATAATTTATTTATTTATTTTAAATAAGATGCTCATTTAAACAATTATTGTTGTCATAGTGAAAAAATATTATTCTTTATGTGTACAACTATTAGAGTAGCAATGCATATGCATTGAAGTATTTCATATTGATAATTTGTCCCATCATAACTATAGAAACAAATATAAAAGGTGAGCACAATAAGTGCATTGTATTTTTCCATGAAATGTGAAAGATTGTCAAAAAAATTTAGTGTTCAACTATCGATTTATCTGTGTTAGATTTAAGTTGTATTTTATATAATAATGTGTTTATGATTATAATAGTAGTGTTAACAAGGGCGCTTACCCTTCACATAGTCCAGAGACTATACTAGTACTAAAAGAGAGTAGCAAGGGCATACCTTGTAAGTCCAGTGAATTAGAAACCAATAACATAAGCAAAAAATAAACAAACCTAGACCTAGGAGGTTGGCTTACGAATCCCAACCATACCAAGGACATTGTCCCAATCCTTAGTAAGGAACCTATAGAGTTCCTTGTAGGCCTTTTTATCTACATCATCATCAACAACCTTGTCTTGTAGGAGACAAAGGTTCATGGCCAGGCTGTGAATGATTATCGTGCAAAACTTGTTGATGCTAACAAGTTGCTTATCTCTGGTGTTCCATCTATGCTTTATCTCCCTGTTTTCCTCCTTCAAATTCTGTATTTCCTTGTCTATGCCAAAACTATCCAGATGGTTCTGCAACTCGCGAACCTCACATTTAAGAGCTTGAATGTCGTCATCCCTTGGGTGGTTAGTGGGCTCTTCTTTCTCATCAATCTGCATTTCTTGTTGGTCCTCTTCTGTAGGAGAACATCTCTTATCTTTTTTATTCTTCCCCTTTTTCTTGTCACTTTTCTTACCCTTGTTCATTCCTTCCATGGTAACTCCTTTGTTACCCTCGACCCCTTCATCCAACTCAAAGGCCATCCTAATGACCGGGTCCACTTTCTACATAATTTTCTCCAGGGCCACATCTTCAAAATTCTTAGCAAGGAGCACATTTGTTGCATTCAAATCTTGAGGGCCTAGTGGGGGACCAAAATCGTCCATGCTACTAATGTCCAAACCCCCAGTGCCAACCTCTTCCCCCTCAAGTTCATTTAAATTATTGCCACCCTCACCCACTTTAAGATAACCTTCAGTATCAACAACAATATGATTCTTATGCTTTTTCTCACTAGCACCCTTGGAGGAAAGCCTTCAAGACCTTCTCCTTCCCTCAATTTCCATAATAGGGTCTACTTCATCCATGTCCTCCAAGCTGGAATTATCAATTACAATTCGTTTTCATTTTCCAATGATTCACCCTTGCCTTTAGGGAAAAAGGGTTTTCGCTCTTTAGCAGTAGAGGGGGAGGGAAAGGTAGGGGGCCTCATCTTAGTGATGGTAACAAAGGAAGAGGGAAGAGGAGAGGAAAAAAATCCTTCATTAGAGAGATGGCAGAATTTGGAAGGGGCCACTCCACTTGCAAACGCCACCCAAGGGTGAGAGACATGTAGAGGGGATTGAATTAACATAACGTTACAGGGGGGGTATAAGGCCAAATGGTAACAATAGAACCTGTTAATCAAACCCTAGTGGAGGGGGATAGGTTACTTATCCTAAATTTTTGGGTTAAGGGCTTCCTTGATTGAGCATTTCAGAGAATGTAGTAGATATAAAGGCAAACAAAAAAGATCATGGTTCCTAAAATATTTTAACAAGGGAAAATGGTAATAATAATAATCTTTGTGGTGGCCCTCAAGAGTAAAATATTTCATGACCATTAAACATACCAAGTCCCACAAATGTTGGAGTTCCTCTTTGGCGAAACCACCTTGCAGTTTGACAGATCCCCCTTCCCCTTGAAGAATCTGTTGAGGTCATCGCTATTTGCCACATGACTCATCCACTTCCATCTCCTTCTCTCCAAAAAAAGGCCAGTCACATGAGCAATAACTTCCTTAGAAACTTCAAAGGAGATTCCCCCAACAACAACTCTATGATTATTTCGGGAAATAGCAAATTGAATAGAGAGTTGTTCATCATGTCCATGCAGGTTTTCCATGAACTCCGCCACCCCACCTTCAACACAGTAATTCTAAACCACTAGATCCTTCTTGAAATCATTGGGCTTATTAGGCTCAAAGCGAACTCTGTCACCTCCCATGGATGAATCACATAAATTAAAAGCTAAAGCACTTTCCTAAGCTCTTGACGTAAACCCTTTAGCATGAAAGATAGCCAAGAAACACTGCCTTGTAAAAGTAAGATTAGCTAAATAACAAAAATGTGAAGATTATGGAAATCATACAAGCCAGCGACAAAATAATTGCTCAGATTATCCTCCAGACAAAGAGACACATGCGAAGGGTAACTCTAGCATTTCAAAGTGACATTAGAGATTAATGACGCCGCCTTGAAATCAAGACTTAAGGAATAATCATTAATAAGACACCCACATGTCCATCCAAGCTCTTTTCTTTCCACGAGAGCTCGATTTTCCAAAGGTGTCACATGTGCTCCAACCTAAGTAAACTGCATCATTAAAAAAAATACAGAGAAACAATACCAAGTGATGATGGTGAGGTGGTCGCCACACATAATGTGTTTTTTTTGTAATAACAAATTATTTTTGTATTCAACTATGGGTCAATTTGTGTTGGATATAAAGATAACACAAATTTATGGTTACTAATAGATATTTGGTCCATTTAGATTACATATAAGTTATATTATAAATAAAAATATGGTATTCTACTAATAACAAATTATAGTTTTTTGTTTAACTACTAGCGATTTTTAAATTAAATTTTAGTCGAATCTTAAAAAAATTATTTTAAAACACTTGAACTAGAAGTATAATTTTAAGAGTTACATAATGAATCACACCTTCAAATTATAATTGAAATTAGATAAATATTTATTTTACATTTCTTAAAAATGAAAATCTTATCATATTCATGTAAACATCATATGACTAATAATCTCCCTCCCTAATGTAAAAAGACCCAAAGCGGAAAGGGCGTAGCCCATGGGTATGAATTTTTCACCATTACCGTATTCTCGTGATTATTAATTTGTTACATAAACGCATTTTAATTAGGAAATATGTATTTTGCTTTTAGTCAAAAGGACAGATTTAAAAGGAAAATTTGTTTCGCCAAGATGTTTTATTTCTGTGTACTATTACTTAGATCTCTTTGTTGATCTTTGTGAGGCGAAATATTATAAATATATACAAGTGGTGGGTGAGTTCCTAAGAACAATGGTGAGTCCTTCTGCTTGCTGCTTCATTTTCTTTTTCCACCGATCAAATCTAGCCATAAAATGGCCAGCATTTTTGTGATCTCTGCTATGCCCCTTTTATTGCTGTTTCGATCTGATCTATCAATTATGCATCGAAGAGACATACGGCAACATAAGCTCGAATAACAGATTTGATGGGTTTGTAATTGTTAGTGTAGAATTTTGTGGAGGTGCATACTTTCAGGTGCGTGATGGAGCATAATTTAACATTTCACCCTTATGCCCATAGCATTCTAGTGCAGCTTGCATGCACCATGATGGATCAAATAAATTGACAAATTCATGAAAAAGGGTTTTCGTGAAGATTGCGAGTCAAAAGAATTTTTGTCCTGAAACTGTTTTAGATTTACGTATTTTTCTTTTTAAGGACCGATCCATTTTGATTTACGGACATATTTTTGTAATTGATCAATTCTTTTTGTATGGTAGCATTAGTTTAGGTTTCATGACTAAGGAGTAGCTCTTCCGTCAATACCACTTGTGATTTTCATTGATCTCCTCTCTTGAAGTATGTCTCATCCAGAGTTGGATACAGTATTTTATCCAATTTTGACACTTAGCTTGTTTTCTAAAGATTTGAAAGTCTCTACGATTTACTACAAATTATACCACTTAACAAATACAGGGCATTTGTTGTGTGCATTATGGACGTGTAAGTTTGCAGACTTTGCATCGTTTGAGGTAGTTTTTATAGTATTATTTTGCCTTTAACCCTTATGACTTTTTTAAATTTTTTCCAAATGAAAACTTAGTTTTGTAATATTTTTTCAAATGCTAATTTCTTTTTCTCGGGAAATCTTCACAGCAGGATCCCATGTAACTAAAATTTTGAGGAGGTTTTGTTGGTGCCAGTGGTCTCATGATTTTTCGCCTGTTGATTTTAAGTAATTATTAATTTTTTTAATTATTGAAATTTGAAAGTAAAATCTAGAAAGAAAGAAATGTAAAAAAGGAGGGAGGTCAAAATATATGTATTAAAATATTTATGGCTCAAATGAACCTTTTCTTCCTGTGACATATCTTACATCCTTTACACAGTTCTTTGAAATTCTTTCGAGCATACACTGGATTCTGGTCTATTTTAGTGGCCGATAAGGGTATTGCATTGTCATGCACGTCCCTTTACTATCCTACACACGGACCCTTTGGTTAGCCATATTGACTCATATGGGTAATTTGTGGATTAAGTCACTCTAATGTGTAACCTAGAAGTTAGAGTTTATGGTTGCACAGCTTTTTTATTTGACTAAAGGTTATATATAGGAGTCTCATAGCATTTCATAAGGGGAGGTATTAAATATAAATATAGTAGGAGATAAGAAATAGCTGTTTTGGCTCTCATATTAAAGGATATTCCTGAATAGATCCTTCCTTGTAAGTTTGTTGCATAGTTTGTAAACTTGGGCTTGACTCAGATTTTGGTAGACTGAAAATTCCTGATTAGGCAACTTAAAAAATAACTAAGTTTCTTTAAAAATCACATTTTTATGCGAAATTCAGCTACAAAATGTATCCAACGAGTTTGTAAAATGTAGGGGAAGTGTTCTCTTTTAGATCTCACAGAAATAAAGTACAAAATTGCATCATCAAGCGGATACAATAGCTAGCTGATAACTATTATGAATTTATAATGCTTGTTTTTGAAAATCATCATCATCAATTACATATCTAGGCAAGTTACAAATTACAAGATTTTACATTTTTCTTCTCTATCTAGTGAGAAATTGGGGAGATGACCTAGTCCTTGCAATTGGCTCCTCACTTGGCCTCGAAGGCTATGCCTGTGACTCTACCTTGCTACTAGATGGCAATGACTCTTCCTCTATCCCATCAATGCCATCCAATCCGATATCTTTTGCTTCGTTGTAGCCAAATCTTCCAAAGCTTGCCTCTCAAAATCAACAATTTTGTCTTTGGTAAACAAGGAGGGCTCCTCATCCTATTGAGTTTAATCACTATAGTTAATAAGCTCCTTTGATTTGTCCACCTTTTTTGTGCAAAGTCAAATATTGTATTGCACAAAAACAAGCTTATTGAGGCATCATTGAGTTAACTTATTACACTTTTTTGTGTGACTGGTGTCAAACAAACTTTAGTTGCACTTACAAATACAAAATTGATGGGGATAACTTTTGAAGATTTGGGGTATTTTCACCCCACTCTTCCCACCAAGAATCTGCAATTAAAACTCAAGAGTTTCTAAGCAAGCAATTATGATTAATAGTTCTAATTTGTAACCTGTAAGAAATAAGACTTCAGTTTTTGTTACCTAGAAAAAGAGTGGATCTTCCTCGAATAGCTAGTGACGAAGAAAAAAGCGTACTGTATCAAAGAGTTTAACCCAGCAAAGGATCATGGTGAAAAAACATATTTAGGGGCAGCTATTAAAGGGAAATTGAGGCTGCTAGTTGCACAATTAAGGACGGGATTGCATCATCTTAAGTGTGAGACTGAGAGGTGGAAGATACCCAAGGAAACTTGGGAAGAAAGTGTTTGCATTTTCTGCAATAAGGGAGTTGTGGAAATGGAATGACATTTCATCATGGAATGCACTGCTTATGAAGATATTTGTAATCAGTACAAAAATAGTTTGAAGGTTGACAACATGCATCAACTATTTGAAGAAGACATGATTAATCAGACAACTAGCTTACTAGTCAAGATTAATAACAGGAGATCCGACATGGAAAAGAGTTTAAAGATAAATTAAAGTTGGTTGCCTTGGTCCCATAGATTGTTTAGTCTCGTGGACATCATTAAAATCTTTCATTTCATTTCATTTCATTTCACTATTAGGATTTGTGAAGCTATTGGAGAAGAAAAAGTTAGGGTTGAGGTAGTGCCTATTTCATGAATGAGTTGGTGAAGTCGATTGTTTCATCTTTGATCAATAATTTTCAAGATGGGATCAAATTTGTCTCTATCCCTATGTAATAGATTTGGATGGCCTCTTTAGTCTTATCCATGGCCTCATAAATGTATTCCATTGGGTTTTGATCTGTGTCCATTGAGCCAAAGTTCTCACCAAGGGCTTCAACACCTATAAGTACAAACAAATTAAAGTTACAAATTTACAATGAAAGTAAATACTTTTAAAGTTTAAAAATAAATTATTCAATTTGAAATTTAAATTGATGTTTTGAGGTTACTTTGATGATCTTTGTAATTCTCTTCATCGAGACTTAAATAAAAAATAGCAAAGAATATGTCTAGTCTAGCCTTACTCGACTCACAAACATCTATCTCAATGATGTCAACAAACTAGTAATTCTTTGCAATAGTATGACATTAGTCGCAAATGTTGTGAAACCTGATCATGCAAGCTTTTTCCCTTTGGTGCAATCTCTCATTAAGCTAATAACTCAAGGGTCATTATAATTATATTTTGTGATGTTCCTTGCATCTTTTACAACTGATCTCCCATAATCAATTTTGCTTATGTCCTCTAAAAGATGGTCAAGGCAATGTGCTATATGAGGGGTTCAAAACAGTGATGGATGCCTCTCTTGAAGCAACCTCCTTGTTGATTGCATTGTTGGTGAAAATTTGCATCTACGCCCACCTTTAAGACAACTTACTCCAACATTAGACTCAATTTTATTTTGTGATGTTCCTTGCATCTTTTACAATTTACAATTGATCTCACTCAATCGATGTTGCTTATGTCCTCCAAAAGATGGTCAAGGCAATGTGTTGCATGATGGGTTCAAAAGAGTGATGGATGCCTCTCTTGGAAAAAGCTCCTTGTTGATCGCATTGTTAGTGAAAATTTGCACCATATTCTCTTTGCCTACTTGTTGTGACCATTTCACACATCGCCCCATTGCAAATGGGGACCCCTGCTTTTTGCTTTTTAGGGTTTGTCTTTTTGGTCTTTTAGGGTTTTGTCTGTTAGCCTTTGCATTTTGAGTGTCGCCAAGGGGATTGTTGACGGGAATAATCATTATGTTATGTTGGTATATTATGTTTATGTTGTCATCGGTAATAATGAGTTACGGCGGTCAGTTAGTTAGCCGACGGGTAGGTAGTTGGAGTTGCGACGGTTGTGTCGCACCCCTTCGGCTGTCATATATTGTACCACCTCTGGGTGTTGGAGGACATGGAATGTGGACGACAGATTATAATATGAACATCTTTTGACATTAATGGAAAGCTTATTCTGGTACTTCCTTTGTAATTGCATTGTGCATTGCTGTTCAGTTTCTGTATTCTTCCTGTTTACCCAGTGAGGTAAACATTTGGCGCCGTTGTCGAAATTATTTCGGGAGGGACGGGAATATACTACATGGCACAGGGATAATGGGACAACCATTGCCCGAGGGGACGAGCAGTAAACCTGACGAGGATCACCAAGAACTGTTCGAAGGAGAACGAGCACTCACAAAAGATTTCTCTTGCATCCTTCAAGCAGCCATCGAAACACACGTACGGAGGGAAGCCACCATTGAGGCTGTTCCAGAGGATGCTGTGTGGAGCGCGCTTGGTGTAAGCCCGACGGTGAATCGGTTAATGAGCAATTTGCCTAACCTTCTGGCTCAAGCATTTTTGGCTCTTCAAAACCGCAGAGAAGACACCTACCGTGAGAACCGACGACAGCAAATCTTACGAGAATTTCATGAGCGCCAGGATGACGGACGTAGGGAAGACCGACGAAGGACAAATAATCCTTAAGTTGTGAAGGGAGAGAAATAAAGAACACTGTTAGAAGCAGAAGAATTATGTTGATTGTATACAAAAGAATGAATTAATAAAGACGTGTTGTGTTTTGATTTATGTGTTGTGAAACATGAAATTGTACCACAATTAATGCCCAATTTACTGAATAAAGACAGAAATAAGAAATTAGAAACCGACGAGTGGGAGGCTGCGCAGAAGGCTTTGATTCTGGAACGACGTGTAGAACATAGACGGAGGCTGAGGCAACTTGCCGAAGGACGACCTGCCGAAGGGTTGCCCGAAGGGAACCAAGGAGGTGTCACGGAAGGTGCAGAAGCCGAGGGGAATTTCTACGCGTCGCCAGACTACTGTAGAGCGAGAAGCCTCGAAGAGTTTCTGGAGGAAACTAGGTTACGGAGAGAACTAGTTGAAGAGACTCGAGATCGGTTCAAAAACTTATCTCTCACGCCACAAAGGGAGGATCACTGAAGGGAGCCGGGCACGGGTGACGGCGAAGGGGAAGCTAACCGCACGGTAGTTGCTCTCACGCCACAAAGGGAGGATCACCGAAGGGAGCCGGGCACGGGTGACGGCGAAGGGGAAGCTAACCGCACGGTAGGTACAAGGCAGAACACCGTACCTTTGGTCACCACCACAAGAGACATCAGCGGCATCGGAGGGAGCGGCGCCAGAGGGCAGACACGGCCACAACCGCCTCCAAGTGGACGACTTCCATCAATGGCGACCAAACAGAAGTTGCCCAAATTCAACGGGGATAGCAAAGATGATCCCGCACGGCATTGCCGTACCTGCGAAACCATCTGGACAGCCAACGGGGTGACTGACCAGGATGAATGGATGAAGCAGTTCCCCGCCACACTGAGAGGAGTGGCTATTGACTGGTATTCAGACTTGGATAAAACCGGGGTAACTACGTGGGATGAATTGAAGAAAGCATTCGAGAAGGAATTTCGGCTTCTCCGAGATGATAATGAGATAGTCTCCGAAATCTATGGAACAAAGCAAGGAAAGAAGGAGACCGTACGGGCATATGGCCGCCGGCTAAAGGAATTAGTCGGAAAGATGGAAAGCCAACTGGCTGATGGCTTAAAGAAGCGGTGGTTTGTCGAGGGTCTGAACCCTATGTCGAGGGTCTGAACCCTAAGCTACGACGAAAGATGAAAATTGTGCCTCCGACATCCTACGATGATGCATACAATCGGGCCATGGACTTGGAAAGTGAAAATAAGACGGCCAAAAAGAAGAAGAATAGATCTTCGTCATCCTCTGAAGATGATACGTCGGAAGAAGAGAGTAGCAGTGATGAGAAGCCGAAGAAGAAAGTCACGGCCCTTCAGAAGGATATGGAACGGATGTTAAAAGAGTTTAAGACAATGAAGGGGACCACAAGCAAGGATGATGAACTGTGGTGCACGGATTGTAAGGAGAGCGGCCACACAAAGGGTGTCTGTCCCAAGAAGGCATTCTGTGACATCTGCCAGATCATGGGACATTCTACGAAGGAATGCCCATACAATCTGAAGGCACGTAACCAGCAAGTGCTCTTTGCACATGAGCAGCCCTCCACATCGGATTCAAACAATAATGCATCTTCCGGAGGCTACCGAGGAAACCGACAAGGCGGACGGGGGAATAATAATAATTCCACCAGAAACAGGGTCCAATACGATGCGAAGGGACGCCCGATGATTCAATGTAGGGCTTGCAATCAATGGGGTCATTACGCACAAGAGTGTAATAACAATGACACCGCTCAAAAGCTATGTCGGTGGTGTGGCCCCGGTGACCATGAAGATGCCGATTGTCCGAAGTCTGGCGTAGGGGCCAATCTGATTGATATCGAAGGCAACACACGGGGTAAAGAAGCCATCCTTGCTCTTACCCGAGGGCAGGCAAAGGAAGCTCGATACCCCCATCCCCGCACGGAGAAGCAGAGAATGACGGAGGCAAGGGAGGAAATAGAAAGGGCCATGAAAGCCCGACGGGGAGAGACACACGACTCATCTGGACCCTACTGCACAGACGCGGAGAGGAACATTGTACGGCAGATGCTTCAAATGGAGGTACCTGTGAAACTGGAAGACCTCCTACACACCATACCACAATTGGGGACAATGTTGTTGGGCACAAAGGTTGATAAACCCAAACCGAGAGACATGGACGCTCCCATACTAGGAAGCTCGGCAACAAATCCAGTTGTACTTACTGTCAACAATGGCCGACACCCAGCCGTGGTGGAGATGGGCATCCTGGGCACCATCCTGACAGATACTATAGTAGACGGCGGTTCCGGAGTAAATGTCCTTCCGAAGGACACATGGAAAAAGCTAGGAAAGCCCACTCTGTGGCCACCTACGTTTAATCTGCTAGGTGCAGACCAGCACGGGATTAAACCCCTCGGCATGTTGATGGCACAGCAAGTCACCGTGGGTGCACAACCTTTTGTACTCGACTTCGTTGTCATTCCATTGAAACAGAAAGGGTATGACGCCATACTTGGAAGAGGATGGTTGGTGGCAGCGAAAGCAAACCACAACTAGAAACGGAATACACTCTCGATGGAGAGCGGAGGCAAGAAATTCACTATTGATCTCCGGACACGGTGGGCGAGGAACTTGCCTCTTCCTCGGGATCTGAATCCGAGAGGGAAAATGACCCACGAGACGAAGGGAGAGAGAGGATGGACCCAGATGCCGAAGGCATATTAAAAATCGGAGGTTGCTGTTCGGAGGATGACACAGATTCACTAAATGGATTGTTCCATTGGCAGCAGGAGGACTATGAGATGTTCTCACCCTCCTGTAACGTATTAAGCGTGGAAGGAGAGGAGCCAGATCAATATCCTCCAGAATACAGAGAATATTGGAAGGGAGACGCCCCAAACCCTGGCGACGTAAATAATCCGAAGAGTGTCGGCAATGATTGGAACCCTGTGTGGAAGGCCGTAGCCTTCAAAATCTTTATTATCCTTCTTCTTATGTACGGGAAGGAGACTGTGGTCCCTATAGAATTTGTGGTTCCAGGTCTTCGGATGGCCATGGAAAATAAACTTGCCACCAATAGGTTTAAATTGAAACCCTATCACGCGAAGCGCGCAGGGGACCCGAGAGGCCGGACGGACACCCGAGAGCTCGAAGGGGGACCCAAGAGGATGGAAGGGGACCTAAGAGGCCGGGCAAGCGACTTGAGAGGCACAGGACAAAAGCAGGAGACTTTTGGGCGAGAAAAACTGAGAAGAATGAAGGGCGATCCCAGAGACAGGGGACCCGAGCCGAAGACTCTCTAGACAACTTCAAAAAAAAAAAAAAAAAAAAAAAAGAAAAAAAAAATCGCACGGTCGTACAACAGCGACCGTACGGTCAAAAAAAAAGAAAAAGAAGGGGAAAATGGCCACCGTACGGTGGGACCAAGGTGACAAGGTGACACCACCGTGCGGTGGAAGCACCGACGGTGGCATCACCGACGGCGGAACCACCGTGCGGTGGAAGCACCGACGGTGGCACCACCGTGCGGCGGAACCACCGTGCGGTGGAAGCACCGACGGTGGCACCACCGTGTGGTGGCACCATCGTGCGGTGGGAGCCACCAAAGGCGGTCACCAAGCCAAGACATCAAAGACGCCGCACAACACCACCGCGACGAAGAACAAAACAACCCCGCACACCGCCATCACCGCACAGCAAGGGGTAAAGGGAAGAAGACGCCGAACACCGCACCAGCACGCCACCACGTGATGCGAAGGGTAAAGCACGGGCCGACCGCCACAGGTAGACCAAGCAGCCGCACGATCGGAGGTGCCAATGCTGTTGTTGACCGTATAGGGAGGTTGTATGGCCGGGTAGCCATCGGGGACATTACAGTGCCCTTAAAAAAAAAAAAAAAACAAAAAAAAAAACTACGACGGCCAGATTTAAAATGATTTGCTGACATCTGGAGCCTGGACACTGAAAATATTGGAGTGTAGAAGAAGGGTTTTGACATCATAAAATATCACAAAAATGATGCGCGCCATGGACTTTCGTGGGGTTCTGAAGGTTGTAAATTGGTGTTGGCGGCGGGGGCGCTGCCCCCAGACCCCCAGTTTATTTTGAGCTACAAAAGACCACGGGAAGTGTTGTGGTTGTTCGTATTGTGCGAAAGAAGCCCACAGCTAAGCATTGGCAGGGAAGCCATAAGCCGTAGAGGGAGACGGATTTGGAGGTTGCGAACAAAAAGAGTTTGAGGGAAGGCATTGCAGGTCCGCGCAGTTGTATGACACCAGGGAGTTATTCAGTTCAGTTTTTAGCCTTTGGGGAGTGTGATGGAGGATTTGAGTTGGCTCCTAGCATTTGTGCCAACGGATTGTGGCCACCTCCAGGCATGACTGGTACGCTTTGAGGAACTCGGAGTATGTCTCGGCTGGACGTGAGGTTGCCTTGGTGGATGCACAGAGGGCTCGGGAGGAGCTGACCACCAGGTTGGAGGCAATAGTCGCGTGAGACTTAGTTCAGTGTACCCAGGAGTTGGATGCCGAGAGAGCAGCACGGGTGGCTATCGAGGACAAATTGGCTAGGGAGACAGAATCATTTGAGTAGCAGTTGGTGGAAGCTGAGACTGAAAAACGTGTTTTGCAGACAAGTTTGGGTTAGGCCCAGGAGAACTATGATGGCAAAGGAAGCAATATTGGTGAAATCCGCACTTGAGCATCAAATGGTAGCAGAAAAGGGTTTTCAGGCGAGGACGCAGCAAGTGTATAAGATCCGGGCCCGACTGGCGTCAGTAGTTCCTGCCGTTCATCTCTATTTTGTATTAAGTCGTCGGAGTCGACTTCTTTTCTTGGGGGGGATGATGTTGACGGGAATAATCATTATGTTATGTTGGTATATTATGTTTATGTTGTCGTCGGTAATAATGAGTTACGGCGGTCAGTTAGTTAGCCGACGGGTAGGTAGTTGGAGTTGCGACGGTTGTGTCGCACCCCTTCGGCTGTCATATATTGTACCACCTCCGGGTGTTGGAGGACATGGAATGTGGACGACAGATTATAATATGAACATCTTTTGACATTAATGGAAAGCTTATTCTGGTACTTCCTTTGTAATTGCATTGTGCATTGCTGTTCAGTTTCTGTATTCTTCCTGTTTACCTAGTGAGGTAAACAGGGATCACCTGGATAGCAAGTCCTGCTGGAGTGATGTCCTTATCCTGAAATTTGGTTGAGTCTGGAATGTCCTGATCCTGAAATTTGGCTAAGTTTGGAATGTCCTGATCTTGAAATTTGACTAAGTCTGGAAACTGAAAAACCTCCAAAAACTAGATTTTGCAATATAACTCCTGGAGGTCTGAAACCACTCTCAAACATCCTGAAAGTATAAATGGAATATAACTTAAAGTTCTTATACTTAAATGTTATATTCCATAAAATTATCCTGACGGAGAGTTCAAAAGGTCAAAAAATCGCTCTTGACCCTCAGTGAAGGCCCAGAGCGAAAATCGCTCCTGACCCTTTGTGAAGGTCCACAACGAAAAATCGCTCCTGACCCTCAGAGAGGGCCCAGGGCGAGATTTTGATTTACTTCATTTTGCAATGGAAAGAGACCAAGTTTTGATCATGAAGGGGAAATAAATGACTTTCTCCACCCGCCTGAAGAAGTTTTGACTTGAAATAATGAAGGACCTTGTTGAAAATAGAAAAATCGCTCCTGACCCTCAGAGAGGGCCCACAGCGAGAAATCTCATAGGTGTCATTGCTAGCCTTATTTGGTCGATTTGAGATGTCAAAAGCATGGTGAAGGATAGAATGAGCATAATGAGGTATCTAGACTTGATCAAAGATGATAAATTGAAGGAGTTTTGCCCAGGAAAGGAAAAATCTCTCCTGACCCTCAGAGAGGGCCCACAGCGATTTTCTTTGTGTGCACATTTTTGGACCTTTCTTGGACATGAATTTTTATTCATAGCAAAGAACAAGACGATATCTCCCTTGGCAAAGTGATTTTTAGATGAAAAGTGAAACATTTTGGTCCAGGTAGCAAAAATTGCTCCTGACCCTCAGAGAGGGTCCACAGCGAGATTTTCAAATATGCATTATTCTTGCAAGATCAAAGTGATTTTATGATTGGAAGGGATGAAGGAAGCATGTTCTATCCGTTGAATATAATTTGGAGGATCAATACAAGAGGAAATCAACCCAAAATGAAAGAATCGCTCCTGACCCTCACTGAAGGCCCACAGCGAAAAATCGCTCCGGACCCTCAGAGAAGGCCCATAGCGAAAAATCGCTTCGGACCCTCAAAGAGGGCCCACAGCGAGAAACCTAAAATGGGAATTTTCCATCCAAGTTTGAGGAAAGCTAAGGTTAGGCATGGGTTTGAAACGATGTTTGAAAAGCCTTGAAGTGAAAAGAAATCGTTGAGAATCAATATTTTGAAGGCAATTACAAAAATCGCTTCGGACCCTCAGAGAGGGCCCATAGCGATTTTCCAGTTTTCTCTCCTTTGTTTGAACAATTGAGATAAAATCTTGCTTGGACAGGAGGAGAACGTGATGTGTTATGCCTTGGAGGTGATTTGAAGATTAAAAGATAAAGGAATTTGCCTAAAACCAAAAAGTCGTTCTTGACCCTCACTGAAGGTCCACAGCGAGATTTTCAAAAAATGCATGTTTTCTTCAAAATGGTGCTAAGGCAAGGTTAGGATAAGGAGAAGAGACCTCCAAAAACATGATGAATGTTGTTTTGCCTTTGAAACTTGATGATTTTGGTCAGAAAATAAAAAATCGCTCCTGACCCTCAGAGAGGGCCCATAGTGATATTGTTGAAAATCCTCATTTTACCTTGCAACAACAAAGCGAATTTGGTTGAAGTGGATTAAGGAAGGATGTTGCTTAATGACAAATGAAGTTTCAATGAAAAATGATGAAGAATCAAGCCTAAAATCAAAAAGTCGCTCTTGACCCTCAGAGAGGGCCCATAGCGATTTTTCAGGATCCTCTCCTTTGTTTGAGGAATTGAGACCAAATCTTTTGTGGATAGGAAGAAGAGATGATATTTTATGCCTTGGAAGCAATTTGGAATCCAAAAGATGAAGGATTAAGAGCAAGATTGAAAAATCGCTCCTGACCTTCACTGAAGGTCCAGGGCGAAATTGGTGATATCCTTCATTTTTTATTGAGCGTTGATATTCCTTAAAATTCACCAAGTTGCGAACTTTGAGGCCTTTGGAAAGGCTAAATCAAATTCGCATTAAATTAAAGGCATTTTAATGTAATAAATTAATTTTTAGGCCTTGAAATAATCAAAAATCCACTTTGGAGGCATTAAAATTAATTTTCAAATTTTAAATGAAGGTGAGCGCTCAAATACATTTATTTGCTTTTACAAGCAAGTCGGCCTTCTTTTGAGGGGGATTTTATTTCATTTTCATTTCCCTTTTGGCAAGTCGGCCTTGGAGGGGATCAAGGTGAGCGCTCTATATATGGGAGATGCTTTGTTCAAGTTTTAATCATTCATTCATCCTTTTTCAAGTGCAAAGTTGAAGTGCGAAATTGGAGAGCTATTTGAGGGGCAAAATCCAGAGGTTGAAGTGCAATTTGGAGGAGCGAAATCTAGCTAGAGTGGAGCGAATTTCTACTAAGTGTTGAAGATCAAAGAGGGTGGAGTCTATTCTTTTTGAAGCTAGAGGAGGCACAATTCATCCAAGGGAGAATTTTGATTTAAATTTTGCCTAGCAAAATCTATTTTTGCATCATTTCTTAGAGTTTAATACTCAAGGGGAGGTATGGCGAAATCATCATGACACCCTTGTTGAAGATTTGATTTTTGGACATTTGTTTTGAAAAATCTAAGTATCGCATGGTTAATTAGGAAATGATAACTCAAGATTTATCATGAAGTTTCCTAATTAAAATCTTAAATCTTTCTTTTGAATCCTAATTTCTACACTTCAAGATATATTACTAATTGTGAAATGTTGTGTAGGTGTCAAGATGGCAACTCCAAAGGCAGGAGCATCTACAAGTCGGTAGGTTCTCATCAAAGACGATCAAGCAAGGATAAGGGTGACCTCCTCTAGTCTAGCATCGACAAGGACGGCCTTCTTCGGTCAAGTATCATCAGGAATGACTTCTTCCAATCCAGCATTCCAAGGCGAGGTACATCATCATCCTGCACATCAAAGACAAAATAAGTCAGAGCAAGGGTTCGTCGAAGGAGCAGATAGTTCCAGAAGAGTTAATTAAAGCTAGCTTCTCAGCAACGTCAAGTTGAATATCCACCAAATTACAAGTGTCAGACGAGGTGGCATCCTAGTCATCACTTCTCCAATCGGTGTGGTCCACCTCAGCATGTCTAGATTCAATGTACCTAACTCATGGGAGATGGCACAAACTTCGATGTACCTACCCCAGCTATCCATTGGTCGAATTTTCCAGAAAAGACATTTGTCCAATTAATACAATTATTTCATTGGTCAAGCATTAAATGCTATGTAATGGTTGTAACAAACCCTAATTAGGGTTTTCATTATTGAATCTTGGCCATTGATCTCAAATTGATCTTAGCCATCGAATTGTATTATGGGCACTATATAAGCCTCGACTCTTCATTTGTAAAGGATACGAGAATAGACAATAGAAGATAGATAGAGAGTAGTTAGAAGGTGAATAGTCAGTTGATAGAGTAGCAATTAGAGTAGAATAGGAGGACAAGGCAAGAAATTGTTGCCATTGATTGTAAACAAACTCCATTTTCATTGAAGTAATGGTGAAGTGTGTCGTTTCTTGCAATATGCATCGTTTCTTGTTGAATCTTCAATTCTAGATGGTAGATGATTAGATTGAATGAAGGAAATTGTTGAATGCACCTGTGTGGGATCCGTCTAATCCAAACCACTAGCCTCTTGCTGATGGTAAGTGCGCCTTGCGTGGTCAACTGGAATGAAATGAGCTTAATCATAAGTCGTTACACGTCTATTGTTTCATGCATTTTCTTGAATGGTGATCATTGTCAGATGGTGTACGATTTAAACATATTGGAAGCATCCCTTAGAAGATCGCATTGAGTTGGTGTCGAATTGATCAAGCCTGATGGTGAGACCCAGCCCAGTAGGACTCCACCTAGTCATTCATCCATCTTCTCGCATTCTAGGTAGTAGAGTAGACTTCCTGAACCTTGCATCTTTTGCCATTGGTTTGTCTTCCAGTTAGTAAATAGGACTCGTGATTCCAGCAAATCAGACGTTTAGTCATCAAGTGCAAGTCCCCTTGTGATTCCAGCAAATCACATCATACCACAGAGAGCTTATCCACACGTAGAGACCCTACATACAAGAACCTTGAAGTTTCTCCGATTGATCCTTTTCGCGATATCTTCAGCATTCAGAAACTTTACTCAAGAGAGGATAAGGTACCTTTAGGTATTTTATTCTGTGTTCGCATGTGCGTAAAAAACACATCAACACTACCTTTAAGACAACTTGCTCCAACATTAGACTCAAAGCTTATACATTTTTTACTTTGATAGAGGCATCAATTGACTTCATTGAAAATATCTTACCATTTGGAGCTGCCAAAAAATTGATAAGGTTACAGTTTTTACAATCCATTCACTCATCTAAAAGAATAGCACATCTAAACTTTTACCAGTGCCTCTTTTGTTCTTCTAGAATTAACTTTGCATCTTTAATGTCATTCTGGAGTAACTTTCCATTTGAATATTTTGGTGAGGCCGCCTTATACCCTTTCCTTGCAATTGTCAATGGTGTCACCGAATTCTCCCAATACAGACTCTTTGCCACATTGAAGCAAAGTTGTAAATTCAGAAACTTGCATACATCTTGTTCACTTCTCGGTGCACCTCCTTATTCCAACCCACACCTTACAATGAGGTCGTGCCGCAAGTATGTTTCTAGGTACAAAAAGGCCTTGTGTTGGCACTTTGTTTGAATTGGATGAGGTGGATGCTAGTGTGGACCACAACTGGAGCCCACAATGCCTGCCATATCTTCGTCTCTTTGTGCTTGCATGTTAGGATTAATGACTACCAGCGTCCTTGTCCTCTCTAGTTTCTTCTCATCCAACAATGGAAGTAGTGCTTGCATCTCTCGTTTTTCTTCTTGTTTCTTTTTAGCGTGGCTTGGCGTTGTGATTAACAATATTTGCAATATGGTGTTTGAGGCGATTGATGGCTCCATTAAAAGCTTTTTGATGCATATGATACACATCACACTCCCTACTATTGGTTCCATTATGACATATTTCCAAGTGGGGTCTTTGCTTCCTATGGGATGACTTATAGTAACTGAAGTTGAGTCTAATGTGGAGCAAGATTGTTTCTAACCTACAACATGTTTAGATACCAAAGTAAAAAACAATGTTTTAAATAGAAAATAAAATAAAAATTATATATATAAATCTTGCATTAGAAATGTCATATGGTAATTGAAAAGCAATGTGGCATTCCGTTAATTAATTTATCCCAAAAACCATTTTTGCAACTCAATAGTGTAAAATTCTTTGTTTACAAAAAAGAACAGTGATTTCATTCAAAAACTAGTATAAACCAGCAATAAAATTTTCTAAATCAAATTCATTGCAAGTAAAACTGTAAATAATGTTTGCAATTCTTTTATTAACATGCTAGAAGTAACTAATCTGGAAACTGAAATTCCTCAAATCTGCTTGTCAAATCCACTAAAAATCTTTTCAAATTGCTCTCAAGGATGCACAAGTGCTGTTTGAGGGTTGGCTATGACTTGTAGGGTTAAATGGTTAAAATAAAAGGTTTTTTAGGTTTTTTGACAGACTTGCCAAAATTTGGTGTGTACTCATCAATATTCCCTGTCCACTACTCACCGTAAACTCAGCCACCTCAGACCAGTGAGTTTACCTTTAGAGACTCACTTGGGAAAAAAACTCACGAGTACTTGTTTCACTGAATACTTGGTTGAAATTGCAAACTATGGTTTGTTGTATGGTGTAACACTGCCTCAAGCATATTGTTTGGGAGTATATTAATGCCGAGGTATTTTGGTATCCATGGCACAACTCTTTTGTTGTGTATATTGGTTGTATTTCTATTATGACTTAATGCAATTACTGTTGGACATTTGGATCATTTTATTGTTTATTTGATCCCTCATATTGTTGACTTGCATCTTAGCTAGATTGTGTATGGATTCACAATTCTTGATGTCATTCATTAGTATTTAGACCATGGATGATACTGTTCCCATTGGCCTGCTGAGATGTGAGAAGATTTTCTGTCCTAAGAAAGTAGTTCCCCATAATTGACTCTTGAGTAGCTTGAGGTGTGTTACAAAGGAGAAAGACTAAAGACTGCCCAAAGTAAAAATATATTGCATAGATCGCCTTGATTATTGTATTCCAAATCCAGAAAAGAATCAGTTAATGAGTGTTGTAAGTGAGGTTTTTTCTTTAAATATTTTTAGATCTCTACCTTCCAAGAATATGGGAACATTAGTCTATCTTCCATATGATACCCACTTACAGGAACAAATGGACACTCATAATAAAGAATCAAAGGCTGATGAACATTAACAGGATGAGCAGTCACTGGTATTTGGAATTGGAGATCCACCTTTGATGATAAAATTTACTTAGGCTGTTATCCCATGAACATGATGCTTTTCCTTGTATCAGCTTTGTTGATTTTGATTTTTTATTCTCTTTGTTGACAGAATTCATCACTGTTCAGGTTGCTAATAGAAGGAAGCCCATAATATTTGACAGAAAGAATTGACTAATCACAATGTGCTTCAGGAAATTCTTGTCTGTTCAATCCAAATGAAAGGATAGATAATTAAGATAATCTCACATAATCTCATATGCAGTATTAAGATGATTAAGAATGGGAATTGCTAATCCATCTAGACTCTTATCATTTTTTATTTAATCAATTTATTCTCCTATGAACAATCATATAAGGGTTGGCAAGGTATTACGATTGGGAAAGCAAATACGGTTTCCCCCTCTAATTAGGCCACCCCAAGTTGGATGGAATTGTCTTGGTTGGATGTTCTTGCCACTTGTGGGCCAAAGGGTCAAGTTGTCTTGGTTGGATGCTCCGTGCCCTTGGGCTTAGTTGTGGCGAATGGTGTTGGACACCTTTTGTGTTATCCTCTCCAATCCCCATGATGGTTGGTTGTGGGAAGTGAAAGAAGCAATTATGTATGGGTTAGTAAGGAGACACGGTTGAGAAAGCAGATACAGTTTCCCCCTCTAAGCAGACCACCCCAAGTTGGATGGACTAGAGGTCCTGCCACTTGTGGGCCAAGGGGTCAGGTTGTCTTGGTTGGATGCCCTGTGCCCTTGGGCTTAGTTGTGGCGGATGGTTCCGGGTGCTCAATCATGCTTTCCTCTCAAATGGTTGATTCTTGGAAATACAAATATAGATTAGATCCCAATGAGTGATGTTATGTGACTTAAATATCTTTAATGTGATTGATGATATATGCATTAATATGTTATTAGATTCCTAACCGTTTGAGAAATAAATGGCCTTATGAATTATATTTCAAATGTTGACTAACATTATTACAGGAAGTTTATATTGGAAAGGAAACTGTTAATTGGCAAGTTGTATCTTAATGAGCTGTTATTCTTGTTTTAATTGAACTTGTGATTTTAGGGCAAGATTTAGGAACATCCCCAAAAGGGGACATTACAGTATATCTGCAATATTGCCATTAAGGACCTGCCAGAGGATGTCAACTAGAGGGGGGCTTTACAAGAATGATAGAAGGGCCTTGCTGTGTGTTGATCTTTTGTGGAAGAAAGTAAGCTATGGAGAGATAGAATTTACATCACTCCTAACTTAAGTTACCGGGTCTGCTCTGGTAGCTCCCTGGACTTGGACTGAATGGATTGGGAGCTGGGTACCTGGGGGTTTTGTCCAGGCATGTCCCAGGTGAACCCACAGGGCAAGCTGCCCAACATAGCTTAAAAAAATTAATTGTAAAAGCAACGTAAAACAAAGTGCCATCACCAACACGAAAACTCATTTCAACTTACAGATCACTCCAAACTTCCAGTTTTTTTTTGCATTGCTGAAGGCCGCCACTGCTTTTGAGTGTTGAAGGATTGAAAGAATGTCTTTGATAAGTGGAACTTGTTGGCTGCAAAAAAGATAGAGAGTTGGACTATGTACATTCCAATTTGCAACCCATGTCACACAAGCAAGTTGAGTACATGGATGGGATGATCACGAATTGGGATGTAGCTCTTCTATTGCAGGGTTTAACACAATTTCTTAAGAGGATGAGAAGACTCACAGAATTTTGCTAATGGGACTGGCATGTGTAATAAGCTTCCAAGAAATTTTAACAAAATCTTGCAATTATCACAATTCTAGTTATGAAGGCATTTCGTCAAACAGTTTGCATTCAACATTGTTTCATCATATTTCACAAATAAATTCTACAGAATTAAATTTCTCAACTCCAAATTCTGGGAACTGTTTTTCTCCAAAGAATTACTGATTGATTTACAAATCAGTTAACAAATGATAAATATATGCATTGATAATGTAAACTATAACTTCCGGAATTTCCTCTCAGAATTGATAATACTAAGCAAAATAAAAATATTAATAAATAAAAGTGCTGACCTCTGCTGTACAGTCCTATCAGCATACCCTTTTATCCAATCAGCAACCCTTCATACTTTTCAAAGCTTCCTCAAGGCTGTATGGCGCTCCCCAAAGGTTGCACAGCTCTCTTAATATTGTTACAACAGCTTATTAAAGGCTGCAAAACCCCTTTTAAATGCTGCGCTGGCCTTTTAGAGCATATTAAAGGCTAGAACAAATTCTATTAAGGCTTTTAGTTTTATGCCTTCCAAATGAGCATCAATCCCCTTGTGTGGCATTTGCACTGCATGTAGCTTGCTCCAATAGGGTACTGCAAGGCTGGAAACTCGTCTAATATAAAAATCTGAATTATATGGTACTTTTCCACAGGCACACACAGCACTATAAATAATTTCTGATAATTTAAAAAAATATTGATAACGAAATTTATCAAAATGCTGGGATAATAAAATGATCTGTTTATTCAGTATATACCCAGAAAATGAATCACATAAGCAAGTTGAGTACATGGAGGGGGTGATGAGGAATTGGGATGTAGCACTTGAGTCTGCCAACTTGGATGCTTCTATTGCACAGTTTAACACATTTTTTAAGAGGATGAGGAGGCTTGGACAATGCAGCTAGTGGGATTGGCACTGCAGCTTCTCAATGGTTCAAATGAACCAAGTGATGAGATTGATGTTCTCGATGGAGAGCAAGATAAAGATTAATGATTATAATTTTGAATTGATTTGATGTTCGATATCAAATTATTAATTGACCTGCATCCCAAACTGGTACCCAAACTGGCAACATAGTTCCTAACATTCAAGTTTGAAGATAATTCCTTAGAAGTGAGGAAGTTGGTAATTAGGCAGTCAAGGATTCTAGAGCAAGCTCTAAGAGAAGCTGGTCTTGTAATCCTAACATAGGAAAAACTAGAAGCACTTTTAGCTGTGCTCCCCCAAGTTTTGGGGATGGGAGCAGCAAGTGACAGCGGGATGTGTTTCTGGTATGGTGGTACTTTTGGGCCATTTTTTAAGGGATGTGATGACTTTTAAAAAATAGGGCATTTCTTTTTTTGATAAGTCAGAGCTGAAGCAGAATTTTTAGCTTTTTCCCTGAAGCTAAGAACCAGTCAATTCGAACCTAAGACCTCCCATGTAGGAGGCTCGCAGCTAACCGCTGCGTTGTGGGGTCCCAAAATTAGGGCAATTTTTAAAAATATAGAGAAACTTGAAATATTCAAATCATATCATTGATAAATCATTCATCATAGACATTATAGAGTCTAAATATGAAATATTAGACTGATTTGAGATTTCGCATGAGAATTGGCAAACAAATTATCAAAATTTCAATGCTTTCATTGTCAATGTGCATACATATTATATAAGAATTATAACAAAATGCCCAAAGTTTTCAAGTTTCAACTATAAAATGACAAAAAAATAGAAAATATATGGTTGTCCCTTATCTAAATCAGCAAATGTAACTGGTAGATTTGTATCAATATCAAAATCGGAGCTCAAGTCTAAGTCATTGCTAGTTAGTGTTGCAAGACTCGCTTGGACTTGTCTAGACTCAACGAGTCTTGAGGTGAGCTAGGCCAAATGAGTCCTAGAGACTCGTCGAGCATATAGACTCCCCTTCTAGACTCACCAAACTTGAATAAATCTTGGAGACTAGACTCGCCATACCTGACAAGTTCTGCATGCCAAACTTGGCTAGGATTGGGGAAAGAAAAAAGTAGAAAAAGATAAACAAAATTGTGAATTGTTAATCCAATATTTTAGTTAAAAAAAACTTACAACGTTTCAATGCTTGTTTGGTTTATGACATGCCCATCGAGGATTTACAAAAAAATGTGAAAACGGTGTGTTCCATGAAAGTCTTTAGTTGGGCTTGGTGGCAAGGGGTCCACCCCTCGACCTCGCCCTATATTGCGACAAGGAACAAACCAAAGGTGCTACCCTTGGACCTTGTTGGGGGCATTGCCCCCAAATCCTCGCGAGGGTTGATGTCCCCAAAATTCCATAAGGGTGATGCCCCTTGACCCTGTTGGAGTGTTGCCCCCAAAACCCCATCAAACTATAAGTTAAGCAAGCAATAGAGGTCAATGATGAATCATGATCATGAAATCTACGAAGTACATATTCCTTGTTGCAAATCACTGCATCTTCACAATCAAAGCCACAATCAAGGATTATATCTTATTTTATACATTGGACAACTTGTTCAGTATACAAGGATTGTTATGGGCGAAGTTGGCATGCTAGAGTCATTGTATTGCTAAATACAAGTTAAGTTATAGGTGGCAAGAAATGGCATTTTCATAATGCAAAAATGTATCACCATGCCCTACATAGACAACTCATAGAACGATCCCATCTATTAGTATCCTAGCTAAGGTCAAACAAGAACATAACCATTAATCTTATTAGTATTTTACATAACTTTCGTCTTTGTTAATGAACTTGTCAACAAAATGTGCAATCTTGAAGGCTTCAAGAAAACTTCAAAAATAAATTCCTCACATGATTAGGCACACTAATCACAAGAAAATATCATGGCTACATCGTCATGTAGGACCTATCTTAGACGCTAGTGTATGAATTGCCATGATGTTAGGATGAGTAATGTAGGTTCCTTTGAGCCATAGACTTATATTTTTAGTTTGATATTTGTTTTGATGTGACAAATTATTATTCCATGAGTTTTGTATACATTGGACAGTATTTATGTATCTAAATGTGTTATTTCTTTCAGCTAAATTTTTCATTTATACTTATGTGATTGATGTATGCTTGTGTGTGATCAAAGTAGCTTCTATATAATGAGGTTATTATGTCTTTAAGGTTTATTTATTAAAGGTTGCATGAAGCAAGTTTTAAATCTTAAAAAATCTCTGAATTTCTTGGGTTTTTCAATTTAATGAGTCTTTGTCAAGTTTGGGCCGAGTTTGGGTGTCAAGTCAAAAATCAGCTTGCCAAGTCTAAGGCGAGTTTGAATCTTGTAACATTGCTACCAATATAAGGGGCTGCCTTAGGTAATAGATCCCTAACCAATCCCTCCTATGTCTCTTCATCAATTTGTATACCGTTTTTAGGATCAACATCTTAACATAAGGTTGGAGTCCTAACGATACTTAGGAGTTTGTTACTTTGTTTCTGGATTCTATTGTGTGAGATTTTGTTTGCATCAATGTTTCGGATTATACTCCATGACCCTTCATTAGGATGTAAAGAGAGCCAGGAATTCATGTCAAATGGGCTGGACGAATTCCTTGCTCAAAAATGTCTTGAACAAAGCAAGTGAAGTGTGATGGTTGCAAATGAACATCTGCACATCTCTAGCCTCTAATACCGCTATCTTCTCCCAATCTATCTTCCCAATGTCCTTCAAGGTATTGTTCAATGCATGAGCACAACTTGGGGTACAAAAAATATGCTTAGAAGCAAACTGCACCATCAAGTCAGTTAACTTACACAAACGTGTTGAATTGGTCCCTACTTGTGCAACATTAGAGGCTCCAACCTCTTCTATGCCATCTTTTAAAATTTGAAATTGAAAGTTTGCATCCTCCTTTTTCCCCGAACAATCAATAGCTCTAAGAAAATAAGTGCGAAGTGGACTTGTGACAGTAATATTGATGAGTGGTCAATAATTGATATTGGTCCACCCATCCATGCTCATGGAGCATCCATCTATTATCAAATTTTGTCTCATATCTTCCATCAACACACTCACCTTGGAATATTCTCTATCAAGAATGGTGGTGAATAGTTTTTATTCTCCAAGTGGAACACATGAAGGACTAGCAACTATCACATATTTCAACATTTGTTTAAAATATGGTGAATGTGCCACATAAAATGGTATGGCATGAGCATAAAAGAACTTAGCAATAGAGGAATCAACCATATTTCGTAATTGTGTGTTAAACATATTTGAAACAATAGTAGTTTTCTTCTTTCCTCTAGTAGAAGTAGAAGTAGAACCCTCTCCCCCATGAAATCTAACATCCACAGATCTTGTAGGCAATGACACACTAGGCTGCAATCTCTCCAATGGAATTCCTTGCTTTTTTTTGCCTGTCCATCCTTTTTATAATTTAAAATTGTATATTTTTTTAAAAGCAAGTGAAATTGCTAGCTGCCCCTGGGATGATCGGAAATTGCTGGACATGTCGGGGATGGTAAGGGTGGCATGTTTCCCTTTGTTTGCACTGATTGAGGACAGGGCGGTGGGACATTTCCTAGGTGTCCTCAATTCCTCAAAATATTCCCTTTAGGGGATGGGTACTGTTGAGACATGGACCAGCTAGGACTCGAACCTAGGACCTTCCAACGCTGCTGGAGTGCTCTACCACTGAGCTACTGGCCCCTCTTGGACCAGTCCATCGTCGGTCCGGGTGTGGCTTATTTCCAACACCAACACCCCCCCTTAAGCCACACCTCTCGTGTGCTTGGGGCTCCTAGCCTGGACCTGGCTCTGATACCATGTTGAGACATGGACCAGCTAGGACTCGAACCTAGGACCTTCTAACGCTGCTGGAGTGCTCTACCACTGAGCTACTGGCCCTCTTGGACCAGTCCATCGTTGGTCTGGGTGTGGCTTATTTCCAACACCAATAGGTACTAGGTCAGGGGATGCGTCCTTGGGAGCACAACTTTTGGTCATTGAATGGTCTGGGTTAAAGGACAATACATAACTTGTCAAAGGCTATCATTTTAAATTACGTCTACCCCTGCATGTGATGTTTATGCTGAACACATATACAAACTTGGGTATGGTTCTATGAAGAAAATGACATTCATTCATTTTAAAAAGAATTCTTAACGAGTTTTTGTAATATTATTATATTTACATTTTGTATGGCAAAATAATTCTGAATAAAAAATTTGATGCATATTGATCACATGGGCCATGGATTGATTTTTTTGTTGTATGGAGTGTATCTTGGACAATTGGTTATAATTTTTTTACATTTTTAAGCAATCTAGAAAATTAACAGGGCAGTTCATCTTCTGTTTTCCAGATTCAGTTTGTGCTTCTAATTAGCCGGCAGGGCAAAGTGAGATTGACCAAGTGGTATTCTCCTTATTCACAGAAGGAGAGAACAAAGGTAGAGAGCATGCTGATATTTAAATTTCTGTATCTAAAATATATTTCAATTGAAACATCTTGTACCTTTTTCAAAGGTTTTAGTTTTTGCAGGCGATTGTATTTCTATTTAGCTTATTGTATTTTTGTAAATCTCACAAGCATAAGTTGGATTTTCTTTGTTAAGGTAATTCGTGAACTTAGTGGAGTGATTCTTAGCAGAGGACCCAAGCTTTGTAATTTTGTTGAATGGAGAGGTTTCAAGGTTGTATACAAAAGGTATGAGGTGGTTTTTAAACACGAATCTGATTGATATAGTGCATATCTTGTTATTATGCTCCAGCTATTCTATGAGCTTGAATACTTTGATTACTCAAGAACAGTTATTGAAACTAAAATGGTAAACAGGGAAAATATAATAGAACCTAAGCATAAATTTTTATGATATAAAATCTTGAAGCAAGATCATAGATTACATGCTTTAAGTACATAATAAAGAAGTGACAAAATCGTAATGCAAGCACTAACTTAAGAACTAGGGTTCTTAATATTCCTTCCAGCTTATTGCTGTTAGGAAATAATGCAGCAATACCCAATTACATTTAATCCATTTTGTACATAACCCATGAGAGAAAAACATGCATACAAGCTTATAGAATTGTTGATGTGTGTTTTATGCACATAACATTTCAGAATAAAATACCAAGGTAATTTACCCTCTCTTGAACAAAATCACCTCAGATGCTAAGGATAAGATCAACTAAAATGATTCCAAGGTGTTTCTACATGTCAGGTCTCGACGAGTGGGTAACTCAATGGTCGATGTGAATTGCTGTGTTCACTTGGGGACTTACGCAAATGTTAGGACTATCTTCTTCAATCATGAAAATATGCAGAATAGGTGTGCTGACAACTTAGGATTTAACAATGAAGCTCCGGATTTAATTCTTACTAAAAAAATGGGCAAAAGGAAATAGGGTTAAGGAAATCTATTCTAAGCCTAAAAATGCAAGAAATGATGAACAAATCTAGTGGAATCAAACTAGGCAAGGTCTCACAAACAGGTATTGACACAAGCTTAGTGCAATCGTCTAAGGTATACTTGAGGATTTTCAGAGTATTACCATCACACATTGACACCATCCAAGTTGATGCTTGTCAAAGGTTGCATAATTGTTGAAGTTAAGCTTACTCAAATTTCCAGTTGACCACACAAGGCACACTTACCAACGGCAAGAGGCTAGTGGTATGGATTAAGGATTCCACACAAATATATTCAACAAATCTTTCACTCAATCTAACATACATGAAAATAAATTCTAAACTAAAATTCTAATCTAACTTGGAGGAATTGAGAACCATGAATGCAAAGACAACATTTGAAGAGCAAAATCACCAACAATTGAACAATGATTATGATTCCAATAGCTATAGCATATACCAACAATTCTACAAAAACTCTCTTACGAATGAGAGACAAGGAGGCATATATAGAGTCTCTTACAAAATGGATGGCCAGGATCGATACAAGATCAACGGCCAAGATCATGCCAACAAAACCTTAAAATTGCCTTAATTAGGGTTTACATAAAAAATGGCGCCACCAACATATGGCCCAATAAAAAGATACCTAGTCATCAAATAGGGAATCTTCTAGAAGATTCCTCCCTGCATCTCTCTCTCTCCTAGCATACTCCAAGAAACTAACCAATACATAATCTAACTCCTCCATGGAAATGCTAGGCAAGGTATCCTGTTGCAAATCAATCACGTCCAGTGAATCCGAGCAAGCGTCCAAAGTGTTCTCACAATCTGACATGAGCTTCTGTGAACTATGAACATGAATCAACAAAGAGACTAAGTCATCTATCTGACTCTTCTTCAAAGAGTCTAATTGACAAAAATACATAAATTTCATCTTGTCTCTTAATTCGGCTAAGTGTAAACTACTAACATCACTAACATCAACACCCAATAATTCCTCAATTGAGGCAAGGATCTTCATTTGAATGTCTTGAATCAATCCCTCCATCTCCATAGAGCTGGACTGGGCTCTCTCATAAGTTGATCTCTTCACAGCCAATGAACAATACCAGCCATGAAAATCATATCTGTCTCCATTGTGCACAATGTTTTCGCTGACCAAGGTGGAATTAGGAATCTTCTTCAAAGCCTTGAGGCGTGGAATTGTCTTCTCCTAAATAGGCCGGAATTCTTCCCAATCTCCCTCCAAATACTAGATTCTAAACACGAGCCCTGTTTTCCTATCATATGCCTGGACAAACCGAGTAAGGAAATCATCTGCCTATTTTCTTGCACTCTCAATCCACTTTTCCACCTCTGAGAGTGTATCTCTCGCTGCCTCATAGTGTGAATGTAGTCCATGATCAACTGCAATAGGGGAAATAAGAGTGGGATTTTCACGCCTTATCCCCGCAATATGCTCTCTAAGTCTAATATTCTCTTCTTTGTACTTCTCCTTTTCAATTTCTCTGTCTAACCTTGCACTGATTGACTTAAGGTTATCACTAGCCTCCTGAAACTCTTGCTCTCTTGGTGTACAACCAAGGGCAACTGAAGTAATCTAGAAATCCATAGGAGTAGCAATGCCCGCCGTCACACTTGCAATAGGAACAACAACCTGCGCAATCCGCATTCCTGTCTCATCTCTAGCTATGTGCAACAAAATCTCAGTGCTCTTGGGTTCTTTCTCCTTAGCATTCCTAGCTAGGTAGTCATCAATGTTATCAATAGGCTGTACCTCTATCATTTTCTTACTTTTTTCCATACTTCTCATCAACCAATCAGGAATAGCGGCCATCTCCATACCATCATCGAGACACAACTCTCGATCAAGCCCTCTCAATGCTGAGATAACATCATCATCATCATCATCATCATTAGGATTATTCTTGGTCAAATTGTATACCTCATTTCCCAAACTAACTTCCAAAAGGACAGTAGGGGATCCCGACTGATCATCATTCTCATTTGGTGGTGCAGATGTTGCTGTGGCATGTAACTCTTGAATATTTTCTGGTAGTATCACTGTGTTGGAACATTGCTGGGTTTCCTTATTCTGCTTTGTTATTTCAATCACCCTAATTGATGAGACACTGAGAGGTGGTGAAGGAATGATAGGTGGGGGAATGATAGTCTTTTGTTTCTTCTTCTTCACCTCCTCAATCTTCTTTCCTCTATCCTTGACTCTTCCTGGCATGTTTTTCCTTCTCTTGGGGGCTTGACTCTCTTCATCTGCATGAATCCTGACATCATTGATAGTTCTTCAGATCATTTTCGGAAGCAAACTCTTTCAACTTCATCTTTTCATAAGTGAAAGAAACACCCATATCAACTAACTTATTCATCTGAATATCTACCCATGCATGGGAGAAACTCAAGACCTCTCTCATCAATACATTTAGATCAATCTCTTCTGATTTTGACCAATAAGATTGCCTTCTTCATTTCATTCTCATACTGTGGATGTGTATGATCCTTGTCATCTAACACCTGATCAAGAATGAGGAAAATTCCACACTTCCTCATGAAATCCACTGACATTTTGGACCACATTCGTCTCTTCACTGCTTGTTCATCCATTAGGTCGGCTCAATAATCTTCTATGTCTACTCTGTGGATGAACTTCTCTCCCCCGATCCTTCCAACTTTCTTATCTGGATCAAATCTTTCTCTTTTCTTGAAGGTTGCAAATCGATAGAATGCAAGCTCCTCACTCGCAGTGCTGGCAGCTAAGGTAGACTGACAAACCTCTGATGTCTTCCCAACTGAAATAGGGAATATCATGCCTATCCTATGCTTCTCTCTCTGAATGAAATCAAACTCTAGAAGCTGTCTCACCACTTCCAACAAGATCATTTTGTCGGATGGATACCTAGGAAGCCTGTAGGGTTCGGATTGAAATCCATGAATCCTAAGGTACGTGAAAGTGGGAAACTGAATATACCATGATCCATATTTCTCTATCAGCTCTATTGCCTCCCTGGACAATCTTCTGTGGATTCCGCCTTGCAACATTTGCGTGATGTACATTGTGAATACATCATTCACTCTCTTATAATCTTCAATTCTATACATGTTCAATTGAGGGTAGCACTCATGACTCTTGAATTGTCCTTGCCCATTCCCGACTTCACCTCTGCATATCAATGCTTTGTATGAAACAAACCGTGCAAGTAGGTATACCAAGTAGGAAGTCATAGCAAATGACTTGGACCGCTCTACATTTTTCAGCTGAAAGTCCAGATTGTCACTTATGATTCTAGACCAATTTATCAATGTCCCTCTAAGACAATCCTGGATGAAGTAGAACATGCATCCATTGAATATTGCACCCTGCGGCATCCCCATCACTCTGTTGAGCAGGAATACTAAGTCACTATACTCCTCTTTGAAGTTTGTGCACATGAGTGTCTTGGGAGCCTTGGAATGATGAAGCCTAGGCTTAATCATCTACTCTTTGTTTATCATACTCTTACACGCATCCATCTTCTTCATGTACCGCTCTTCATATTCATCCTTAGTTGCATCCTTCATATCTGCTTCGCTTGGAATTCCAAACACCTCAACAATCGCATCCTTAGCAAGGTAGGCAATAACAACGCCCTTAGCAGTTTTGATCATTCGCAAGCGAGGATCATAACATCGTGCACACTCCAGGATAAGCTCATTGCATGTATGGACTGTGGAAATCCAACTGCATGAAAAATACCACTCTTCATAATGTTTACATATGTCGGGGAAGGAATATGATTTCTGACTCCAAACATCCGTTGTCGCATCAGGTTCAGGTTCAGGAAATGCATGTTTGTATCTGTAATCCCCTTCCATCTGGATGATATCTTGGGCTCTGGATAGAATCTAGTCTCCAGTATCTTCTGTAGTTCTTTTCTTTCCTTAAATCCGGACTTCGACATCGCCCCTGTACAACGCTTGAAGTTAGAACTTAGGAAAATAAATAATATTCTTAATAGAATTCCTGACTTCCTAAGGATTTTTAGCTAATTAGAGCATGAAGTCAGGAAAATAGTTCACACTTTAGGTAGATCTTAACAATTTAAACACAAAATATGACAAGACTAGGGTATGACAACCCTCATGAAATCAACACCTACTTATACTTAGAAATTGTGTAAACTAAAGTGCAAAGGAGTATACCAAATCAAGAGTGACTAGGGAAAGGTGTGAAAGGTTGTGTTTTCACACAAAGTATGTCTGAGGACACCTTCCACAGTCAACAATGGAGGTCAACAAAATTTGAAGACAACCTGAAAATTAAACTTTTAAAACATGTTGCAATCACCTAGATATGCACAAATTTGATGAGAATCAACCTTCCAAGGCAAACATAAGAAAATCTGAGCATGTATGCAGCGCTGGAAATGAAACCTTAGTCTGAATACAAATCTGAAAATGAAGTTTTCAGACTTACCAGCACCCTTGGGAATGATAAAATACTCAGAAATAAACTTTGGAATGAAGCAAGAATGCTTCCCAAGTGAAATCGCAAGGTAGGTAGGTGGCTGGAAAAAATTGTTTTCTGAGGATAGCCCCCTACAATGAAGTTTCAGATCTGCAACAATGGAAGATAATTCTGAAAATTGATTGAGAATGCCTCCAATCAGCCCTTCGAATAAAATCGCCTAAGGCACAAATTAGCTGAGAACAAGATATAAGTCTGAAAATTGATTTTCCAGCCAACTGTGGAGATCGAACCAGCTACAACAATGGAGGGTAAACCTAGGTTTGCAACACATCAGCAAGTAGGGAGTGATGGAGGAGACCAAATATGCATGGAATCCACCCAAACAATGGTACAAAACACTTGCCAAGTCAAAATCGTATTTTTCCAATCATGGTGCCAAACACTCAAGTCTGAAAATGTCTTCAATCTAACTCCAACCTGCATACAATCTGCAACTAAGGTCTGGGAACAACAAGCAATGATGGTGGAGTCAAGGAAAAATCACCAAAGTTCGCCAATACCAAAATCGCCAAACACACCAAAAATAGCGCCAAACTTGGAAAATCGTGGCACTAAGCCATTAATGGCAGCCACCAAAAGGTTGATAAGCTGGAAAAAATGGAGGAGAAAAGAATCCTCAATCAATCGCTTTACCAAAACACTTCGCCAAAATTCGCCAATAAGAGAGAAAAATCGCCTTGCATGGAGACACCTGGAAAATTTAATAATAAAATAATACTAGAGACTCCTCTCTTATACTTGCTTTTGTCTCTCACTTTTACCATACAAGCAATGTGGGATAAAAAACTTTCTCTTATACTTGCCTGGCAAAACTAACTTGTTTCTAGAAGGGTAAAAACATTAAATGCTTATTGCAAATTATTTAATTTTTTTTTAAAATTTTTAAATAATCGTCAATCATCATTTAAAAACAATTAAAGTAGGGCTCATTTATTAAAATATTTCAATTCAAGTCAAAAATTGAGCCATAAGGGAAAATCGATTGGTGTAGGGATTAAAAAAAATCCCATTAAAATCATTTAAAATGTCAAAATTTTCCCCACTAGGGAAAATCGATTTCAGTGTGGACAAAAATCCTCATCAAAGAATCCAAATTCAAAATTCACTTCATTCACAAAAATACTCCCTGGTGGAAAAACGATCTCAGTCTAGATGAAAATCCGAACTCAAAATTATGAAATGCACTCTCAGTGGAAAATTGCCTTGAATCTGGATAAAAATCCGGACAAAAATCCTCAAAAACTTGTCACAAATTCTTGGTGGAAAAATGACCTAGGTGTGGAATGAATGCAAACATCATCAACAATCTTGTCCATACCTCCCTGGTGGAAAAACGTGGGTAGTCACTTAGTCAAATTTTAATTCTTCTAGGGGAAAAACGACCCTAGTATGGATTATCAGTGGTGGAAAAATGAGGCAATTATGGATTCCAGGGGAAATCCATGTCCAGTCCGGATTTTGAGTGGGGAAACCATGGGTAGTCAGGAATATGAGGGGAAAAACACCTCTAGCATGGAATTTTGACCTTTTAACCCTTAGCATATGGATTTTACTTCGGAAAATGATGATTTTTTCCACTTCAGAATCACTTAGAAACTCTGAAACTTAATAAAACTCAACTGGACTTAGGCAAATTCATCAAAAAGCGTAACACAAGGAAAACTATCGGTATAAAGTGCGAAATCAACTTGAATAATTCCCTAGGAGCGAGAAAACAACTCCAAAAGGTCTGAAAACACCTTAGCACTTAAAATCACCAACAAGGACATTTAAAAACACGTTAACGCTCCAAACGGGTCTACATTTAGACAAAACTAGGATTATTTAGAAATCTCAATTTTACGCTTGATCCTATAACTTTAAAAACCCTAAATGACACTAGGCATGATCAAAACTCTGAGACTTGGGCACGAGAGAGACAAAATTTCCCACTAAGCAGCCAAAACCCTAACCTAACAACGCAGAAAGCCGGAAAAGAGGGGGTCCCCATTAGCAATGGGGCTCACAACAAGAATCACCATTATGGAAAGATCAAATAGACAAAGTGACAAACCACAAGAGAACACAAGATATACTCTGGGAAAATCCTCAGGACGGAAAAACCCAACCTCCAAAAGCATCCATACTTCATGTATTATTTAGCAATAAAGCAATACAATGTACTTATGAAGTTATGATGAATACTCTTGAATCATCAAGCCCTCCAATGTATTCTCCATGTGTCCAAGCATGAATCAACACATCTTATGCTATTGTTTACATATGCATCCCTCCAAAGGACTCAATATAGTGACATCCCAAATCACCAACCCACCTTAACCACTGAACATGTGCTTGCTTATATAGAATCAAGCTCACAACCAAGTGGTAAAGTAAAACCATGTGCCACAAAACCATGTCGACACAATATTATTGACCCCTCATTTAGTATTGGTTACTAAGTTTTCACTTTTTTAAATATCTTTCCCCAATTTTAAATAAATACAATATAATATTACAATGTTACAATACAATTCATCAAGTGACCCCAAGAATATTTCTAATGGAATTTCTATGTGATGCACATCCATCTAGGTTCCCTTAGGTGCAACACACACAATAAAATAATAAAACATTACAAATATTATGCAAGGTGTATAACACCTTATCTCAACATTCTCCAACTTGTTGTATATAATGCATAATGGTCAATCAATGAAATACATCATCATAGCCATACATGTAACCACATGAATCTCCAACATGCTCTCATGCTCCATCAAGATACCTGCAATAAAACCAAGTGACCACCATTTCAAGCAAGAAATCCTTTCATCCTCTAAAGATGCCACCTATGAAAGAAAAGGAACAAGCCAAGGTGAAGATGCACCAATCCAAAAACACAAACATCAAATCCAATTTGATAACAAAGGCTCCAAGCTGTTGTCATAAAGCAAAAACCCACATGATTGGAAATGACATCCACAACACATGTTAATACATCCAACCATATTTTTAGGACTCGGACTCGACAGCCCAAAATAGGACTTGAACTCAGGCCTCAGCAAAAAAAAAGCATAGTTTTACAAAAAAAAAAGAAATTAATGCATTTAGAGAACATTAAAGCCTCATTTGACTATCAATTTGTTATAATTCAAACATTACACATGTTATATAATCTTTAAACACTTAATATTTGAAATTTCATAATTCATATTTAATAACTAGTGGGGCTTAGTGGGGGTTTGGGAGTGGAGATCCTAATGGGTTTGAGGGGCAGTAATGATAAGCTGCACAAGGTGTTGGATATGAGAAAAACCCAACGATAGAAGGGGTACTTTCATTTCCTCAGGGGCTGGAAGTGGAGGTTCAGAGGTTGTGATGTCCCCATCCAAATTATAATACAAACACAAGACTTTGTTAGCAATTAATGAAGAAGGAAGGATACAATACACAGCTAATGATCTCATCACAATATAGTGTGCAGCAATAAAGTAACCACAATGGTTTGGACAACAATTCACATCATGAGCGAGCAGCAAGAGGAGCGACTCCTTTCAGTACAAAGACAATTAACTAAGTGACATCGGTTAGGAAAAAAGAATGAGTAAGATGATGACTTTGGCTGAAGAGTACGACCAGATGGCATGTATTTGTTAAGAGCCAAACATCAGTTTAGTGCGACTCTTTTAAGGGATGCAAATAGATGCTACGAGTTTTAACTAATGGGCAACAGGTCTAATGCAAGATACTTTCTTAAGCAGCAATTAAGTTTGTGACTCTATATGGAAAAAAGGCAAAAGGCAACGATTATCATTAAGGAGGTCTTTGAAGATAATTAATGTGTACAAAGAGCAGCGATTAGTTATTGAAAAGACACGTCTCTTTTAAAAGAGATATCTTTTCTAAAGGTTGTGTCACTTAGTTGTTATGAGGATATTATTAATAACCTAGTCGGAAGTTCTCAAGGGAAGGAAGAATAAGAAGGATAGACACATGAGGAATTAAAGATACCAAATAGAGATGGCTCCATCACTGCAAAGGCATGAATACGATATCAGTAATCTGAAACAGCATTCAAGATATCATTTGAAATCAGTATTAGATCATCAAAAAACACGTGGTAGTCAAAGATCAGGAACAATGATAATCTAGATATATCTATACAGTCAGATCAACATAAACTCTCTTATTCAGATAAATATTATATATATAGATCAGCAGTTGCATTGCACACATAGTCTGAATCATTCTGGATATAAGTTTCGTATAATTCACATTAGTTTGATGACGGCAATTTCCATAAATAGTTAGTCTAGAAAGGCAGCAGACAATCGCATTGAACAATTTCTTCATTATCTAATTCATTAAACTAAGGGCATTAATATTACATGATAAAGAACAAATATTTACATTTGTACATCATATTCAATACATACATTTCTATCAAATAAAAGAATCATATGCAGCAATATATATATATATATATATATATATATATATATATATATATATATATATATATATATATATATATATATATATATATATATATATATATATATATATGAATATATGAAATTAGACAAGGCCTAAATATTTTAATAAGGGGACATTACAAGTGGTATCGAAGCATCTTTCCTGCCATCCTGTGAAATATAGTAAATGCAAACCTATCGAAGAAGGGGAAACAACATGATTGAACAATTGAGCAATTAAATAAGGGCCTGTTGGTTTGTAACTATGTAAGAAAATAGGGCTGGACCCTCACGCTACAAGAGGTAGCGTGTCCCTTTAGGGCCGACCCTAAAGGGAGAACACACCTCCCTTATCAAAACGTGTGGCCCCAAATAAAAGGGATTTTTGATAAAACAATAAAAAGGTTTTTAGCGCCAAAGTTTGAGGCCAACCTGATATTGCATCCCCAGCAGCTCATATAAATAAAGAGCATTTTGATTGCAAATGATATCAATCAAGTTTCAGATCTGCTCTTAAAAGGGTGCGAATTATCTCCAGAAGAGTGCGAATTGTGTTGAAGACTCTCCTTCAAAGGTGATGGTTTCTTAGGTGCTGTTCTTATTTGCTGTTGAGGTGCTGTAACAAAAGCCCTATCTATGCATTTTATTGTTACAATTAAAGTGAATACATAGTCAGACCTGTGGGTCTTTATAACTGGGTTTTTCCTCATCAGAGGTTTTCCCAGGGTAAATGTCTTAAGTCTCTTGTACACTTGCTTTGTTTTCATGCCTACTTAATCCTAAATTCATTTTATTAAATTCTGATTTCTGATCTGAGACACAAAACTAACATGGTATCAGAGCTAGGTTATACTAACATCAGATTTCAGTAAGGTCATTTTTTGCATCTAGTTGCTGTTTGTTTTTCAGATTAAAATGTCAGGTTTGAAGGGTGAAGATAGACTTGATGGAGCCCTTGACTTTGCTGCTTGGAAAGTTTGCATTCAGCTCATACTTGAGGAGAATGAGCTCCTCAAATTTGTTGAAGAAGAAAAGTTGTCCCCTCCTGAAGATGCAGAGCAACTAAAACAGTTCAAGAAGGATTCAGCCAAAGCTAGGAAGATCGTTATTGAATCCGTCAGAAATCATCTTGTTACTGTCATATTGAAGTTTGCTTCAGCCAAGGAAATAATCAAACACTTGGAAGGGATGTTTGAAGTAAACAATCTCAGTAGAGCCCTTGCTCTAAGACAACAGCTACTTCATATCAAAATGAAAGAAGAGGACTCGATCATGGCCTACTTTATGAAGATCAATGAACTGAAGGATAAACTAAGCACTCTTGATTGTGAAGTTCCAGACAAAGACCTTGTTCTAATTGCATTAAATGGTCTACCTGATGAATGAGATCCCTTCATTCGTAGCATTGGCGGGAGAGTTGAACGTCCCAACTATGAGCGTCTTCAAGCTAATTGCATTGACGAGGAATCTCGCATTTAAATGAGGGGAAAACACAAGAACTCTCACAAAGATGATAACCATGTTCTTACAGCTAAGTCCAAGAAAGGTGGGAATTGGAAGAAAGATAAGAGGCAAAGATTTCAGACCTCCTTCCTACGATCCAAGGAAGAAGTCAAGAGATTCCTCTCATATTCGTTGTTTCAGATGTGACAAGTATGGTCACTATGCTAGAGAATGTCAGAATGAACCTAAGGAAAGGGAAGCAAATTTAAACAAAGTCTCTGAACAAAATGAGGACTATCTTTTTATCTCTGTCTTATCAAGCAATGTTCCTACAGATAGTAATACTTGGATAATTGATAGTGGAGCCTCCACACACATCTCAGGTTACCCTGAACATCTTTCAGATCTGATAGAAAAAGACACCAATCTCCATGTGGTAATCGGTGATGATGCTCGATACTCTGTAAAAGGTTCTGGTACTACTTTAAAACTAGATTTTGGTATTTCCTTACAACTCAGTGATATTCTTTTTGTACCTGGAATTAAAAGAAATCTTATTTCCATTTCTGCTTGAGAAGATAAGGGTTTGCAAGTAGCATTTTCTGAAGGTAAAGTACTTGCTTGGTCTAAGAAATCTAGTTTCAAATCTGTTCGTGTTATTGGAAATAGATGTGATAGTTTGTATAAGCTTGCAGCTAACCCAGTTCAAGCTCTCATTCACGAGGCTCCTGAATCATGCGAGCTATGGCATAGAAGACTTGGACATCTGCACTTCCAGGCTCTTCCCACTCTTGGTAAAATGTTTAAAGGTATGCCTAAACTCAATTTATCTCATGATGATGCTTGTAAAGGTTGTGCAATGGGTAAGAATGTGAAGAGTCCATTTCATAAAAGTGATAGTAGGACTAAAGAAAAGTTAGAGCTTATCCATTCAGATCTATGTGGTCCTATGTTTGTAGCCTCTCCTAGCGGTTTCCTTTATTATGTTATCTTCATAGATGATTTTTCTAGGAAAACATGGATTTACTTTCTTAAATCTAAAGAATCTGATGAAGTCTTAAATAGATTTAAAGAATTCAAAGCCTTGGTTGAAAATACTTCTGGAAAGCGAATTAAATGTTTAAGGTCTAACAATGGAGGTGAGTACACCTCAAGTAGTTTTCATGATTTTTGTGTTGAGACAGGAATTAAGAGGGAGTTCTGTGTTCCCTACAATCCTCAACAAAATGGAGTTGCTGAAAGAAAGAACAAGTCCATTGTTGAGGCTGCAAGAGCCATGATTCATGATCAAGACTTGCAACCCTTCCTATGGGCGGAGGCATCCAAAACAGCAGTTTACATTCAGAATAGATGTTCTCATCGCGCTTTAAAGAATGTAACTCTTGAAGAAGCCTTTATAGGAATCAAACTTGACATCAGCCACTTAAGGATTTTCGGGAGCCCTGTGTATGTTCATGTGCCTAAGGAAAAGCGGACCAAGTTGGATCCCTTTGGAAAGAAAGGCATCTTAGTAGGATACAGTGAATCTTCCAAAGCCTTCTGAATAAACATTTCAGGTCAAAGGTGTGTTGAGGTAAGTAGAGATGTAACTTTTGAAGAAGATATTGCATTCAAAAGATCTAAAAGTTCATTATCTGATGATGATGATATTGTGACTGAAAATCAAGAATCAAATGTTGATACTAACCCTGAGATACACAAGGAGTCTATTGACCTCCCAGAACAGGAAGTTCAGGCTGATCCAGCTGAACCCATTAATTCTACAGATATACCTAAGGATATTGTGGTCAGCAAGAAGAGGCCACTTTGGGTTAGAAACACCATTCAAAATGCTAAAAGATTTGCTGCTCCTAGAGGAACCTTCAGAGATAGCAAGAGACCTCAAAATCATGCCAACTACATTTCGGTAATGTGCAACATCATTGAGTCTGAACCTCACAATGTCGAAGAAGCTATGAATCATCATGCTTGGAAGTTAGCCATGGATGAAGAGTATGAGTCTATCATCAAGAATGATGTTTGGGACATTGTACCCAAACCCAAAGGTAAGTCTGTTGTTTCCTCTAAATGTTTATTTAAAATTAAGCATAATGTTGATGGTAGTATTGAGAAATATGAAGCTAGATTTGTAGCTCGTGGTTTTTCTCAAAAGGAAGGAATAGATTATGAGGAAACATTCGCTCATGTTGCTAGATATACTTCTATTAGATCTATAATAGCTATTGCTGCAACTAAAGGTTGGAAACTACATCAAATGGATGTTAAGACAGCTTTTCTAAATGGTGTTATTGAGGAAGAAGTCTACATTGAGCAACCAGAAGGTTATGTAATACATAGAAGAGACTCTCATGTTTGCAGATTGAAGAAAGCCTTATATGGACTCAAACAGGCTCCTCGCGCTTGGTATGAAAGAATTGATAAATATTTACTAAGCTCAGGGTTTTGTAAGAATGATGTTGATGCTAATTTTTACTTTAAAATATGCAATGATGATATGCTTATTTTGGTTTTATATGTGGATGATTTATTTCTCACTGGTGAAGATAAACTAATTATGAGATGAAAGAAAGAATTAGCCTCAAAATTTGAAATGAAGGATTTAGGGTTAATACATTACTTCCTAGGATTAGAAGTATGGTAGAAATCTAATGAAATTATCTTAAGTCAAGGAAAGTACACTATTGATATTTTGAAAAGATTTAGAATGATGGATTGCAAACCTATGTCTACTCCTATGGAATCCAACTTAAAGAAGTTGAGCATCTCTGCAGCTAACTCTGATTTTGCAGATCCATCTGAGTACAGGCAATTGATCGGATCTTTGATGTATCTAGTTAACACTAGACCGAATATCTGTTATGCAGTGAATGCTCCCAGTCAATTCATGTGCATGCCTAAGCATGTTCACCTTGTTGCAGCTAAACATATACTGAGATATCTGCGAGGCACTATTGGGTATGGACTGAAGCATTCACTCAATACTTCAATCTCCTTGGAAGGCTATTCAGACTCAGCCTGGGCAGGAAGTGTCAAAGATAGGAAAAGTACTTCGGGTATCTGCTTTAGCTTGGGATCTGCAGTAATCTCTTGGACCAGTAGAAAACAATCTTCTGTAGCATCAAGTACTACAGAAGCTGAGTACATTGCAGCATCTGTTGCATCCAGAGAAGCAGTATGGCTCCGCAAACTTTTTGTTGGATTGTTTGAACAACCTAGTGGTCCTTCTACCATTCATTGTGATAATCAGAGTTGCATAAAGATGTCTGTCAACCCAGTATTTCATGACAGATCAAAACATGCGGAAACTCATTATCACGACATTCGGGATATGGTTCAAAGAGGCGCCATTCAGCTAAAATATATCAGCACAGATGAACAAGTTGCAGATATTCTTACCAAGCCCTTGTCCAGAGTGAAGTTTGAATACTTCAGAAACAAACTTGGTATTGTGGAAAATGAAGCCCAGGTTGAAAGAGAGCCTCAACCTCAGTAATTCACTATGGATCAAGAATGGCCCATTCTTCGCTTGTGTGCAAGAATGGAAGGTTCCAATCTACGCTTGTGTGCTAGATAGGAAGGTTGTAATTGTATAAAGACCCACTTGTGTACTACACTTTCTATGCTTTTGTGCTAGAACCATCCTATGCTTGTGTGCTAGGTGGAAGATGTAATTCTATGCTTGTGTGCTAGATGGAACACTAAAGGTTCTGATTATGTATTCATTTTCTTCCTAGTTAAGAGGGAGTGTTGGTTTGTAACTATTTAAGAAAATAGGGCTGGACCCTCACGCTACAAGAGGTAGCGTGTCCCTTTAGGGCCGACCCTAAAGGGAGAACACGCCTCCCTTATCAAAACGTGTGGCCCCAAATAAAAGGGATTTTTGATAAAACAATAAAAGGTTTTTAGCGCCAAAGTTCGAGGCCGACCTCATATTGCATCCCCAGTAGCTCATATAAATAAAGAGCATTTTGATTGCAAATGATATCAATCAAGTTTCAGATCTGCTCTTAAAAGGGTGCGAATTGTGTTGCTTAAAAGGGTGCGAATTGTGTTGAAGACTCTCCTTCAAAGGTGATGGTTGCTTAGGTGCTGTTCTTATTTGTTGTTGAGGTGCTGTAACAAAAGCCCTATCTATGCATTTTATTGTTACAATTAAAGTGAATACATAGTCAGACCTGTGGGTCTTTATAGCTGGGTTTTTCCTCATCAGAGGTTTTTCCAGGGTAAATGTCTTAAGTCTCTTGTGCACTTGCTTTGTTTTCATGCCTACTTAATCCTAAAATCATTTTAATAAATTCTGATTTCTGATTTGAGACACAAAATTAACAGGGCCTTCATAGAGCAAACCGCCAAAACCACCCAAGCCCTCATAGAACAAAATGAGAAAACTTGTATTAAAATTACGCAACTATGAAATGTATAAGTAATCCTTGTTGAATTTATTGAGCAAACTGCCATGATAATAATATAAGGAAGTACAAGGAGGGAGAATAGTGATGAGGTCCTCTTCTAGGTAGACCACCTCATGGTAGTTGACTGATGGTCCCATGAGGCCAAGAGGGTGTAAGACGGAGTCCACCGCTCTTGGATTTAGAGGAGAAGGACGTTCAGGACACCCTATTGTATCTTTCCAAACTCTATCATAGTTGATTATAAACAAGGTTTAAGGATGGAAGTGATGAAGGAGAATGGTGATAGGATACCTCACTAGGTAGACCACCTCATGGTAGTTTGGCCGATGGTCCCATGAGGCCAAGGGGGCTCTGGCTTTCACTCTGCTCTTGGGCCTAGGGTAGAGGGTCTCTTGGAAACCTCATCATTCTTCTTACCCCCACTTTCTTATGATTGAGCTCCTATAGGGAGTTGGACCAGGCTCTAGTTAAGTTAATTTATGCTTAATTATCTTTCTTTAGAGAATTATATTATTAGTTCCAATGGTTTCCTAACCTATTGCATGACTTCAAACAAGGTTTGACAACATGTGTATCTGTTTGTATGCTTCGTGTCTTCATGCATTCATGTGTATACTTCGTGTTTTCATGTGTATGCTCCGTGTTTGGTTCATATTCAATATATGAATAAGTAGAAGGATATAAACTGCATTTGAGATCATAGAGTTGTGTCATGTTCCTATTTCTCATCTAAATATATGTTAAGATCACCTTTGCTTTGATGTAAAGAGATATCCAAGAGATTGAACAAACATGGAGGGCAACCAAACTAAAATAAGAAACACAAAACTTCAAGGATTGGTCCGGGGATCATCATTGTTTGTGGGCAAGCAATTTCAAGGAGGGGAGACTATGATGTCACCATCCAAATTATAATACGAACACAAGACTTTGTTAGTGATTAATGAAGAAGGAAGGATACAATACACAGATAAATGATCTCATCACAATATAGTATGCAGCGATAAAGTAACCACAAGGGTTTGGACAACAATTCGCATCATGAGTGAGGCAGCAAGAGGAGTGACTCGTTTCAGTATAAAGACAATTAACTAAGTGACATTGGTTAGGAAAAAAGAATGAGTAAGATGACGACTTTGGCTGAAGAATACGAACAGATGACACATATTTGTTGAGAGCCAAACATCAGTTTAGTGTGACCCTTCTAAGGGATGCAAATAGATGCTACGAGTTTTAACTAATGGGCAACAAGTCTTAACACAAGATACTTGGTAAAAGCAGCAATTAAGTTTGTGACTCTGTGGAAAAAAGGCAAAAGGCAACGATTATCATTAAGGAGGTCGTTGAAGATAATTAATGTGTATAAAGAGCAGCGATTAGTTATTGAAAATACATGTCTCTTTTAAAAGAGATATCTATTCTAAAGGTTGTGTCTCTTAGTTGATATGGGGATATTATTAATAACCTAGTTGGAAGTTCTCAAGGGAAGGAAAAATAAGAAGGATAGACACATGAGGAATTAAGGATACCAACCAGAGACAGCTCCATCATTGCAAAGGCATGAATATGATATCAATAATCTGAAACGGCATTCAAGATATCATTTGAAATCAGTATTAGATCATCAAAAAACACGTGGTAGTCAAAGATCAGGAACAACGAGAATCTAGATATATCTATACAGTCAGATCAACATAAACTTTCTTATTTAGATAAATATAATATATACAGATCAGCAATTGCATTGCACACATAGTGTGAATCATTCGGGATATAAGGTTCATATAATTGGCATTGGTTTGTGTTGTGACCATTTCACACATCGCCCCATTGCAAATGGGGACCCCTGCTTTTTGCTTTCTAGGGTTTGTTTTCTAGGTCTTTTAGGGTTTTGTTAGTTAGCCTTTGCATTTTGAGTGTCGCCAAGGGGATCACCTGGATAGCAGGTCCTGCTGGAGTGATGTCCTGATCTTGAAATTTGGCTAAGTCTGGAATGTCCTGATCCTGAAATTTGACTAAGTCTGAAAACTGAAAATCCTCCAAAAACTAGATTTTGCAATATAGCTCCTGGAGGTCTGAAACCACTCTCAAACATCCTGCAAGTATATATGAAATATAACTTAAAGTATAAGTCTCTTATACTTAAATGTTATATTCCATAAAATTATCCTGACGGAGAGTTCAAAAGGTCAAATTTCGCTCCTGACCCTTCCTGAAGGTCCAAAGCGAATTTCGCTCTTGACCCTCTCAGGAGGTCCAAAGCGAATCTCGCTTCTGACCCTTGCTGAGGGTCCAGAGCGAAATTCATTATAAACTTCATTTGCCACCTTGTTTGAGCTTGAAACCTTGTTCTTGGCCTTGAAAATGATCTTACCTCGCCCTGTGAAGTGGTTTGAAACTAAAAGATTGAGCAGTTTAGCCTAGATTGTAAAAGTCGCTCCTGACCCTTGCTGAGGGTCCAGAGCGAAAATCTTATTGGAGCTTATTTTTCACTAATTTTGGCTAACTTGTTTTGTGCAGGGTCTCTCAGAAGGAAGATTGGACGTCACTTGATGCAATTGAAGATTTGAAGGCATGAAAATTGATGAATTTTGGAGACTAAAGGAAAAATCGCTCCTGACCCTCAGAGAGGGCCCAAGGCGAGATTTTGATTTCCTTCATTTTGCAATGAAAAGAGACTAAGTTTTGAGCATGAAAGGGAAATGAATGACTTTCTCCACCCACCTGAAGAAGTTTTGACTTGAAATGATGGAGGACCTTGATGAAAATAGGAAATCGCTCCTGACCCTCAGAGAGGGCCCAGGGCGAAAAATCTTATGAAGGTCATTTTTAGCCTTATTTAGTCGATTTGAGATGTCAAAGGCATGGTGGAGGATGAAGTGAGCATGATAAAGTATCCAGACTTGATTGAAGATGATGAATTCAAGGAGTTTTGCCCAAGAAAGGTAAAAATCGCTCCTCACCCTCAGAGAGGGTCCAGAGCAATTTTCTTTATGTGCACATTTTTTTGACCTTTCTTGGACATGAGAACTTATTCATAGCATGAAGCAAGGCGACATCTTCCTTGGCAAAGAAATTTCGAGATGAAAAGTGAGGCATTTTGGTCCAGGTAGCAAAAATCGCTCCTGACCCTTGCTGAGGGTCTAGAGCGAGATTTTCAAAAGTGCACTATTCTTGCAAGATCAAAATGATTTTTATGATTGGAAGGGATGAGGGAAAGCATGTTCTACCCGTTGAATATAATTTGGATGATCAACAAAAGAGGAAATCAACCCAAAATCAAAAAATCGCTCCTGACCCTCAGAGAGGGCCCAGGGCGAAAAACCTAATATATGATCTTTTCATCCAAGTTTGAGAAAAGACAAGCCTAGACATGAGCTCGAAATGATGTTTAAGTTGCCTTGAAGTGAAAAGGGATTGTTGGGAATGAAGATTTAGAAGGCATTTGCAAAAATCGCTCCTGACCCTCAGAGAGGGCCCAAAGCGATTTTCCAGGATTCTCTCCTTTGTTTGAGGAATTGAGACAAAATCTTGTGTGGATAAGGCGAAGAGACCTCCAAAAGCATGATGAATATTGTTTTGCCTTTGAAACTTGATGATTTTGGTCACAAAATGAAAAATCACTCCTGACCCTCAGAGAGGGCCCAGAGCGAAAATGATGAAAATTCTCATTTTTCGTAACAACAACGAAGCAAATTTGGGTAGAGTGCTAAAGCAAGGTCATTGCCTAGTGGCGAATAAGGTTTTAATGAAAAATGATAGAGAATCAAGCCCGATTTGCAAAAATCGCTCCTGACCCTCAGAGAGTGTCCAGGGCAAAAAACCTCAAAATCACACCTTTTCTCCATAATTTGATAATGCTAAGTTTGCAAGTCAGTAAGAAGGCCTAGTTGAAATGTCTTGAAGAGGTTTTGGACGTTGAAAAATGCTAATCTTGAGTAGAAAATGAAAAATCGCTCTTGACCCTTGCTAAGGGTCCAGGGCGAAATTGACATTTCCACCTATTTTTCCTCACGCAAAATGTCAAATTTGAAGTGCAACACATTAACTGGATATCAATTGACCCTCCAGGAGATTTTCAAGTCAAGATGTGAAGTATTCAAGGCTAAAATTAGAAAATCGCTCCTGACCCTCAGAGAGGGTCCAGGGCGAAATCATCATGGAGTTTAATCAAGCCTTGTTTTGAAAATTAATATTCTCCAAATTGCATTTGATCGCCAGAATTGCTAATTTTGAGGCATTTGGAAAATTAAAATTAAATTAGCATTAAATTAAAGCATTTTGGCATTTAATAAATTGATTTTAAGCCTTAGAAAATCGAAATTTATTTTGGAGGCATTTAAAATTAATTTTTAATAAAGCGCTCAAGGCCTTATTTTGTTTTTATTAGCCAAGTCGGTCCCCTTTTTTGAGATTTTACTTATTTTTTACCTCCTTTTTGCCAAGTCGGCCTAGAGGAAGCAAAGGGGTGAGCGCTCTATATAATAGGAGATGCTTTGTTCAAGTTTTAATCATTCATTCATCCTTTTTCAAGTGCAAAGTTGAAGTGCGAATTGGAGGAGCGAAATCCAGAAGATTGGAGGCGAAGTTTGCTAAGTGTTGGAGGTTAATGGAGGCGTGATTCATCCAAGAGGAGGCTATGATCTACACTTTGCCTAGCGAAATTCATCTATTTTTACATCATTTCTTAGAGTTTAATACTCAAGAGGAGGTATGGCAAAATCATCTTAACATCCTTGTTTAAGGTTTGATTTTTGGACATTTGTTTTGGAAAAATCTAAGTATTGCATGGTTAATTAGGAAATGATAACTCAAGATTTATCATGAAGTTTCCTAATTAAAATCTTAAATCTTCCTTTTAGGTTTAATTTCTAGACTTCAAGATATATTACTAATTTTGAAATGTTGTGTAGGTATCAAGATGGCGACTCCAAAGTCTAGAGGATCTACAAGTCGACAGGTTCTCATCAAAGAAGATCAAGCAAGGATAAGGACGACCTTCTTCGGTCAAGCATCATCATGACTAACCTCTTCCAATCTAGCATTTCAAGGCGAGGTACATCAATCATCCTGCACATCAAAGACAAAAGAAGTTAGAGCAAGGGTTCGTTGAAGAAGCAGATAGTTTCAGAAGAGTTAATTAAAGCTAGCTTCTCAGCAACATCAAAATTGGCCAATTACAAGTGTCAGACGAGGTGGCATCCTAGTCATCACTCCTCCAGTCGGTGTGGTCCACCTCAGCGTGTCCAAATTCAATGTACCTAACTCATGGGAGGTGGCACAAACTTCGATGTACCTACCCTAGCTATCCATTGGTTGATTTTTCCAGAGAAGACATGTGTCCTAAAGATGTAATTTTATCATTGGTCAAGCATTAAATGTTATGTAATGGTTGTAACAAACCCTAATTAGGGTTTTCATTATTGAATCTTGGCCATTGATCTCAAATTGATCTTAGCCGTCAAATTGTATTGCGGGCACTATATAAGCCCCGACTCTTCATTTGTGAAAGGCTAATAATAGAAGGTAGATAGAGAGTAGTTAGAAGGTGAGTAGTCAGTTGGTAGAATAGCAATTAGAGTAGAATAGGAGGACAAGGCAAGAAATTGTTGCCATTGATTGTAAACAAACTCCATTTTCATTGAAGTAATGGTGAAGTGTGTCGTTTCTTGCAATATGCATGGTTTCTTGTTGAATCTTCAATTCTAGATGGTAGATGATTAGATTGAATGAAGGAAATTGTTGAATGCACCTGTGTGGAATCCGTTTAATCCATACCACTAGCCTCTTACTGATTGTAAGGACGCCTTGTGTGGTCAACTGGAATGAAATGAGCTTAATCATAAGTCGTTACACGTCTATTGTTTCATGCATTTTCTTGAATGGTGATCATTGTCAGATGGTGTATGATTTAAACATATTGGAAGCATCCCTTAGAAGATCGCACTGAGTTGGTGTTGAATTGTTTAGCCTGATGGTGAGACCCAGCCCAGTAGGAATCCACCTAGTCATTCATCCATCTTCTCGCATTCTAGGTAGTAGAGTAGACTTCCTGAACCTTGTATCTTTTGCCATTTGTTTGTCTTCCAATTAGTTAGTAAAATCCTGTGTTCCAGCAATATTCAAAGACGTTCAGGTCATTGAGTGTAAGTATGATGTGATTCCAGCAAATCACAACATACCATAGAGAGCTTATCCACACGTAGAGATCCTACAACAAAGAACCTTGAAGTCATCCCGATTGATCCTTTTCGCGTCATCTTCAGCATTTGGAGACTTTATTCAAGAGAGGATAAGGTACCTTTAGGTATTTTATTCTGTGTTTGGTCGTGTACAAAATACACATCAACATAATTGGTGCTAGAAGGAGGGCGAGCATTATCATGCTATGAGTAGATGAAATCGAGATCCTAATTTGCAAGGAGTAATCTCAAGAGCTTTTTACCCTCCTCCATGCTCGACCAAAATTGAAGTAGAAGAAAAGACAGCAAACGCGAACTCTTGAAATCCAAGGAAGATCAGTGGAAAGCCTTTTTTTCAAACACTCAATGGAAGTGATACAAATACAGAAGGTGATTGTTGGGTCATTAGTTGGACTTGCGAAAACAAGGAATCAAGCTGGAACCAGTTGAATGTTCAAGTTGAATCAGAGATATTCAAGATCTCTCTTATTCCAGAAAATCCAAAAAAAGTGAAAAATAGAAAATCCAAAAAATCAAAAAAAGGAAAAGATTTCTCAATGGAGCAACAACATTTTCATGATGAGCAACAAGTTGATTTTCCTGAGCTTTGGTGGAGATTAGATACACAACTTTATCCACGCAGATTGTCTGAGTTTGCAAAACCAGGGCAGTGTCGAGTTCACGAGACAGAGGAGCATGATGAAATGCATTGCTTGAAGTACTTATCAAGAATGGAATCGACAGCGCAGGGAAAAATCTTCTTTTGGGATGTCCCCAGACTAGAGGCCGATGAGAGCAATTTCAGTGTCCCAGAAAGCAAGGATCCTCTTCTAAGCTTCATGTGGATGATCGAGAGTCAGCTCATTTTGGATGGTGAAATGCGTTTAGAAAACATATTGCTACCATTGTGGTGTAGAATTCACAACTCACCTCACTCTAGAATTCACAACTCACCTCACTCTGAATTTACTTGCTCAGTATGTGAAATGGCTATCAATCAAGTCAGAAACCAGTTTGGAATACCAACTTTGTCCGAGAAAGAATGTATTGTGAACAGATCTTGGGGTTCACATCTTGCAGTTGAATTCAGGAGAACCTATGAACAAAACATTGCTCCAGCATCTGAATGTGAGAAGGATCAGTTGTACGTTGACGATACCAATGCACCTGAGGAACAATGTATTACAATGGATAGCTCACCATGCCTTGCACCTAAAAAGGAAAACCATGAAACAAAAGTTGAAGAATCAGTTCAAGATACTCTAGCAGTGATAAAGGAAGATCCAGGATTTGAACAAGCAATTAAAGAAGAAGATGACTCATTCCTTGAAGAATTCTCGTTTATGCTACAAAAGGGGATCCTTGAGATTGAATTGCAGGATGTTTCAAATGGCATTCTTAAGAAAGACAATCAAGTTGACATATTGAATGAAGAATTACAAATTATCATAAGTGAGCCCTAGTATGAAGAACAATTCAAAGGGGCGCTTAAAGATTTCATCACCATTATGCTATTTGAGGAAACATTGAAAGATCTTGTAGAGGAAACACAAATGGAATCACTGCCAAAATTTTTTTTAGATAAGCAAGTTACTGTGAGTGATATGATCCATCATCAGCTCCGACCTCCTGAGACTATGCTTGAAGAAGAAAGGCCACCTGAGATTATCTTTGATCAACTAGAGGAGATGTTTGAGGCTCAATCCATCAGAGAGTGCTTGGTTTTTGAAGATATGCTAACAAAATTTCATGAAGATGCCTGGTTTATGCAAGATATCTTAGTGAAAACAGAGAATCTTGAGTTATTCAAAGGGGTGCTGAGCTCGTTTCAAGAAGAACTTCCAAATCAAGACCAACATACTGCAAATGCTCATGGAATGATTCATCATCAATGGCGACCTCCTGAAGCAGCTGGTGACCTCGCTTCCGACAATGCAGTTCCGTATGAGCCTGAAATATGCCAGGTTGTCTCTTTCCTTAATCCTAGCCTTGAAAGTTATTATGATTTTGATTATGGGGATTTTGGGAAAACAACTTGCATCTGGATTGATCATGGTCCTAACGAATTGCCTTAGTTGATCATTTTGAGTGAAAATTTGCCCGAGTATGAGAGATGCATGGTGAGAGCTTGCTTTTCCGTATTTAAGGATGAATTTGCCCGACTGAGAACCATCACGCTTGCCATGCTCCTGTTGCACAACCTGAGAAATCATGTGAAGTTATGTATATATTTTGCTTCTTTGTGTCATGTCGAGTTTAGGAGTCTTGTATATAGGTTTAGAGTAGGTTTTCTTTTCGTGTCTTTAGTTAGAGGTCTTTTGAGCCTTGTTCTTGATTTGCCTTGAGTCATTTGACTCATGATCTAGCGTGGCTCAAGTAGTTTAGTTGTTTGCCTTCTTTAGATAGTTTGCTTTTGGTGTGCGCTTTAGTTTAGTTTGCTTTGAGTCGGTTTGTTGGTCGGTTTGCTTTAGTTTAGGTGTCTTGAGTAGGAGCCTCCATCTTGTGAGAAAGGCGTCTGTGTTGTTGCTCACACACTGGCAATATCCTGGATCTTATGTTAGACTCATTTCTTAGATATCTATTCATGAAGTGCTCGGAATTCGAGGTTGTTCCTCCCCAGCTTTATCATCTGATCAAGACCTGTATTTGACTTGGAAGGGAATCATTTTCTGTATCTTGATGCCTACATCTGTTGATTACTATATCTTCACACATTAATAGACTCCGAGTCATTATGGTTTTCAGGCAAAGCTGTGATTGGTGAAAAATCTAAAATCTGACTTCAGTGCCACCGCAATCCTCAAACCCTAGTAAGCTTCACTGCTTACGAGCCAAAGGAATTGACGGAATGAAAAAGCAATATCAAAAGGAAAAAATGAGAAAATCAAAGAGAAAAATGAAGAGAAAAATGAAATGAAATGAAATATCAAAATTGGCTAAGGGGAATATGCGAGTAACTCCATCGGGGCTATAGACGCCTGGTTGGCAATGGAGCAATGTTCGTGAGCTTGCGGCGATAACCTCGTCGGGACTATGGATGTCTGACTGGCAGTGGGGCTCTATCCAGGATGCTTTTGAAGTTCAGATAAACTACGTAGCTAATCACAGGGGAACCTGAAGGTCATAATTGTCTTGTCGAGAGGAATGAATTCACTTGCACACACATGCGTAATCAAAGACTAAGTGTCTAGATCTGGTTAAGGATTTTCCTTCCACTTTGAGTGCATTTTCTAGTCTCTTGATAAGTTAGGTTGAATCTTCCGGAGCTTCTAGGTGCCGATTGAGTCTTTATATCTGAAATGTTCAGGAACATTTATTCAAGGTGGCGCTAGATGTTGTGATCATTTCACACATCGCCCCATTGCAAATGGGGACCCCTGCTTTTTGCTTTCTAGGGTTTGTTTTCTAGGTCTTTTAGGGTTTTGTTAGTTAGCCTTTGCATTTTGAGTGTCGCCAAGGGGATCACCTGGATAGCAGGTCCTGTTGGAGTGATGTCCTGATCTTGAAATTTGGCTAAGTCTGGAATGTCCTGATCCTGAAATTTGACTAAGTTTGAAAACTGAAAATCCTCCAAAAACTAGATTTTGCAATATAGCTCCTGGAGGTCTGAAACCACTCTCAAACATCTTGCAAGTATATATGGAATATAACTTAAAGTATAATTCTCTTATACTTAAATGTTATATTCCATAAAATTATCCTGACGGAGAGTTCAAAAGGTCAAATTTCGCTCCTGACCCTTCCTGAAGGTCCAAAGCGAATTTCGCTCTTGACCCTCTCAGGAGGTCCAAAGCGAATTTCGCTCTTGACCCTCTCAGGAGGTCCAAAGCGAATCTCGCTTCTGACCCTTGCTGAGGGTCCAGAGCGAAATTCATTATAAACTTCATTTGCCACCTTGTTTGAGCTTGAAACCTTGTTCCTGGCCTTGAAAATGATCTTACCTCGCCCTGTGAAGTGGTTTGAAACTAAAAGATTCAGCAATTTAGCCTAGATTGTAAAAGTCACTCCTGACCCTTGCTGAGGGTCCAGAGCGAAAATCTTATTGGAGCTTATTTTTCACTAATTTTGGCTAACTTGTTTTGTGCAGGGTCTCTCAGAAGGAAGATTGGACGTCACTTGATGCAATTGAAGATTTGAAGGCATGAAAATTGATGAATTTTGGAGACTAAAGGAAAAATCGCTCCTGACCCTCAGAGAGGGCCCAAGGCGAGATTTTGATTTCCTTCATTTTGCAATGAAAAGAGACTAAGTTTTGAGCATGAAAGCGAAATGAATGACTTTCTCCACCCACATGAAGAAGTTTTGACTTGAAATGATGGAGGACCTTGATGAAAATAGGAAAATCGCTCCTGACCCTTAGAGAGGGCCCAGGGCGAAAAAACCTAATTTTTAAAGTTGTTGGATGTCCTAACTGGATGTGAGAGTCTTGCGTTAGGACTTGTGTGCGTCTCATGCTAGGACTCGATGAGTTTTGGCCGAGATTGTCCAGGACTTGGCTCGCAAGTCCGTGGCGAGTTGACTTGGCGAGCCTTAGGACTCACAAGATCCGTGAGTCTTTGCCAAGACTCACCAACTCCTCAAACTATGCATCCAACCATCCATACCTCCTAGGTATAAAGAACATTAGTAAACTCATGCCAACATCATTTTAACCGATAAACCACAATCAAGCTCCCTGTATGTAAACCTATCAATGAAGAACATACATATCCAAGAACTCCCACTGCATCTACCAATTCTGAAATGAAGCTTGAAGTATATCAAGTCTACTAGTAAATACACATATCAAGGTGTGATAGGTAAATCAAAACATGAACCAAGAACAACCACAATGATCCACACATGCAACTCAAATGTTGCATACTCTCTGACAATATGTCACCATCTTCCCAAATCATATGAACACGAATCTCATGGAAGAAACCATAGAATGAAGAGAAACAACTTGTAAATCATAACTTGTCCTTCTACCAACACCTCAAGGAAGCAACATTGTGTTAAGTATGATCTCCTCCAAAGTACCCCAAATGAAAAGCCATAACAACACCCAAACTAGTTCAATCTCTTAGATCAAACAAACATAGATATCATGTAATGTCAACATGGATGCAAGCCTCTCATAACTAAGAAGATCAAACTCATAATACATACCCAATGAAGGAAATTGGCCCAATAAACTATCTCCTAATATCCTCATAAAGATATTATAATAATGACATATGGACAAGGAGATAACCTTGCTATCCATCTCTCAAAATGAATCCTCCAAAACTAACCATCTATCCATAACTGAAGATCCATATATATGATAGTTAAGCATTAACATAATGCACCTGAAAGGAACAATGGGCATTACCTCTCAAGTAGTAAAATGTCGAGTGGAGAAGAGAATGCTCATCAAGATATCCAAGTCATCATGACTCACTCTAAGAACAATCTTCTCTCAAGTCAATACCAGGTGAAATCTCGCAGTCTATTTGCTAAAACAACCAACTATCTTAACACATGTCTCTAATCACAAGAGAACTCTAGCATCACCTAAGTGTCCATGCATCCATGAGCACCTGTAACCCATCAATCCATGCCAAACTCCAAATTTAACGTAGCACCATCATGAAGTAATCAAGCAAATGATCATGTACTCAATACAAAGAGAATCACCCAAGATCAATGTCAAAGCTTCAACTATAGAATCAGGATGTAATGTCCCCTACTAGGAGGCTGCGAATTCCTGTAACTTAATAATAGTTCAGTTCTGATATGATCAATAGTCCCATCACTAGATGCTTTTGATTCCTTTCCTTTATATCTCTCAATGTGAGGGAGAGGTCACACTTCTTCATTATGGATGCCCTTTGGCAAGAGACACACCATTTCACCATTAGCACCCTTTGAAAGAGTGCAACTCTTCATTATGTCTACTCTTTGAAAGGGACACAACCTTTCACAATCAGATCTGCACTTCTTATTTAAATCAGATCTACACTTCTGATTCCCAAATTATCCCCCTTTCAAATGAAGTTCTCTTGTCCCTTTTATATCTCCTTTTTGAGGGTGTCACAACTTTTCATCTTATGCCTTTTGACCATTCATTAAACTTAACTAAATTTTAGTTATGGTTCTATTTAATTTTATTCTTTTATATTTATAATTTTATTATTATTGTTTTTCATTAAATCCTAATTTGAAAAGGGGACATTACAGTCTGCCCTTCCCAAAATTACTTGTCCTCAAGCAATGTCCATGGGGTCTTAATTGTAATTCACCTTCCGCTGCGCTACTTTGATATTACCCAAGGCATTGAGAATTTGCAAGGTTTGCAATTCTAGGACAAGTTAGGGGTACGGATTTCAGGTTCTATGAAGCTCTGAGCTCTTTTGAAGGCTAGGTCCTCAAAGATTACATCCCTACTTAGTTCAATATTTCTTTTACCAGGTACATAGATTTTGTAGGCTTTGGTGGTTTCACTATATCCTTCAAGCAATCCTCTTTTTCCAGAAGGCTCTAGTTTTAGTTTTTTTTCTTTAGGTACATGGATATAGACAGGACATCCAAATATCCTAAGGTGGCTGATATCTGGCTTAATTTTAGTGAATACTTCCTCAGGAGTTTTGTTTTCAAGATGGGAGTGAGGGCATTTGTTCTGTATATATACTGCGGTGCTGGATGCTTCTGCCCAGAGATTTGTGTTAAGGTTTTGATCTAGAATCATGGTCTTGGCAGCTTCGACTATAGTCCTATTTTTCCTTTCAGGTACCCCATTTTGTTGGGGGTTATAAGGTATAGTGAGCTCCCTCTTAATCCCATTATCTCTACAAAATTCTTTAAACGAATCTGATGTGTATTCTCCCCCATTGTCGGTTCTTAGGGTTTTAACTTTGTTTCCTGAGTGGTTTTCAGTTAGTGATTTAAATTCTTTAAACCTAGAGAGGATCTCTTCTGATTCTTTATTTTTCAGAAAGTAGATCCAAGTCTTCCTAGAGTAGTCATCAACAAATATTACATAATATAAGAATCCCCCTAGAGAGGATACAAACATAGGTCCGCATACATCAGAATGAACTAACTCTAGAATTTTACTAGTTTTCCTAGTACTATTTTGGAATGTACCTTTGGTATTTTTACCTAGGGCACATCCTTTGCATGCCCCTGAATGATCTTGCTTTAACTTGGGTAGACCTGTGACAAGGTTTCCCATTGAAGATAAAGCCCTAAAATTCAGATGGCCTAATCTTCTATGCCAAACTTCATTTGCATTAGTGGCTTCATGGATTAGGGCTAGGTTGGGTTCCGTGCACAGCTCTACAAATAGCCCCGTCTCTGTCCAATGGTCTTTGCCTTCTTGATTGAAGAGTTCTTTGGCCAAGCCAATACTCTGTTGTCCATGAATGTCATTCTGTATCCGTTATCTTCCAGTGCCGATATGGAGACTAGATTCCTTTTGATGCTGGGGACATATAGTACTCCTTCGAACCGCAAGGATATGCTTGTCTTCAATTTGATGGTGTAGGTTCCTATTCCTCTGACTGGATGTGTGGAGTCATCTCCGATGGTTACGTCCTCATCACTCTCCTCTGTCATGGAGTCAAGTACTTCTCTGAACCCTGTGATGTGCCTGGATGAACCATTGTCAATCACCCATGAGTTGATCTTGTTAGAAGCTTGGCTTGTGAGTGCCGAGTAGAATACATATTTTCTAGAGTCATCTTCCCCTTTAGTCTTTTCTACTTTGGCAAATGTAGCATGTTTCTTGGTTCTTTCTGGGCACTTTGCAACATAGTGTCCGAATTGATCACATCTGTAACATTGAATGTGAGATAAGTCCTTCTTTGAAGTATTTTTGCCTTGACGACCTTTTCTCTTTCTAAACTGCCTTTTCTTGTTTTGCTTGGTGGAGTTAGTGTTTAGGACTTGTAGGTCTTCATCTATATTCTTATGTTTCATTCCCATCTTGTTCAATCTTGATTCTTCTTGGAGACAATCATCCCTTAATCTTTCAAACTTAGGATACTTGGACCTTGCACTGATGCCTTGGACGAATGTGCTCCATCCACTAGGCAACCCATCTAGAGCAATGAGTGTTAACTCTCTGCTTTGGATTTCGTAATCCAAAGTTGCTAATTCATCTCTTAGAATTGATATCCGCATAAAGTAGGCGTTGATTGTCTCCCCCTTGTTCATGGTGATATGATTTATTTCTCGTTTTAATGCTAGAGTTCGACTTGCATTTGATATCTCAAATGTGCTTTCAAGTGCTTTGAACATTTTATAGGCTGTCTGATGTTTTCTTATGATGGGGCATTATGTTGTTTCTCACCCCATCAACTATTATTTTTATTGCCTTTTTATTTCCCTCAATCCATGCTGTTTTGTCAGGTTCAGTTTCAGGTTGGTCATTTTTAGTTTGAACAAATGAATCCACTTTGTTCTCTTTTAAGATCATCTGAATTCTAAATTTCCAGGCTGAAAAGTTATCGCCACCTCTGAGTCTGTCTTCGAATCTGATAGCGCTGGCCATTGGAGAAATGTGATGTAGTATATAATCTTGTTCTTAAATTTGTTTCACGAAATTGAATAGCCTCAAGTTCGATCAACCTGGCGCTGATACCATGTAAATGTTATTGCAATTTCCAATTTAAAGAACAAGTTATATGCAGGATGGTGTATTTTAAAATTTTGATATTATAACTATGACAATAATATTGTTATCTTTCTTTTGCTGTAGGTATGTGTTGACGTGGATGAAATCGCATTGCTGCAAACTCCATACGGTCAACGCAAAATAGAATAGCCAACTGATTATCCTATCCTCTTTTGAAATAAGGGAATCCCTAATGCTATTTTCTACGCTTTGATCAAAGGGGATAACCTCAAGGTTTCTTTTGTCAGGTCTTGACTGTGGGATCTCTCAGTGGCTTGATGTGTTTTTGCTGGAAACACAAGGGGACTTACGATTTGCAACAAGCTAGTCTGCGGTGATTCTCGAATTACGCAATAAAGAGCAAAAGGAAAGGTTTAGGAGATCTAAAACTAACAACACGGGTATGCGGGTAGACGGATTCCACATAACCAATTCCTGCTTAGCCAGAATAGCTCACAACCTTGCAGGAACGGTGCAATCTTCAAAGGGTCTTGGAAGATTTTCAGACTGGAGACGCACGGCTAAGCACCCAATTCTGGCGCAGCTCAGACAGACACTTGCAATTGAACTAAGCACAATCGAAGGCTCAGGTTAACCACACAAAAGGATACACAATCAGCATATCCTCAATGGTATGAGCCCGAATCTATCAAATACCTGCACACCCAAAATAAAAAGATCTATCTAAAATGCTGAAAGAAACCATGCAAACAGGATGAAAACAAGACAATAAACACCAAATCAATGTTTATATATTGATTTCAACTGCCTATTACAACAATTTCTGTAGCATCTCTATGCTACTGCTAAGATCTAACCTATTCTAACTCTAAAATCTAACTATCTAACCATCTCACTATCTAACAATCTCCAACCCTTTACAAAAGAAAGGCCTCTGCCTTTTATAGATATTACAATTTTGAATCAGAGGCCAGGATGGACTGCATCCAAGGGTCCTGATCTGCCTTCCAGAAGCTGACAACTTTGACCCATGCCCATTAAATTCTCAGTTATCCAACCAACAAATATCTCAACTACCAACCACTTTTGGCTTTAATTTAGGTCTATCTGGTCTTCTTGGTGGTTGGGAATAGTTATCCACAAAAATATCTTACACGGGACCCATAGGCAGTTTATAATAAAGCAATTTCAGCTTTAAAACTGAATTTCTGGACTTAAATCCATCTGTGCACTTTCTTGAGAATGCATAGACTGAGTGTTTTTTTGCCTTTTGCCTTCAATTTCGCCGGTGGACTTCATTTATGTTCAACGACACGGTTCCCAATGCTTGGTTGCTCTTGCGCTCCTGCATCTTTTCTTTTCCAATCTTCAGCGCCTGGCCTTGAATTGCGACCCTTCCTTGATTTGCGTTTCAAGTCTTTCTCCTGGTTCTTCGATGACGTCCTGCGATCAACCAATTTCATTTCATTAAATCAATTTGAAAAATTAAATAATTTAATTTTAACAAACATTAAATTTAATTACGACGTCTGGCTTGAGAAGCTCTTTGTGAGATGTATCTTGAAAATGCTTCTCTTTCTCTTCAATTGTGAAATCTGATCCTTGGGCGTTTTACTTCTGCGTGATTTTACCTTTCGAGTGTTGGGCGTTTTGAAATCTTCTTATGGCGCGATTCTGGAGGTTTGGAGAACTTCTGCAGATTTTAAAACTCTTAACTCTCATGCTTTTTTGGTGAATTTCGGAGAATGGAGGGAACCTTTTGTAATTTCATCATATTCTCCAATTTAGTCCCCCAGGGTCCAAAATTGGCGGACTCAAGGCGAATTTCGGGCCTTATGGGGATTTTTTACAAACCTTCCAAATATTAAATTTCGGCCCCACGGTCCGAAATTGATGTTTTGGGTGAAATTCGGAGCTCTTGGGGTTTCGTACAAACTTTTAAGCATTTTCAGACCTAAAGCACCCTTTTTGGGAAATTTCAGATTGTTTGAACTTTTTGCAACTTTATCATTTTCGGACCTCCTGGCGTTTTTTGGAATTTTAAAAGAAAACTTCGGACCATAAGGCGTTTTGGAATTTTGTGATCTTAATGCCAAATTCGGAACTTAAGGCGCCTTTTGCAACTTGTCCAGAATTTCAGACCATTCAACGTTTTTGCGAATCTTTGAAGTGAAGTTCGGATTTTTTGGAGGTTTTAACGTTTTGGTGCCCAAGGTATTTTTCGCGATTTTAACCTTTTGGAGCTTTCAGCGTTTTGAAGCATATTTTGCAAATTTTAAACAAATTTCGGAGCTCCCAGCGTTTTGCAACCTTGGAGATATTTTCGGAGCATTCATACTATTTGCAAGTTTGATGGGTTTTTAAAATTTTGGGGTTGGGGTCCGAAAATGGGTGTCTAAGGCGAACTTCGGACCTGGAGGAGCCTTGCAAGATTTCGCGTTTTCACATTCCGCCCCTAGGGTCCGAAAATGAGGATTTTAAGTGATTTCGGACCTTAGAACATTTTTGGCGAAGTTTAAAAGGAACTTTGGACCTAAATGCGCCTTTATAAACTCGATACACTTTCCATTTACCTCCCCCCAGGGTCCAAAAATGAGGCTTAAGGCGAATTTCGGACATAGAGTGTTTTACACATTTCGGAGCTTCAACGCCTCTTTTGTGATTTGCCATTATTTCAAATTTTGGAGCAAAGGTGCTTTAGCGAACTGGAGACTTTCGCCAATTTATAGCAAACTCCGGATCCTTAAGGCGTCCTTCGCAATTTTGAAGATTTCGAAGTGTTAGCACACTTTTCTGCCTTTGCGATTTTGGAGTTTTCGCGCTTTGGTGCCCAAAGGCATTTTCGGACCATAAGGCATATTTCGCAATTTTCAGAAGAATTTTGGACCTATAAACGCGTTTTGCAAATTTAGAAGAAACTTTGAATTTCGGCCCTAGGGTCCGAAATTGGTGCTTTAAGTGAAATTCGGACCTGAAGGCACTTTTGCAACATTTCACTTTTTCGGACCTCCTGCCAGTTTTGTCAACTTTTTCACTTTTTTGGCCCAGGGGTCCGAAATTGGACAACTTAAGTGAAATTCTGATCTCTGGGGCATTTTCGTAACTTTTGAACTTTTTCACATTTTAGCCCCAGGGTCCGAAATTGGGCATTTTGGGCGATTTTAAACGTTTTCTCAAGAAGTGCGAGCTTGGGCACTTGGGCAAGTTTGTCCAGTTCTCCTCGGAGGATCATTTAATGGAATATAACATTTAAGTATAAGAAAGGAGAAGGATATAAGGAAATATCACTTATATCCTCCAGGAGTTATATTGCAAATTCTAGTTTTTGGAGGTTTCCTCAGTTTTCAGAGTTAGCCAAATTTCAGGGTCAGGAAATTCCAGACTTAACCAAATTTCAGGATCAGGTAAGAAAGACACGAACTGGGGGGGTCCCTATCCAAGACGGGGCCTGTCCAAGATGGGGATGGGTGTGCGATTCGCACAACAGTATGGAGGATGAACATGTATCGATTTCAATGTCATCTCCTTTCTTTTGAATGATGTATATATAGTAAGGTTGTCACGATCAAGTGGCACCTTGATCGGACATGTCTTTTAGACACGTCCGACCAAGATGTCACTTGGTTGTGACTCTTACCAATATCAACCGATCCATTCGATGATAACTAATCGGTGCTAGTGTAAATGATAACAAATCTGTAAACATAATGAATCAGTATCATTGCAAATAATAACAGTTCGATAATCACACCCGATAGTCTAAGCTAATAACAGAATGAGTTAGGAGAGTCTTATCTTGTAGAAGCTACTATTGCATTAACATTTACAAACTAAAATTGATGATTGCATGGCTAATTTTTTTTTGCATTTTTTTCAACTTTGGTGAAAAAAGGTCAAATTATATATTAAAATTCATCCTTGGTCGGCCTGGATCCAATGGTGAGGTCCATTTTTTCCTAGGAAGTCAGTTTTGAACACTCCCCCCCAAAACTCTCATATGAATGCATATCCAAAAAAAACCCATTTGACTCGATATTTTCCAAGCCCCAAATTTGCAAACAGCCCATCATAATAGCAAATCCAAAACCTTTAAATCTGCAATAAAACAACGTGCAAATGTGTTCCATGCCTTGTAATGTCCCACATCCTTTATGCATAGCCATGGCTTCAACTTTGCACCTTGTTCACTCAAGCTAGAGTTATAACTCCAAATCAACCATAAAAGCTTTGATACCACTTGTTAGGAAGTAATGTAGCAATACCCAGTTACATTTAATCTATTTCCTACATAATCCATGAGAAAAAAACATGCATACAAGCTTACAGAACCATCATTATAAAGATCAAATAGTCAAACCATAAGATAACACAAGATATACCCTAGAAAAACCCTCATGAGGGAAAAACCCAACCTCCAAAAGCATCCATACTCCATTTATTATTCAGCAATAAAGCAATACAATGTACTTACAAAGTTACAATGAACGCTTCTGAATCATCAAGCCTTCCAATGCATTCTCCACGTGTCCAAGCACGAATCCACACATCCCATGCCATGCTTCACATATGCAATCCTCCAAAGGACTCAATATAGTAGTTAAATCCCAAATCACCAGCCCACGTTAACCACTAAACACGTGCTTGCTTATATAGATTCAAGCTCACACAAATACAACCAAGTTGTAAAGTAAAACCATGTGCCACAAAACCATGTGAACACAATATCATTGACCCCTCATTTAATATTGGTTACGAAGTTTTCACTTTATTAAATATCTTTTCCCAATGTTGAGTAAATACAATTTAATATTACAATGTTACAATACAACTTATTAAGCGGCCCCAAGAATATTCTGAATGGAATCTCTACGTGATGCACATCCATCTAGGTTCCCCTAGGTGCAACACACATAATAAAATAATAAAGCATGACAAATATCATGCAAGGTGTACAACACTTTATCCCAACAATTGCATACTCCTCAAATAGGTCTATGCAAGTTAGATATGTGCTATAGCTACCATTGCTCTCTGTTAGGTAATTAATGTTCTATGGCATAGTGTGCATTTTGACATCCATAAGTAGGTAGCATTGATTTCAAACTTTATAGCGTCCTGACATCTACCTCTGTAGATGTATTGACAGGATGGTGATGTAATTGGCAAGTCCCATTTTTTAAACTTGAACATCTTCCAAAAAGTTTATCATTAGTTTGCATGTATGTGCATGTGTTTTACTTTTCATATATGCAAGTCAATTTTGACCTCTAGAATGTTGTGTTATGGAGGATCCTAGTCTTTGAAAAAGGTCAGCCAGTTAACCTCAACAGCTTCAGTCAAAAGGTAATCTACAGATGAATTATGCTGATAGCGTGGGCAGACAATGTCTGATCACTGGTTATCTAAAGATTATGAATCGACCTCTTGCCAATGTTGGTAATGATTAAGTCAATATGCTAGAATAGACTTCCATGCATCCAACAGAGATATATTGAAGATCATTCCAAAAGCCTCACAAAACCAGGGCACTGCTCGTGGTAGCTCTACCTGATTATCAAGGGAATATAATATTAAATAAACTACAAGATGATAGGGTCAACATCTTGCAAATCCACTGGCATGGTGAGGTCTTTTTGTCTCCTTAAACATCTTCATATTATCAATATATATTTAAGTGATACATAATTTTTTTGAATGAGTATTCAACAATATTGTTCAAGATTGACAATCAGTTACTGCAAAAATAACCTTTCATAGATGACATGAATCATCCAATCAAATGATACCTGTGAAATGCATTTGTCAATATCATAACTTACTGCCACACAGAAACCTGACAGACAGAAATTCAAATCTTCAATCACTCTAAACATGAGGCACTAGCAATATAAAGAATTCCTATGTAGATTGTATTATTTCAGCCTCGATAATCTATATAATTCATGTGTTAGTGGGAAGCAATTTTATAGTGGATTGAATACAGTTACATGTGGCACAGTAGTGATGCACAGCAGAATATATAATAGATAATTCTAATTTTTTTTTTTTGATCGATAACAATATATAATATATTGCTTAAAATAGAAAAGTTTTACATCCGAAGAGCAGATAGACATTCTGCCACACTATGGGGTCACGCCCCTACTACAACAAGGAACCCGACAAGACACCATCCCACCACGACCAACAACCACAAAAAAAACCACTTACAGACACAAAAACCACCAAAGAGGCCCCGAACGACCCATATAACCTATCTACTAAACCACCCTAATGCCTCTTCTCTTGAGAAATTGGGGATACCCCTGTTGGGTCCTACCTCCTGCGTCACGCTCCCTCCACCTGGCACCGTTCCTTGCCTGCTACCACACAGAGACCCACGCTCCACCACCTTCGCCTGTTTCTTTGGAATTTGGTGTCGAACCAAAGGCCTCCCATCCGCATCCAGAGGGGCCTCAGACCGAATGGGGGTCACCTTCCCACGAATCTTCACTCGCTCAGTTGGCCCCAATTTACGCACAAAATCCACAATCTCGCCCCAACCTTTCCTTGCGTCCTCCACTTGCAGTGCAATCGGCCAGGAAGCCGACCAGATGACAAAAGGCTGCAGCGCCCCCACATCCACCCCAATCCTCCTCCGCGGGCCTTCCACCAATTTCAGCCCCCCGTCAATGATAGCTCGGGCCACCACTTCTTGCAAACCACCCGCCCATTTGGGTCTCAACACCAGAGATGTAACCCGTTGCACTTCCTCCACCGACTTTCCCACCTGCAAGGCCAGAGCAGCAAAAAGCGACGAAATGTCAAGGTTTGTTCTCGGCCGCCAATCTAGAGTCAGGAATTCCTCTCCAAACAACAACCTCACTGCCCCCCAGAAGTCTTCTCCATCCACTCTGAAGACGTTCGTCAGCCTATTCCTCAAGATCAGCCCACGAAACGCAGGCAATTGCCCATCCGACATCAAAGAAAAATTTGCTTCCATCCTTTCTCGCTACTGCACAAAAAAAACCCTGAACACACCGCCTACCACCAAGCAGCCACCACAAAATGCCAGGAAACGAAACACAAAGGCCTTTAAAAGTCACCACCATCACATATCATGATTACTCCACACGCCTCGCAGAAAACTAAGCATCATCGCCAGTCACTCACACCGGTCGCCTCCATCATCATCCATCACCGCAAGGCCACTTGCAGTAACATCGTAGATCACACACCACGAGGATCTTTAATTCCCACAGGACCATGGCTACAAATGGTCACTTCAAATCGAGCTTGGGTTCACTTTTCTATGATAAGCCATCTAACCAAATTCAAAATCGACAGGACTAAAATTTCTAAAGTCCTCGAACAAACTATACTTATTTTCCAAGGAGCCATTCGCTCCCACATTTGAAAGTTTGTCAGCTTCCAAGTTTGCTTCTCGGAGGACATGAGTCACCTTAAAATCTTCAAAACCGTCCAACAGAAGTTGCATTCTTTGAACTTGCTTGTCGAAGTGCCACGCCTCCATTCGGCCTTGAGCTATCCCGTTCACCACAACCTGAGAGTCTCCTTCCAAATGGAGTTTCTTCACTCCTAGTTTCCTAGCCATTAGGATAGCTTTTAACGCTGCTTGACACTCAGCAACGTTGTTCGATCCATCCACCAAATCTTTTAGCACCAATGGCCAAAGTGTTGCTCCAATCGTCTCGAGCAATCACCCCAACACCAGAAACCCCCGGGTTGCCCCTCGATGCACCATCGAAATTAATCTTAATCCACCCCTTTTCTGGCGGAGTCCATTCAGGGATTGATTGAGCTTGACTCTGAAGATTAGCTCTCAGGTGCCCATTAATAGGCAGATAATTCTAAATATTACAAGTATGCAATAACAGCATTTGATTTTATATAAAATTTCTGCTAAAGATCCTACAAGGGACTTCGCATCCATGTGGGATCCACCTAATCAAATTGAAAGCATTTTGGTGTTGAATGTACCAATGGCATGATTATTCTGATTTGTAGTTTCTCTTGTTTAGATGATTTGGAGGAGATGAATCTGATTGTTTATTTTATTGCAGGTATGCCAGCTTGTATTTCTGCATGTGCATTGATGGGGAGGACAACGAGCTAGAGATCCTTGAGATAATTCATCACTATGTTGAGATTCTTGACCGCTACTTTGGCAGTGTGAGTCAGTCTGGATATTTGCCTTAATTGTAGATCTGCAATGCTTTAGCAAGGACTAGATTCCATATATGACCAGATTAATTTGCAATTGGCATTGATAGTGTGGATGTTTAAGTTATAATGTTGCTACATGTTTTCTTATGTATGCTTGCAGGTTTGTGAGTTGGATCTCATCTTCAACTTTCATAAAGTGCGTACTCATCTAAGCAGTTTTTAACTTGCCCCTACTTCAGTATTTTAAGTGCTGGGCAGACTAGGATAGTCATTTGTTAATTCATTCAGATATTGTTTATCTAATGCTAATGTATATTTTGGGACATGTACCTTATATTTTTTTGAAACTTCTGTTAGGCCTATTACATTCTAGACGAACTTTTGATTGCTGGAGAGCTTGTAGAGCCAAGTAAGAAGACCATTGCACGAGTTATAGCTGCTCAGGTATGAGTAACTTACTTCTGTTCTGTTTCTAGAATTCAATTATTACTGTAGATTGCAAATTCATTTATCCTTTAACATTGCTTAAGCTAAATAGATGTCTGGTTTCTGATGTTTTAAGACAATTCATTTTTGCTACAGGATTCTTTGGTGGAGAGTGCCAAAGAACAGGCTAGTTCTTTGAGCAATATAATTGCACAGGCAACCAAATAGAATTCCTGTAAATACATTTCCTCATCCAGTTTATGACAGAATTTTTCAGGACATTCTTGTATTTCTAGGGTGATTTTTTCTAGGAATGTCAAATCTACAGCTTGTTTACAAGTATTAATTGCTGTCCTTTGAAAGTTTTGTTGGAGGTACAGAGCCTTGAATAGGAGGGACATTTAATTTGTTTTTTGCATGTTTTGCCAAATTATGTAAGAGTATTTTCAGCATTTCATATCATCCCTTCAACGCTTTGTCCTCTATGTTGCACTCTCACATTTTATAACGTTTTCACCATTTCTGTTAACACTTGGTCCATCTTGGTAGCCTTCTGCTAAGATATGATTAATTTAAAAAAGATCATTGACATCAGTCCAAGGGTCGGGTGAGGGGATTTCTTGCTTGACTTTTTGTGACAGTAGACTTGATTTGCAAAACAATAACAACCATTAAGCCAGAAGCAAGTATATTTGATTATTTTGGAAAAAAAAGAGTTGCACCTAGGATTTCAGTGTGAATTCTACAGCTAGAAATTTTATTTGTACGCATGGTGGAATTTTGTTGCCAGGAGAACATAAGGGCATCTGTGACGTACCATAACATAGGGCTTTTAGCATGTGTTTTTAATTGAGCGTTCTTAAACAGTGTGTTGATCATTTTAACTTTTGTTCCAGTCACCTTCTTTATAGTTTTCAATTTTAATTTTTTAGTAATTAGTTAACCTAATATGTCTTTGACTAGTTTTAAATTGATCCAGGAAAATCTGAGTGCTCAGGCATATTGCAATATTAAGTGTTGCACAATGGCCTTCTGGTTTTGTCAATAGGATTCTCATCATAGTCAACAATTGCGTTCCAAACTGCAAGTTATAACTTGATGTCTATGTTTCTGCACAACTTGTCCTGTTGTCGATGGTTGTGACACTTGCAATGAGAATATGAATCGTCATGTCTCAAGTAATGCTTCATATTACCTTCTCTTGAATAAATATGAAGCATTACTTGAGACATGACGATTCATATTCTCAATGAGAAAGAATATGAATATGAATCGTCATGTCTCAAGTAATGTCTCAAGTATAAGTTTGAAAAAGGAATGTCTTGGAGGGCTTCAAAAGTACTTGAGTTGATTCATAATGATCTAACAAGTCCCTTTCCATATTTGTCTTTTAGTAAGGCTCGCTATATACTCATCTTTGTTGATGACTCTTCTAGATTGCATCTACTTACTTCACTAGAAGGGTGAAGTGTTTAAAAGGTTTCGAGACTTCAAGGTTCTTGTTGAGAAGCAATCCAAGAGGTAACTCAAGATTCTCCAAAGTGACAATGGAAGAAAACGTGAACCATTATGTTGAGCAATTGTGTGCCCTCAAGGGGATTGATCTTCAACATACAATTGTATATGCACCACAATGGAATGGTGTTGACAAATGAACAAGTATGACCATAGAGGATACACTAGTTACATGATTCATGCTCATTATCTTGCGTTGAATTTTGGATTGAATCAATTAACTATGCTAATCACATTTAGAATCAAGTTTTCCACAAGGCCTTGAAAGGTATGATTCCATTTGAAGCTTACTGTGGGAGGAAACTAGCTGTGCAACATTCTTTCAAAAAACTGAAGGCTTTGGAACCACAAAGCCAACCTTATATCTTTATTGGATATCTTGATGTTGTCAAGGGGTATTGGCTCTTGGACTATGATATGCATGAACTCTCCATTGAGAGGAGTGTTAACTTAGAGGAAGTATTTCTTGGGCTCAAATTACAGTAACTGTTGGATTTTGCCAAGATCAAGAAGTCATTGAAATGTACATGAAAGAGACATAATATGGGATAAGAATAAACTGTATTCTCATCAATAGAAAATGATCAATAATCAACTGTTCAATAGTTACATACAATGTAGATGAGCCTGCTTATATAGGCAAGGCTAGGGATATGTATGAGCACACAAACATGACATGTGGCTCAATAAGAAACAAGGGTAGGTAGGAAATAGGTGTGGGTAGGTAGGAGAAATAATATAATATTCCACATGAGGTGGATCACCCACCGAAGGTGGAATTATCACTCCACAATAAGTGGATATGATAGTGTAATAACAAGATCAACACCATAAGAGGTAGAATTTCTCCTACACACACTATCCCAATGTGGCACAAACACCCAAGTGTCTCATATCCAAACTACTATGAAATGCATTATCCTAAGTAAACTTAAGTAAGTGTAATAATATCCATGATGAATAATTATTTACACCAACACCCCCCCTTAAGTGCAACTTAGGGGAATGCACTTAAGTCTACAATGCAACTAAGCAATGCAAGATGGGTCCCGGCTACGAGGCCATGTTAGGTACCCATGCACAAATGCAAATGCATGCAAACCAATGCAATGAAATCTCTCACAAAGTGGGGAAAGAGAGAAAAACCCAATGGGAAAAAACCCTCCCCCAAAAGAGAGATGAAAGCTATACAAGAGAACTCTCATAGAAGTATGTGAGGAACAAAACCCCATGTAGGAAATAGTCCCCCCCATATGAGAGAAGAAGAGAAGTCAAACTGTGATCATCCCTCAATGAAGAATCTGCACCAATGATAGAAGCTCGATGTATGAAGAAACTGCTCCACGAACGTCGAACAACATTCCTCCCCTTAGGAAGAAACAAAACCAAAGGTGTATCCATGAAGTCTCCCCAATCATGAAGGGAAGATGTATGAAGAAAACTCATGATGAAATGAATCTCTGAAAACTGCTCAAGTGTCCCCATGTCAATGCTGAAAGATACCCCTTCCAAAGATGGTAAACTGTGCCATACTGCTGAAAAAGGAACTCCAACATCTAGTGAAGATGGATGTAGAACAATGTCCAAAGACTCATGTGTCTCCTCAAAGCATAAAGAGACCTCCTCCAACTGTTGTACATAAGTATCCACAATCATGTCAACCTCAAAAGAATGATCATGTAGAGAATGAACAAGAGGGTCAGAGTGTGCCCTCGCAACAATCGAAGAAGGATCATCTTCATCAAAGAGAAGATGTATGTCATCAATGATGTCTCCCAAATCTGCAATGTAGGATTCCACAAACAAACCTGCAATATCTGTCATGTAATCATCCCATGAATCTGAAGCTGGAAGACAATGTATATCCTGCTGCACTGAATCACATGAAGGCAAAACTGTCGCACTATCTGCATCATCAGGTGCAATAGGTGATGTGATATCAATATGAGAAGATGAAGTACAAGACTCAAGAACTGGGTTACATGTGAGAATCCCCAAGTTCAAGTGTCCAAAGTTCTCCTCAAAATCTGAATCATCACAATAAGTGTGATCATCATGTGTAGAATCATCAAATGTGTAATCATCATCATCAACAAAATCTGAAAAGGAGTATAACCGAGATGCATGATCAACCACCCCAGTTGCAATGATTGCTCTAGTCTCCATGTCTCTAATAAAAACTGAGTCAGGTGTGAACTCCACAACTTTCTTAGTTGCGCCATGTGTGATTTGATAGATAGAAAGGAGATTGTTTGTCAAGTGGGGTACACACAACACATCATTGAAGGAGTTATCCCCAATGTCAATAGATCCTTTCCCAATCACATCCATGTATGTATGATTGCCCATCAAAATCTGTGGCATGGTGCAAGGCTCAAATGTAGAGAACATAGATTGTGAAGATGCCATATGATGAGAAGCCCCTGAATCTAGAAGCCATCTCTCTGAAGTATGATTTGTTGTAGCACATAGAGCTTTTCCTTTTCTTGTTCCAAAAGAGTGAGTTTTTCCACTTGTAGAAGCCATGAATGCTTGCCCTTTTCCTTTTGAATGTGAGGAAGTGGAAGTTGATGAATCATCCTTCTTGTAGACTTTAGGCAAATCAATGTTATGCTTTTTGATGATATGTGTGAGCTCATCAATCTTCTTAGTATGGCAACGATGTTCCTCATGACCAATCTTTTTACAATAAGCACAAGTAGGTCTCTCTCTCTTTGGTGAATTATCTTTCTTGGAAGAAGATGAATCTCCTTGTTGTGGAGAAGATGATGCTTTATCCTTAGGCTTTGATTGCCATTTCTTCTTGTTTGAGTTGTCCTTTCCTTGATTTCCTTTGTTCCCTTGATTTGCCACTAATGCTTGAGACTTAGAAGAAGTCTTAAGAATGCCCATGCTTATCAACTTAGTTTGTTCCATCATCAACATTTCATTGAAAGCATCAAATGTAGACATTTTGTAGCTTGAACCCATTGTCATCCTATGAGTTTGGAAACTAGAAACAAATGCTGCATATTCTTGTGGAAGCTTCCCTATCAAGTTGAATATCAATTGAGTATCCTTCTTATCAATGCCACAATCTTTGAGTTGTGCCCTCAACTCATTTGCCTTAGTGACATAATCTTGTATAGTATCAAAGTTCTTGGGATCTAACATGGTGAGATCACTATCAATTTGATATCCCCTAATCTCATCAACTTGACCATACAAGTCTTGAAACTTTTGCCAAGCATCCTTGATTAGAGTACATTTCTCAATATGAAAAATGAGATCCTTTGATACATACTTTCTTAAGGTACCAATTGCCATGATATTTTTAGTGAGCCAATCTAAGTGACCAACTGGATCAGCTGGAGCAACAATAGTTCCATCAATGTAATGAGTGAGTCCTTTTTCCATAAGTTTACTCCATGCATCAATTTTCCAAGTAGCATAGTTATGTGGAGTTAAGAGAGGAAACTTAGAAGAACTCATAGCAGCAAAAAAGGAAAGAACACAAGAGCACAAAAGCACAAGAGACACCCCCCAAATTCAATCAATCAAAGTACCCCCCCAAAAGTGATGATTTTGGCACTTTATACTTAGTGCGGTTACAATGAGCCACTTGCAAAACAAGGCAAAGTGGGCTTATGATGCAAATTTTACAACTTCTCAAATGAGATACAAGAGACTTCAATCAATATTGCAATGAATCTAACTGAGATTCAAGCAAATATACAAGTACCAAGAGAGCCAAAAAAGGCCAAGATCTGAAAGTACAATTTCTACTTACAATGACATCAATCTGATAGCATCATGTGAAAGTAGACGAAAAAATACGCACTTTCAAAAAAAACGGCACCTAAAAAGGAGGTCGGATGACCCCAAACGAAGCCTCTGAAGTTGCAAAAACTGGGATTACTCAGGGACAGTCACCAAAAACTGCATTTTCTGAAAAATCCGTGCATCAAAATCAAAAAATTCTTTCACCAATGCGGAGAGCACGAAATTCTAGCCCATTTCAAAAAAAATTGCACCCAAAAAGGAGCAAAAATGAGCAAGTTATGGCCATTTGAAGTTGAACTGCAAAATCAAAAATGCAAATGAGAGGGGGTCAAAAAATTTCCAAACCCTGCTGATGTGGCGCTGACGTCAGCAAAACATGGGGTTAAATTTGACGGCCGTATGACCGTCGCCAAAACTTCGCTGCCTGGCTGACTGGGCGTCCGTACCGTACGGACGGATTACGTGTGGCAAGCTGACTGTACGTTCCGTACTGTACGGAATTGCTGACTGTGCAGGTGATGTGGCTGTCCGTACTGTTGACTGTGCGTACGGTGTTTGACGTGGCACTGTACGGAAATGCGACGTGTCTGTACGGAGGGTACCCGCGGGCCAGTGGCCACCTGCCACGTGGCGGGCGCGGTATTCGCCGGTTTGTGTCCACGTGGCGGTGCCCGGAGGTTGAGCGGACGGGCGGAGCCGCTGGTGGAGGAGGCGCTAGGAGCCGAGCAGTTACCGTCGGGGAGGAGAGGACGCGGGAGTTCCTGGTGACGGAGTCCGAGGAGGCGCTGCGGGCGAAGGGACGGAGGCCGCGGTGGGCGTGGAACGGGAGCTCGGGCGGCGTGTGGTACCGGTGGACGCCGCTGGTACAGGCGCTGCCGGAGACGAGGGGAGCGAAGGGCGGACGTCTGCAGACCTGCGACGGAGGAGACGCGACGTGTACGGGCGAGGCAGCTGTTCACGGAGCCCGAGAGAATGCACAGGCGCTGGCGGCTCTGCGTGCGATGGACTCGGCGACGGCGATTGCACGGACGGCGTGACAGGTACGATAGTGCAGAGTACGGCGTCTGCAAGACCTGCAACCTGCGCAGGTTCTTTCGGCACGGGGGGGGGGTCTGCGGACCCCCCAAAAAATGATTTTTTTTTTCTTTTTTTTTGATTTTTCACTTTTGCTTTTCAATTTTTCGAATTTTTTCAATTTTTTTTTTGATTTTTTTTTGAATTTTTTTTTTGATTTTTGATTTTTTTTTTTGATTTTTCAATTTTTGAAAAATAATATTCAGAGAAAAATTTATTTTTTTGCAAATATTAATAAAAAAATTTCGAAATCCGTACGATATAGGCAAAAATGGAGAAAAAAATTTTCTCACCAAAATAGGCCAACTTTATAACCAAAATTCATGGAAACGGCCTTCCGGATGCAATGGAGAGGTCGGATCTGGTCTAGGATGCCTCCAAGTGACGATACTCCTCAGATCTGCCTCTTGATGTCGCAATAATGCCTCTTCAAGACGAATCAATAAGACTCCAATAGCTCTGATACCATGTTGGATTTTGCCAAGATCAAGAAGTCATTGAAATGTACATGAAAGAGACATAATATGGGATAAGAATAAACTGTATTCTCATCAATAGAAAATGATCAATAATCAACTGTTCAATAGTTACATACAATGTAGATGAGCCTGCTTATATAGGCAAGGCTAGGGATATGTATGAGCACACAAACATGACATGTGGCTCAATAAGAAACAAGGGTAGGTAGGAAATAGGTGTGGGTAGGTAGGAGAAATAATATAATATTCCACATGAGGTGGATCACCCACCGAAGGTGGAATTATCACTCCACAATAAGTGGATATGATAGTGTAATAACAAGATCAACACCATAAGAGGTAGAATTTCTCCTACACACACTATCCCAATGTGGCACAAACACCCAAGTGTCTCATATCCAAACTACTATGAAATGCATTATCCTAAGTAAACTTAAGTAAGTGTAATAATATCCATGATGAATAATTATTTACACCAATAGTAACTTATAGGTTTCTCCTCAACCTTGAACTTGTGGGTTTGATCATGAGGGTTCACCTCCAACTCCATTAGGTTCCCATTTAGAGGTTGAGAAAAGAGGATCATGAGGGTTCACCACCTCTATTGCGTTTACATTTAGGGTTTCAGGACTCTCCTCCATCCCCAACTTCTTCATTTTCTCAATGGGCTCAACAAAATCTAGTTAACAAGCACATTTGTTGGGGATCCTTTAGATATTGGTCTCATTCATAACATACAAATCTTCCACATGTATACATTCCCTCTACTTTAGAACCACAATCTTTTCATAAAGAATTAGGTATTACTAATTGGATTCATTAATGGATAAATAATTCAATTCCGTGATGAGGAACAACACATGGGGCATCATCCCCCATCTTAAAAGAAGGAAAATAGTTTGGTGAATGTGGACCTATTAAACCAAATATGTAAAGTATGGAACTGTTGACAAGTTCAAAGGATGACTTGTGTCTAAAGGTTTCTTTCAAGTTTCAAGTGTTACACTAAGAACTTCACCCCCATATGAAATACAAATTTCATTCACTTGATTCTTGCTATAGTTGTAGGTCATGGTTGGATTATATATCAAATGGTTGTGAATGCATTTCTTCACAAGGATATTCAAAAGGAGATTTACATGGAGCAAACATAAGGATCATTCAGAATTATGATTTGGCTTACAAGTCAAGGAAGTCTATTTATAGGCTCAAATAAGCCCCTCGAGTTTGGTATCCCAAGATTTATTTCCAGTCTAAATGAGATTCTCAAGATGCCACTTGCATCCAATTGTCTACATTTAATGATAGGATGACTCACATTTGCTTCTAGTTCTCTATGTTGATTGTGATCATTACTAAGAGTTTGTCACTAGCATTGGTAGTCATTTACTTTGCAAAATTGGGCCTCTTTTAGTACTTTCTTAAGATCAAAGTCACTCTAGGACCACTCTCATTCAAACTATATTGGTGCAGGAGCACCCACATGCCTATCATGCCTCCGAGAGTCAAAGTTTGAGTTTTTGTCATGTTTTGTGTTGTTTCATGTAAATAAGGTCATTTTGGACCATTAATAATCATTTGGAGTCATTTGTGAAAGTTTGGGGTCATTTGGATAAAAGATGTAAAAATTGCTACAAAGTTGTCAATGCTATCATGACAACTTTTCGCTTGTAATGACAACTTTTTAAAATGTTGTTAAAGGGCAGTTGTAGGTCGGTTGGGGGTTCAGAAACTAATTGTTAAGGCATACATAAGCATTTTCCACACGACCCCAAGGGTTGGAGAACTTGTATTGGAGTTTTGGGTGAAGGAAAACAAAAATTTTAGAATATTTTTGGTGCTACTTCATCTTGTACGGACTGCATTTTCCATTTCATGACCCAAGACTGGTTGGAAAAGGTTCTCATGTGAATATACTTTTGTTTGCTTTTGGTTGATGGTTTTTCATTGAGTTTGAAGAAAGTTATGGCCATTTTACTATAGACAACCCTATAAGACTGTTTTTTCTAGAATTTGCAGGCTGTTGTAGCAAATGGTACAGATTGTATGATCCACATTATGATCTGAAACCATTTGGGATTTGTTGGCATGTGAATCTGCTTTCGTTTGCTTCTGGTCTCATCAATTTTCATTTAGTATTTTGAAAGTTGCATTTTTAGTGAAGATTGGTCAAAACCCTACCTAGGGTAAGCAACAAGTAAAATAATTGTATATCTTCACACTCCACCATTGAAAAATCCTCAAAATGGGTGGAGAGGTCTGTAATTATGTATTCTATGATGCTCCAAGTTTGCAGGTTCCCATGATGAAGATTGCATGTGCTTCTAATTGACAGAAAGTCTGATTTTCATGGCATATCATATTGTCAAGACAAGAAAGTGATGATATTGAAGTTACCAGTCATTGAATGGGTGCTGCTTGATGTAAGTTGATGAATGTAGAGGTGTGGAGAGGTCTTTCAAACCTAAATCAATGTGCCACAGTTTCCCATGTGATGCTTGGGACAAATTACCCAATAACAAACCTAAAAGGATAGTGTATGACTGGTTAAGGACAAGGAATAGGAGATTGAAGAAACTTTGTTCAAAATCGGGTGGAATACTCATGGTATATGTTGGAAAGAGTCTTAGAATGGTTTTAGACTTTGTTCAAGTGTCAGTGAACCAAACTTGCTTTGTATGTCTCAATATTCCTCAATAGTGTAGTCCCATTATATGAGTGGAGGGTTGCTTTCATATGTCAAGTTGTATTTGGAAATGTATGTGGGTTGGTGTTAGGAGTCAAGAAGACCTTGCAATGTCATAAAATATATTGAGGGTGTCCTTAGATAGTTTGTGTCCCCAAGGTGTTTGAGAGGTCCCATGATGGAAGGTCAAAAAATCCAGTGTTGTCCTAGTTTCACTTTATGAATGAATGGTGATAGGAAGAATCTAAATTTGATTTGTGTTGTCTCAATCCTTCCTTTGCATCGTATATGCTCTTGATTTGTCAATTTAGTTCCATATTGTTGATTATAAGCCTACATTGATTCCATTTTTGTCAAGATCAAGAGTGTTCAACTTCCCTTGTTGATGCCACATTGTATTGTCAACTTGTTGATAGCCTCATCTATTTGAACCACACTTGCCCCAACATTTCATTTGCAATTGGCATGGTTTCATTCTTGTTGCAGGAGCCACAAAAGCTTCATTAGAATGTGACCCAATGTATCTTCCATTATATATAGAACATTCATAGCCACGGTATTCACTATGTACCTTGTTGGATAATTTTTTTTTTTGGATCTAGATAACAATCTTGATGATCATAAGCCCACATTTAGCTACAAATTTCACGTTGGTTTTGGCCCCATTTATTGGTGGAGAAAGAAGTATCATGTTGTTATTCTTTGTTCAATTAAGGATGAGAATTGGGGGATACTAATGATACCACTAAGGATATTTGGATTCAAAATATTTTGATTGAGTTTAGCATCTCTATTCCCTGTCATCAATCTTTTTTTATAACAATTAGAGTGTCATCCAAATCCCAAAGAACTTGGTTCACCATTAGCGGACCAAACACACCAAGATTCACATACACTACGCTAGGGAACTAATCCATGACCAAGACATTAATTTGCAATATTGTCCTATAATAATCTAGGTCATAGATATCTTCACCAAACCCTTCGTTAAGAGTAAGTTCCATCATTTGTGAGCTCTCTTATGGGTGCAAGAAATTTCTTCCCCTAGATATTCTCTTCCTTTCCTCTTATTATCCTATGAGTTTCCTCCTCTTCCATTTGAGGGGATCATTTTATATATTGGTTCCTATCATGGCTACATATATTTGGTAAGACCCATTTATCAATTTCCCATTTTAAGTTGCACTTATGGAGGGCATTGGTGCATTATTTTATTTCTATATTAATTTATTTGTTTTATTGAATTTTATGCACTTGAGGTATAATAAGATTTCTTAGGTAGATATCTATTTGGGTAGGTTATATCATCTGACTTGTACCTTCCTACTTTGGTGGAGATAGTATGGTCACATGTGAGTACATATCATTTATCCCAAATTTGTTGTACATTTACATCTCTTGGTGGTGTATCCTATAAATATTCACCTCTTGTATTTTTTTATTTTTTATTAAATAATGCTTAGTAAACTTTGTAACGTGACTGACGACGCTGGCATGACACGCCCTCCGACTCCACGTGAACAACTTTTGACCCGAAGCTATGAACTGGTGAGGCCACAACCCCACACTTCACTTGTTCAAACCCGCGAGCACAACGACCCAACAAAGACACAAGGCTTGCGAGCACAATGGCCCAACAGGGGTTTGAACCTTGGTGGCCGCTTCACCAACGACGTGTTTTAACCATGACACTACATGTCCAAAGACATCCACCTCTTGTATTCTTATTATAATCCATTCTATTGATTCTTTTGATTGAAATACAATATATCTTATTATATTGATATTTGGAGTTGTTTACAATTTCCATTAGGCCTCGTTGTAAGGACCCAATCATTACACCCAAATTTACCGCTATATTTTTGGTTGGTTTGTTGTTTTTACAAGTTGTTAAGTGTCTATTCCTTTATATACACATGTATGTCTATCCATACATGACAAACAATCATCCATTTTGGATAAGGATCCAACCATATAGGCTAGTAATATGTCAATAGGAAACATATATTCCTCTATTCATGTAGAATAAGCATCTATCCAAATGGGATAGACATATATCCATATAGGATAGGTATATGCTTTGGCCAAAGTCTAAGATTCATCTTGACCATTCAGATCCTGAGTCACTAATTGAATACCACACCCTCTATAGGTATATATATAGTTTGGACTAAGGCCTTAAGGAATTAACCTACATATGTAGTTTGCCCTAAAGCCTTAAGGAATTAATTGTATATTTAGTTTGGTCGTTTGAGTATACAATAAATATGTTTTATCTTGTAATTTTTTAGGGATTTCACCCTTAGTTGTAGTTGAATTATTCTCTTGAATGATTAACCCAATACTAATATTAAAGTTTAACCCAATACTAATATTAAAGTTGATATAATCATTCTTGGATACTTTCTCAACCTTGTGCTTAAACACCAAAGTATTGGAAACTAGTTTTGTTCTCTAGACTATCGATATGCACCACTTCCAAATGAGATCAATGTATAATATACATTTAGTTTTATTTTTTAAACTATGTTTGATTTGAACTCTTTTTGTGGGTACACAACCTTTTATAGGATCCTTTTCCTCTAGATAATTCCTCTTTAACTACTACCCAAGAAGGGAGACATTAAAAATCGAAGTATTAAGTCACCATGACCAATACTTGTTTGCTCATTTCATCTAATACCCAATCTTAATAAAATACAAACTCTCTTTGAACTATATAACGTTTGTTCGAATCTTCTAGGTCTAGGAGATGATTTCATTTCCCTTTGAAGCTCAAAAGATTATAATTATATTCATTAAAAATTATGTAAAGTTATCTATACTTCATTATGAAACTACATGATGATTTTTTTGTGTTTGATTCTATTATTTTGTGCATTTTTTTTTTTAAAATTGCAATCCAAGGAAGATTACTAGCTCCTTGAAATTTTAATCAATAAGATGTTTCTTATTTCTCTCTTATGATTTATATGGATGATGCCACAAATGTTACAATTATATTAAGTGCAATAGTTCACACATGATGACATTACTTGTGTATGTGAACCAAAGACACCTTTGTTATCGAATGCTGCTAGTTTTTGGTTCATGATTTGTTTAAGTTTGTTTGAAATGAATAAAGAAGAGATATGTTAATTAAAGTATCATTTAATGAAATAAACAAAAAAAATTTAAATTTTTCTATTAAAAATAATTTCATGAAGTTAATCACTAACTTTACAAAATAATATATATTTCAAAATTAAAATAATAGATTGAACTATCACTAGATAGTCATAACAATTCAATTTATAATGCCTTTTAATATTGAAACATTTAAAATGAAATTTATTTATATCATTAGATTTTATCAGTTCACTAACTATACTACCTAGAAGCTAAACTAAAACTCAAATAATTATATCTACCTCATTGTATAGAAACCGACTATAGAACAATATAATATCTATCACATAATGCATTATTTACTTAACATTCATATAAAAGCTTTCTTGTATCTACAAAAAAAAAAGTACTAAATTGATAATATAAATCTTAAGATGCAAATTATTATATGATTTTCTTATCAAGATTATTGAAATAATTAGAGACATCTAATATTTAAAAAAAAACTTTCATACATATAAAAATATAAACAAGAAAAATGTTATTTAGTTTTTTTTGGAAATTAATAAGATATTTTGAATAATACAATTTAACTAGTTTTATTGCTCATGTAGTGACAACTAATTATTATTTATAATTGGATAATTGAACTAAACTTAATTGTAAAATAATTCAAATTTCTAGAAGGATAATTAAATCATTTCAGATCAAGTTTTTTATAATTGTTCAATTCCAATAAGATCTTAAGATAATCTTTGAAACTCTAATTTAATACTCATCGTATATATGTCAAACTTTGATAGGATAATGAATAAAAATAGTGACACATATGTATGCATCATGTATTCCTATAATTATATAAATAATTTCTAAATACTCCTAAATATCTTTCCAACACAAAGAGATTTTCGCAAAATGGCAGGCAATCAAATGTCACCAAGAGCATTAGTTTGGTGTAGTGTTTGGGTATCAAGTGCCCAATTCCAAAACTAGTATGTGTCATTGTATAAAATTTATTACATCAACACATTAAGGGTTTAATTACAAAGGACTCACCATCCATATCTCTTCAACCTTATAGGATCATTTGGATGAGTTTTCTTAAGGGACATGTGAGATAAAAAATGTATCCAAAAATTGACAAGAAAGTTCAAACAATCAATAACACGTTTAAACAAATAGTTTGTTTTTGTCGTCGTGAGTGTGAACTGGGGTACCTGCAACTGCAACACAAACAACTCAATAGATCATTACAAACATGGTTAAAAAACTGAAATCAAATGAAAGATAAACCATGGCAAAGCGACCTATCGCCTCCTAAGAGATGCGAGTGTGGATTTTCTCTCAAATATGAATGGGCAATCCCAATGACTTGACTACACCAAGATAGAGGATTTAAAATGATGTAATGTGCAAGATAGATGAATGCATGATTATGCTAGATTGATCCGAGAAGCTAATTAAGTTAATGATATGCATGATTATACTAAATGATAGATGTAATTAAGCTAGATGAGAGACTGATTATGCTATATCAAGATGAAATAAATGATAACAATGCTAAACTAGAATGCTAGAAATGATATGCCTATAATAACAATGCTTGAGATGGGATCCTTTGTGCTCCAAAATTGGGGATATTTATAGGATTTCCAAGGCTAGGGGTGAGGTGGCAGGAATCAATGGTCAAGATTGAATATGAAGATATCAAGGGTCAAATTGAAGGAGGTTGGAGAAGAGGTTGGAGGGAGGGACACTTGTCATCTTTGTGGTGACAAGTGTCAAGGAATCTTGCTCACAAGAGGGCAAGTATCCAAGGGGGGAGACATGTGGCATAAGTTCCACGTGTCTCAAGGGGAGAATATCCAACCCATAGGAGGTTAGGATGTGCAAGAGGATAGGGTTAGTTAAACCCAGGATTAGGTGGAATGGGTTAGGTTAGGGGGTTAGAAGTTAGGAGGCATGTGGGGAATTTGAATTTAAAAATTTAAATAATAGGAAAAGGCTAATTAACTTTCAACAAACTCATAAATTGATTTGTTTTAATTAATTAGGGGATTAGAAGAAATGAATTTAATGGGGGAGAATTATAAAAATTTAGATTATTTAATCAAAGGGGATTATTGAAATGAACTTAATGAATAAATCCTTAGATTTATTTATAAGGAGATGAATGGGGAATTTTTTAAATTGCTAGTGAATTAAATTAAATTGGGAAGGAGGATTAATTAAATAATTGCTTATTTAATTAATTATCTTCAAACCATTTTTAGGTGTATACATTTTGCCCCTCTTTGAAGCGAGGTATGATGACGTGTTGATTCAAAGAGTTCTCAATTTGATGATGTTGATGTGATATAGGTTCAACGCGATACCCTAGACATTGATTGATAAATTGCGATACAATGATGCCCCCTCGAGAGATCAATTGAGAAAATTGACCTTTGGAGTGTTTGGATTCATGGAAAATTGATTTCTCGATAGATTACTAGATGATTCATACAACTGTGGTTGATGAAAGTGTGAGTCCTTTGATCACTTTGATGTGGTGCTTGATTTGATGATTGATAGAGTTTGATTGAATTGATAAGATTGAGATCAAGTCTGGTTTCATGAATGACACTTCCTGTTTATGACTAATATGATCGAAGCGTCTGGTTTTAGGAACGATATATCTTGTATAAGACTTGATCAAAACGTCTGGTTCCAGGAAGGATACATCCTGTATAAGACATGATAGAATGGATCAGATGAGATGGATTGATAGAATTGATAGGATTGATTAGATAAAGAACTAACATTTTGTTGATACCATGTTGCAAGAAGATTCAGATGTGCTGATGTTGGCACATTCGGGGGAGTGGCATTAGATTCGCTTTGGGTCGACAAAATTTGGAGAGAGATGAGTCATTGTTTTGATTGCATATACACCTATGATGATACATTGATGATTCTTGTGATAGATTTGGCCTTGGATAAGATGAGATTTTGTGATCCTATGCAAGAATGGATTGCAATCTACTTTAAATATGCAAATGCAAATGCAATGCAATGTTGCGATCAGACCAGTCACTGGGTTATTGCTTTGTGTCATCATTGAGCTTTTTAAAATTTGGGAAGTGAGTGAAAACATCGATGGTATAATTGAACCATGATGACCTGAGCACTACTTTCCTGGATTTTGATATTGCAAGTTAGCACAAGCATCAAGGTATAATTGAACCAAGATGACCTGAGTGTTGTTAGCGTAAAACATGCAAGATTAACCATGCAAATCGGAAATGTCTTTGATGATACTCCGATGATCATGTCCTAAGACAAATTTGCACATAATAATGATTAATTTAGAGACAGTAGACAATAAAAATATTATGTTCCTTCCTTGTTCCTCTAGTCAAAGACATTTTGGAGTCACTCAAAAATCATGATAGCGAAAATCAAGATATAAAAGTTGAACCATTATTGTTAAAATCATAAGTCAAAAGATATCATCCATGAAAGTGTGTGATGTGCTTAGACTGTCATGTAATAGCTTGATGGTTGATAAGTTGGATCTCGTGTTCAATATTGGATGTGTCTCAGTTTTGCTTGGCAAGTGTTGTCTAAGTGTTGTTCTACTTGTTGGATTAATGCTCAAAACGATGGAAAATTCTACCCCCAGCGAGGTGTAGGATTTTGCCCCTAGTCTAGAAACAAACTTCATTATGATATACCCAATGATCCAAACCATGGTGAAAAAATCACCTGCAAGGGCTGCGTATGTACAAACACTTATTTATGGATATGAACAATGATGATGGAAATGAATGCAAGCGGAAGGATGCATGAACTAATAGATAGAAGAGCTAGTTGACAGATAACGCTTATTACCAGGTTTTCACCATTTGTTTTTATTGCACTTTTTCTCATATTTGATTTTTATTATTTTTCGCCGTTTTCACTGTTTTTGTATTTTCTTCTTTTTCCCTGTTTTTGATTTTTTTGCTTTTTCACTGTTTTTTATTTTTCCGCTTTTTCACTTTTTTTTTTTTCACTCTTTTTTTGGATTTTTCTGCTTTTTCACTTTTTTTTTGGATTTTTCTGCTTTTTCACTTTTTTTTTGGATTTTTTTGCTTTTTCACATTTTTTTTTGTTTTCTGCTTTTTTAGACATAACACTTCTTCAGATGCATGCTATTGATGGGTTCCTTGAGCTGATCCCCATCTGGCGTTGATAACTGATAGGCTCTTGACCCAAATGTTGCTGTGACCACAAATGGACCCAACCAGTTTGGTTCAAACTGCCCTTTCTTTTCTCGATCTGACTGGTTGCGTGGATTTTCTTTTAATACTAGTTCTCCAACTTGAAAGGCTCTTGGTTTGACCTTGTGATTATAACTTCAGAACATTCTTTGCTGATATACCTTCAAATGATCAAAGACATTTTGTCGTCATTCATGGATCAATTCTAGCTCTTGTAATTTAGATACTCTCTGTTCTTCATCTGGGATAAGACCTTTAATGATACTCATAGAGAAGGTATCTTTACTTCTATTGGTAGTATTGCTTCTGATCCATAGACAAGAGAGAAAGGTGTGGCTCTTGTTGGCATGCATTCCCTTGTGAGTAGTAGGGTGTGGAGAATCTATGTTGGATTTGAAATTTCTCACAAAGCTCTTGTACATCCTGGTTCTTGAACGGTCGCCCATTATCAGTGATAATGGTCATGGGTATGCCATAGCGACATATGATGTAGTTCAAGATAAATGCAACAATTTGTTTTCTTGTGATATTTGTGAGAGGTACCGCCTCACTCCATTTTGTAAAATATTCTGTAGCTACAAGGATGAACTTGTGACCATTGGATGAAGGAGGGTTTATCTTTTCTAGTAGATCAAGACCCCATTGGCAGAAATGCCAAGAAGTTGCTAAAGCATGAAGCTCTTATGTTGTTGCATGAATTAAATTCCCATGGATTTGACATTGTTTGCATGTTTTAGCTATCTGAAAAGAATCTCGTTCTATAGTTGGCCAACAATAGCCCAAGCATATGAGTTTTTTTGAAAGGGTAAGACCACTTGAATGAGTGCCACAAATGCTGTTATGGACTTCATTTAAGGCCTTCTCAGATTCTTCTTGCTCGAGACATCTTAAGAGAGTACCATCCAGGCCTCATTTGTAAAGGGTATCTGCGACAAGAGTATAATGGGAAGATTGGTGAATGGAATTTCTCTTTTGGTTCTTTGACAAGTCAGGAGGGATGATATTATCTTTCAGGTATGTATAAATTTGGCTATAGCGGGAAGAATCATGCCCAACAAGGTGATAGATAATTTGGGAATCAAGACAATTATGTGTAGGGTAAAACAACTCTTCCACTAGGAATTCGTAACGCTCTTGATTTTCCTATGTTTGCAATAGAGAAGCAAGTGTTTCCATGGCGTCTGCTGCTTTGTTGTCATTTCTAGGAATCTGCTCAAAAGTGATTTCTACAAAATACTTCTTGAAATCATCTACCATCTTCTTATAAGGCATTAGATTTTCATCCTTTGTTTGGTAGTCGTCATTGATTTGATTGATGACGAGCTGAGAATCTCCGAAAACCTGTAGCTATGCAATGTTCCATTCTATGGCCATCTTGATTCCTGTGACCAAAGATTCATATTCTGCTATATTGTTGGTGCATGGAAAACTCAATCTATATGCCTTTGGAGTTATGTGACCTTCAATGTGACGAATATAATGCCTGCTCCTCATCCATGCTAGGTTTATGAACCATCAAAGTACAATTGCCATGTTTGTTTAATGGCTGTGAGTATATCTGCATTTGAAAATTCAATGTGTAAAAGATGATCATCTTGAAGTGGTGCCTTTGCTAGCTGGTCTGCAATGACTTGTCCTTGGATAGCCTTCCTATCCACATATTCAATATCAAATTCACTTAATATCATGATCTATATTGCTAGTCTTCCTGTTAATGTCGCTTTACCGAGCAAATACTTAAATGGATCTATTTTAGCAATCAGTTTGATGGAGTGAGAGAGTAGATAGTGTCGCAACTTTTGAGAAGCGAATACTATTGCTAAGCATGCTTTTTTTGTTGGAGAATAATTGAGCTCGTATCCCACTAATGTTCTGCTGATGTAGTAAATAGATCGTTCTTTTCCTTCATTATCCTGTTGTGCGAGCAAAACTCCTAATGATACTTCTGTGGCTGATACATATAGTAACAACTACTTTCCTTGAATTGGTGACATGAAGAGTGGTGGTTGCATGAGATATTCCTTGATCTTGTTGAGTGCTTCATCACATTGATTGTCCCATTTGAAATGAACATTCTTGTGTAAGAGATGTGTAAATGGTTGACATTTATCTGCCAACTGGGCAACAAATCTTCTAATTGACTGCAGTCTTCCTTGAAGTGACCTGAGTTGACTGATATTTTTGGGAGATGCCATTTCCTGATTTCTTTAACTTTAGCCGGATCTACTTCTATACCTCTAGCTGAAACAATGTATCCCAATAGCTTACCTAAAGTGACACCTAAGGCACATTTCTTGGGATTGAGCCTTAGCTTGTACTGTTTTAGCCAGTCAAAGATCTTTTCTTGCATTTCCAGTTTTTCTTCTTTGTTGTATGATTTTTCCAAGATGTCGTCCACATAGTCTTCCATGAATGTATGCATCATGTCATGCAATATCGTTGTCATGGCTCTCTGATATGTAGCACCTGCATTCTTTAGCCCAAATGGCATGACATTCTAGTAGAAAGTACCCCATGGACATGTGAAAGCTATCTTTTCTTGATCTTCGGGTGCTATTTTAATCTGATTGTACCCTGAGAAACCATCCATTAGAGAAGACATGGAATATTTAGCGGTGAGATCAACAATGATGTCAATATTCAGTAAAGGAAAGTCATCCTTCGGACATGCATTATTAAGATCTCTGAAGTCTGCGCATACTCTTATACTTTTGTCCGGTTTAGAAACTAGAACAATATTTGATATCCATTGAGGATATGCTACAGGTCTGATGAATCCCATGTATAGTAATTTCTTTAGTTCTGCTTTCATAAGGAGAGTTATATGAGGATGCATCTTTCTCAATTTCCGTTTTACTGGTTTTTCTCCTGAAGTGACATTTAAGTGATGCATTATAAGATTTGGATCCAACCTTGACATGTCTACATAGGACCAGATGAAATTGATTTGTCGTCTTTTAAAAAATTCCAGATATTGATGCTTTTCTTGTTCTGATAGAGAAGTTGGCGGATGTAGAACCTTTGGTTTATCTATTGTTCCAATGTTGACTGCCTCTGTTGGTTCAATCAATATAGATGATCTCTCTTGATAATATTCAGGTAAAGTGTCAAATCTCCCATCTTTCGGTGCCTCAAGGAGGTTTTTTCCATTAGATGTGTCCTTTATTTTTACTTTTCCTTCATCTAATGTTGCCAATAAATGGTTTTCATTAGTAGACCTGATATTGTTTTCTTTATTTTCACTTTTGCGACTGGAAGATTTGGCATCCACTTGATTGGAAGATGCATTGACGAAATCCTTGGTGAAGTTGTTGTGGGTTCGATTATATTAAGATATAAGGATATGGCATGGTCATTAGGAAAGGTATCAATGACAATATGTCTTTCATTTTCCTAGTCAATAAGTTCTGGATGGATTAGGGGTAAGGGGTCTTAAGGTTGAGATGCTTCAAAGGTATTAAGGGTCATGATAGAGATGCCATAGCTTTCGATATGTATTTCATTGTCTAGAACGATACTCTCGTTAGAATGACCTCTCGCAAGTAGTTCCCGATCATCCTCGATTAAGTCCAAGTCAACCAAATGTGATTCTAATTCAAGTGATCTAGTTCCTAAAATTTGTCCTGCATACGCATGAACTACATCGACACCTACATCTTCTTCTTCCCTTTCAATTGCAAGTTGCTCTTGTCTGTTATCATATTCATCTTTTTGTTGCCTAGAAGATGTGTCCTCTTGTAGAGTAACTTGTCCATACCCTAAGCCTGATTTGTCTGTAGCCTGTTGAGTATGAGGTCCTATGGGTTCTAGAATGCCTTTCTTTTTCCTAAAGTACCCGTTCCAGTGTATCCTATTTTCCGAAGAATGTTAAATCCCATGCCATATTTTTCTGTAGGTATTCTGGCATTATTGATCTCTTGTTGGACTTCTTCATCCTTGTATAGCCATTGTGGCACATCTTTGTCCTTTGTTTCTTCAGATAATGTCCCAACACTAACAAATGCTCCATCAAATATTGGAAGCTGTTTTACAATTGGTTGTTGTTTAGAGTTTGATGGTTTTTCATAAAATTTAGGAGAAAGTGGTATCTGTGATAGTGAATATTCTCCGTTCCCTTGATCTCTTAAGTGCATTTTTTTTTCCATACTTGAAAAGATTGAAGCAAATGATTTTTCCTTGGATTGTGTGCTTGAAGACAATGCCTCCCTATTATGAGGAATGATGACCTCTTGAGCCGGTTTCAGATTACTACAATACTAGAATGGTTTTGAATCTGCTGAGATTGTGATTTCTTGCCCATTGTATGGAAACTTCAGGCATTGATGATATGTTGATGGAATAACTTGTATTTCATGTATCCATGGTCTTCCCAAGAGTATGTTGTATGATAAATCCAAGTCTAGGACTTGTAATGCTGTGTCTTTTTGCAAAGGTCCCACTCTGATGGGTAATACCATAATTCCTTTGGAGGAGTGCTCTTCTTCATCATATACTTTGATTGGGATATTTTTCTGGGGATGAACTACATCTTCAGAATAACCTAGAGCATGAACAAGACTTAATGAGCAAATTTTTAAGCCAACTCCCCCATCTATTAGGACATGTTTAACGAGTGTCCTATGAATGAGGACTTCAATATGCAAGGGAACATTATGGGGATATTGCAAGGAATCAATGCTTGGACATGAAGGAGAGGGGTTTTGAATGCGATCCTATGAAATAGGTTTGATGGGAATTATGGATACCCCTTTGGGAACTTCATCCTTGGGTGTATTTTTTGGTGAGGATGTTATGGAAGGTTGTTGCAAGTTTTCAAGAGGTGTAGAAATAGATGCCTTTGGAGAGTCAATTTGCTTACGGGGGATGAGCCATTGCTAGACATAGGTGCACAATTTTGATCTTTCCCAGGAAAATCTCTTAGGGATCTCTTTAGGAGTTGCATAAAAGAACCACCTTTCTTTGGAGGTGCATTTGAATCCTTGCGAGGTTTTGACATAGTTGGCTTTTGATTTTGGACTTGTTTGATTTTTTTGATATGTTGATCTGTTATGTCCTCTTCTTGTATTTTGCTTTGGTATGTCATGTTTATATGATCTTCAACTATTTTGAATTTGAATGTTTCTATTTCCGTTTCTGACATCTTACATCTCTGCGCTCTAGTTAAAATGGGCATACACGTGTGTTGAATGTTGTGCAAGGGTTCGATTGTCTAAAAGGTGTTTCAATAAGTGACCAACTGTCAACGTAGATATGATAGAGCGATATGTCATGAAAAGATAATTCAAGTATTTGTGAGTTTGTAAGTTTTTCAATCTTAGGTTGGAGTGCAATGATGATGATTTTGATAAAACCAAGTCCAATAGGAACGATATATCCTATGATATGGGATAAGATTATCCTAATCAAAAGTTGTAGTTTCATGATAAAGGATGATAGATCCTAATGAGAAACTATGTTTTGAGTGATCAGTTTATCAAAGAAGATGATAATGCACTTTTAGATTTTAGATCTTGAACTTGTTGAAGGTGAATACTTGAAAATCTTGGGGTGTCTAGTTTTAGAATCCGTTTTGACAGAAGATTACTTAACCGAGCGAACCAAGAAGACAACCTATGCACAAAATGATAGATACCAGGTGTATACGCTCACTGTAAATTGACCAAGCAAACATGACAGATCTGGAAAATACATGTAGGAAGACAACTCTGGACTGAAAGATACATAAATTCATACGATAGTTTACACAGTCCCAGATGACAATTCATATAGACCCACACGAAAAACACATAATCTTGTACAAGAATTCCAATAGAACTAGACGACAACTGATAACAAATAATCCTCTGTTGATCTTACTCATATGACAATTTACATAGAACATGACAATAAACTAGATTTCTCGTATGACAAACTGGAAATCTCGTAAGACTGAGGACATAGCAGAGACAAATTTTGACTTTGACAAATTTTTGACCAAAAATGTTTGATGTTTTGATTATGTTTTCCATTTTTAGATGTTTGAGTTTCTGTTTCAGGGATGAAAACACAACAAACACGTGATATGATAAGTGACCTCAAGCACAACATGCTAATTCCTAAGGAAGTTGGTTGAGAGAGAAAACCTTTGCTTGCAAAACTTAGGCACACACCCAATAGCTAATCAGAATACGACCGCTAAGTATCACACAATGGATTCTCAACGTCGTATTATCCGACTCCAAATTCTAATGGGGGCACGATATGACAAGTGTCTTGGGAGAGTTACTATCTCTCTTACACAAAGATTATCCCCCTTTCGGAGGTGAACCAAGTAGCTTCTATCTTAGGGTTCATAGTAAGGATCTCCGTTTGGAATTACCCCTTGTAGTCATGCAAGCGCGATAGAGCCCTATAGCCCAACAAGGTACCAAAATAAGAAGTAGTCACGCAAGTGTGATTGAGACCACGAGGCCCTACAAGATGTCTGATATGAGAGATCTCAAAAGAGAAAACTCAAATAATCCCATCCTCTGAGACTTTAATCTCGAGAGGCCTATTTTTTAGAGTGAGTTGGAAAGCTTAGGTCTAGATGTACTCACTTGGGTCATTCTCACAGGGTGATTACTTTTTCCCACTGTGACAGGCCTGCTAAAGGAATTCAAATCTCAAACTAGAAGCGCTTCAAGGGTCGAGATTTATGATTGTCCATATGGACAAGAGCATACTCTCCTACCTTTTAGACAACATCACAAACATAGAAAACAAGATGTTCATTTACCAATAGCAAATTAAGTGTGCCTAAAAAACTTAAGTGTACATAAAGTTTGGTTGATTTTCCTTAGGCAATATGCAAAACCAATATATTAGTAATCATGTTGTTTTGAGCAATTGAATTTCTTTGACAAGCATACTCTTTGACAATCGTCCTGCAAAAACCAGTTAGGCTACTAGAAAACTCACAAACATACTAGGGTTAGCATTAGTGATATCAAATTTCAAGCACAAAAACCCTAGAATGCAATATGTTTTCAAACAACAATAGCAAAAAATCGTACGAATATCTTCACCTGATAGTACGAGTATTCCCACATACCTGCACGAGTGCACAAAGAAACTTGTACGGTTCTGTAAAGGTACTCGTATGAGATTCTGAAGCAAATACGACCAGAAAGGCATGAGATTGAAGATTTTGATGATGCAAGAGGCCAAAATGATATTTCAGGCCCCACAATGGGCGCCAAAATGTCAACGTGAGTGTGAAGTAGGGTACCTGCAAATGCAACACAAGCAACTCAATAGATCATTACAAGCATGGTTAAAAAATTGAAATCAAATGAAAGATAAACCATGGCAAAATGACCTATCTCCTCCTAATTGATGCAAGTGTGGATTTTCTCTCAGATTTGAATGAGCGATCCCAGTAACTTGACTACACCAAGACGAAGGATTTAAAATGATATGATGTGCAAGCTAGATGAATGCATGATTATGCTAGATTGATCTAAGAAGCTAATTAAGCTAATGATAAACATGATTATGTTAAATGATAGATGCACTTAAACTAGATGAGAGACTGATTATGCTATATCTAAGATGCAATAAATGATAATAATGCCAAACTAGAATGCTATAAATGATATGCCTATAATAACAATGCTTGAGATGAGATCCTTTGTGCTCCAAAAGTTGGGATATTTATAGGATTTCCAAGGCTAGGGGTGAGGTGGCATGAATCAATGGTCAAGATTGAATATGAAGATATCAAGGGTAAAATTGGAGGAGGTTGGAGGGATGCACACTTGTCATCTCTGTGGTTGCAAGTGTCAGGGAATCTTTCTCAAAAGAGGGCAAGTGTCCAAGGGAGGAGACATGTGGCATAAGTGCCATGTGTCTCAAAGGGAGTATCCAACCCATAGGAGGTTAGGATGTGCAAGAGGATAGGGTTAGTTAAACCTAGGATTAGGTGGATTGGGTTAGGTTACGGGGTTAGAAGTTAGGAGACATGTGGGGAATTTGAATTTAAAAATTCAAATAATAGGAAAAGGCTAATTAACTTTCAACAAACTCATAAATTGATTTGTTTTAATTAATTAGGGGATTAGAATAAATGAATTTAAAGAGGGATGATTAATTAATTTAGATTAATTAATCAAAGGGGATTATTGAAGTGAACTTAATGAATAAATCCTTAGATTTATTTATAAGTAGATGAATGGGGAATTTAATTAAATTGCTAGTGAATTCAATTAAATTGGGAAGGAGGATTAATTAAATAATTACTTATTTAATTAATTATCTTCAGACCATTTTTAGGTGTATACAATTCCCATAGTTGAATAGTCAAGTCTCTATAATTTTTTTTAATGGTTCTTGCTAAATTGAAGTGCTTTTCAAGTGGTTTAAAGCTATCAAATGTTTCAAAAGATATCAACTTAGTAGTGTTTGGTGAGCAATTTGAAAACCACATTTCATGCTATGAAACTAACTATGCCAACCCATCAAGGTAGGTTTTTTAATGCTATAGGATGCCTAATTTAACCACCCATACCTTCTAGGCCTTCTAGGATACATTAGCTAAATGAAGTCTTTTGAGAGACCTTATTATTTATTCATAAAATTATTTAACATCATATTATGCAAAAGTCATGAAACATATAAAAAAATTATTTAATCATAACATTGGTTATTAGTGTCCTTTATAAAATACTCTAGTTGTTATTTCCAACTCTAATTAGTTTTCCTATAGAGTCAAACTACAAAAATGTTGAAAGAAGTATTAGTTTAGTGCAAAATTAAGGCCTATAGAGGAACTCTTTTATCCACCCATACCTCTTAAACATTCTTGCAATGGTACCAACCCTATCTTTATCGTGCTTAGTTTTAATAATCATAATATTGCCAATGGTATCGACCTTGCTTTATTTATTACATGGATGCTTAGTTTTAACAATCATAGCATGCATAATCAATTATCTAGCTCCTATCATGTCTCCCGCCCAGACATTTTCAAACGACTCCTATGACCCTTCTGTTGCGAATGATGCAATTGCTAATGGTGTTGCTGCTGCTGTGGGTAATAGTGGGGGCTGCTTTTTTGCACCTTTTATTGCCGCATTCCCTCCCATTTCTGCTGAGGGGTCTGTGTGCGATGCTCCCTTGGTGGTGGGTTGTGCTGGTTCCCCCATGACTGGTGTCCCTGATCCGGTTTTGGATTTGGATGCCCTTGCTGCTACTGTTGATGCTCAGGTTAATAGGGACTCTCCTCAAATTGGTTGTGCTCTTGATGACCCCCCGCGGGTGCTAATGCTCTGCCCAGACCTTCTTTTGTTGGGAACCATAGTTTTTCTTGTGTGGCCAGATCTGCTGCCCATCCTTCCAAGGGGGTTCATCCTCTTCCTTGCGCCAAGACTTCCCCTGTTGTGGTCTATGGCTAGGAGGTTGTGGAGAATATCGATTTCTACCAACGCAGTGCTTTGGTCTGCAGATTTGTTGGGTTTTGGCATTCTCTTCTAGACCTTCATCATTGGGTGATTGATTCTTGGAAGCCTTTAGTTTACCTTGTGCTAAAGGCTTTTTCGTTGCTTCTTTTACCTCTACTCTTGACTGTGATTTGGTTATGGGAAAGTTGTGGTCCTGTGGGGATCACTCTCTCTCTATTAAGTCCCGGTCTTCTTCCTTCAACCCCTTTACTGAATCTCTCTCTATTTGTCTAGTTTGGATCCGCCTCCCCAATTTCCCCCTCAATTTCTGGGAGCCTTCTTGCTTTGAGGCCATCGATAACTCCATTGGAAGCTTCTTGAAGGTTGATGATGCCACAATCTCCATGGGTCATTCTACCTTTTCTCGGCTATTAATTGATGTTGACACATCTCCGACTCTCCCCAGGGATGTGGTTTTTATGGTTGGGGATAGGCCATGGGCTCAACCACTAGATTATGAGGGCCTCCCCTTTCGCTATCGAAGGTGCTTCTCAACGGACCACTTAGCTTCAAACTAGTCTCTCTCTCTCGCCGCAGTGGCACTGCTACTTGGTGGAAGGACACTACTGAAGACCACTTGACGAATAATGCTTCTGACTCTATCTTAGTTGAATCCTCTCAAGATGAGGTGCCCCTTACTGCTGATGATGCCTTTGTTGATGTTATTACTGCTGTTGACTCTTCTATCCCCTTGGCTCCTACATCCGTTGCTCCTACTCCTCAGCTTCGCTCTTCTCCTGGCCATTATGTTCTTCTTCAGCAACAATCTATTGTTGTTCTACTGTAGTAGTTTGCTGGTGTTCTGTAACAACAGTTTGGCGGTGACTTTGCGAGGTCTTCCCCGCCTGATTTTTCTTTAAAAATTCCTAATGATAGTGTTGTCTGGATGGTTGTTTGTCGTAGGCGGAAGGGAAAATCTACCCCTCTTCCCTAGCCCCCCCTTCGTTAAGTTTTGGATTCTCCCCACCCTTGAGTTGGGTTGGGTTGTTGTTGGTTTGATGGGTTTGTTTGTTTGGGGTTTGCACCCCTGCTTGGTCTATTTAAATTCGATAATCTGTTGGCTTTGTAAAGGGTCAGTGCCATAGTTAACACTACTGTATTTATAAAAAATAATCATAGCATGCAAGAGGTTTTGGTATACCTCATTTTTAGTGCTTAATACCTCATAAGAACTTTGAACATTTTGGTATATTATCAACAATTGCGTGTTATTTGTTTTAAGAACTAGGATAATTGCTATACCCATTACCCCATGTCTAAGTTAAGGATTTTCATAATAATAGGAAAATCATAGTGTGCAACAATATTGTCCTCCTAAAGCATTTCCAATGCACCTCTATTCGTTGTCAATGCTACTTACATATCAAACCCCAGGATGCATCCACATGGTTATTTGAATACCATCAAACCCTAAGATGTTTTGAAATATCAGTGTTTAAGGGTATCTAATTATACACAAGATGCCACCTTTCTATCTTAGAAGGATTGTCATACCCATATGTTGTTACAAGGGTTTTATATGTTTATTTTGTTATTTCAAAATTAACGAAAGGACGTGGTTAATTATACGTTTAGGTCAATACCTATAGAGATAGATGCGGAAATAACATTTGAATATTGTTCGTAAGGTTAGAAAAGACATAAATGACTATCCCAATCTTTTATTACTATTTTTTCATAGTGGAAGGTTGCCATAATGCTTTTGGGACTATATTTTACTATTGCAATCTCAAGTCTCAATGTTGTGGTCTTAGTAGGGTATTAAATTAACATCATACATCACTACTATCTCTTGAGGGTTTTGGTCTAGTAGGATCTTAATAGTGTATTAAATTAACAACATACATCACTACCTTGTACCCTTTGCATGAAACTAATTGGCCGTTAACCTAACATTCAAGGAGAGTCAAAATTGCTTCAATTACTATGTACAATATTTGATTTAGTAAAAGTATTACATACCATCCTAAATCTTTGTGTGGGTATTCCACCAAAATCACAAAGAAGCAAAGTATTTGAAGGACTATCATAGATGCATTTGAGCTGACCAAAATGCACTTGATTGATGTTCACATACTTTTGTGGAGAACTCTTATGTTCGAGTTGACAATAATGCATTTGAGTTGACTATAATGCACTTGATTGGTGCTCCCATACTTTTATGGCGAACTCTTATGTTTGAGTTAACTCTAGTGCATTTGAGTTGGTTACAATCTTATCACTTCCCATGATTGTATGATGCTCCCATGTTCAACTTGACTACAATGCTACCATTTTCCCATGCTTGAGTGATGTTTTCTTCTCTATAATTTATGTATTTTAAGCTATTTTAGAGTTAACTAGGTCATATTTTAAACATTAAAGAAGTCTAATTAAAGTTTTAGTGCATCTTATTGAAGGAATATAAGTGATTATATTAACTCTTATCTATTGAAATCAAAAGAAATTATTATGGAGGGGCCCTACATGCAATTATAGGTCAAAACAAAACATTCATAGGTGTCCCAAACTCTAAGAACTACTCCATAAAATTTTGGTACTTTTTTGCTCTTATGTCTCTTAAGAAACTTTGAAAAAAGTCTTTAATATGAAATGATTGGGACACTCGGGGTACAACATGAGACCTCCTCCAATATGCACTTGGCCACCTTGACATATTGGCATACTAGATTCAACCCTACAAGGACCAAAAATATGGCTCGTGGCACTATTATATTGAATGCCAATAACATATTTTACAAGAATTTATCCATTATTGCCATGATCAAACAATTCAATTTGAAAAAAATTGAAAGAGTATAATGTGGAAGGACCCCACATGTAGTTGTAGGACAAAACAATTTTTTTTAGGTGCCACGAACTCTAAAAACTACTCTATAAAAGTTTGATTATTGTCTCTTATTTCTCTCAAGAGAATTTGTCAGCAACTTGTAATCCAAAATGATTGGGAAACTTGGTGCACAGAATGAGACCTCCTATAGCATTCACTCAACCACCCCAACATGTTGGAATATTCGGTTTGGCCCCATGTGGTGAAGAATAAAGAATATGGCTCATGATACCATCACATTGAATGCCGCTAATATATTTTGGAAGAATGTATCCATTGTTGGTATGATGTGTTGATTTGACAAAACTGGGAGAGGTTATTGTGGAGGGACCAAAATGCAATTGCAGGTTAAAAATAAATTAGTAGGTGCCATAGACTCTAAGAATGACTTCGTCAATGTTTGACACTTTTTCGCTCTTAGGTCTTTTAAGTGACTTTATTGAAAGCATATAATCTAGAATGATTGGAACACTTAGGGTATGAAATGAGACCTTATCTAGAATTCACCTAGGCACCCAAACATCTAGACACAATTAGTTCGACCATCCAAGGTGAAGAAAAAAAGGCTCATTGTACCATTACATTAAAGGTCATTGATGCATTTTAGAAGAATGTATCCATTGTTAGCAAGGTGAAATGATCTTGAGTTGAAAAAAATTGAGAGAGGTTATTGTAAAGGGGCCCATGCATAGTTTTTGGAAGCCTATATTCTAAAATGATTGAGACACTTGGAGTACAAAATGAGACCTACTCTAGAATTTACCCAACCACCCTAATATATTGGCACAAGTAGTTTAACCCCATAAAGTGAAGAACGTAATATATGATTTATGGCACCAATAAACTAAATTCTATATGCAAAGTTAACAATAGCCATATTTTTTCTTCCACATTATGTGGGACCAAACCAATATTGCAAACTTGTCAAGGTGGTCTATTGAATTTTATTGGAGGCCTCAATTCATCTGCTAGGTCTCTCAATCATTTCAAACTACATTGTATCAAGGGAGTCTCTTAAGAGATCTAAGAGCAAAAAAGTTGTCAAACTATGACATAATGATTATATGAATAAGTGGCACCTAGGAATATCTTATTTAGATCTATAAGTTAATGTTAGGTCCATCTACAATAGGATATCCCAATTTGTATGAGCTCTAAACCATTTGACTGTGTTAATAATGAGCACATTCTTGTAAAATACCTCATTTGAGAGTAATACAGAGTTATTAATAGCTATATTTTTTCTTCCACACCTCGCACCAAATAAATAGTGCTAATATGTCATGCTAGGGAGGGTAAGTAAATTCTATTGGTGCCCTTGTTTTATTCATTATATCTCTTGATAATTCCAAACTACATTGTACTAAGAGAGTCTCTTATGATACCTAAGATCAAACAATTGTCAAACTTTGACACATTGATTCTCAAAATTTGTGGCACCTAGGAATGTTTCATTTATGCCTATAAGTGGATCTTAGGTCCATCTACAACAACCTATCCCATTTCTTAAATTCAATCTATTTGACAATCTCAACAATAAATGTATTCTTACATTAAAGGTCATTGATACATTTTAGAAGAATGTATCCATTGTTAGCAAGGTGAAGTGATCTTGAGTTGAAAAAATTTGAGAGAGGTTATTGTAAAGGGGCCCATGCGTAGTTTTTGGAAGCCTATATTCTAAAATGATTGAGACACTTAGAGTACAAAATGAGACCTACTCTAGAATTTACCCAACCACCCTAATATATTCTAAAATGATTGAGACAATCATTTTACCTATCCCATTTCTTAAATTCAATCTATTTGACACACTGATTCTAACAATTGAGAATATCAGAAAAATAGGTATGAGCATGCCTAGTGTTTGTAGTCTATGTAAGTAGAATGAGGAGACCATTAATCATACGCTCTTTCATTGCCCTTTCTCTACTGATGTTTGGGGAAGATGTCTGGACCACTTAAAAATTAGTTGGGGCTTCCCAGAGTCGATTCAGGAGGTTTTCAACTCTTGGCATCATCCTTTAAGGAATAAGTCTACTACTTTATTGTGGAAACTTGCCTTACCTCATATGTGTTGGGGTATATGGAAAGAGAGAAATGACAGAGTTTTCAGAGAGAAGGTTTCTAAGGCTAAAATTGTGTTTGAGAAAATAAAAAGAAATATAGTGGAAAATATGAATATCATAGGAGGCATTGATAATCCTCAAGACAAGGATGATCAATTTATCTACAATAAGTGGAGATTAAAGGGTCAAGAGCACTTTCAGATCAATCCTAGAGAGGGTGTGTTATGGGTCAGCCCGCCCAATGGGTGGATGAAAATTAACTTTGACGGTGCTTCAAAGGGTAATCCGGGTGTTGTAGGATGTGGAGTGGTTCTTAGGGACGAATGGCGAACATGCAAAATCATAAAAAGCATCCCCATAGGAAATCAGACAAACCATGTAGCTGAAGCTATGGTGGCTTACCATGGGATGATCGTTGCTAAGGAAGCCAAATGCACTAGAGTCTGGTGTGAAGGAGATTCATTGAACATAATCAACTGTTTAAATATGAAATTCCCGCCTTCTTGGTCAATTAGCAATGCTATTAAAGTGACTAGTGAGGAATTTGAAATGTGTGTTTTTACACATGTATAGGGAAGCCAATTCTTGCGCTGATTGGGCTGCCAACCTGGCTTGCCAATCGGAAGACATCATTACTAGTTATGGTGAAAGTGATATTGCAAGTGAAATGAAATCCCTGCTTAATCTGGACCATAGCCAGGCTAGGCAACGTGGTACTTTTAATCATAGTTTCTAATGCCTCTTCCACTTTTATTGATGCAGGGTTATTTCAGAGGTAATGAGCATTTATATAGGTGTCTTATCATAATTGTCTGGCACGGATTCTGGGCATTTTTACAGGGCATCCACATAAACCAAAGAAGAGGTTTTGAAGCCGAGACAAGGAATTTTAAGGAAAGTGCAGAAAAAATGGGAGGTAATAAGAAAATATTCAAACCCACCTCTTGCTCAGACTGGAGAAAGAACATCAAAGTGTGGGATATCCTTCAGTAGGGGGGTCTAAATGTGTTCATGGAGAGGTTAAGTGGGAAAGATCCCACAATTACCAACTATTTCATCAAGAACTGGAAAAATGGCAAAATCCTGGTCGGGTCCTAGATGATGAATGTTGATGAGGAGGTCATTGTTGAGGCTACGGGGATGATTACTGAGGGCATGAAATTTTATAGGGAACACAACATATCATATAAGGCAGCGGACAAGTTTCCAGTCACAGATGATGAGAGGAGAAAGATGGTGAAAATCGACAATTCCTACCATGCCTCAAAGAGGATATGTAGGCCATGGAGGTTTGTTTTATTTGCTTCTATCGCCTACATTACTTTGGATGATAGGCTTACTAGAGCCTATGGTCCTCACTTTGTCCTGCTCAACCATTTCTGCCATGGGGAAAAGGTGAGCTTGCCTTATTACCTAGCATGTTCTATGGACCATACTATCAAGGAGGTTCAGAAAGATCCCAAAGGTGACCATACCCTCCACCAGGGGCTTATGGTTTTGGTTTATAAAATGCTTAAGGGGAAATGCATTGAAAATCCTATTAAAGGCAAAAATGCAAGAGATGAGACTACGGAGAGTGAAGCCAATAGATTCAACTTTGATTCAGAGATTGAGGGAGATTCAGAAGAGACTAGTAAAAGGGAGGAATAAGGCTAAGAGGAAAAGGATTGTGGTGGATTCAGACATTTCAGAGTCTGAAACTGAATCCTTTGAGAAAAAAATAATTAAAAAAAGAAAGGGAAAGCAATTGGAAAGCAGATTCAGAGGAAGAACATTAAAAAGGGAAATAATAAAGACATCAGCCATGTTCTGGTTGATTCTGAGAAGGAAGTTGAGGAGAACAAGAAGGATGAGGGTTAGGATAAAGAGGGGGAGGAAAACTCAGTGATGGGCAACATTGAGGGTTTGAACACCATAAGTCTGCAAAAGGAGGATAAAGGGGACAAAAGTGATATCGATGATTATGATGCTATAAAAGCTTTTGGTGATACCATCAGAACCATGGTGAAGGATATTAACAGTTTGAAGACTGATATGTTGGCTATTACAAGAGTTACGGTTGGTCATAAACCCTTGGTGGAACATGTTAAGGAACTGGTTGTTGTACTTCACAATGCGGAAGCAATTGAATGTATGGTGGCTAAAATCATAGCAATGGAAAAAAAGGTCAATGAGATGGAAGATAACAAGGATATTAAACGAATGGAAAATAAAATGAACAATCTAGGTAGCAGAATCGACATACTAGAACTCAATGTTAAGAAGATTGCAGATCAAAATTTTCAGATCCTCAAAGCTTCGTTGGATAACATGAACATCTTGATCAATAGATTTGAGAACAATGCAAAGAAGGATGGTAATAAAGATCAACCAGACAAGAAGGTTCATGGAAAGAGGACCAGAGCTAATACAAGGACCAAGAGCGACATCAAAGGTCGTGAGCTAGAGGAATTAAAGACCTCAGCGAAGAACATGGAACAAATGGTTGTTTATGCCGAGGATATCATGAAAATTATTTAGGTCCCTGTCTCTGTTTTTGTAGGGGTTCTAGGTTCTGTCTTTTTGCTGTCATTGTGCTATCCTTACGCCGTCTGTTTCTAGTTTTTTATGTTATGTAAGCTGATCCCTTTTTGTTTGGGTGGGATCTTTCTATTTTTTGAAGTGATCAGGCACGTTTCTTTCATGTTCTTCTGATCTCCTCGCTTTTACAAGGTTCGAGTACCTTTCAAATACCTACTTTTACTTAATCAAAACAATAAATGTATTCTTGTGAAATGCCTCATTTAAGAGAAATGTAAAGTTGCCAATTGCCATATTTTCTCTTCCACACCTCATGAGACCAAACTGATAATTATAATACCTTAATATGTGCTTGTGAATGATACTGAAGGCCTCATTTTGTCTCCTAAGTCTCTGGATCATCCTAGGCTATGTTGTACTAGGAGAGTTTCTAAGAGCCGTAAGGGAAAAAAGTTATCAAACCTTGACAAAATGATTCTCAAAATTTATGGTACCCAGAAATGTCTCATTTGTGCCTATAGGTAGAATTGAACCCATACAAAAATAGCCTATCCCATTTTGTTTTATTATAGACCATTTTATCTACCAAATATGAATGCATTCTTCCAGAATGACTTAGTGAAATTTAGTATAAAGTTGCCAATAGTCATATTTTCTCTTCCCAACCTCATGACACCAAATGAATAGCACAAACATGTTAGGGTTGGCCAATGAATGATATTGGAGGCATTTTTTTGTTCTTTCAGGTATCCTAATAATTTTGGGCTACATTTACTAGGAAAGTCTATTAAGAGACTTAAGAGAAAAAGCTATCAAATTTGAGAACAAATCTCAAAATTTGGGAAACTTGTTAGGTCCCAAAACTAATATTTTAATTCTTAGAACTAAATATTACTCTCAAGGCCATGGATATTCTCATATAAGTAAAATTAGTTCATCAACAAAGCATGGAGGGTTAAAGGTCAATTCTATTAGAGTGGGTTTTCTCTCCTACGCTTAAAGCTCAACTTATAATTTAGGTGTTTTGAATGGTATACCTTAGCAAGTATTAAAATCAAATAAATTAGATAAACAATAATAACTACAACCAAATCCAATTGCAATCTTAACTCCAAATACTCACTAGGTCAAGATATATTGGTTGCATATAAACCTTATATAGCTGATAAAATTGTGCAATCATAACCTACATATAATTAATTCACTAGATGCGCTCTAAATATAAATACCTAGTTATGATACAAGGTTATGAGGGCACAAAACTACTCCTACTCCTATACTAGTGACTTATGTTTTGTTTGATATGAGATTGATGTTAGACAGTTTTGATATTGGGAGAAAACCAAGAGGGGGGGGACAGGTATAATAGTTAATGCAGATTATTAACTTTATACCAGAGCACAAAGAAACCAACACAATGAAAGATAAAGGATGAAGGCATAGTACACACAAGACCAGTATTTTGATGTGGAAAACCTAGTAAAAGGAAAAACCATAGTGGGAAACCCTACCCACAATTAGATAATACTTTTGCAGTAGTATGTAAAATAACTACAATGGGGAATGCACTTGCAATCAGGCCAATTGTATAGAGCGCACTGCTCATCACAAAAGGAAGTCTCAATGACCTACAAAAACATCGGATTACAATCCGGAAAGAATGAAATGTGGAAGTAGAATCTCCTAATGCTTGATACAATTCTAGTTAAGCACAAATGTTTGCTCTGCATCACCAAATCCTTCACAACCTTTCGTTGAATGATATATCATTGTTCACACGTAAACCTTTCTTTGATAATGCATACATAACCATAGACACTGAGATTACATGAATAAGTCACCTATAAATACAAATCATCAATCTTAATGATAAGGTCAACTAAACCCTAAACCCATAAACTCATAATTACAAAAATTACATCACATAATATCACTAGACCAATATTATGATTCACATTACATAGCATGGACCTAATTCAAATTCTCAAACAATTACATCCGTCGAAAATCACGCTAAGACCAATCTCCAACATGTTTCACCAACCGATAGAAACCCTTATTGCAATAATACAAAATATATAACCAAATCCAAATAAGACCACCAGGTCAACACACTAGCCAATGCAAAGCCACCAAAAAATTAGAACATGATCAAGACCACCTTCAACACGTTAGAAACCATTTCCATAAGCCAGACCAAAATCACTTAACCAAATCATCAAGTATCGCCAACCGATAAAGCTAATCAGTACCAAGAAATATCAACCGAGAACATAAGCGATAACTTCCAGAGCACCAAATCATGAATCAATAGAATATGACAAGCATATAAACATCCTAAATAACCATCCAAAACCGAATCCAAGGATATGATCATACTGGATCAAAATCATAGCCAAAACCAAGACAAACATGAAGTCTAACCGGGATAGGTCCAACCGGGATGGCAGAACCATATCCAACCGGGATACAGTGTTGACATCAACGACAACACTTAACCAAATCCAACATATTTCCAACAATTGACCATATTAATTACAAACTAGTGCTTGTTCATTGGGAAATAGAGTCACAACAACTTGGAAGAGAATAAACTTAAATCAAAAGGAGATGAGCTATGTATTTGCATACAATTCATAAATTGTAGATTTAATGATAGAACATATTATTAATCCATACAAAACTTCATGCATCTACATATAATATGAAAAATATCATTAAATTTTTTGGAATGTTTTTCAGAATGTTGTTACATTCATCTAACCCAATATTACATTCATGTCAACAAATATGAAAAAAGGAGAATTTCTAGTTGCGACTCAAAAACTATCATAGAATATAGTACCTATTTTCATAAAGATATTCTACAATAAAATCCACCTGCAATGATATTATCCTTTGATTACCATTGGTTTGTAATTGATCCAAAGGATTAGATTGGCCTTAATGGCTACCCTACAATTTCTATGACATTTGGAGACCGCCAAAAGAACTAAGCTCCTCCAAATTTTTAGCACACCAAATTTTGTGTCTCATCTTGTGTTAATTTACTCCCATGGTCTTCTCTTTGCTTCCCATTACCCATTATTGATAATTTATTTGAAAAGTTTTATTGGGCTAGTTATGCTTGTACCTTAGGATATTATGGTTTTTTTCCACAATGTTGATGTCTTGGTCAAATATCCTAGTTAGAAATTCAAAATTGGATAAGTAAGAGAATTTTTTGCCTTTGTGGGATTTCAATGTTCTCTCTACCTACACGAATCTTCCATTAGCCTCAACTACCCACTTAATGCCTTCCTAAATATTGCTAAGTATTGATAATTTGGGGTTGTGTGTTGTCAAGATTTTAGGTCGTTGGGGTCTTGTTTGTATCCTTTCAATATTGAGCCAGTTTTTCTATCCAACACCAATAGGATCTTTCGCATAGGCCTAATAATTATGCTACATCCATATCATGGCTAATGACCCTCTATGTCCCATAGAGGGCCAACATTTTGTAATATATTGAATTGAACTCTTAGCAACATCACTAATGTTGAATCACCTCTACAATAGTCCATGCCTTGATCCAAGAACATTCCCCTTTTTACTGTAATTCTATTTAGTGTAGTTTCAATTAAGAAGATCATGGTACCCATATCACATTATGTTTTGTAGAACCCTTCTCTGATAGGCGACCTTCATGGGTGCATTTTTAATGGATTTTTTGGGTGATTTTCTATTGTTTCTTGCACTCAAACCCATGGCTCATTAATGCAAGAGTATGGAATCCAAAGGATTTTTTTGGATGCCTCTTGGTGGTTAGGTTTGATTTCTAGAGGACATATGCCATCTAGGCATTGGAAGAGGTCACAAATAATACTTCTAGAGTTGTATGACTCTCTGACAATGTTGGACACCTCCCTTCTATAAGGATATTGGCTAGGAAATTTTATTTTGACGTGGTGACATTTTTTAGTCTAGGGGTAGGAGCACAATGGAAAACAATTCATGTTGTAGAACAAAAGGATTCATAATTCCTAATATGGTATAACTATTTTTGTATTGTAATTATCTGCATTTACATGGAATGTATAATAATGTATATAGCTATTATGAAAATGATGATTAATAAAATATTCTACATTGCCACATCAATTAAAAAAAATTGCTTCTTGGAAGAACATATGGCTCTCCTTAGCTGGCAAAATCCTTATGATTAAAACATTATTATCAACAATTCTAAATTATATAATGTTTGTCCTCCCAATGCCAAAGAATGTTAAGTCAGAGTTGGAATGAAACCCAAAGAATTTTGTTTAGAAAGGTAACAAAGACCCTAATAGTAAAATCCATTTATTGGCATGGGATAGTGTATGTTCATCCAAGAGTTGTGGGGGAGATGGAATTCACAAATTTGATGATAGAAACCTAGCTTTAGGTGCCAAGCTTGTGTGGAAATTATATGTCAACAACAAATAAATATGGACATCCATTATTAGAGCCAAATATCTAGATTTAGAGGACTCAGAAAGAATCTTTACTATTTTTGATCCCCTCTCAGTGTCTCAAATGTGAAATTTTTTACTAAAATGTAGGGATCTTTTTATGCCTAATTTAACATGATAATTTCATGATAGTAACTCAATCAGATTCTGGGAAGACTCTTGGAATGGATTCCCCCCTTTATATTAGATGCAAGGTTTATAGGACATTAAGGTAAGTATGAAATCGTCATGGAGCTATAAAGTTAAGGATTACTTCCAGACTTCTTTCTTAAATGGAATATGGTCAGTTAAGTGGAAAGATTTGTATAGCGTGCCAACACCTCTTCACAACCAACAATTCATTTCTCAAGAACTCAAGAATAAAGTGTTTTACTTTAAAAATTCTAAGGATAAACTCATGGTTACTATCAAAATCTGGTTCTTACACAGTTAAACAAGGTTACAATGTTCTTACAAGTTCAAATGTGAATATGTTAGCATTTCATGAAGATTGCATTAATGAAGACTAAGTGTTGTCATTGATGTCAATTGTAATTGGTAATGGAGTTGTATTACAACCCGTACTGATGCAGTATTGCAACCGGTAGTTGAGCAGTGATGGAAACTGGTCCTACTATTGTAACAATGAGATCAACTGGTAACGCTACCTGTTGATATGCCAAACCCTAACTGATGGAGCTTGGTGAATCGATTGTGTTGATCTATGATCAAATGGCGATCAAAGATAATTATGCCACGTATTCATGTTGCATGTGATGAGTTTCAAAGTGGGTTTTGGCATGTAGAGATAACTATTTTACCTTGGGAATGAGCAAATTCATAGTATGAAGTGGAAACTGCGTGATGAGTTACATGATTTGATGAGCAGTGATGAAGGAGCAGTTGAGGTTGTCTAAGACAATGTGCAATGATTGCTATGTAATCCAATAGTCATGTTTGAACCAATTTGTTTGTAATCTCTATGAGATCTTAGGTTTTGTGATGTGTTACTGACCTATTGTTTTGCTTATAAGGTCAATGAGTTGTTTTGTAGTAGTGTTGGCAATTTTTGGTTAAGTGTCAATGTGATTGATTGCCGAACCAGAAGGAGTATCTGCAAAATAATTGAAGGTAGATAGGAGCATGAAAATGATCTGATCAAGCAGATAGTGCTATTACCAGATCAACATAAACCCTGTTGTTCTCTAATAATTACAACAGTTAAATCCCTTAACTAGGTAAGATTTAATAGGCTTGCTGTTTTCTAAATCCTGTAACTAGGTGATCCATTAGCCTAGATTTTCAAATCCTCTATCGAGGTTACTTCTAATAGGGTATTGCCTTTAACATGGTATTGTAGTCAATCCCTTAATCAGGTGGTCCTTAACCAGATTTGTTCCTAACAAAATATTTTGTAAAGCTTTAACATGCTTGGCTCCTAACAGGGTGAACTTCAGAAGAGTTCAAAATACTTGTGGGTATTCATCCCCACCGTAGTTTTTCGGATTTGGGTTTCCATGTCAAAAATCATTGTGTCAAGTGGTGAATGGTTTTTGTGGTTATGTTTTGATATGGTTAATTTGTTTAACCGATAAAGCCACTTAGATATGTTAAGATGACCTGAAGTAATTTGAAATGTGCTATTACTTATGTTAGTAAAGTTCTTTCATGTTTTGGTTAAATGGTTTGATAGTTTTAGATCTGTTACACTATTATTTTGGTATTCCAGTCAACCGGTAAACTTGACAATGTAGTTGCATTTTATTGTTTAGTGTTAAACCGATTAGTTTTGATTGATATATGAGTTGATTTCGAGTTTGGTGAAAGATTAGTCTGTTTTCTATCTACTGATTCACCCCCCCTCTCAGTAGTTGTCTGGATCCTTATTGATTCATCATATTATCAATTGGTATCAAAGCATTTTAGTTCCTCTAGTGTCTAAGCCTAACAACTTGAGGTAAAGATCTAGGAGAACACGATGAAGAAAGAAGGTCCAAAGTTCGATAGGAAAAACTACATAATTTGGAGTGATAGGATGAAAATCTATATTAAGAGTCTAGGAAGCCAATATTGGGAACATGTGGTTATCAAATATACCTTGCCTAGCTGGATTCTGTTTGATGATCAAAAGAAGGAGCTACAAGAGAATAATCAAGCATTGGAGGCCATTATCAGTTGACTGTCCGATTCAAAGTATGTTGATATCCATGGTTTGGAGACTGCTTATGATGTGTGGAAGAAACTTGAGGATATCTATAGCGGTGGTGAGCATGTGGATATTGCCAAAGAGGAGAGTCTGAGAGGTAAATTTGATGACATGCAGATGGCTGAAGGTGAGAATATTCAATAGTATGGTAAGAGGATCAAGAGATAGTCGACGAGATCAAAAGTGTTAGTTGTAAAGTCGAGGATACCACAGTGGTTAGCAAGGTGTTGAGAACCCTTCTATCGATCTATGCTATCCAAGTTGCAATCATTCAGGAGTTAAAGTCTATTGATAAAACAAAGGTAACTCTTGACTCCATCATTGGAAAACTAACTGCTTTTGAGCTAAATGGTTAAGATCAAAGTATTCAGAAATCATAGTCTGCATTTAGAGCTTCAGTTTCTAACCCATCGATAAGGAAAACCAGAGAAGCGAGTCAGAGTCATGAGTCTAGATCCAACAGAGAAGTTGATGATGAAGACAATTTGGTTGAGCTTGAAGCAGTGTTGGCCAAGTAGTTACCTAGAGGTACTGGTAAGTACAAAGGTAAATTACCTTTGAAGTGTTTTGCCTGTAACCGGATTGGACACATTGTAGCTAACTATCCAAATGGAGACAATGAACATAAACATGAGATAAGAAGTACAAGGGCAAAGACAAAAGAGATTACCTCATTGCTGTTGATGGAGGAATCACATATGAAGAGTCTGAAGATGATGCAAATGAGGACATTGTCTTTGTTTCCATTAAAGAGAATACATCAAATCAGAAGGCATTAGTCTCTTGCATGGATAGTTTTGATGATTGGATTATTGATAGTGGTTGTTCACATCACATGACCGGTGACTGGGGTAAGTTTCTTACTTTGAAGGAATTTGATGGAGGTGTTGTGAGATTTGGTAAGGACTCACCCTGCATGGTAAAAGTTAAGGGAATCATTTATCTATTGGCATTACAGTAAGAAATATTGTTGATATTCAATAAGGATATTGAGAAGGTTGTTGAAGATTATTGATATAACTGAAGAAGGATGATAACTATCTTTATAATATTATTTTGTCATTGATGTCAAGAAATTGATTATCTGATTCAGTATGATGTTGCCATATCTTGAGAAGATTGATTAGAAGAGAATTAAGATGTCAGTAAAAGACATAGAAAGAATGTGATGAATAAAGGGAGGAATAAGTTATTTAATGGGCAACTATTACCGAGTTAGACAATGATGAGATCATGATGTTTAGATTGTTTTGATATCCTACATATGTTGTTGATTGTAAGGTTAATACTATACTATGCAACCAAGCAATGAACCTAGTTGGTAAACCCTAAGGAACCTAGTCAGTAAACCCTAAGGTTATCGATATCGGTTAATGAAGGCGAAATGTCTATGGAATAAAGTTTAGTATTTACCAAGTTGCAACCGAGTTATGACAGTGTGCATGGGATGGATAAAAGAATTATTTAATGAAGGACAATGATTAGTTGGAGATGTATACATGATTGGTATGCAGTGTATGAAGTTTGTTAAGGATCTATGGCAAAGAAAAATTGGCAGAAAGATCTACAGCACAGATTGAACCGCAATAATCTTATGCAAGTTCCAAGAAGGGAATGCAAGTCCCGAGGTAAGGTAAAACGTTTTCAGATTGGAAAGATACATTGAACCTGGTCAAGTTTGAAGATCTGATGGCTAAGATTGATCATGGGAAATGTGATCAAGGAGATTTAGCGGTTAGCAATTGTTTATAAATAAGAAATTGTTAATAAACAATGTATGCGGGCAAGTGTATGCACATGGATGCTACATAGTGATTACCGAGCACAGAATCTTGAAGACCTATTTGAATAACAGAGTAGAAAGCCCAGCAGAGGGACAAGATAAGTTCTATGACTAGATTGTTTTGAGCAAATAAGAATCTGCTTTAGCATTTTAGATGTGAAGTTGCAAATAGATTTTTATTACTGTTATTTTGTAAGTGACAGAAAATCTCTTAACCGAGTGGACTTAACAGTCTTATATGTAAACCCTCTAGCAAGGTAACATTCTAAGTGAGTGTTTGAAATCCTTTAACAAGGTCACTTCTAACAAAGTGAAGATCCTAACAGATCTGACGAAAATCCCTTAACCGGGTCACATCTAGCAATGTGTTTGTAATCTTTAACAGGATTTGCTTTTAACCGAGCATACTCTAGAAGAGTATATTTCTTAGTGGGTCTGAAATCCCACAATGGTTTTTCCCTATTTGGGTTTCCAGGTTAAATCTAGTGTTATGAGTGTTATTATGATTATGTGTTCATAAGTTTGCAGGTTTAGCAGTTTTTGGTTAAGTTGCTGAAGTATAAGTTACCAAGGTTGAATTTGTTGATTTTATGGAAGTTTAAGTTTGTATGATTCACCCCCCCCTCTCATCTTGTTAGCTATTGGCATCAACTCTTTACATTAAGTATCAGAATTAACAATTGGTATCAGAGCTAAGGACTCCGAAATAAAAAGTTTAAAGGTACTTGAGGCAAAGATCTGAAGATTCATAAAAGGGATGCACCGAAGCTGAACAAGTCAAGTTTCTCCACATGGCATAAAAGGATGAAGCTGCATTTATCAGGAATTGGAGAATATGCAACATATTACCTGGAGAATGATTACATTGCACCAAGCACCAACCCTATGACCTTGGAAGAGATTAAGGCAAAGCAAGAACATATTCAAGCTATGATTGAAATAACATCAACATTGACTGACTCAGAGTTTAATGATCTAGAAGGCTGCAATGATGCAAAAGCAATGTGGACTAAGCTCATAACTGTATATGGAGGTGATGAACATGTTCAAAGAGAAAAAGTAGATAGTCTAAGAGCACAACTTGAATCCATGAGGATGAATGAAGGTGAGAACATAACTCAATACAGTACAAGACTAAAGGAGATTGTCAATCAAATTAAATGAGTAGGTGGAACTATTGAAGAAAAGGATATAAAACTAAGTTGTTGAGAACCCTTCTACTAGCTTATGCTATTCGAGTCTCTGCAATCAATGAATTGAGGTCTGTACCTAACATGCCAGTTTGTTTGGATGCTACTATTGGTAAGCTACATGCATTTGAGTTAAGTAATTTTGATAATAGTGGGTCTTCGGTAAATAAAGTAGAATCTGCATTCAGTTCTTTTCATATTGGTGAATCTAATGATTACAATGATAGAATGAGTAAGTACTCTGAAGGGGATGACAGTGGAGCAAGTGAAAGATTTCGCAAGAACATGGAAAAAGTGCACAAACTATACGAGGAAATCAAGACGCAAGAAGAATTTGAAGCATTATTAGCTAGAAGGTTACCGAGAGGAAAAGGTAAGTATAAAGGAAAGCTACCTTTAAAATGTTTCAATTGTGATAAAATAGAACATATGGCTTCTAACTGCCCTGACAAAGAATCTAGTGAAAAGAGAGAATACCGAGATAACAGGCAGAAAGATAACCAATACAGTGGACATCGAGACTTCAGAAGGAGAGATAGAAAGACATGTCTAGTAGAAGATGAGGAATCCAACGATGATGAATCTGATGAAACTGATACTGAGGAAGTTGTTGATGTGGCTATTAAAGATGGATCTGATGAGGAAAGGTATGAAGAAAAAACCCTAATATCTCACATAAATAATAATGATTCTTGGATCATAGACAGTGGATGCTCACATCATATGACAGGTGATAAACACAAGTTTGTTAAATTAGAAGACTATGATGGAGGCTATGTAAGATTTGCTAATGATGCACCATGTATGGTAAAAGGTAAAGGATCTATAACACTTCTTGACAATGCTAAATGTGATGATGTATACTGGGTTGAAGGTTTGAAATACAATTTGTTGAGTGTAGCACAACTAAACAATACAAGATACCAAATAGAATTTCAGAAAGGAATTGTCAAAGTTTATGACAAACATGGAAAGTTAGCTGCTACCGGGACACAAACAAAAGGTAATACATTTCATCTTGACTCAACTCGGAACAAGTGTCTTTATGCAAAGATAGATGATACCTAGTTATGACATAAAAGGTTTTGTCATGTAAATTTTGATAATCTGATCAAAATAAGTAAGAAGCACCGAGTAAGAGGACTACCAAGTCTTGAAAAACCTGAGAATGCTATGTGTCGATGATGCCAGATGGGTAAGATGACAAGATCAAGCTTTACAAGTAAGTCCTACACTTCTAAAGGAATTTTAGATCTAGTACACACTGATCTTTGTGGTCCTATGAAAGTTCAAAGTTATTATGTTGATAAATATTTCATATTATTTGTGGATGATTACTCAAGGATGATGTCAGTTATGTTTTTAAAAGAAAATTTAGAAGCTTCTCAAATGTTCAAGTGGTACAAGGCAAGAGTTGAAAATTAAACAGGAAGACAACTGAAATGTCTTAGATCTGATAGAGGAGGAGAATTCACTTCTAATGAATTTAACTTATACTACAATGATCATGGTATAAAGAGGAAAGTATCTACACCGAGAACACCTTAGCAAAATGGGATAGCCGAGAGAAGAAACATATCAATTGTGGATTGTGCAAGAACCCTGATGATAGAAAAGAGGGTACCTCAAACATTTTGGAGAGAAGCAATCAACACTGCAATTTACACCCTGAAACAAGTTCAACTGAAGAAAGGAACTATGAAGACACCATATGAGATCTAGTATGACAAGAAACCTAATGTAAGTTACTTTAAAATCTTTGGAAGTAGATGCTATGTTCACAAAGATGACAAAAATGGAAAGTTTGATCAGAAAAGTGAAGAAGGAACATTTCTTGGTTATTCCTCTAGAAGTAAAGCATTTAAATGTCTGATCAAATCATCTAACAAAATAGTGGAAAGTGCAAATGTGAAAATTGATGAATTTGTAGAAAGAAATGATGAAGGAAATTCCAAAGAACCAAAAGATTATGAAGAATTTGTTTATGTTCAACCGAGAAGTCCTACCAAGAAAGCTGCTGAAGAAAATGAAGACAATGTCCAGTTACCAAGTGATGAAGAAGATCATACAGAACCTACCGAGCCTATATTAGCCAAATATGTCAGAAGACATCATGCATCAAGTTAGATTATAGGAGATAAAGATGATCTAGTGATGACAAGAAACAAATTGAGACATAACACATGTCTGATTTCTGAATTTGAACCGAGAATAGTAAAAGAGGCATTTAATAGTGAAAATTGGGTAAATGCTATGATAGAAGAAATTGATCAAATCAAGAAGAATGACACATGGACACTAATCCCAAGACCAAAGGACAAAAATGTAATCGGTACTAAGTGGATTTTCAAAAACAAGCTAAATGAAAAAGGTGAGGTCATTCGCAACAAAGCAAGACTAGTTTGCAAAGGTTATGCTCAAGAAGAAGGAATAGATTATGGTGAGACTTTTGCACCCATGTTTAGACTTGAGGGAGTAAGAACATTGTTGGCATATGCTACTTTTAGAAATTTCAAGGTATATCAAATGGATGTTAAATCTGCATTTTTGAATGGTATACTAGAAGAAGAAGTTTTCATTGAACAACCTGAAGGATTTGTTGAAGACAAGAGTAAAGATCAGGTATGCAAACTGAACAAAGCCTTATATGGTCTGAAACAAGCACCTAGAGCATGGTATGAAAGATTGCACTCTTATTTAATCAAGATTGGTTTTATAAGGACAAGTGAAAACAACACTATGTACATGAAGAAAGATGAGGACAATGGAATACTAATCTCAGCCATATTTGTTGATGACATTATATTTTGTGGTAATGACTCCTTATGAAAGAAATTTGGAAATGAAATGTGCAAAGAATTTGAGATGTCACTAATTGGTTAGACAAAGTATTTTATAGGCTTACAGATATTGCAAATGAAAGATGAGATTTTTATTACTCAATCCAAGTACATAAAGGAAATCTTAAAGAAATTTGGAATGAAGGATTCTAAACCAGTAAGTACTCCTATGACTACTAACTGTAAATTATCAAAGAATGATGAATCTGCATCTGTTGATGAGACACTTTACCGATCTATGATTGGAAAATTGCAATATGTTGTACATAGTAGACCGGATATAGCACATGCAGTAGGTATTGTTGCAAGATTCTCTGCAAAGCCCAAGGAAACCCATATGACAGCAATCAAGAGAATTTTTAGATACATGAGAGGCACTGAAGATTATGGCTTAGTATATGAAAAGATAAATAATTTTGATTTAAAAGTTTATACTGATGTTGATTGGGTAGGCAACATAGATGATAGGAAAAGCACAAGTGGTGGAGCTTTCTTTTTGGGAGAAAGACTAGTAAGTTGGCTTAGCAAGAAACAAGGATATATTTCTCAATCTACAACAGAAGCTGAACATGTTGCTACAACATTGAATTGTACCAATATAGCATGGATCAAACAACTGTTGGAAGGTATAAATGAGAAAGTTACCAAGCCAATAACTATATTATGTGATAATACTAGTGCCATTAACATTTCAAAGAATCCAGTGATGCACTCTAAGACAAAGCATATATCTATAAAGTATCATTATCTCTGAGAAGAAGTTCAAGAGAAGAAAGTTGTGCTGGAATATATCAGTTCAAAGGAGCAATTAGCAGACATCTTCACAAAGCCACTGCCAAGGGACACTTTTGAGTATCTCAGAAGCAAGTTAGGGGTCCTACCCCTATCTTCTACTCACTAACCGAGTTCGGTGAAAGAATCAATTCAATGACTACATAATATTATGTGTGGATTGATGCTGATTTATGCACTTTAGAAGGTTTTCTAAAGGTGTGCAAAAAAAAGAATCGGGACAAGTTGATCTAACCGAGACTGAGATGTTACACAACAAAGAAAATCACTTCACAGAGGAAGAAATCATGATTTAGTTCTTTTACTTTTTGGCATTGTTTTCAAAGGGGGAGAAGACTAAATGGTTGAAAGACTAAATGGTTGACTGCATGGTAAAGCCCTGAATGATGGAAATAACAGAAGACTAATGACAGGGGGAGTAGATTGCAAAATGGAGAAGACTTCAAAAGACAACAGATCAAGGATAAAAGTTGAAGTCTAACAACAATCTGAATTTGAATCAATTTGATTATCTTGTTGGTATTACCATTTAATTGTTGGTTTTGCCATCAATGCCAAAGTGGGAGATTGTTGGCATTACAGTAAGAAAGATTGTTGATATTCAATAAGGATATTGAGAAGGATGTTGAAGATTATTGATATAACTGAAGAAGGATGATAACTATCTTTATAATATTATTTTGTCATTGATGTCAAGAAATTGATTATCTGATTCAGTATGATGTTTCCATATCTTGAGAAGATTGATTAGAAGAGAATTAAGATGTCGGTAAAAGACACAGAAAGAATGTGATGAATAAAGGGAGGAATAAGTTATTCAATGGGCAACTATTACCGAGTTAGACAATGATGAGATCATGATGTTTAGATTGTTTTGATATCCTACATATGTTGTTGATTGTAAGGTTAATACTATAATATGCAACCGAGCAATGAACCTAGTCGGTAAACTCTAAGGAACCTAGTCGGTAAACCCTAAGGTTATCGATATCAGTTAATGAAGGCAAAATGTCTACCAAGTAAAGTTTAGTATTTACCAAGTTGCAACCGAGTTATGACAGTGCGCATGGGATGGATAAAAGCATTATTTAATGAAGGACAATGATTAGCTGGAGATGTATACATGATTGGTATGCCTTGTTTGAAGTTTGTTAAGGATCTATGGCAAAGGAAAATCAACAAAAAGATCTACAACGTAGATTGAACCGCAATAACCTTATGGAAGTTCCAAGAAGGGAATGCAAGTCTCGAGGTAAGGTAAAATGTTTTTAGATTGGAAGGATACATTTAACCTGATCAAGTTTGAAGATCTGATGGCTAAGATTGATCATGGGAAATGTGATCAAGGAGATTTAGCAGTTAGCAATTGTTTATAAATAAGAAATTGTTAATAAGCAATGTATGCGGGCAAGTGTATGCACATGGATGCTATATAGTGATTACCGAGCACAAAAGCTTGAAGACCTGTTTGAATAACAAAGTAGAAAGCCCAGCAGAGGGACAAGATAAGTCCTATGACTAGATTTTTTTTGAGCAAATAAGAATCTGCTTTAGCATTTTAGATGTGAAGTTGTAGATAGATTTTTATTACTGTTATTTTGTAAGTGACAGAAAATCTCTTAACCGAGTGGACTTAATAGTCTTATATGTAAACCCTCTAGCAAGGTAACATTCTAAGTGAGTGTTTGAAATCCTTTAACAAGGTCACTTCTAACAAAGTGAAGATCCTAACAGATCTGAGGGAAATCCCTTAACCAGGTCACATCTAGCAATGTGTTTGTAATCTTTAACAGGATTTGCTTTTAACCGAGCATACTCTAGAAGAGTATATTTCTTAGTGGGTCTGAAATCCCACAGTGGTTTTTCCCTATTTGGGTTTCCATGTTAAATCTGGTGTTATGAGTGTTATTATGATTATGTGTTCATAAGTTTGCAGGTTTAGCAGTTTTTGGTTAAGTTGCTGAAGTATAAGTTACCGAGGTTGAATCTGTTGATTTTATGGAAGTTTAAGTTTGTATGATTCACCCCCCTCTCTCATCTTGTTAGCTATTGTCATCAACTCTTTACATTAAGTATCATAACTAACATTATCTTAATGGAAAGAGCAATGCAGATGATGTCTACTGGGTCGAAGGATTGAAACACAATCTTCTAAGTGTTTCTAATTCAATGACAAAGGTTATCCATTGGAATTCAAGAATGGAATGTGCAAAATCTATGGAAGCAAAGGTAAACTAATTGCAACCGTCAAGTAGACAAAATGTAACTTGTTTCACCTAAATCCTAAAGTCAACAACTGTTTAATTGCTAAAGTAGATGATAGTTGGCTTTGGCATCAAATATTTTTTCATGTAAACTTTGATAACATTGTCAAAGTCAATAAGTCCAAATCGGTAAGAGGTTTGCCTTAGTTGGACAAACTGGTGAATGCTTTGTATAAGGAATGTCAGTTAGGGAAGATGACCTCCTCAACTCTTAAGAACAAATCTTTTTCAGCAGAACATTTGCTAGATTTGGTTCATACATACCTCTGTGGACTAATAAGGACTAGAAGCATTCAAGGTGATCGATATTTTATGATCTTCATTGATGATTGTTCAGGAATGATGTGGGTCACATTCTTGAAGGACAAAACAGAAGCCTTTAGTAAGTTCAAGGCATTCAAGGTCTTAGAACTGATCAAGGTGGTGAATTTACTTATGAGGAATTCACTAAATACTATGGAGACAATGGAATTAAGAGGCAATTTTCTGCACCTAGGACACCACAACAAAATGGTATTGCAGAGAGGAACAACTGATCAATTGTTCAAGTTGCTAGAACTATACTAATACAAGGAGGCATTGCTAATACTTTCATGAGAGAAGCTGTTAGCATAGTTATCTACACAATGAACTAGATATTGGTTAAAAGAGGTAAGGATACAAATCCTTATAAGCACTAGTATGGTAGATTACCTAATGTCAGTTACTTTAAGATTTTTGGTAGTAAATGTTTTATCAAGAAAGGTGACTATGTTGGTAAGTTTTGTTGGCATTTGCATGAAGATTGCATTGATGAACTATTTTGTTGTCATTGATGCCAATTATAACCAATAATGATGTTGTTTTACAACCGGTAGGTGAGTTAGTGAAGGAAACTGGTTTTACTTGAGAAGCAGTGAGATCAACCGGTAACCCTATTTGTTGATGTGCCAAACCCTAACCGATGGAGCTTGGTGAATTGGTTGTATTGGTTTGTAATCAAATGATGAACGGTAATGATTATGCCACATATGCATGTTGTATGTGAAGAGTTTCAAATGTTTTTTGGCACATAGAGATAATGGTTTTATCTTAGAAATGAGCGAGTACATTGCATGAAGTGGAAACCACGTGATGAGTTACATGAATAGATGGAGCAGTGATCAAGAAGCAGTAGAGGTTGTCTTGAATAATGTGCAATGATTGCTATGTAATCCAACAGTCATAATTGAACCGATTTGTTTGTAATCTCTATGAGATCTTAGGTTTGTGATGTTTTATTGACCTATTGTTTTGCTTATAAGGTCGATGAGTTGTTTTGTTGAAGTGTTGGTAATTTTGGTTAAGTGTAAGTGTGATTGGTTGCTAAACCAAAAGGTGTATCTACAGTATTTGTAAAGGTAGGTAGAAGCATGAAAAGGATCTGATCAAGAAGAGTAGTGCTATTCACCAGATCAACAAACCCCTATTGTTCTCTAACAATTATAACAATCAAATCCCTTAACTGGGTAAGATTTAATAGACTTAGTGCTATCTAAATCCTCTCTCTAGGTGATCCATTAGCTTGGATTTCAAAGCCTCTACCGAGTTTACTCCTAACAGGTTATTGCTTCTAATAGGGCATTATAGTTAATCCCTTAATCGGGTAGGATATGTTCCTAACAGGGCTTTTGTAAAGCTTTAATGGGCTTGGCTCCTAACAGGGCGAACTTCAGAAGAGTTCAGAATACTTGTGGGTATTCATCCCCACCATGGTTTTTCCCATTTGGGTTTCCACGTCAAAATCACTGTGTCAAGTGGTGAATGTTTTTGTGGTTATATTTGCTATGGTTAATTTGCTTAACTACTAAATCCAGTTAGATATGATAAGATGACAGACAATAATCTGAAATGTGCTTTTACTATTGTTAGTAAAGTATTTGAATGTTTTTGTTAAAAGGTTTTGAGAGTTTCAGAGCTGTTATACTGTTATTCTGTTATGGCAGTCAACTGATATACTTGATAGTGATATTGCAATTTGTAGTTCAGCGTTTGAACCAATTAGTTCTGAGATTGACTTGTGAGATTGTTATTGAGTTTGGTCAATGTTTATTTAGTTTTACATCTACTGATTCACCCCCCCTCTCAGTAGTTGTCTCGATTCTTATTGTTGTTAGCATTGAGTTGTCATTGATGTCAACTGGTATTACAGGAATGCTACCTATAGAGGTATGCCATCCGGTATGAAGAAGTATGTACCAGTATGGTGGAAGACAAATAAGGTATTGAGAAGTAGTTATTGAGACTATCAATGACTTCACCCGTTTGAGGTGAGATGCATGTGTGTGTGAGCATGTTGAGTGGTAACCGATAGAGCATAAACCGGTCTAGAGGTTGGCTGTCTGTTTATGATGAAAAGGTAGAATGTTAAAGTAATCACAAATCACTAGAGGTGAAGATATGCTACTAGTGTAGTGTGAACTACCGGTTAGCAGGAGGAGAATGTATCACCTATAAAGACTTGTACCGGTATGAGTTTGTTGAATGTTCAAGTGTAAACTGACTTTGTGTCGATAAAGCTAAGTGTATGACTGTTGTGATGCCATGTGGAGTTGAGGTGGAAAACATGCAGAGGTTGGTGAAGCCTCCATCGACATGGTTGTTGAAACAGCTAGTCGACATTAATGAAACACCCAAAAATCATGAGATGGTAAATAACTGATGCGGCTCGAGGAAGGATGAATGACAGAGAAAGATCAAGGAGTAGTTGGCACTTGGATCGAAGCAAAGAACTTAGACTGCAAGAAAACCTCAAGAAGGAAACAACTAGGCTTTTTATGAGTCGACAAATTTTAAGGTAGAAAATCATTTATGAGATTTCTATCTTTAGAAAGTATGCATCGGATAATGGAAAATGTGTACAAATGCATTCCTCGAGTACATGTGATCGATCCAAGACAGACTGGATCGGATCCCATGCAAATTTTTTTGGGTGAAGGAAACCCTAACCGCCCCAAGTTTGAATTGATTCTTGTCGGGAAAGCTCAAGTTTAAATATGTTGACTTGAGACTGTGATTGTTGGTGTTGCAGAGTGAAGACAAGTGCGAAATTGCTATCTGAGAGCTGAAGAGATAAATACTTGAAGTGTTTATGAGTGCATAATTGATTGATAAGGAGAAGCAGAGTAAACTGGTGCAAGGAACAACTAGTGGAGTGTGCATTGAACACAAAGGTGACAAATGACAGAAGCTATGCGTGATTAAGAGTGATCGAGTGTGAGTTGAAAAAGAAAGATATTGTGAGAGGTGATTTAGAAAAGTGATTAGCAAAGTCAAGTTGAAGAGTGGGTGGAGAGAATACAGACTGGTAAGGGTGAAATCAACAAAGGAGAGTATTGTAAGGTTGCAAAAATTCATTTGAAACAATGATTTCATTTGTATATCTAAGTTTTATAATATTTTCACTAAGTTGTAGCTTAGTGCAGGGGTTGTAGCTCCTTTAGGTTGCAGCCTATAAATTGTGCAGGGGTTCGTGCTCCTTTGAGTTGGTGCTCATAAATAAGGGGTTGGTGCCCTAAATATTATAATCTGAGATTCATTGTGAGGCTGGATTGGAGCAGAAGATCTCTAGCAACTATTCTCACCGACGTTTTTCTCATATTGGGTTTTCCTCATATATATTTGGTGTTGTGTGTTGCATTCTTGTGCATGTTTTATATTAATGTTTTAGCAAGTTCATTCACACACCTGGTTTGCACTGTTTGAGCTACCGGTTAGCACTCAGTTTGTTTTATATATCATCGGTATCTCCTTGTTGAAAGAAAAGAGTTTAAATCACTGATTCACCCCCATCTCAGTGATCTATTGTGTCCAACAATTGGTATCAAAGCTTAGGTACCCTATTTTGTCAAAAGTATTCTCTAGATTGGGTAGATCCTGCCAAGTGTTCACAATGGCAAGAAATGAATCCAACTCCTCAAAAGATCCTATGTTTGATGGTGTCAACTATGTCTTTTAGAGTAGAAGAATGGAAACCTATTTATCCTCTCTAGGTTGTGTGTATGGATGTCGATTGTGAATGGGTATATAGTCCCTAATATCCCCCCTTTTGATCCAGATGCTAAGAGGGAATATGAGAACAATGCTAAAAATAAGAATGCGATTCTTAGTGGGTTGTCTGATAATGAGTTTGTCAAAGTTATGCACTACTCTTCTACCAAGGAAACTTGGGACAAGTTACAAAAGATATTTGAAGGTGATGCTAAGGTCAAGGAAGCTGAGTTGCAGACATTGAGAGTACAACTTGAGGGTTTGAAGATTAGATATGAAGAGAAGATTGTTGATTATCTCCAAAGGGTTGATGAAAAACCAAACACCATCAAAGGGCTTGGAGAAGAAATAAAAGATGAGGTGGTAGTGAAGAAAGTACTTAGATCTCTTAGATGTAAGTATGATACAAAGGTCTTAGCAATAGAAGAAGCAAAAGATCTGAATGTCTTTACAATGGATGAATTGTATGGCTCCCTAACTGCTTATGAGATGAGGACTACTGGTACCTGAAAAAGAAGAAGAGGAAGAGAAAGAAGGAGAAGTAGACCTTGAAGTAGAACTCATTAGTGCCTTAGATGAGCTAAAGAAAACAAGAAGAGATTTGAAGAAGGTAAAAAGTGTTGCAGCTGAAGAACAAGAGTTGTTGGAGTGGTCTCTTGAAGAGTCCAAGAAAACTATTGCACATCTAAAACTCTAGTTGGAAGAGGCCAAGAGGATGTGTGAAGTCACTATTACCGGTCCGAGTGAGAAGGAAAAGGAACATCAGAATCTAGAAGAAGAAATAGTGAAACTCTAGAAGGACTTAGAGAAAAGCTAGGAAGAAATAAAAGTGAGAAGCAAATATGAAGGCAACATTGAAGCCCTGGACAAGATATTGAGAAAATAGAAGCAATCTAAAGATACCGGTGGCTTAGGTTTTCAAGAAGGTCAAAGTTCAAACAAAAAAGACACATCCGATAAGGAGATACAATTCACTTTTTCAAATGAAGGTGAAGAAAAGAAGACATTTATGGTAAGAAAGGATACCGACAAGAAGACATATGCAAATGCTGCTAGAAACCACCACACAAATCGGTATACTCAACCAATGAAACAGAGACCATACTCAATGCACTGACATACGAATCCAAGGAGAAATGCAAGTATTGATCATGAAGGATTCACAAGAGTTAGCAGCATGAAAGGAAGACCCCCAGTGAGGTAGCCATTTGTAGGTTCAAGACAACCTAACCGGTATGTTCCAAATTTTCATGGTTATTGTCACTGGTGTAATAAGTTCGGTCATAGAATGGAAGATTGTAGGAAAATGAAAGTCAACTCTAGTTTTGAAAGTAGAAACTCATTTGCTGCATTACAAAGTACAAATATCCCATGTTATAATTGCAATGAGTTTGGTCACAAGAGTTATGAATGTAGGAGTAATTTGTAAATGTCCTACAAGAATGCATTGAGTACATCTTATGGTGCTAATGTGAAATGCTATGTGTCAAAATTTTGGTCACATAGAAAGGTATTATTAGGTGAGAACTGACAAGCAAAAGAGAATTGCACTGGATGAGAAGTTGGAAACAAAATCAGAACACAAAGTGATAGAAGAGGAAAAGAAAGAAGAGAAACCGGTTTGGGTAGAGAAGGAGAAAAACAAGACTGAGTCCATCCTGATTGTGCAAACTGCTCTACATGCTGAAAGGAGGAATTTATGGGTAGTTGATAGCGGTTTCTCAAATCACATGACCAGAGATAAGAAAAAGTTCATCAAGCTTTATGATTGGAATGGTGGTTCAGTTCTGTTTGGAGACAACTCCTCCATCAAGATAAAAGCTAGGGGTACACTGAATATTGATGGCAAGCTCAAGGCTCATGATGTGTACTATATTGAAGGACTGAAGCCTAACCCGTTGAGTGTAAGTTAGATGTGTGACAAAGGGTACAAGTTCTCATTTGACTCTACCGGTTGTCAGATAAGAAAGCAGAGTACTAGTCAGGTGGTAGCAAGAGGAAAGAGAATAAAGGGTAATGTATACAATCTAAAGGAATTCTATGAGTCCCAATGCATGATGAGACAGGTTGATGAAACCTGGTTGTGGCACCGGAGATTAGGCCATGTGAATTTTGATAATCTGGTTAAGATAAGCAAGAACCGGTATGTGAGAAACATACATCAGATCATAAAACCAACAAGTACATTCTGTGATGAATGCGTCTAAGGTAAGAAAGAAAAGGTCAACTTTAAATCAAAAGAATATAACACCTCAAGATCTTTGGAGTTGATACATACAAATTTATGTGGGCCAACAAGGACAAGAGCATTGGTCAGAGAAAGGTATTTCATGTTGTTCATAGATGCTTACTCAAGAATGACCTTGGTAACCTTCCTGCATGATAAGTCACAAGAATTTGAGAGATTCAAAATTTTCAGGAAGATGGTAGAAAATGAAAGTGGACACCGATTAAAATGCTTAAGATTTGACTGGGGTGGAGAATTTTCTTCCAATGATTTTGTTGACTATTGTGAGAAACATGGAATTTGAAGACAATATTCAGCTGCAAGGACATCTCAACAAAATGGAGTGGTAGAGAGGAAAAATAGGATAGTGAAGGAGATGGCTAGGACTAAGTTGAATGAAGCCAACATACTAGATATATACTGGAAGGAAGCAGTTCATACTGCTGTCTACACCTTAAACCAGGTATAGTTAAGAGTGAATAGTAGAATGACTCCTTATGAGTTATGGAATGAAAGGAAACCATCACTCAAGCACTTCAGAGTGTTTGGAAGTAAGTGCATCATCAAGAGAGAAGTTGATGGATTAGGAAGTTTTGATTCTTGAAGTGATGAAGGAATATTCTTGGGATACTCAACCAACAGTAAAGCCTACAAATGCTTCAACAAGAGATTGAGAAGGGTGGTTGAGAGTGTAAATGTGAGAATAGATGAAGACTCACATAGAGGAAAATTGGCACCGACACCTTATATTGATGATTCAGATGTTGAAAATGAAGAACAATATGACAATGGACCGGTAGAAGATACACCAAACAAAATCACCAACCAGTATGTACAGAAGAATCATCCGGAAGAACAAATCAGAGGAGATAGGAATGAAGGAGTGCAGACCAAAAGGAGATTAGCCAGGGAAGGTGAGTAGGTAAATTTCTATCTCATGACTGAAGTAGAGCCCAAAACTTCTAATGATGCTAGAAAAAGTGAGAAGTGGGTAGATGCCATGGATGAAGAATTGAGACAAATTGAGAAAAATCAAGCTTGGGAACTTGTTTTTAGACCAACAGACAAGAATGTCATAGGTACCAAATCGGTCTACTAGAACAAGATGAATGAAGAAGGTAAGATAGTCTGGTATAAAGAAAGGTTAGTTTGCAAAGGGTATTCTCAAGTGGAAGGTATTGATTTTGAAGAAACCTTTGTACTGGTTGCTAGGTTAGAGGCAATAAGAATGTTTTTAGCTTTCTCAGCCTACAAGGGATATACAGTATATCAAATGGATATGAAATTTTCTTTTCTCAATGACAATCTTGAAGAAGAGGTGTATATGGAACATCTAGAAGGGTACTTGTTGCATGAAGATGAGAATTTTGTGTGCCAGTTGAAGAAAAACCTGTATGGTTTGAAGTAGGCTCCCAGAGCATGGTATTCCTGGCTAGACAAATACTTGAAGGAGCAAGGATTTCAGAAAGGGAATGCATACAACAACTTATTATGTCAAGGTAAATGGAGATCACATGATTATAGTTGTTGTACATGTGGATGATATTATCTTTGGTGGAGACAAGGACATCATGTACAAAGAATTTGCAGATCAGATGAAGACAGAGTTTGAGATGTCCATCTTGGGTGAGTTTTCCTATTTTCTTGATTTATAAGGAGAAAGGGATTTTCAGCTCCCAAACCAAGTATGCGAAAGACATGCTGAAGAAATTTCAAATGGAGGACTACAAACTAGTAAGTACTCCCATGGTTACTGGTTGTAAGTTGAGAAAACTAAATGAGTCACTGAAAGTTGAGCAAACACTGTATAGGTCTATGATTGGTAGTCTATTATATTTAACAACATCTAGACCGGATATTGTACAAGCTGTTTGCATGGTAGCAAGATTCCAAGATCCTCTTAAACAGTCTCACCTGAATGCTGTCAGGAGAATATTTAGGTATCTGCAAGGAACTATTGGTTACGATTTGTGGTATTCAAAGAAAGGAGACTTTGCTTTGTAGGCTTATACTAATGCAGATTGGGTAGGAAGTATAGATGATCGAAAAAGTACAAGTGGAGGTGATTTTTATTTAGGAGACCGGTTAGTATGATGGCACAATAAGAAGCAAGATTCAATGTCACTATCTATTGCTAAGGCAGAGTACATAACAGCTGCTACATGTTGTTCACAGGTTTTATGGATGAAGCAGACACTGAAAGAAATACAGGTGGAGATACCAGAACCTATTCCAATCCAGTGTGATAAATTAAGTGCAATCAACATCTCCAAGAATCCAGTAATGCACTCAAGAACAAAACACATTGCAATCAAGTATCACTTCTTGAGGGATAAAGTAGTAGACAAGGAGGTCATAGTAGAATATGTTCCCACGAGTGAGAAAATTGTTGACATATTTACCAAGCCACTTCCGTTGGGTCCATTTGAGTACCTGTGACAAAAGATGGGAGTTGTCCCACCATCTGGCAGCACTTAAATGCATAAGCGGATGCATGATTCAAGGGGAGTCAACCTTTGTTACTTTATTATGGATATTGAATCATGAAGTATGGACACAAGGGGAGAGTGTGTCTTAACCGGATGCAGTCAAGGGAGAGATTATTGGTGTCAGATTAAGGTTCCCTTTTCCATTGTTGTCTAAGGGGGAGAGAAACCAACAAAGAAAATGTTGACATCAATGCCAAAGGGGGAGATTGTTGGTATTGAGTTGTCATTGATGTCAATCGATATTCCAGGAACACTAATAGTAGAGGTATGTCATCCAGTATGAAGAAGTGTCTACCGATATGGTGGAAGAGAAATAAGGTATTGAGAAGATTAACATGAAGACTTGTCAACTGGTATGGTGAAAGACAAGTAGTTATTGAGACTATCAGTGACTTCATCGGTATGAGGTGAGATGCATGTGTGTGTGAGCATGTTGAGTGATAACCAGTAGAGCATAAATAGGTCTGGAGGTTGGGTGCCTATTTATGATGAAGAGGCAGAATGTTAAAGTAATCACAAATCACCAGAGGTGAAGATGTGCTACTGGTGTAGTGTGCACTACCGGTTAGTAGGAGGAGAAGGTCTCACTGGTAAAGGCTTGTACCAGTATGAGTTTGTTGAATATTCAAGTGTAAAATGACTTTGTGTCTGTAAAGCTGAGTGTATGATTGCTATGATGCCATGTGGAGATGAGGTGGAAAACATGTAGAGGTCGGTGAAGCCTCCATCGACATGGTTGTTGAAACAACTAGTCAACATTAATGAAACAACCAAAATTCACAAGATGGTAACTGACTGATGCGGCTCGAGGAAGGAAGAATGACAAAGAAAGATTAGGGAGTATTTGGCACCTGGATCAAAGAAAAGAAATCAAACTGCAAGAAGACCTTGAGAAGGAAATAGCTGGGCTTTTTATGAGTCGACAGATTTCAAGGCAGAAAATCATGTACGAGATTGCTATCTTTAGCAAGTATGCATCAGATAATGGAAAATGTGTACAGATGCATTCCTCGAGTACAGGTGATCTATCCAAGACAGACTGGATCGGATCTCATGCAGATTTTGTCAAGTGAAGGAAACCCTAACCGCCTCAAGTTTGAATTGATTCTTGGCGGGAAAGCTCAAGTTTAAATATGTTGACTTGAGACTGTGATTGCTGCTGTTGCAGAGTGAAGACAAGTGCAAAATTGTTGTCTGAGAGCCAAAGAGATAAACACTTGAAGTGTTTATGAGTGAAGAATTGATTGATAAGGAGAAGTAGAGTAAAACGGTGTAAGGAACAACCGGTGGAGTGTGCATTAAACACAAAGGTGACAAACTGGCAGAAGTTGTGCTTGATTAAGAGTGATCAAGTGTGATTTGAAAAAGAAAGACATTGTGAGAGGTGATTTAGAAAAGTGATCAACAAAGTCAAGTTGAAGAGTGGGTGGAGAGAATACATACCAGTAAGGGTGAAACCGACAGAGGAGACTATTGTAAGGTTGCAAAACTTCATTTGCAATAGTGAATTCATTTGTATATCTGAGTTTTATATTGTTTTCACTAAGTTGTAGCTTAGTGCAGGGGTTGTAGCTCCTTTAGGTTGTAGCCTATAAATTGTATAGGAGTTGGTGCTCCTTTGAGTGGGTGCTTATAAATTAGGGGTTGGTGCCCTAAATATTGTAATCAAAGATTAATTGTGAGGCTTGATTGGAGCATAAGATCTCCAACAACTATTCTCACTGAGGTTTTTCCCACATTGGGGTTTCCTCATATATATCTGGTGTGGTGTGTTGCATTCTTGTGCATGTGTTATACTAATGTTTTAGCAAGTTCATTCACACATTTTGTTTGCATTGTTTGAGGTACTGGTTAGCACTCAGTTTGTTTTATATATTACCGATATATCCTTGTTGAAAGAAAAGAGTTTAAATCACTGATTCATCCCGTCTCAGTGATCCATTATGTCCAACAATTGATTCATCATACCATCAAGTTTGATGCTAAGTGTGATGAAGGCATATTTCTTGGTTACTCCACCAAGAGAAAAGCCTACAAATGTTACAACAACCAGACACAAAAGATCATTGAAGTGCTAATGTCCAAGTGGATGAGTGTGCTAAAGATACAAGAGAAACGAGTAAGGAGAAGAAGGAAGATGGACCTTACATTCTGATCTTGGAGCCAGAAGTTGGTGAAATGAATGCTGCAGTACCAGTTCAACAAAAACAAGTAGATTATGTAGAAGATGAAGATAGTAAGGAAGAAGAACCTGATGATCATGATTATGTCATTGCAAGATATGTAAGACTCAATCATAATTGTGATCAGATTATTGGAGATAAAGATGTTGGAGTGTTAACCAAAAGAAGAATAAGGGAGAATTCTTGTATGATCTCCACTATTGAGCCTAGAACAACAAAGGAAGCTTTTGGAGATGATCACTGGATCAAAGTTATTGAAGAAGAGCTTGACCAGATTGAAAATAACAAGACATGGACCCTAGTACCCAAACCAGTGAACAAAAATGTAATTGGTACTAAATAGGTATTCAGAAATAAACTGAATGAAGATGGAGTAGTAGTTAGAAACAAAGCCAAACTGGTAAGCAAAGGTTCTGCACAGGAAGAAGGAGAAGACTATGGAGAGACATTTGCATCAGTTTCTAGGTTGGAAGGTGTTAGGACTCTACTTGCATTTGCGATATATAGAGGATTCAAAGTATATCAGATGGATGTGAAGTCAACATTTCTAAATGGAATACTAGAAGAGGAAGTACACATTGAACAACCAGATGGTTATGCTTTAATTGATGCAAAGGATATGGTGTGAAAACTTCACAACACACTATATGGACTAAAGCAAGCACCGAGAGCATGGTATGAAAGACTACATTCACACTTGGTGAAGATAGGTTTTCAAAGAACCAGTGAAGACATCAATATATATCTCAGGACTGAAGGAGATAAGATGCCGGTTAGTGAGGTGTTTGTGGATGATATTATTTTGGAGGAAATGATGACATGAATGATGACTTTGCAAATGAGATGAAAAGTGAATTTGAGATGTCTCTAGTGGGAGAGATAAAATTCTTTATAGGTTTGCAAATTCAACATATGAAGAATGGTATCTTTATCACACAGTCCAAATATGTGAAAGAGGTATTGAAGACATTTGGAATGGGAGACTATAAACTAGTTGGGAAACCAATGGTTACAGGCTGTAAACTATCTAAGGAGGATGATGTTGCATCCATTGATGAGGACTACAAGTCTATGATATGAAAACTACATTATGTTGTTCACAACAGACCAGATATTGCTCAAGCAGTTGGATTAGTTGCCAGATTTTAGAATAACCCGAAGGAAACACACATGGTAGAAACTACGAGGGTATTCAGATATTTGAAAGGTACTATTGATTATGGATTATGGTATCCATATGCTGGTAATTTTGATTTGAAAGTCTATACAGATGCAGACTGGGCAGGAAATGTTGATGACAGAAAGAGTACAACCAGAGGTGCACTCTTTCTTGGAGGAGGGCTTGTATCTTTGATCAACAAAAACAAAGTTGTACATCATAGTCAACTACTGAAGCTGAATATGTTGTAGCATATATGAATTGTACCCAAGCAATCTGGATGAAACACATTCTGGAAGGTTTTAAGTTGAAGATCATAGAACCGGTAAGGATTTTCTGTGATAACACCAATGCAATAAATATTTCAAAGAACCCGGTGTTGCATGCTAGAATGAAGCATATTGAGCTGAAATATCATTTCTTGAGAGATAAAGTACAAAGTAAAGATGTGTTATTGGAGCATGTATCTACTAAGGAACAACTAGTGGATAGATTTACTAAACCTCTGCCTAAGGCTACTTTTGAGTATTTTAGAGGTCAGCTAGGGGTTGTGCCCCTACATGAGGTTAGTTAATTAGATGTGGAAGACATCAGTCTCGGAGCTAATTGAAGAATCTTGAAGCAGGATTGGTGTAGAGTGGAGCTATTCCACAGGGGGAGTGGCTAGTTGCAGAACAATGAAGTATGACACTATATGTTTTACTTTCACTTTGGCATTGTTGTCAAAGGGGGAGAAGAACTGTATGATTGATACAGGGAAGAACTTTAGCCAGTTACTAGTTGAAGACATGGAGACTCAGTTGAAGGAGAGTACATGGAAAATGTAAAACATGATTCCTATACCTATGTATGTGCATTAATCTCAATCATCACAATCAAAGGGTATTGATATTTGTATTGCCATCAATGCCAAAGGGGGAGATTGCTAGCATTTCATGAAGATTGCATTAATACAGACTATGTTGTCATTGATGTTAATTGTAACTGGTCTTGATGCAGTATTGTAACCGGTAGTTGAGCAGTGATGGAAGTCGATATTACTATTGTAACAGTGAGATCAATCAGTAATCCTACCTATTCATATGCAAAATCCTAACTGATGGAGCTTGGTGAATCAGTTGTGTTGATCTATGATCAAATGGTTATCATAGATGATTATGCCACGTATGTATCTTGCATGCGATGAGTTTCAAATTGGTTTTTGGTGCATAGAGATAACTATTTTACCTTGGGAATGAGCGAATGCATAGCATACAGTGGAAACTGCATGATGAGTTACAGGATTCGATGAGCGGTGATCAAGGAGCGGTCGAGGTTGTCTAGGACAATGTACAATGAATGCTATGTAATCCAACGGTCATGTTTGAACCAATTTGTTTGTAATATCTATGAGATCTTAGGTTTTAGGATGTGTTACTGACCTATTGTTTTGCTTATAAGGTCGATGAATTGTTTTGTAGTAGTGTTGGCAATTTTTGGTTAAGTGTCAGTGTGATTGATTGCTGAACCAGATGGAGTATCTACTGAATGTTTGAAGGTAGATTAGAGAATGGAAAGGATCTGATCAAGCAGATAGTGCTATTACCAGATCAACATAAACCCTATTGTTCTCTAACTACAATAGTTAAATCCCTTAACTGGGTAAGCTTTAACAGGCTTGCTGTTTTCTAAATCCTCTAACCAGGTGATCCATTAGCCTAGATTTTCAAATCCTCTATCGAGGTTACTCCTAATAGGGTATTGCCTTTAACATGGTATTGTAGTCAATCCCTTAATCGAGTGGTCCTTAACCGGATCTGTTCCTAATAGGACATTTTGTAAATCATTAACATGCTTAGCTCCTAACAAGGTGAACTTCAGAAGAGTTCAGAATACTTGTGGGTATTCATCCCCACCGTGGTTTTTCCGATTTGGGTTTCCATGTCAAAAATCATTGTGTCAAGTGGTGAATGGTTTTTGTGGTTATGTTTTGATATGGTTAATTTGTTTAATTGATAAAGCCACTTAGATATCTTAAGATGACCAAAAGTAATCTGAAATGTGCTATTACTTATGCTAGTAAAGTTCTTTCATGTTTTGGTTAAATGGTTTGATAGTTTCAGATCTGTTACACTATTATTTGGGTATTCCATCCAATCGATAAACTCGACAATGCAGTTGCAGTTTATTGTTCAGTGTTGAACCGGTTAGTTCAGTGATTGATTAATGAGTTGATTTTGATTTTGGTGAAAGATTAGTCTATTTTTTATCTACGGATTCACCCCCCCTCTCAGTAGTTGTCTGGATCCTTATTGATTCATCATATCATCAGAATCACTATTCCAGAAGTTTTTCTTTCTACTAGATAGGGGTAGGTCTCCAAAAAGATGAATATTTTGCATGGCTATCTTTGAAGGGTAGAATCTTGACAAGTTACAAATTATCCATACCAGGTATAGCCTAGCCCTTCAATTGTGTGTTATGAAAAGGATTACTAAGACAAAGATCACTTGCTTCTTAATTGTAGTTTTGCTTAGGATTGTTGGAAGTGGCTATTAAGGAAACTTCACTGGGAATCTCCTTTCCAATCAAAATTGTATTTGGTTTTTGAATCATGACCTAGATTGTTTAGAGAATTATATTTCTTGTAGTTATCTGGGATGTTGCACCAACTATTATATTATGGAATATTTGATGGGAAATAAATAGACGCATCTTTAGAAAATAGATCAATAGTTTAGAGTTGGTTATCAATAAAACTGACAGTGCAATCTTTGTAGTAGTTAATACATACACTACCAAGCATAAGAAATTTGATTTTCTGTTCACTTCTTGGGGAAATGATATCGTAAAGGACTAGAAGTTTTTGAAACTTCCTTTCAAAGGAAGTGTCATGCATAATTCAATCAGTAAGGTCAATGGAAAAGAGATTAGATGTAGAGCACCTCAAGCAGACTTCTGTAAGCTTAATTTTGATGGAGTTGATGAATACTAAGAGGGGGGGGGGGGGGTGAATCAGTATACCCAAAAAACTTACCAAACACTTAAGAAATTTTACTGCAGATCGACATATCCCTTCAAACAGAAAAATAATTAATACACAAACAAACCAAATAGCAAATAAAGCATTCACCCACAATAACACAATCACCATAACACAAGATATTTTGACGTGGAAACCCAAATGGGAAAAACCACGATGAGTAAAACTCACAAGTCTACTATTTGCTGAATAGCAACCAGACTGGTTAAGGCCTTAAAATGTTCTTCACTAGAATAGATCCTATTAGGAAACCCGATCTCTGTTAGGAGATAAGTCCTGTTAAAGACTACCCTGTTAAAGGATTTTAGATTCACAACTGTGAACTACCTTGTTAGAGGATTTAGAACATGCATAACTGAGCCTACCTGGTTAAGGGTTTCTAACTTGTCGAAGAGATTAGTAATCAACAAGTAAGTGATCTACAAAGTAGCACAAAACTCTTAGTTAGATCCTTGATTGCTCTTTGTTAATGCATTGCAACATTACTTCAGTTTTCTATCCTTTGCATGTTCAATCTATGTCGCAAGATACTTTTTGCAAAGACCTAATCTTCTTACACAACACACTCAAAACCCTAGACATGATGTCCTCATATAGGAATCTGATTTCATGTCGGTCCAATGAGATTAGATTATAATTTCCTAGGTACAATGCATCTAGACACAATTGTAAGACGACACAGAATCACCATATCGGTGTCGGTGGATGATAACTCATCACACTTTACAAGTTTGCCGGTTAACAAAACAAAGTATACCGATTACCAGTTTACAAACAAAGATTGGTAAACATAGTGTTCCGATCTTAAAAAGATTAGCTACCACTTGGGGTCCTCGTACTGCTTGAGGTCCTTGTTCATGCTTTGACCGGTAAGCTCCTTCTACAAACACAGATAGTCTTCTACAAACAAAGACTATGCGTACATTGGCATATAATACCAGTTTGAACAATACATCAGATACTACCGGTTGAGAATAACTCATACAACAAATAAGTGTGTGTCCATCAATGACAATCACGACTAAGTATAAACACCATCAAAATGCCAACAATCTCCCCCTTTGGCATTGATGGAAACACTTAGGAAAATTTGACATCTAAGTGCTTACAAAACAAAAATGAAAATTACTCCCCCTAAGCATATACACTACTCCCTTTGCCAAAATTACAAGCATATACTACTTCCATTTGCATAAAATTTTCATTCAATACCACTCCCCCTTTGCCAACAATGACAAATTAATGCAAACATGCCATAGAGATTTACCACTCCGAAATTATGACAATAAGTTCTCAAACTTCTCATTTATGACAATAATGAGTAAAACTTCTCAAAAATGAATTTAAAGTCTTTCAGAAATTCTTGCATGTTTGTAGACCAAGTATCTAGGAGTGAGGTAGCAATTCACTCCAAGTATTTATCTAGAATGCTAACTCCTCCATGGCATCCATAGTGTTCATTTCCTGAGTGACAATAATGGCTTCCGTGTTTAGAAAGCACTTCTGAAGAATCTACAACTTAGGTAACAAAAGCAACTGAAGCTTCTGCAGATCTTGAGTCCGCTTGCAGATCTCTGAATCAATCTTGATAATCTGTTGCCTGTGAGTCTGTATAGTCTGCCCATACACTGTGAAGGAATCATATGGCACTTTGAAGGTATCCATATACTGCTTTAATTACAATTGGAGTTGACCTTTCTTCTTCATAGCATCATCACAAAATAGATCGGTCTGGCTGATTTTGCTCAAAAGTTTATTTCCTTCAGCCATTGCCAGACTGATATCATCTCTCTGATGGATCAGCTTGGTTCTATCTTTGTCAACTTGCTTCACCAATGCAACTTCTAGTATCTTTTAATGCTTTTTCTCTGCAGTAGCCTAGGCAAAATCTTCCAATGATTGCACTTGATCACCCACTATTGTGCATAGAAGCTTCAATTGGGCCAGTGAGGAATCGGTACTGGAAAGATCAGTATCGGGGACTAAGTTTGAAAGAGTATGAGCAACAAATTGAATAACATATTTTTCTTTCTTCTTTCTTAGTTCCTCCAATATTTCTTTGGCAAGTTGAATACTTCTAAGTAGCTCATTTTCATCTATAGATTTGGTAAGACAAGCAAGAGTCAATTCACTGTGACCGGTGGGATCAACCTGTTTAGCTTGAACTTGATCTCAGATTGCCTTGGGAATCTCAGAAGTCTATCCTCCTTCCTTTGCTTTGATCTCCTCTTGTCTCTTCTTGTCTTGCTCTTCTTTTTCCTTGGCCTCCTTGTCGGCCTTCTCTTTCTCATCTTTTTCTGCTTTCTCCTTCTCTTCTTTCTCCTTCTTTTCTTTTTCTTTCTCTGCTTCTCCTTCTCTGCTTTCTCTTTCTCTGCTTTCTCCTTCTCTGCTTTCTCTTTCTCTTCTTTCTCCTTCTCTTCTTTCTCCTTCTTCACTTTCTCTTTCTCTGCAATTTCCTTCTCCGCTTTCTCTTTCTCTTCTTTCTCCTTGTCCGCTTTCTCTTTCTCTGATTTATCCTTCTTCACTTTCACCTTCTTTGCTTTCTCCTTCTCCAATTTCTCCTTCTCTACTTTTTCTTTCTCTGTTTTCTCCTTCTCCGCTTCCTCTAGTTTAGTACCTTCAACATCTAATGCATCCACATCGATAGGATTATTTTTCTCAGCTACTCTTTCTCCCTGATCATTGAAGGCTTCATCTGGTTTTGATTTTGATAGGTTAATCACTTGCTCAGCCTGTAGATTTGCTTCATATACCTTTTGCATCTTGAAGGCTTCTTAAGCCTGCAGATGAGTGTCCTTTTCCACTTCAGAGATTTTACCTTCAAGTAATTGAAGTCTTCTATTTCTCATGAAAAAGATGCCTTTGTACTGATCAAGAATCTCAAATAATTCAGAATTGGTAGCATCTGGGAAATATTGAGCAAAAATTTGCTCCCTAATCGCTTGCTCCTTTTCAATGACAATGCGTCATTTATTGTCCAAAGAATCATACAAAGAATTAGAAACTATAAGTTTAATATCGGTTGGAGACCGATCATTATCACATAAATAATTAATGAGTTCTTGTTCTACCTACCGCTTTTCAGTATTGTTAAGATCATCAAAATAATCTTTTAGATCATCAAGAAATTTCCTTCAAATATTCTTTATAGTCCTTTGATAATGTGTCATAGGCTTGTAAGAAGCAATGCATATATTTACTGGTGGAGGGGTTACATGTACATTACCGGTTAGCTTGGTCTTTTTACCCAATTGCCTCATCTTCTTCATTTCAGCTTTCAATTCAATGTCTTCTAAATCCTGTGCTCCATTCTTGGTTTTCCTCTTCCTCTCAAATACCTTTGGCGGAATAGCCTCTGGTTTCTTCTTGGCTGGTGACCTCTTGGTCACTTTTGGATTGGCAGCAGATTTAATCAGTGCCAATGCCGATGGAACAACTTTCCTCTTCTTCTGCTTTGGTACTTCAGTAGGATTAACTCTCTCAGAGTAGGTACCAGTCCTCTTCTTCTTTGGATCAAGAGATGAAGCAAGTAGGGTAGAGGCATACCCAATGAGTATATCATTCACCACTTCATCACCCATAGGCTCAATTTCCTCTTTTCTTGGCTCAACCGCTTCCATTATGCAATGATCTACTTGGATCGTGAAACAAATATCATCTTCATACTTCTTAACCAGGTCACCTAATAGCCTTGTTCTCTGGTTCATCTTTAATCCGAACTCATCAAAATACCTTTTCAGAGTCTCCAGATAAGGAGAGCCCACTACTTGAAGACTCTCCTTGATTTTTCTTGTAACCAGTAGGTCACTTGACCATTGAACATCACCAACTCCCGAAAAATACCGTTGAAAGTAGAAAAACAACCCGACAAGTAGTTGACCGAACTTGAACTTTAGTGCCTTGTCCTCTTTGATGGATTTCAAATTCTCCATGAGTTGTTTTTGCATGCAGGTACACAAGTTGTACTCTACATATTCCTTGATCATTCGATAAGCAGCATGCACCACAGCTATAGGAACACAATTCATCCTGCTGGCATAGAATACTCTATACCTGATCACCATGCATGCATACTTCACCAAGTCATCTCTTATGGTGTTGACAGTCATTTCCCACTTGTCGCTCACAAAACCGGTGAACGCTTCCACTTTGGCTTTTGTGATCTTGCGAAGAACAGGGACTTCTCCAATATTGCAGAAACTGTTCATGACATAGATTGACTCCAGTGTGATATCATGGGTTTGCCCAAGATACATCTTGTCACCATGAACCCTACTAAAAATAATTATTATATGATTCTTTGTGAATTCGTCGAGAAAATATGCTGCATTGTGGAAATTCTTCTTCTCGATCATGCTGTACTCTGGTTTAATCTTCTTATCTTTTCCATAGAACAAACTCAACAAAGATTGAATCACTAGAGACCCTAGGTCTTCCAATCTGCAATCAATGTAACCAGAAACATCCCCTTCGATAATGACTCAGACCGGAATTTGAGATAGGGAATTGTAATTCAACTTCTTCCCAAGATATTTGGATGATTCCTCAGGTACGAAAGAACTAGAAGTGACTTTGGATGGAGAAGCCATGTCTAAATAATTCCAAATGATAAGAGTGATTCGATGAAAAATACCTTTTCACTCCAAACTAGGGTTCGCCGATGTCGAGCACAACACACTTCTCCAAAATCTTTCTTTACCACTCTGACCTCCACTCTAGATAGCTTGAAATGACTGCAGGGTCTTGCACAAGATTTCTTTCTAGATTTCTTTGAATGCAAGATTGATCACTTTTGTTGCATTGCTCAAGTTAGAAAAATGCTTCTTAAAAAATAGGTAAGTAAAAATGAGTACAAGAATCACCTTTATACATGCTCCTAACTACCATTATAAATGCATCATGGATAGGGTACAAACCCTAATTTTACCTTTTACCACATCATTTCTTCTGTCGGTTGATAGGTAACCAATACCAATAAAAGCACTTTACCGATATACTTCGGGGGTCCAAAACATTGTTACTGATATGTTCACCGTTAAGCTTTTCGAAGCTCAATTTTCCAATTCAGGGGTCTCCACATTGGGTGCGGAAACTGGTACATCTTGTGTCTTCTCTTCAGATTTCTTTTCACAAATTTTATTTATATCTACCCAAGTGGTTTCAACATCGACCTTTCCTTTACCTTCTGGGTCGACCGGTCTATGTTCCGATTGATCCTATCTTAGTCTGCATGTTCTGGCAAGATGTCCCGATTTGTGACAATGATAGCATACCATACTAGGTGCTCTCCATGGTCTAGTGTTCACATTTCCATTCTTTCTCCTACATGTTGCAGCAGTGTGACCGCTACCACGATAGCTCACACAGGTTGCACTCCAACCGTTTGTCTCTCTGTAACCATTTGACAGTGGTCATAGGTTCTATACCAGTTTGAGTTCCATTTGAACTTTGCAAGTATCTCCTTCATCTCAGCAAGCTCTTTGAAAAGAGCTTCATTGGTCTTTATTAGGGTTTCATTTTGAGAAATGGCTGCATTGAGTTCTTCTTGCATTTCTTCTTTCTCTTCCTTACCCTCTTGCAGATAAGCGGTAATGGTACCAATTTCTTGATTCAACTTAAAGATCTCATTCTCCTTGTCCTTCACTAGATCCTCAACTTTTCTTCAGTTTTCTAGTTCTTGACTCATCCTAATGGTCAGTCCTTCTAGCTCCCTTCTCAGGTTAGTTTTGGACTCATTCAGTTTCTCCACTTCTTCGACTAGGGCATCCATGTCTGCTTCATCATAAGAGCTGTTTTTAGTAATTTCTAGCATTTTCTTAGTAAGTTCTCTTCTTTTGGCTAAAGAGGCTTTATACTTGACCTTAAGTTCATCACAGGCTCTCTCAGATTCAACCAGATGGCGAGTGAGTTTCCTCATGTTGTATTCCCCCATATCTCCTTTCAAGTGGTTAGACTTAAAGAAAGGTTGGCTCTGATACCAATTGATGATTACTAAGAGGGGGGGTGAATTAGTATACCCAAAAAGCTTACCAAACACTTAAGCAATTTACTGCGGACCGACATAGCCCTTTAAAGGTCAAATTGGTTAATACACAAACAAGCTAAATAGAAAATAAAGCATTCACCCACAATAGCACAATCACCATAACACAAGATATTTTGACGTGGAAATCCAAATGGGAAAAACCACAGTGAGTAAAACTCACAAGTCTACTATCTGCAGAATAGCAACCAGACTGGTTAAGGTCAGACCAGTTAAGGCCTTACAATGTTCTTCACTAGAATAGATCCTATTAGGAATTCTAATCTCTGTTAGGAGACAAGTCCTGTTAAAGACTACCCTGTTAAAGGATTTTAGTTTCACAATTGTGAACCACCTTGTTAGAGGATTTAGAACAGGCTTAATTGAGCCTACTTGGTTAAGGGTTTTTGACTTGTTGAAGAGATTAGTAATCAACAAGTAAGTGACCTAAAAAGTAGCACAAAATGCTTAGTTAGATCCTTGATTGCTCTTTGTTAATGCATCACAACATTACTTCACTCTTTTGTCCTTCGTACGTTCAATCTCTGTCACAAGATACTTTTTGCAAAGACCTAATCTTCTTACACAACACACTCAAAACCCTAGAAATGATGTCCTCAAATAGGAATCTGATTTCATATCGGTCCAATGAGATTAGATTACAATTTCCTAGGTACAATGCTTCTAGACACAATTGTAATATGACACATAATCACCGCATTGGTGTCGGTGGATGATAACTCATCACACTTTACAAGTTTGCTAGTTAACAAAACAAAGTATACCGATTATCAGTTTACAAACAAAGACTGGCAAACTTTGTTGGCATATGCACACTCCAATGAGACATTGTAGGTGATTGAAGGTTACAATCATATGACACTGGCAAGGCATTCCACTGGCACTAGCAAGATCAAACTCTACACCGGCACATAGGTCATTGACACCGGTAGTGAAAGGTAGCATACCGACACAGAGGCCGACAGGATTTTTATTGTAATATATTTTGTTTATTATTTGTAAAATCATTGTAAGCCAACTTGGCAAGTTGTAAAATGACTCTTATATAAGAGAGTTCATTGTAGAACATTTGTAAGTAAGGAAGAGAAATGTAATTAGGCAAAATAAGGCAGACCTATTATGGGAATTATAGGTTAAGGGTTTATGTTAGAAGCAGAGCAGAAACTGGTACTAGATCTGGCATTATAGATGTTATTTTGAAGCAGTACAAGACATTGGATTTATATAATCCATTTTGTAAGTCAGTGAGACTTCCTATTTTGTATTTGAGTAGTGAGCTCTAGGCAGTTGGCCTTCCTACATGTGCATGCCCCTCTTGTAGTAGTAATATTCTCTTATTGGCCAGTAAGTGAATATTGTGGGTCACAAATCCCACCGAGGTTTTTCCCACTCCAGGTTTCCTCGTTAAATCCTTGTGTTATGGTGTGTTTTTCATGTGGTTGTTTTTATCTCTGTTTATTGCATTACTTTCTGCTTACCGGTACACAGTATTAATATGTTTTGCATGTTTTAAGTTAAGAAAATCTATTAACTGGTTAGATACTAATTCACCCCCCCTCTCAGTATCTGTGGGAATCCTAACAATTGGTATCAAAGCTTGGTCCTCTATTTTTAGAAGCTTAATAGCTCGAGGAAGATCTTGACACCGGTAGAGATGGAAAATTTGATGAAGCAACTTGAAGGAGCTCTCTCAAACTATGATGCCGAAAAATTGAAAAATATCAAACTTGAAGATGATCTAAAGGCTGCTTAGGATATTATTCAAGCACTTCAAGAAAATCTTACTATTTCAAGAAACAAGAGAAGAGAACTTTGTGAAAAGATGCAAAATGAGAATGATGAAAAAGAAACTCTTAATGATATGATAAACAAACTGAAACAAGAGAACATGACAACAAAGAATGAGATGTAAGATATGACTATGAGATTTTGTAAAGAAATTGAAGATAGAAAGAAGAATGAAGAAGATTTGACTAGAAGACTAAGTGATGCTGCAAATTAAAACACAAGACTCAGTTATAAAAATGATTTGTTGAAGACAGATCTGATGCACACTCAGAATGACTCCAATGAACTGATGAGACAGAAAGAAGTCTTAGAAAGAGAACTAGATATTGCAAATCAACATAAAGAAAAATTCAAGAAAAGCTCAGAAGAACTTGGTAACTTGCTGAAGAATCAAAAACCTAAAGGTGACACTTCTGGAATTGGCTTTGAAGTTGGTGAAAGCCCCGATACTACAAACACACAGGATCATAGCAAACCGGTAAGACAACCTACTGCTTATAAATTTAATGGAAAATGATTTAACTGTAACAAGTATGGTCATAGAGAAAATCAATGTAAATCTAGAAATTATAAGAATATCAACACCCCCACCGGTCAATGTTCAAAATGCAACAAAGTTGGTCACAACTCTGAGAATTGTAGAATGAATGTAAAATGTTATGTTTGTGGAATATTTGGACACTTATCTAATCAATGCAGAACACAAACCGACATAGGTTATGAGAAAGCTATTCAGAAAAATAACGTGACTTGCTATGCATGTAACAAAATTGGGCATATTGCTAAATTTTGTAGAAGTAAAGGATCACCGGCAGACAACAAAGGTCCTAGTTTGAAAGGAAAAGAAAAGGTTGAGGAAGTTAAGCAAGAATTTTCAAAACAATGGATCAGGAAATCAGAACTGAATGTGGATAGGAATACTATTCCACCGGTAGAACCAAGCAACACTCCACCGGCAGGAGTCTCTTCATCAAATTGAGGAAATTTCCTTGAGGGTTTGGCAATCAATGAGACATATGCTATTATTCCCTCGGTTGATGGTGAGAAGTTGAAATTACTTCTATACCGACAGACAAAGCTAAGTGATTACTTAACCGACAAGCATTAAATGTGGTAGTTGGAAAATTGACATTATAAATTAATGTTTTTGGCTCCATTTCACTTCACCGAGCATTCAAACATTCGAAGATCACGAAATCTCCAGAGCTAAGGCACTTCAAGCAAAGAGGCAAGGCACTTCAACAATCAATCCTTCCTAAGGTAGAAAAAGGTATTTATAATCATGACATCCTCCTCTGCACTTGAATTCATAGCAAACCCTACTGTAGTCGAGGTAATCAAACGCCCTAGGCCCGTATTTCAGCTAGTTCCCAAGATAGCTAAAAAGGATGACAATGTAGGTGTTTTTTCCCAAATTCCCAAAGGAGTTGTTTATGCAGAAGACCCTAGAATCTATATCCATTGCCATATAGAAGAATTGGGAGATGAAGAAATCAAGAACATGTACAAATCTGTTATCTGTGATGATTCTGGTAAAGTAAAACTTGAACACCAAATTATTGAAACCCTAGGATTCACATAAATTCTCAGCAATCCGGATTTCTCCAAGGAAGTTATTAGGATAGTATTGAGCAGAGTACATGGTGCATTCTTTTGGTTAGATTCAATCCATAAAATTACCAAGGAAATGGTGAAAGTTGTAACAGGGTTACCCTCCATTGGTAGCCGACCAGACAAAACAAAGAAGGTCTCAAATGACCTGGTAATGAACCTAACTGGTGCAACATTTGACAGAAGGTCTCTAAGGGTTAATGATGTGACTGATATAAATGTGAGCTTTTTTAGCATGATTTTAGGATACAAAGCAACACATGCAAACATACTTAACTCAGTTTCCAGTTTATGCATAAAAAGTGCACATGATATGGTAAAAGAAAATGTGAAAATTGATGTATGTGAATGGCTAAAGGATGAATTGGTTGCCAATTTAGGGAAGATCAAGAAGGATAAGAAAGGAACTTTTAGATTTGGTAATTTACTTGTATGCTTAATGCTACATATAACCAAACAGGTGCTCGGTATAGGCAACAAGAATCTTGGATTTGACATACTGGTAGGAAAAAAATTATCAAACTTATTTAACAACATGGGTGAAAACAAGGAAAAGAATATCAATGAGTATTTTCAAGCACTAAAGGCTAGAATGAACAAAAGAATCAGACTATCACGGGAAATTGTTAACAAATACAAGGATGATATATGTTTTGTAATTAAAAAGGATGAGATCTGGATGGAAGCAGTTATCCCAAGAACAATTTGGGTTACTGAAATGGGCTATGAGACTGATGACCACATCATTGAAACATATGCTAAATCTCTTTTGGAAGCACCAAATGAACCCAAGGAAGAAGTATTTGGTAGTGCTGAGACCATTGAAAACCAAATTCAATCTAAGAAGAGAGTAAAGAAAGTAGAAGCAATTGTGAGAAGAGGTTCAAGGTAGGCTAAGGCTATAAAAGAAGATGTACTGAAACAAACTGGTATCACTGAAGATGAGTTACAGGAACAACCAGAAACTCACCTGTCACTTGTAGCAATTTCTTCAGCGAGTGAAAAGCCAGCTGAATTTAGAAGAGTTGTAAGGAAAAGACAACCTTCACCAGTATCCACACCCTCGCCTAGAAGAACTAGACAAAAACAATAGGCAATGAGGTCTCCAGTAAAGAAGACAACTCCAAAGAAAAAGATAACACCTAAGAAGAAAAGGACTCAACATAATATTTCTCCAATTGACAAACTGTTGGATGAAATCACAGAAGATGGAAATCTCAAGAACATAGAAAAATTATATGATACACTATCAGCAGATGAGAAAAAGCAAGTTGAAAATAGTGTCATTTTACACCTGGATATCTATAAGAAGTTTTTGATGCAAGTTGTAGATGAACTACCAGATGAATTATTCAAGAGACTGGAAGCAAGAAGACAATCTGTTGTAGAACTTGACAAGAAAATCAAAATTGAAAAATTACTTGCTGTCTACCCAGTCAATTCTCCAAAAGAAATAGATGATTTGATTACAAAGGCCAACCGGTTAGTATTCTCTACTGCACATTGACATATTGCACTAATGGCAGGAAGAGTAAATGAGGTAACAAAAGAAACATAAAATGGATGGGATACATTCCTTGTGGAGAAAGAAAAGCACGAAGAATACAGGAACCCCAAGCCTATCAAAGTCTATCAGAAAGACAAAGATAAGGGTAAAGGAAAGGTTGGTGGACCTCCTAGTATCGAAATAAAAGATAACTTATCCCCACCGCCTTTGATTACTCCACCGGTAACAACAACAGAAGACCAACCGATAGATGAAAGTATGGATGTATCACAAGAGGATACTAATCCTAATCCTGAGGTACTATACACAGTGGATGTTGACACTCAAAAGGTCAACATTGTGATAGACAAGGACACAACTGGTAAAACTGACATGGCTAGTGAGCCACTGGTAGCTGACAACACTGATAACAATGAAGGTAAACTGGCAGATGGGAAGATAGAGACACAGACAGAGAAACAAGCAGAGCAACAGGTTCATGTGGAAACAGTACCACCGACAACATGAGAGAAACAAAAACCCTTGCTTAAGGAAATGGAAACACAGACTGACCTACCAGAGGTCACTACAAGCATGGTTACTTCCTCCACCGATGGAATTCAGAATGTTGGTTCCTCCTCTGCAGGATATAAATCAACCAATGTAATTGAAGTTCTTTTAGATTCTTTGAAGAAAATAACTGATTGTAGTTCACAAGCTTATAAAGCTATAGATGACACAATTCCAATTTTGAGGATGATAGCTCCAAAATGCAACATAGATAATAAGGATTCTTTAAGCCAACTTGACACTTTGTCGAAGTACATTACTGGCAACACAGTGATAGTTGAATAGATAAAGGAACAGGCATTCAAAGATAGGTTGGAAATTGAAAAACAAAAATTCTTTAAGAATAAAATAAAGAAGTGTACTAGGGATTTTGACACACTTCTACCGGAACTATGTAACATATTGAAGGAATTCAAAACTCTGTACAAAGATACTTGCAAGACAAACTTTTTGACAGTAGACATAGATAAGAAAATGAGCAAGGCACAAGAAGAAATTAATAAACTTGCTGACAATTTTGTTAATTCACTTGATACTTTATCAGTTTTTGAGCAAAAGATAACTAGTTTTGAGGCATAACTACTGAAGCTAGAGAGAGAAAAGGAGAGGATAGTAAACAAGGCTAAAAATATGAGACTAAGACTAAGTCCAAGATTGGACTATCTAGCATCCTTGAGATAGGAAATATCTTAGGCATTAGTACAAGGACAGAAAACACCGACAGAGCATATGCAGCACCTCACTGGTACAGTTCAAAGAACAAAGGCAACAATAAAAGACAGTAAGAAGTTTATGGAAAGCATAAATTTGGTTTTGGTGGATCTCTTTCAAATTGTAACCACCCAGTTACAAGGTTGAGACAGAAAAACTACAACTCTATTGACACGTTGACAACCTTTGTCATTGATGCCAAAGGGGGAGTAGTAGCATGAGAAAATAATCTACAAAAGACTTATCTGTTTAGGGGGAGCTCATATATTTTTGATACACATTTTTTTTGGATTACAAGTTTTGGATACACTTTTGAAATTTTCTCATGAGTGTTGCCATCAATGCCAAAGGGGGAGATTGTTGGCATATGCACACTCCAATGAGACATTGTAGGTGATTGAAGGTTTTGTGATTGATGGCAACCTTATAATCCTATGACACCGGCAAGGCATTCCACCAGCACTAGCAAGATCAGACTCTACACCGACACACAGGTCACCGACACCGGTAGTGAAAGGTAGCATACCGACACAGAGGCCGACAAGATTTTATTGTAATATATTTTGTTTATTATTTGTAAAATCATTGTAAGATGACTTGGCAAGTTGTAAAATGACTCTTATAAAAGAGAGATCATTGTAGAACATTTGTAAGTAAGGAAGAGAAATGTAATTAGGTGAAATAAGGTAGACCTATTATGCGAATTATAGGTTAAGGGTTTATGTTAGAAGCAGAGCAGAAACCGGTACTGGATCTGGCATTATAGATGCTATTTTGAAGCAGTACAAGACATTGGATTTATATAATCCATTTTGTAAGTCAGTGAGACTTCTTATTTTGTATTTGAGCAGTGAGCTCTAGGCAGTTGGCTTTCCTACATGTGCAGGCCCCTCTTGTAGCAGTAATATTCTCTTATTGGCCAGCAAGTGAATATTGTGGGTCACAAATCCCACCGAGGTTTTTCCCACACCGGGTTTCCTTGTTAAATCCTTGTGTTATGGTGTGTTTTTCATGTGGTTGTTTTTATCTCTGTTTATTGCATTACTTTTTGCTTATCGGTACACAATATTAATATGTTCTGCATGTTTTAAGTTAAGAAAATCTATTAATCGGTTAGATACTGATTCACCCCCCCTCTTAGTATCTGTGGGAATCCTAACAAACATAGTGTTCCGATCTTAAAAAGATTGGCTGCCGCTTGGGGTCCTCGTACCACTTGAGGTCCTTGGTCATGCTTTGACCGGTAAGCTCCTTCTACAAACACCGATAGTCTTCTACAAATAAAGACTATGCATACATTGGCATATAATACCGGTTTGAACAATACATCACATACTATCGGTTGAGAATAACTCATACAACAAATAAGTGTGTGTCCATCAATGACAATCACAACTAAGTACAAATCATCATCAAAATGCCAACATGAGCTTCGAAAGGGAACCCAAGGGTTTCAAGTATTGGGTGTGTAATTAGAGACCATATGGGAAAAGTCATTAAAGCTGATATGACAAGGATCTTGGATGAAATGAACAATATTGTAGAAGCTTGAGCTCTCTTGTTTGGTATCAAGCTAGCAATTTATGAGAAGATAAACAACCTAATCATTGAAGGGGATTCCATGAATATAATTTTGGCCCTTAAAGTTTTTGAAAAAAGTCAAAGCAAATATCCATAAAATTGAAAACTTCAGCGTAATGAATTGCTATAGGGAGGCAAATCAAGTAGCAGATTTTCTTCCAAACCAAGAATGTTAAATCAAGTAGGAGATTCTCTTGCAAACCGAGGATGTTTCATACAAGAGGGGGAATAATTTAATTTTATAATGAGCTTCTTGAGAATGAAGATCTCCTTAATAGAGTAAAGGGTGACTTGAATACTAAAGACAACTATAAACCTAATGTTTTATCCTAACTTTGTGTTTGTTTTTGCAGTTTTCCAAAATATGGAGTTTAGCGGGGCACGTTTATTGCTCATATATGGATTTTTTCATTCTTTGTTAGTGACATCATATTAATCATTTGTTGATGGGGCTGTCTTAACATATAGCTTGTAAATGTGATAAATAATCATATGGAGATCATCCTCAGTACTTCCCCTTCGTGTGATCCTTCTGCTGTATGTAACATAAAGTTGTATTTAATCCTTATCTACACTTACACTTTGGAGTAGGTATAGATGGCGATATCCATCCTCATCCCACACATGTCCTCTCAGAAGTTCGCTCATGCTCTCTTAGTAATTCTTGATTTCTGCAGGATTTCATCTTTTTCAAAATATTTCGCATGTGCCTATGGTCGATAAATATGCAACTCATTAAGACAGTCTCCATGAAGTGGGTTCCAGACTTCTCAATGTATGTCATGGCGTTCAGAGTGTTGTTGATAAGAAAGTACTTGGATGTGCGCCCAATGGGAAATATCCTTCTCTTTTCCTTGTTGTCGACTTTCTCAGTGGCCTGTTCCAATGTTCACAGAGCTATATCTTCTGTTATGGGTGAAATTTGGTTGTGGGTCAACCCGTATCTTCTTCCATCAGATGCTGCATCATGGTTCAGGATGGTGGTCATGTATCTTACCTGGTCTATTGACATCACCAAGCTGTTCATTGGGTGTTTTGTTGATCCTGCTTTATACAATTGGGATGAGTTGTCTGTAGCATTGGAGGGCTATAACATCTCTCATGGTCCGCAATGGATTGAAGGCTTCCTCAACAGAGATGAGGTGCTTGAAGAATCAACCACACGTTCAGTGCTCATTTCAATTATAAATGGTTTGAAGTTTGATAGTCCTGCTCCTTTTCATTCATGGATGTACTCTTATAGGTCTCTTATTTGTGAACCCCTATTTTCAACTGCATTATTGAAATGTGATACAATTTGGGAGCTCATTAAGCATGCAGAAGTTGATACTCATGGCTATGCATCTTCGTTGTCTACTCCATTTGATCTAGCCTCCATAGAAGAAAGTTCGAATGGAATGTAGTCTTTGCCATTGTGCGACTCTTTTTGTTAGTGTGGTTTGAATTTTGATTTCAAAGGTAGCTTCTGATAATGTGGGTCTCCTTTTGATGTTTTACATGGTATTTGAATTCCTCAGGGGAATTCTGGTTCGGGGTTGTCGCTTCAGTTATTGAGGGTGTTATCTTTCCCCTCTTTTTTATTATTGAAATTATCCTTACTATTATATTATAGGCTTCTGTGTTTTGATAGTTTTTTTTTTAAAATTCTACAGTGTCTCCTTATGCGTAGTGCACGTTTCTGAATGTATTTTTGATTAGTTAGTCAACAAGATGATTGTAAAATTCTTGTAAAGATTTTGCAAGATATCTTTTCCTAGGATGAATTAGTCGTTTCCTAGTCTTAGGAAATTGGAAACATTTTAAACACCTTAATAACATAAGGTTGCAGCTATTCATTTTTCTTGGGTGAGTCTAATAGCCCATCAACTCACACCAACAATTTGGTGACATTGTTAGGGTAATTTTACTTAGGTATTATCATTCATGCATTTGCAAATCTAAACAAGGAAGTTGTCTTGTTTCGTATATAAGTTTTAGTTATTTGAAAATATTTTCTCTTTCAAGTGAAGAGTTAAAAAATTATTTCTATTAATCAAACAATCAATAAATAAATAAAAAATACTTTTGATTGAGAGAAGGCATCCCATGTACTAGCAAGGAGAATATGAAGCTTCCACTAATGCATGAAAACATACATAATGGGAAGATCAAAATGATGGCAACTTATCTAGAAATACCAATCCATTATCAAAAATTAGATTTGTAGATAAAAATGGTTCATGTATGGATTTTAGAAATCAAAACATGTATGCTTTTGACGATTCAAGTAGCAACATAATCGAGAAATATAGACAAATTTATTAGTTTTATTATAAAGAAAGAAATGACATGGTTGATTATAGAAGGGATATGGATCAATATTGTAATGAATATACTATTTACTAGTCTTGCCCTTCTTCTCTAGTACAACATATGATCATAATGATGAACTAGATGAATCACTAGATCAACTCAAAGAGGAGGCACAATTTTTTTTTTTTTTTGAGAAAAAGGAGCCCAAATTAAAAATAACAAATATGCTTCTTGATAGGATGGATGTAGATAAACACAGTAATATGAAATTTTTTCACTGAGGAATCTAGATATAGAAACATATGATACTAACCAATATCCACATCCTCCCACAATGGCATGTAGATAAGTTGAACATAGGAAGGTGTTGTATCACCTTAAACAAGAACAACATCTCCTTGCAAACATTAGGTTAGAGGAAGCTCAACTTGCTTCCCTAAAAAAGTTCAAATTCCCTTTAATGAGTAGTGAGGAAGATCTTCCTTATAAGGAGGATTATTATTAATGCTTTGAAGAATATGTTAATCAATATGATGCATCACAATATGAATCTATGGATGAAAAAGATGAATGATGCAATTGATTTGGGTTCTCAAGTTGTGTATAGTGCTGATGATGAATTTTGTGAGTTACCCATTGTTGGTGTAAATTATGTCTCATAATTACACTTTACTTAAGTTGACTTAGAATAATTCATTCATTGTAGTTTGCATATGAGACACGTAGGGAATTGTACATATAGGGAACATGGTTGTAGGATAAATTCCACCTTTTGTGGTGTTATCTTGTTATCACATTCCACCTTCGGTGGGTGATCCACCTTTAGTAGAATTATCTATTATTTCTCCTACCTACCCCTACCTACCCATGTTATGATTGTTTTCTCTCATTTCCCTGTGGCCTTGCCTTTATAAGAAGGCTCATTTTCATTGAATAGTTGATCAATTTTTGCATCTTTATGAGAAGATAGTTTGTTCTTGTCTATCTTTGTCTCTCTTGTGTTTGTGTTATTCATTGACTTCTAGATCTTGGGTTGCTATAGGAAAATTAGCACATGTTATCAGAGTCATTGGAGCACTGTTGCATAGTCATTTTGGAGAGATCTTGGTGCATTTCAGATTCACATATTTTCAGATTTGAGAAGCAATGAATTTTGGGAGCATCCTATGCCAACTCCGAGCTCACCATTGTGTCTAGGAGGCCATTTATATGAATTTTGACTATATTGGGAAAAGGTCATTTTCAGGGAATTTTTTTTACTAGGTAGGTTGTACGACAATCCCTGTAACGATACAATTTTTTTATTATAAATAAATTATTTTTCTATGATTTTACCTTTTCAAATTATATTTATTTAAAATCACAGTTTTTTAATATTGTATGTGTAAAGTTTTCTTTATATATATACAAAGATTACTTTAGTGGCAAATATTCGCCAATGGCGAATTTTTCACGTCGGCGACCTGGGAAATGGCAAATATTTTGTACTGACTGGGGGTGGCCATGTCGCTAGAACATTATCAATTTCCGTCAAATTCATGACCCGATCACCATATGTTTTATGTAATTAAATATTTCTATGCAAGGATTTTGCCAATACAATATACGATGGACACATGGTAAATTTAATTTTTTCACCTACACTCTTCGAGGTTGCCTTAATAGACAGCCATAATTCGCTTATAGGCATATGAAGATTTGTTAGCAAGGAGGACCCAATTCGCCCGACATTTTACCGACGCGTGTCTCCATTCACCCCAACTTTCACCAACTATATTGTATTTGCTAATTATTTGGATGACTCATAATCGCCTCGAAAATTACATAAGTCATGTTATAGTTACGTAGGATTCACCAAATATTTATATACCATATAAAATTCCTGCAGAATTCGCCATATAAGGATTGGTATAAATACAATCAAAGTTCAGATCTATCTCTACACAATCTGATGGGTTCTAGGCTATGAATTCTAATCAATAGCGAAGTTTCAGACGAAGGAAAATCATTGATGTTGACTGCGTTTGCGACTGCTAGTGACCTAAAGGTGAGCAATCATATTTTTGATGTGTTATAATATTATTCTAAATTTATCTATATCTGTTTGCACCATTGAGTTCATTCTTATTCAATGGGGACTCGTCAGTGCTAAGTGGTCAGCTAAGAGATTCAGACATCATACATCTAGATTGTAGGTCGTAGGGCCAATGAACATATCTTATACTTTATAATCTATTATTGATTCTTCAACAAATTGATATTTTTTTGGTAGCCTTTATTTTGTTGGAGATGTCGAACAGGAAGAAGGGTAGGAAACCTGAATGTGGGGAAGGCCATGAGAGGCCAACAAAAGCAGAACATTGTCTTCGTACTTTGGCTTTGGAAAATATTATGGTGAAAATCAGGAAGGTACATCATCACAAGTACAAGTACAAAATTCACAACCTACACCGCATGTTGAAGACGACGGCGAACCTGACATCTCAGATCGGGATTATCTTGAAGAAGATTATCTAGTAGATGCCCAAGTTAGTCGGAATGATATAATCAACTTGGGTGATAATGCCATCCATGATAATGCACGGAAGGGGAAAAGAAAAGCTAGATCAAAAAAGGATCAACCACAATCAAAAAAGGATCGGGAGTGGGATATGTCAGTGATGAATTTTCAAATTAATTGGGCATCAAAGTATCCATTCATTGAACTGTTGGAGAATCCAATTAAAGGCGAGCCTCCAATAGAATACAGGTGTAAGAGTTGCACTTGGAAACATACCAATGAAATTAGGTTGCAGCTAAAATTTGACACCATAGAAAAGCACATGGGTAAAGTTTATAGGTAAGTGCACAAAGTTGTGTCCACTTAGTGTGGATGTTTTACACTTAGAAAAAAAAGGCAAATCTCACGGAATGCATGAGAAACGAAACGGGATCCCAAGCCAAAATTTGAAATTGGATCCCGAGCCTAGATCTAGAAACGGGATCCCGTTTCAAAAACAAAACGGGATCCTATTTTTTTTTTATAAAAAATGCAAGCTATATATACATGAAATATAAAATTCATATATAAGTCACATTTCTCTTTTTCTTTTTTTTCCTTTCTATCTCACTTTGTCCCTTCTCTCCCAAAATCTAAAACTATGTCTCTACCTCTCTCTCACGTCCTTAACTCTTTACTCTGTATCTTTGTTATCTCTCTACACCTCCCCTTACCCCCTACCTACATAACATAGGTCCTATTATATCACAATAGGTCCTATTATGACATAATACCCCTTAACAAGTCCTAGTAAGGGGTATAATGTCATAATAGGTCTACTTAAGGGGTCTTATGACATAATAAGACCTATTATGACATAATAGGTCATATTATGTCACAATAGGACCTATTATGTCACAATAGGTCATATTATGACATTATAAGTCCTATTATGTCACAATAGGTCTTGTTGCGACATAATACCCCTCAACTAGAATCTAAACATACCATCTCTCTCTTCCAACCAACTTATCTTTCTCTACATATGTCATAATAGGTCCTACTAAAGGGTCTTATGTCATAATAGGTCCTCTTAAGGGGTCTTATGATATAATAGGTTGTATTATGACATAATAGGTCCTATTATGTCATAATAGGACCTATTATGTCACAATGAGACCTATTATGACATAATAGGTTGTATTATGACATTATAGGTCCTATTATATCACAATAGGTCCTATTATGACATAATACCCCTTAACATGTCCTAGTAAGGGGTATAAAGTCATAATAGGTCATCTTAAGGGGTTTTATGATATAATATGACCTATGATGTCATAATAAGACCTATGATGACATAATAGGACCTATTACATCATCATAGGTCTTATTATGTCATTATTAGTCTTATTATGACATAATACCCTTTAACGGATCCTACAAAGGGGTATAATGTTAGGTCCTCTTAAGGGGTCTTATGACATTAGGACCTATTATGACATAATAGGTCTTGTTAAGGGGTCTTATGACATAATAGGTTGTATTATGTCACAATAGGTCCTATTATGTCACAATAGGTCCTATTATGTCACAATGCGACCTATTATGACATAATATTATGATATTATAGGTCTTATTATGACATAATAAGTCATATTGTGACATAATACGTCCTATTATGTCACAATGTGACCTATTATGACATAATATGTCATATTATGACATTATAGGTCATATTATGTCACAATAGGTTCTATTATGACGTAATACCCCTTAACTCTCTCTAAAAGTACCATCTCTATCTCTCAACCAACTTATCTTTCTCTACATATGTCATAATAGGTCCTACTAAGGGGTCTTATGTCATAATAGGTCATAGTAAGAGGTATAATGTCATAATAGGTCCTCTTAAGGGGTCTTGTGATATAATAGGTTGTATTATGACATAATAGGTCATATTATGTCATAATAGGACCTATTATGTCACAATGGGACCTATTATGACATAATAGATCATATTATGACATTATAGGTCCTATTATGTCACAATAGGTCCTATTATGACATAATACCCATTAACAAGTCCTAGTAAGGGGTATAAAGTCATAATAGATCCTCTTAAGGGGTTTTATGACATAATATGACCTATGATGTCATAATAGGACCTATGATGACATAATAGGACCTATTATATCATCATAGATCCTATTATGTCATTATTAGTCCTATTATGACATAATACCCTTTAACAGGTCCTAGTAAGGGGTATAATGTCATAATAGGTCCCCTTAAGGGGTCTTATGACATAATAGGACCTATTATGATATGACAGGTCCTCTTAAGGGGTCTTATGACATTATAGGACCTATTATGACATAATATAGGTCCTATTATGTGATAATAAACCCTATTATGTCATAATAGGTCCTACTAAGGTCCGTCTTATGTCATAATAGGTCCTAGTAAGAGGTATAATGTCATAATAGGTCCTCTTAAGGGGTATTATGACATAATAGGACCTATTATGTGATAATCTATCATATTATGTCATAATAAGTTCTACTAAGGGGTCTTATGTCATAATAGGTCCTAGTAAGAGGTATAATGTCATAATAGGTCTTCTTAAGGGGTCTTATGATATAATACGACCTATTACGTATTATGTCACAATAGGACCTATTATGTCACAATAGGTCATATTATGACATTATAGGTCCTATTATGTCACAATAGGTCATATTATGACATTATAGGTCCTATTATGTCACAATAGGTCCTATTGTGACATAATACCCCTCAACTAGAATCTAAACATACCATCTCTCTCTTCCAACCAACTTATCTTTCTCTACATATGTCATAATAGGTCCTACTAAAGGGTCTTATGTCATAATAGGTCCTCTTAAGGGGTCTTATGATATAATAGGTCGTATTATGACATAATAAGTCGTATTATGTCATAATAGGACCTATTATGTCACAATGAGATCTATTATGACACAATAGGTTGTATTATGACATTATAGGTCCTATTATATCGCAATAGATCCTATTATGACATAATACCCCTTAACATGTCCTAGTAAGGGGTATAAAGTCATAATAGGTCCTCTTAAGGGGTTTTATAACATAATATGACCTATGATGTCATATTAGGTCCTATGATGACATAATAGGACCTATTACATCATCATAGATCATATTATGTCATAATTGGTCTTTTTTTGACATAATACCCTTTAATAGGTCCTACTAAGGGGCATAATGCTATAATAGGTCCTCTTAAGGGGTCTTATAACATAATAAGACCAATTATGACATAACAGGTTCTCTTAAGGGGTCTTATGACATTATAGGACCTATATGACATAATAGGTCCTAATATATGATAATCGATCCTATTATGTCATAATAGGTCCTACTAAGGGGTCTTATATCATAATAGGTCCTAGTAAGAGGTATAATGTCATAATAGGTCCTCTTAAGGGGTATTATGACACAAAAGGACCTATTATGGCACAAAAGGACCTATTATGACATAATAGGTCGTATTATGATATTATAGGTCTTATTATGTCACAATAGGTCTTGTTATGACATAATACCTCTTAACAAGTCCTACTAAGGGGTATAAAGTCATAACAGTTCCTCTTAAGGGATTTTATGACATAATATGACCTATGATGTCATAATAGGACCTATGACGACATAATATGACCTATTATGTCATCATAGGTCCTATTATGTCATAATCAGTCCTATTATGACATAATACCTTTCAATAGGTCTTACCAAAGGGTATAATATAATAATACATCCTCTTAAAAGGTCTTATGACATGATAGGACCTATTATGACATGACATGTCCTCTTAAGGGGTCTTATGACATTATAGGACCTATTATGACATTATAGGACCTATTATGACATAATAGGTCTTATTAAGGGGTCTTAAGTCATAATAGTTCCTATTAAGAGGTATAATGTCATAATAGGTCCTTTTGAGGGGTCTTATGACATAATAGGACCTATCATGACGTAATAGGTCGTATTATGTCACAATAGGACCTATTATGACACAATATGACCTATTATGACACATTAGGACCTATTATGTACCAATGAGACTTATTATGACATAATAGGTTGTATTATGACATTATAGGTCCTATTACGTCACAATTTATAAGATCTTCTAAAATCTAGAATCTGTATATTATAACTCTTAGAGATCTGAAACCATTCTCAAACATCCTGCTAATATATACATAAAATATAACTTAAAGTATAAGAAAGGAAAAAGACAAAGGGAAATATGACTTAAACTTAAATTTAATATTTCATGTATATATAGTTTGTTTTTTTTTTTTTTTTTTAAAATTATTAAAAAAAAACAAAAAAAAAACAAAACAAAACAGGATCCCATTTTGTTTTTGAAACGGGATCCCATTTCAAAACGGGATCCCGTGTGCTAAACATTTTTTTAATTATTTTAAAAAACGAAACGAGATAAACGGGATCCCGTTTCTAAAAATTTCAACTTTGGTTCGGTTGTAGCTTCAGTTTTTGGCTTGGGAAATGGCTTGGAGAGCCGACCCTTAGGCTTGGACCTAGTTTGACCTGCAACTTGAAGGCCAAATCAATCTTCATATAAAATAATGACTTCAAAAATATATCTGAACACCAAATTTTTAGAATTTTTTTAAACAATGAAAACCCATTATAGTAGAGACTATCTAGATTCTAAATATGTAATTTTAAAAAAAAAATGATCAATATTTTTATTTTTAAAATAATTACTAATGAAAGAGGTCTATAAACTCGAAATAACATGTTTTTTTTGTTTTTTAATAACTTTTTTGTTTTTAAGTTTTTTGAAAAAAAAAATATATGGCATCAAACTAGAGACAATTCTATACAGTTAAAAAAAAAAACACCAAAAAATGTTAAGTTTAGGTCAAATTATGCTTGCCATACACAAGAATTTTTCAAAACAATGATTATACCCAATAAAAAATTAACAAAAAAAAAAAAAATGTAGAAAAAAATTACAAAAAAATGTTCTCATCAAAGGTGAGTGAGTTATAGATCTTTTCCCAAAAGGATTTATTAAAAAAAATTCATTCAGGTCAAATTACGCTTGCCGTACACGGGCATGGTATGGTCCTGAAAAGTGACTTTTAAACTATAGGTTTTAGTAATGCCTATTCAAACTTCATTTTTAAGATTTGGGTATTAAAATAAATTACATATTTGGAAAGTAGACTTCGAGCACTACATTTTATATTTTTGAATTTTTTAAAGATTCATTCTTTAAGTGCTTCAAATATTTAGGTCAAACGGGATGAAATCGAAAAAAAAGGGAAAAAACTTCCACTTTTTGGCCAAAAAGTGGACACAACTTCTTGCACTTACCCTTATGAAAACAAATGATAGACAGAGTTAAAAAATTAGTGATAAGATGGAAAACAAAGGAAGAACGTAAGCATGTGAGGAATGCTGAAGAGTATTATTTTCATGAGAAAATACAGGTGAAGCCTGCTGAAGTTAAAGGTTCTATTGAAGCTAGTTTTGCAAAAGCAATGCAAATAGAACAACTGGGAAAAGCTATTCAGTTAAGTGCTATTTTTTATATTTTGAGCAGAGGGCATGCTATGACAAATTTCCCATCAATTAGTGGTTTATTACACCTTTTGAAATTCCTAACTATCCTAATAGATACTGGTCAGTAAACAGTGGGTTGTCTTGCTGAGGTTTAAAAAGAAGATGTAAAGGAAAAAATAAGAGAGTCAAACTTTATTGCATTTTCTTTAGATGAAGTTACGGCAGTAGATAATAATTCATGGGTATGCATGCATGTTTATACTATACAGAATCATGCCCGCCAACCTCATCTACTATCTATTGCTAAAATGAAGGAGAGTGCGACTACGAAAAATTTATTTCAACTAGTAAAGAGAAGTTTAATTGAATATGGAGGTATGGATGACATGATGGTTGTCAAAAAATTGGTGTGTGTTGGAGCAGATGGAGCTTCAGTAATGCAAGGTTATAGGAATAGTCTTTGTACAAAGATTGAAACTTCATTTGCACCGTACATTACTGCAATTCACTGCATGGCTCACAAAATGAATCTAGCTTTTGGAATTGTGAGCAAGTATGCTTCGGTAAAATAAAATAAAAATTTAATCAGAGAGCTCTACTCACACTTCTGTTGAAGTCCCAAGCGATTTATGAAATTTCAACCCTTTGCTGATGGAATAACTGATGGGAACAAGCTTCTCAACGATAATGATACCAGATGGGTCTCTTTGGATGGTCCAACTCATCGAGTTTTTTTAGAATATCCATCCTTGATTGGACTATTTCACACAACTCATGACGAATCAGGTCAACTGAAATTTCCAGACCTTTTTCGGAGGTTAATTAATCTAGAGACACTCTTAACTTTAGCAGCTCTTCTGCCCATGCTAGAGGAAATGAGTAATATTATGAAGGTTGCCCCAAAAGAGCTCTGTATATTGCAGAATATGCTATGCTGGGTAAGATGACATGCATGACCCTCGACAATCTCTATCAAAATCAACCAACACTATTTGATGAAAAAATTGTTAAGTGGCAGACACTCATAGATTTGAACAATCCTGATAAATTTTTACAAATCGGTGCAAATGGGGAGGTATGTGCCAATGTATGGGGAGTTGAGATACCACTGCACTTCTATGCCACAGTCAACTCCAAGGAACCAGGAAAGCACCCTAGGAAGCAACTAGCAAGAGTTACATGGGAATATTTTGACAAGATTTTTGAGTCTGTAACTACTTCTGTGAAGAAAATTGCCTATGATCTTTCCTCACAAATTAGAAGCAGATTCCTTCCTGACAACCTACTCGAAGCCATGTCTATTTTGTTTCCTCAATATTGGAGCCTCAACGGTGCAACTGATTTTTGAAGTAAGCTACTGACTTTGATAAAATAATTTTGCATATCCAGAGAATTGAATGGAGTAACTATAAATGAAATATTAGATAAAAATCATCTTAGAGAGAAATCATCTCATTTTGCATACACTATGAGGGAACAATATGGCACAATGGAGAACCCCCACGAACAAGGATCGGTAACAAGGCTTTGAAAATATATAGCCGAGAATGTAGCATTGCGTGATTCAATGCTTGAATATTTGAAGCTTGTTGATTTATGTCTTACCATGATATTGGGTTCGGCGGAAGATGAGAGAGTTTTCAGTGCTTTGGGGTTCCTAAAATCAGAGCTAAGAAACAAACTAGACAAAAATTTGGAAAATTGCTTGAGGCTTTATACATCTAGGTATGATGTCCACACTTTTCCTTACGATAGGGCATTGCAAATCTGGAGGTCCAAATGTGAAAGAAGAGGTTTGGGAAACACTTCAAACCCAAGTGCCAGTGGGAATATTGACTTGTGTAATGGACCTACTGGTAGCATTGAGATGTAGTTCAACGAAGGTATGCAGACTTAGAGTGAAGAAAACATAGACAAGAATCAAGAAAACTCTGAATTTGATGAGGGTGAATGGCAACTGTAAGAGATTGGTATTTATTAATCTTATTATTGTATCTCATCATTCATATTACAAAACCATATTATTATGGTTGATAACTTGATGATATTTTATGATTCTGTCAAATTTTTGCAATTAGAATTTGATATTGATTTGTAATTGTATTTTTCAACTTTCTATTTCCAGATTTAAAATAGCATAATAAAAGACCATAATGTGTTTATTGATACATAGATGTTTATTTAGACATGTTTGAGAGCTTAGATTTTCATTAATTCTTTCAAAATATAGCCATATGATACAATTCATTCAATACACCACTTTGTGTGATTCTTCATGCAAAAGTCAATACAAAGTTTTAGAAGCCTTTGCAAATGGCCCTGAATTACCTTTTATAGAAACAAGGGAGAAACAACAGCTCCAAGTTGATTTGCAACATGTGAAGACTCAACATCAAAATCACAAACTCAGGCTTCAACACAAATTTACATGGTTATCATAGGTCGGATTAGCAATTTAACAACTACTACATGTGTGATAGCTCCTATTCAAAAGAAAGAGTTCAAAATTAAATATTAATTCAAGCCATGACAAATTAAATATAGATAATAGCAGTGCCCAAAACCTAGTAATCAGAAATAAAGAAATGCAAAAATGTTAAAACTTGGGAGAATTTGAGAATATAAATTTACAGGTTGAAGGTTTGCACTGTGCATCATAGATTCATAGGCTGGATTAGCAATAGCGAGTGCTAGTTTTTTCCTATTCATAAAATAGAGTTATTTCAAGCGATGCCAAATTTCAAATAGAAAAAAACATAAAACCTTGAAATTAAGAGTAAAAACAGAAAACTGTGCAATACATACTATGATTCTTAAGATTTTTGTGCCAATTTTTGTAGGGTGCTCCACTCTTCGTCTGATGGAAGGTCAATATTCTTTAAACTATGTAAAGTCAACTGCAATTTTGTCAACAGTCCATATTTAGAAGAGTGACTTGACATCACTGTTTCACCCAATACCACATTCCGAGTTGTAAATGGTTGGATGAATTCCAGAATGCTTTGGGGATTTGTGTTCTTATAAGGAAGCAAGTCTAAATCAGACTTCATTTTTATCTTCATGTTTTTTTGTTAGCTTCTTTTCCAATGAATTTATTGGATGGGTCAACGGTCTTAGGTAAACCAAGTTTAATCAAAGTAGTTGTCTTTTCTTGCAACTTCAATATCTCTTTTCCACATTTATCCATAACTTCTAATGTTTCCCTTAGTTTCTGGCATCAATGTGGTTCTTAATTCCCTTGGATGCCAAATAGTTGTCACTAGTATTGTAGACTACTTGCAAAATCTGTTTTGCCATATCCTCTTTTGAATAAACATGTATGCTCTTCTCAATGTGCCCTTTGACTTTTATATAAATTAATCTCAGACTTTCATTCAATTCAAACCATTCACACAACTTGTTACTCCTCTGCATTATTTTTCCCCAAATGTTTTCTTGTATATACTTCGTTGTATTTTTCATATTATCTTTCAATCTATCCTCCGAAGTTTTAATTTTATCATTTGCATTGTGCAGGTCTTCTTTCATTTGTGCACATTTTTTTCTTTCTTCCTCTTCCAAATGTTTTGCTTTTTCCTTCTCATGATCCAATACGTCCTGTATTTTTCTTATTTCGGCAACAACAGACTCATAACTTTTGTATAATTTTTGAAAATTGGCTTTTCTTCATCAATTGTTTTACTGCTTTTAGCCAGTTTTTCTCTCAGGTCCTTCAATTCTACATCCATCTTTTCTTGCTCTACAATTTCTACTGTAGAGCCCACATTTTTTATCCTTTTCTGTAAATCATTGCACTTGTTATCTGCTACTTTCCTCTTTGATTTTTTGTTTGCCAGGTGTGCCTGTAACTTTTCTATTTGTTTCTCCAATTTACTTTTTCTCTCTCCACCTTTAGTAGTGAAGTGTAGACCACTTTGTTAGTCCTTTTTGACACACTAATTTTGTCCACATTATGTACTTTGGAAAAATCCATTTGGAGGGTGCTAACTTGAAATTCAAAGGGATCTATCTGACTGTGTGGTGGATTTTTATCTTTAGTTGGGGGTATAACAACCATGAACTCCATCATATGTTTGTCTAGGTCATATGTTGGAAATACCCTATTCCTTGTAGGTTCGTCTAAAAGTTCAGTCAAGGAAACCCTATGAAATGCTCTCTTTTTTTCTTTATTTGCATTTATTGTGTGTTCAAATTTTTCATAGTAATCACAAAATTGAAAATCTGGGCTTGCGGAAGCAATTGAATGTTTGAAAGGTGAAATAGGAATAATAGAGTCTCCAGTTCCACCTATGCCTGTGGTTTTAACTAAAGCATTACTAGGATTACCAACAACCATTCCTGATCTTGTCCCACTATCACTTTCATGTGTAGTTTTTATAATCTTTTGAGGGGTCTAATTTGAAGCTGCAAAAGATAGATTTGTAGTGTTAGTGGCACTTGATATAGGATTTTGAACAGTACGAGTATCTACCACTAGTGGCCTCTTGTGAGAGATATTTTGTTGTTGCCCTTGTCCAACACCAAGACAACTAGTATCAGTAGTAGTACCCATGCCAACCCCACCAATCTCAGTGGCACTTGATTGGACACTAATAGGAATACTATCCCCAGATTCCTCACTAGTGGCAGTGGCACTTGATTCACCACCAATGGGAATACCATGATGTGGTGGTGGTTGTGGATTTGAACCTGAAACAAATGCAGGTGGACCCTGAGGGTAATGAGTAGTACCTTTCCATGATGAATTTGAAGAATCAAGTCCAATGACTAGTTTAACATGAGCTTTTGATTTTGAATTTGATGGAAGTTGTACCTCAAGTGGATACCAAATGCCTTCTCCTCAGGGACCTAGACCACCACCTTCAAAACCCATTTTTTCCACAATGTTTTCCCCTTTGCTATATTTTTCTTTCATAGACTCATTGATTCCACCTAATATTTTAGGGACTGTAGTAGTTGTTGGAGTGGGCTCAACCTCATACTCATTATCATCTTCACTCCTATCATATGATGTTCTGGGATGCTCGATATTCCACAATTTGCTAAACTCTTCATCTTTGTCAATGGACTCAAATTTTACACTGGTCTTTGGTTCACCAAGATTTTTCCTCATAGTCCAAAAATCATTTATTTTGGTTTGAGTCCAATAAATTTATTTACATTCTTGCATAATTGTTTTGGGAATAGATTTGTTAGATGGATTAGCAAATTTTTGGTAGAAATTGTAGGACCTCCTATTTTGGATGCCCTTACCCTCCTCTGTTGTCCTCTGTGTGTGCAATGCCATAATTTGTGATGACATTTCTTCTATTGAAATGTTATTGTCAATGATAATTTTCTCCATCTCTTTTTTTACTTCATCTCAGGAGTCCATGTTTCTAAGCTTTTATAGCAATGGTTTACTTTCATGTTGACATAACGCTGAAGAGTTCCCATTTTCCTTAAGCCTTGCTTGAACTACACTGATTGGATCATACTACCAGAGACCCTCATCACCAAAGCTAAAAATTGTCAAAAAATCATGTGCCACATTGAATGCTTTTCTCTCAAATGTGAACCCTCCACATGAGAAAGGCAAGGAAGGAAATATGCTCTTCTTTTGTTGACCATGGAAGTGCCTATCTTTGCTCTCCAATTGCCGTACATATTCCAATGCAAATACCCTCTTTGTCACATGTATTGGAAGTATGTATGGTTTTACTACTGATCCATAAAACCTTAACATAGTGTATTCTTCCATGAAGAACCAGTTAGCCAATTGTATTTGACTTCCGAGTTGAATGCAATCTCTACAAGACATAGACAATCTAGGCATTGGAGTGCTTGTAATTTCATTATACATTGGTGCCAAAAAGAAGTCTACAAAATGTTTGTAGTTCTTTCTGTTATCATGCATCCTTATCTTTGGTGTCCATTCATATATTAGACACTCTGTTCTATTTCTAGTCTTCTCATCAATCTTATAGTTCACAATGTGAAGATTGTTGGTCTCAAATATTGTACAATACTTGGATAGAAGGAGATAGCACAAGTAGGATGAGAACCTAAATGCCTTACAGGAACCTTTTTTGATCATTAGTAATTGTTTTTACATGGATTGAACAACATGCTCAACAAAATTATATCTTACTGGCTAAGTTACATAATGGATATTAAAAATCATTTCAAGAAGGCTAACACTCACTTCCCTATCATTTTCCAATCCCAGGGAAAATGTCAGCAAGGAAATGGTATCCCGAATCCACAGAAAAAAAATGTTAGAATCATAAGGAGGCTTATGATTCTGATCCAATAGAGTACCATGCATTATTAGAGCTCTAGTAAATGAATCTCCATGACCTTGAACGGGTTTTGTGCTTCAAACCCTAGGTTCAACAAACGAGCAAATTCTCCCACGTTTATGGATAGAATTTCCTCTTTTGCATTTTTATTGACAATTTCTTTTTTCATCTTCATCATAATTTTTGACGCAGACTATGACAAAATCAGGGCAAGGAAATACTTCAGGTAACACCATGCTTCCCAATCTAGCATCCCACAATGCGATTTTATTTGTTCTTTGTTTTAACATTATGTTGAAAACAATAAATTTTGCCCTGGTTGGATTTTCCACCTTACTAGACAATGCATATCTAATATCTGTGATATGCTTTTCACCATGGATAGCAGGGTCATAAATATCATGGTATTCATCAGTGAAACTTGGTGTTTTAACCAGTTCGGTTAGGTACATTTTTTTTTCACTTGACTTCCTGTTGAACTATTGCTTCCCGTTTTCCCCATCACTGTTATTGTTAATAATTCAAAATAATTATATATACAAGCTTGAAAATGCTAACCCTCAAATTTAACCATGAGATTAAAAAAAGTAAAAAAGGTAGGATATAGGTGCTCTAGATTTTACTCGAAATTTCTATTTAACTAGATTGGTGCAGACAGTCTCTGTTGCAACTTGCATTCCTCAATCTAGTAGCCATTTCTGAATCTCCCTTGATTTACTGGTTTGTCCATGAAATGAAATGAAATACGATTATGATTTATGAGTCACTTATTTTGAAAACACTGAAAAGTAAAAAAGTAATACCTAAAGGGCAAAATATCTAAAAGCCTGTTGTAATTTTATTAATTATTATTAATATCTATTCACCGCCAAAGGGAAAAACATTCGTTGCTTTAGTCTAAATTCTAAGGACATTAAATATATAAGGTTCAATTTCAGGTGAAGTTCTCACAAATGTGTTCACTTCCCACATTCGGGCCAAAATCCACCCTAAGTCATTGATCTGTGCTCATCCAACAGATGATGGTATCTGTTGTCAGTTGTCATGGGTCCCATGACTTTTGCCATATTTTGGGCATGTCACCACACTCGAGTCACTTTTCCAAACTTTTTAAAAGTCTTTTTAATCCTTCAACTTCCGCCTAAAATAGAGCTTTATCGACTTAATTATATTTAATTAAATGTAAAACTTTCAATTTCGGGCGAAGTTCTCACAAATGTGTTCACTTCCCACATTCGGGCTGAAATCCACCCTAAGTCTTTGATCTGTGCTCATCCAATGGATGATTGTATTTGTTGTCAGTTGTCGTGGGTCCCATGACTTTTGCCATTTTTCGGGCACGTCACCACACTCGAGTCACTTTTCTGGACTACTTTTTAAGTCTTTTTAATCCTTCAACTTCCACACAAAATAGAGCTTTATAGACTTAATTATATTTGATTAAATGTAAAATGTTTTATTCCAGGCGAAGTTCTCACAAATGTGTTTACTTCCCACATTCGGGCTGAAATTCGCCCTAAGCCATTGATCTGTGCTCATCCAACAAATGATGGTATCTGTTATTAGTTGTCATGGGTCCCATAACTTTTGCCATTTTTCGGGCACGTCACCACACTCAAGTCACTTTTTTGAACTATTTTTTAAGTCTATTTACTCATTTTCAACTTCTGCCCGAAATAGAGCTTTATAGACTTAATTATATTTAATTAAATGTAAAATGTTCAATTCCAAGGGAAGTTCTCACAAATGTGTTTACTTCCCACATTCGTGTTGAAATCCACCCTAAGCCATTGATCTGTGCTCATCCAACGAACGATGGTATCTATTGTCAGTTGTCGTGGGTCCCATGAATTTTTCCATTTTTCGAGCATGTCACCACACTCAAGTCACTTTTCCAGATTGTTTTTAAAGTCTGTTTAATCATTTTCAACTTCCACCCGAAATAGAGCTTTATAGACTTAATTATATTTAAATAAATGTAAAACGTTCAATTCTAGGTGAAGTTCTCACAAATCTGTTTACTTCCCACATTCAGACCGAAATCCACCCTAAGTCATTGATCTAATTGAGTCTAATCCTATTCTCTAATTGAGTCTGAGAATCTTGAATTTTCTTCTAATGACCTTGGCCTTGAGTCTAATAATATGGTGAATCTTATTGATAAACCTGCACCTCCTAAGGACCTATGCAATATGCATTACCTTTGATCCTAGTGTGACTATTGAAACACCTAATGGCCCACTATAAATCACTGCAAAGATCAAAGACATACTCTCACGATTCGTTCCAATATATATATGTATGATATATTGATCAGATTCATAAAATTTCATCATTTTGAATATAGAAAAAAAAAAAGAAAAAGCATTGTAATTGTTAGAAAAAACAAGCCCACCAAGGGGACTAAAAAAGAGGGTAAGTTGTTGATTATCATATCAAAAGTATATTAAATAGTCTTTTTTTTTCTATTACAAAGATAGATTATAAGATCAAATGAGTGATAGGACCAAATAAGCGGACGTGCCTTTCTTCATAAAATACCTAAATCATTGGGTGTTTTGTAAAGTAATTAATTAATTTAATTTGTTTGATACAAAACAAATGGGACCAATTACCACATTGTATATTGATACATATAAATGAGAAAATATATCCGCTTCTCAATTCTATTTTTTGAAACTGTTCTAATAATATATTCACATCCTTGGTTCTCTTCCATGAAAGCGATCCCATCTACCATTCATAAATGTCTCAAATTTCTTTATAATGATAAAATCTTAACTATAAATAATAGCATGTACTAGTTCAAAACTTCAACAACAAGTAAGTTGGACTTTAAATTCACTTGTTTTTCACGAGATAAACATCTTTTTTTTTATATTTATAAAATTATAATCAACCATAATCAATGTACAAATAATTAATGGAACAAACTTGATTTTTATATATATATATTAAATATAGAGGAAGAAGCATTACATAAAAAAGATCAAAATATTAAATTTATTTCCATTGTTTAACAAAATAATGAAATAACGTAGCTCATAGACAAAAAGAATTTGCAAAACTATCATTAATAAAATGAAATAGAAAGCATTTTTATATCCATAAGAGGCAAACTGAAACGAACTGGAATTTGCAAAATTATCATTAATATTTATGTTTCAGAAATTTACAATTTCTACATGTCTGAGATTTGAGTCCCTCAAAAAATTTAAAGCCAAAATGAGTGAGCCACTGAGCTTGTGAGGTTACAAGGAAATAGCCAAAAAAAAACTACTATGGGTTGGGGCTAGGGCATAGGTAGTGGATGGTTTACCCTAAGAATCTGACCCTCCCTCCATGTAGAATTATTCAGACAACATAAGCTGAGAGAATTCTTCAAGCCAATTGTAGTTTGGAAAGTCGTCCAGGAGCAACCATTTTTGGAGAAAGTCCTTGCCAATCTGCGCCCATTTCCTATGATGCATCAACTGCTCCACATTCATGTTCAAAAGAAATGGTTGCCTGGCCACTAACATTGTTTGGTCAGGGAGGAGAATCTTGGTTAATTAACTCGCCCAAGGGATCCCCACCCCTACTTATGCAAGGACGACAATAGTAATGTCATCTCCAAGGAAGTCTTCCTTAAACACCTTCCTTAACAACATCAACATATCCAACTTGTCTCCTTTGAGGTCCAGAAGAGATGCCAAGAACCGGGATGTAATGTCTGTATTAACATGGTATCTATTTTCGTTATGCAGAAAGCCTCTACCCAACACCATCCTCACAGCCTCATTGGTGAACATCCCAACCTCCTTGTAGACTGATTGGAGGGTTGGGTCTTTCACGAAGCCCAAAAAGGCCCTCTGGTCCTTCGCATAAATGCTTCTCAAGTGGATAGGAGTGTCCATCTTGACAAATCAGATTACCAAATTAAACAACCTAAGCCTATAGACCTAAACTAGAGACAAAATTTAAATACCGTGAGCTCTGATGATTTATCTACCAAATGGAAAAGGCTAATTGAAGATGAAAGAAGCAGAGATCATATATAAATAGTTGAATCTCTTGATTGTAATAATTACTTCTCTAATCATATCAATTCCTTTAAATATTTTTAAATCTTTTGTATATCTTTACAAATCTTTCCCATAAATGCACTAGTGTGTGAAATTGGAAACAACTATAAACCAGTACCAAGTTGGCAAGTACCACATTGGAAGTCATGGGGACATAGTGGATTGCAGTTAGTGACTAGACATATATTAAATGACCAACATTATCAATCATGACATTTGATATGTGTCTATTGAATCCAATTCCATTTTTGGCACTTTTTGGTGAATTATGTTCTCTTCAGAAAATTGGGCCAAAATAAAACTTTAGCCATTGATCTACGATCATCAAACGGTTTAAAATCATTGATGGATTTTAGGTACGTGTCACCCTTCACGTGTCAAAGAGACCACACTTTTTGATACATCGTGCAGATTTTGGACTCAATGTGATGTGATATGCCTTGTCTATTAATGGCAATGAATTCATGAAATCACCAATAAATATATATTTTTCCATAAATAACAAAATATTAGCCAAACAAATTAAATAATTTTCAAGCGGTGGATAAAAATCGCCAATACGCTTAAATAATTTTTCCTTTGGACTAAAAATTTTCACCCATACAATTATATATTTATTCCTTTAAACGAAAAACATTCGCCTCCTACAATATATATTTTCCCCCCATACCTCTGACCTGTTGTTTGCATCTCTCGTATCGTCGTCACCGCTTTAGTTTTTTGACGACCTACTTTTGCTCGTGAACCGCTCCTCTCTAGTGCTTGTATTGTGTTCGCCGATAGCTCTTCTAGGTGACCTCCCCATTCTCCACACTGCCTCATCGTCACTCTCACTGCACTATGTCACCTTCCGACTACAGCTTTTAGTTGGTCCTCCACCTCAGTGACTTTGTTCACAATTCCGTCAATAACAACCACACCTCCCGACAACCCCAATCGACAACAAGGCCCACCACCGGTCACATCACATCTTCCTGCTCGACCATCCTACATGTGACACTTGTCATTTGGTCCATGCAACAATAGCTCCCACCTTTGGGCCATGCAGGATGCCACATAGACTACCACATAGACTGACAACTCAGTGCCCAGTCGGTGCCACACACATGCCACATCAACATACGCAACCATACACGGTTTAACACATATCATAGTCGTACAATATAGTCAATGTGACACATCACCCTATCGTACGCCCTATTAGTGCGATGTCATTGTGTGGACAATTGAGTCAGTAGGTCCAATCAACTTGCCACATCATCATCTGTACTGCCATGTCAGATCACCATGTTATATTTCACATAGTGCCACATAGTCATCTATAATTGCCACATCAGATTTTGTATGGCTAGTCAGTTGCCACTTGTCACTTGACCATATTACCACATCATCAATTTGTATAGTATGGACTACCACACATACAACCATATTTTTTGGTGCAATGGCCATACAACCATTAAATTTAAAGTAGTGAATCATTGACGTTAGTACTACGTTCACATAATTTTTGAAAAAAATGACCCCTCACCGTTGAGATTTTTGATTTTGTAGTTCAAATTCAGAGGCTCATAACTTGATCATTTTGAGGCCTTTTTTAGTGCAATTTTTTTTTATTTGGGTTAATTTTTCATACGACCTCCTTTTTCAAGTGCCATTTTTTTAATGTACATAATTCTTCATTTTCTTTTGTGTGGTGCTATCAAATTTTCACCATTTTGAGTAGAAATATCACTTTAAGAAGTTGGTCGTTTTTGGCCTATTTGGCACATGTACTTGCTTGGATCTTAGTTTAGATCTTTTGCATTATTGGTTTAAGTCTACTATAGCCTATTTGAGGTAGTTGTAATGTTAATATTGGAAGCCCACTTTGACCTTCTTTGTAAGTGGCCCATTGTACACACACTAAGTATAAAGTGCTAGATAATCATTTTGGGGGGTTTCTCTGATTGATGAATTTGGTGGGGTGTCTTGTGTCATTGTGCCTTTTTTTAATCTTGTTATCTTTCATTTTGTTGTGATGGGTTCTCCTAAGTTTCCTCTTTTGACTCCACATAACTATGCTTCTTGGAAAATTGGTGCTTGGAGTAAGTTAATGGAAAAATGATTAACTCATTATATTGATGGATTTTTATGGCACCAGTTAATTTTAAAGTTGACCCTAATTCTCAAATGGAATGGATCACTAAAACTATTATGGCTCTTGGAATTTTGAAGAAATATGTATCAAAGGATCTCATCTTTCACATTAAAAAGTGTAAAACAGTTAAAGATGCTTGGGATATCTTTGGTAAATTGTATGGCCAAATTGATGAGATTAGGGACTACTAGCTTGACAATGATCTCAAAATGTTGGATCCCAAGAATTTTGATACAATCCAAGACTATGTCACTGAGACAAATGAGCTAAGAGCACAACTCAAGGATTATGGCATTGACAAGAAGGATGCATAGCTGGTCTACAATTTGTTAAGAAAGCTTCCATCAGAATATGCAACATTTGTTTCTAACTTCCAAACCCATCACTTGATAGTGGGTAGTTCTTTCAATATACCATCATTTGATGCATTCACAAAAATGTTGATGTTAGAGCAATCAAAGTTGATGAGCATGGGGATTCTCAAGTCTTCAAATTCCAAAGCTTTGGTGGCTAATCAAGTGAATCAAGGGAATCAAAGGAATCAAGGAAAGGGTTCCAACAAGAAGTAGAAGTAATTCAAGCCAAATAAACAACATGATATAGCATAATCATCCTCTCCACAACAAGGCAATACTTCATCCTCTTCTAAGAAGGGAAATACACCTAAGAAGGAGAGGCCAACTTGTTCATATTGCAATAAATTTGGTCATGATGATCATCATTGCCACTCAAAATGAATTGATGAGTTGACAAACATCATTAAGAAGAACAACATATATTTTCCATTTGCCTAAAAGAAGAAGGATTCATCTCCTTCCAGTTTCTCACAGTCAAAATGAAAAGGGCAAGCATTTGTGGCTAAAACAAGTTCTTCACAGTAGCCGATACTTGAGTTGGCTGCCTCTCATCACATGGGTTCTACAAGGGATCATTTTTCCTTATTGGAGCTATCCAAGGTACTTCACATTTTTATTGGTGATGATACACATGTGTAAGTTGAAGGGAAGGGTTCGGTTTCCATGGATGATGAAACTTTTGAGAATGTTCTATATGTTCCTAATTGGATCACCAACCTCCTTTCTATCTATAAAATCACCCACTTTAGAAATGGAAAGAAAGTTTAGTTTACACCTGATTCAGTTGTGGTAAAATAACTTGAGAATGATGCCTTGGTAGCAGTGGGACAATTCAATTACAACTCATGGCTTTATCCATTATCTCACTTTGTGCCTCGATCTCCTTCTATTTCCTTTCTCACTCATTCAAGTTCAAAAAGTAAGCTTTGGTATGAGCAGTTTGGACACCTCAACTATCGCTACCTTCAACAGCTAATATCTAAGGACATGGCCATAGGTCTAACTCAAATCAACTTTTTCAATGGTGTATGTTTAGGGTGTTCCATGGGCAAGCATCCCGAAGAGAATTTTGATAAGGTGGAGTGTTGCAGAGCTTTGGAAGTTCTTCACTTGGTTCATAGCGATGTAGCAGGCCCATTTCCAGTGACTTCATTAAGTAAGGCTTGTTATGTCCTCACCTTCATTGATGAATACTCCCGCTTCACTTGGGTCTACTTTCTTGTTCACAAGAGTGAAGTGTTTGACAAATTTGTATCCTTCGAGACTCATGTTAAGAAGCAATTAGGGAAGCTAGTCAAGATTCTTTGGACGAATACTAGAAGGGAATATGTGAGCAATATACTTGAGGAATTTTGTACTCTTGAGGGGATTGATCTTCAATATTTAGTTTCCTACACTCCACAATAGAATGGTGTTGTATAAGGGAAGAATAGAACCCTTAAGGAGATGGTTAGCTGCATGATTCATACTAATTCTCTTTGTCCAACTTTTTGGGCATAAGCTATTAGTTGTGCCACATGCATCCAAAATCGGGTTCCCCACAAGCCTTTGAATGTTATTACTCCTTTTGAGGCTTGGTGTGGTAGAAAAATGATTGTGAGACATTTCAAGGTCTTTGGGTGTCTAGCATGGGTTCACATTCCTCCATAGAAACACAAGGCATTGGAACCTCAAAGTAGGATTTGCATATTTATTGAATATCTTGAGGGTGTTAAGGCATATCGACTTATGGATCCTGAGACACATGAGATATTCATTGAGAGGAGTGTCACTTTGAGGAAACCTCACCTAGATTGACCTCACATCATCTTCTTCCTTCCTCTATAGTGGAAAGTGATGATAGTGACTTAGATAATGATTCTCCCTCAACTCTGACTCACAAGTGCACACCTCCACAAGGTCAACTTGTAGTTGAGAAAGATCATTTTTCATCTCCTCAAAGACCTCATTACGATTGATAGATTATTGAGTTACCAGGTTCTCTTGTTGGGGATCCTTTAGATACTTGAAGGACTTAGTCACAACACCAGGACCTTCCACATGCTTACATTTCTACCACTTTCGATCCACAATCCTTTCAAGAAGCATCAAGAGTTCCCAAGTGGGACTTAGCCATGGAGGAAGAGTATAGTTCCTTGATGAGGAACAACACATTGGAGTAAGTCCCTCTCCCTAAGGGGAGAAAGATGGTTCGATGTAAGTAAATATATCAGACTAAGTTTGCAGCAAATGGTAGTGTTGATAAATACAAAGCTTAGCCTATTGCGAAAGGTTTCTCATAAGTTCTTAGTGTTCACTATACTAAGACCTTTGCACTTGTAGATAATATGAACTCCATTCACTTGACACTTGTTATTGTCATAGCTCATGGTTGGGTTGTACATCAAATGGATGTGAAGAGTGCCTTTATTCACGGGGATCTCAAAGAGGAGATTTACATGGAGCAGCCGTAGGGATTCTTTCATGATTCTTCATTGGTTTGCATATTGAGGAATTCTATCTATGGCCTCAAGCAGGCCCCTAGGGCTTGGTATGCCAAGATGGATTCCTTTCTTCTCTCCCCAAGAGTCACCAGGTGTCATTCTAATCCAAATGTCTACATTTTGTGACATGATGGCTCTCTTGTGATACTTGTGTTCTATTTTGATGACTTGATCATTACGAGGATCACCACATCCATCATTTTCAATGTCAAATCTTCTTTGTAGGAGAGATTTTCTATGACTGACTTGGACCTTTTGCACTACTTTCTCAGGATTGAGATATTTTAGTGTTCTTCTGGGATTACACTCGTTCAGCCCAAGTATTCTCTTGATCTTCTAGCATGGTTCCACATGGCTAATTGTAAGCTTGAGCTGATTCCCTTTCTTTTAGGAGCCAAGATTGAGGATAAGTGTTCCACTCCACTTGTTGATGCCACATTGTATCATCAACTTGCTGGGGGTCTAATCTATTTGACTCACACATGCTCTAATATTTACTTTGCGGTTGGCATGGTTTCACGCTTTATGCAAGAACCACATGAGCTTCACTAGAAATCTTCCAAATGCATCTTGCACTACATATAGTGTACACATCACTTTGGGATTCACAATGCAGTAGGATCAAGACTTACCTTGGTTGATTACATAGACTTTGATTGGGATGGCGATCTTGATGATCGTAATTCCACTTCATGTTACAACTTTCATCTTGGTTTGGGTCCATTTGTTAGTAGTGAAAGAATCAACATGCCATTTCTCTTTTTTTGATTGAGGTTGAGTATTAATGATTGTTAATGCATCTATTGAGGTTATTTGGCTTCAACATATTCTCACAGAGTTTGGCTTCACCACTTCACAACCCACAGTCCTTCATTGTGACAATCAGAGTGTCATTCAGATCTCGAAGAACTTGGTTCAGCATCAGTGGACCAAACACATCGAGATCCACATGTACTACATCAAGGAGCTGATACAAGAGTAGGTCATTGATTTATAGTATTATCCTACAACAAAGCAAGTTGTAGACATCTTCACCAAACCCTTCACTGAGAGTAAGTTTCATCAGTTGTGAGTTCTCTTGGGGGTGTGGGATATTTCATCAAGGGGGGTTAGTTGACTTCTCCATTACTCTCTTATTGGGGGGCCTTTTCTTATCTCTCGAGGTTTTGTCCTTATTTGAGAGGTCTTTTGTATTTTCATCTCTTTTGGGGGGGAGTATTTTCTCATTGGGATTTCTCCCTTTCTCTGTTTGTGAGAGATTGCATTGCATTTGTTCATGGGTACCTAACATGGCCTCGTAGTCAGGACCCATCTTACATTGTTATCTTGAGTCTACATTCCCCTAAGTTGTAGTTAAGGGGGGCTGTTGGTGTAAATTATGCCTCATAATTATACTTTACTTAATTTGGCTTAGGATAATGCCTTTATTACAGTTTGCATATGAGACACTTAGGGAATTGCACATCTAGGGAACATGGTTGTAGGAGAAATACCACCTTTTGTGGTGTTATCTTGTTATCACATTCCACCTTTGGTGGGTGATCACCTTTAGTGGAATTATATATTATTTATATCATTGGGCCACATGTCATGATTGTGTTCTCTCATTTCCCTATGGAATTTCCTTTATAAGAAGGCTCATGTTCATTGTATAGTTGATCAATTTTTGTATCTTGATGAGAATACAAATTTTTTTTTCTATCTTTGTCTCTCTTGTGTTTGTCTTATTCATTGGCCTCTAGATCTTGGGTTTCCATAGGCAACTTCTCACACCCACTCACAATAAATAATATGCCAAGGAAATCATTTAGCTATTCTTGTAGTCCAAGAGCCCATGTGAAGATATGAAAGCACAACCTAATGCAACAAAAATGTAAGTAGTAAATGAACTTCAATTGGAATATCAACACATGCCTGCACTAAATAATGATGTTCTTGATACATTAGAAAAATTTACTTGGGAAGAAATAAGAAATCACATTGGGCAAAAAATAAGGTTTGTGAAAATAGTGTTGTGATTGAATATAATTGAGAAAATGAAGGCTCTAGTATAGTGGTGGGTAGTGAAGAAGAGAGAGGTAATGACAACTCATGAACATGAACTTCCTCAAGGGATATGTTTCAATGATCAAGCAATTTTTTTTCTACCCCAACCATTGGAAAATAAATGTATGGATGAAGAGAAAGATATGTGCATGATATAAAAACTAGGTAAATCAATTCATGGAACTAATTATATGAGGTACTCACATGTTTATGACATCAAGGATGAAAAATAAACTAGTTCCTTGTTGGATGTTTTACCCTAATTTGTTCCTATAACTAATAATGAATTAACTATGATTTTTTTGCAAGAGAATGGCATAGACATATATGTACATCGTGCTGAGATCATTAAAATAAATTCCAATATAGTAATTGTTTTTTAGTTTGGAGTATCCACATTGGAGGACTCTAAGGATGATGATAATGTGGATGAATATAAGAACCTTTTTATTTGGTTTAGCACTTATTGTTGAGTAACACCATGAGTTTCATAAGGAAGATCACCATTTAGCTCAACCTGATAGTGTGCCAAAGTTTCATTTTTTTTAGTTTGATCTTAGGGAGATAGTTTTTCTTTGCTCATATCAACAGTGTAATTAGGAATAATTTTATTTTCCATGTGAATTAGAGATAAATTTGTTTTGGTGTCAATTTGAATATGAAGGTCAGTGGATATGGTAGCTATTTGTTCACGTGTGAGGAAGTTTGGTTCATCCCCTGAGTATAATTTAATTTTATTGTTGTTGACTTGGTTTACTTTTTTCCCCTACTATTGTGTGCATGCATGGTATGTTATAGAGTAATACCAACACCTATTATTTATGGTTTCCCTATAGTGTTGATGCTAAAGGTGAGATTTCCATCCACTATTTGAGAGGTATTGACAAGTTGGTGCATGTAGTCATAGTGCCACATTTGATGCAGATGGGTAATAATGAAAATATTGGTTTGAGGGAGAGAAAATGCTTTAGTAGGCTTGTATTTGATAGATGCAAGTAGATGAATCAATGTGTTCATGGCCATGTGCAATGGGTATATCACATGATATGACTTGCATAGAGTGGTAAGTTTTGTGCAACCATATATTAAGAATTTTGTGCCTTTATATCATTGGATGTAGGTTTTTTTTATCCTTGAAATATTGTATCTTTTCTTGTATATATGTCTTGGTTTTGTCAAAAGTCAGTCCTAGTTATTCTTTTTCCTAATTTTGGTTTGCACAGATGTCCTCAATTAGAGCCAATGTTGGTACCTCAAATGTTGTGTCCCATCTTGTGTTACTTTACTCCTATAGTCTACTCTTTAGGGTTGTGTGTTATCAAAATTTAAATCCATTGTTGTTTTTTTTGCATTACTATCACAACGGGCCAATTTTGTTGCCTGACTATGATAGGATCTTTCACATGAGCCTAATTCTTATGGTGCATCTAGATCAAGGCCAATGACTTGCTATATCTTGTAGAGGGTTATAATTTTGTATTAGATTATATTTAATAGTATTGGATATCTAAAACATAATGAATGATAAAATACCTTTGTGATAATCCACACCTTGGTCCAAGAAAATTCCCTTTTTGAGTTTAGTGGTGGTTGGTTTAAATTTAGGGAAGAAAATCATGACACCCATATCAAATTTATACCCTTCTTTAATAGGCTACCTTCATGGAAGCAATTTTAGCAAAACATTTGAGCGATTTTATCTTGTTCCTTGCACTCAAGCCCATGACTCATTAATGCAAGAGCATGGAATAGGTTAGAGAAATTATTTGTATGCCTCAAGTGGTGGTCAAGTCTAATTTGTAGATAATATATATAATTTGGACATAGAAAGAGGCTATGATTAGGGTTTATTTTGTTGTTGTATGACTCGGTAAGAGAATTGGACAACTCATTTTTGTGAATATATTGGCTAGGAACTTACATTTTGAGGAGGATGATTTTTTTTGTTATGGGTGAAGGAACATAGCATAGAAGAATTCATGTTGGAAAGCCAAATGGTTCATAGTTCCTGATTTGAGTATAGATAGTTTTGTATTAAAATGATTTGGTTTTATCTAAAATGCATTATAAGCATGTGAATAATATGGAAAGGATGATTAATGGAATATTCGACCTTGATTGAGTGTCTTTTTATGGATAGTGAATTATTTTTTATGTGTTTCTGATTAGTTAGCTAGCTAAACGACTGCAAAATTCTTGTAAAGATTTTACAAGATATATTTTTAGAACAAATAAAGGAAATTTATGGGTATGTGTGTGGGTTACTAATTAGAATAATTTAATAGTTTACAAATAAATCTATGGTTTTATGGATGCATGTGTAGAGCTTAAATTGTTTTTGCATTATGGAAAGCCTTGTATTTTGTGGTGTGTTGATTAATGTATTACCTTAGTTATAGCTAATTCATGTTTGATTAGAATCATAGACTCTATTTCCCAATTGGATAAATGAACCAATCTATTACTATTTTTTTCTTCCCACCATCCTCAACATATTCTAAATACATGAATTTAAATGTCTTTCAAGTTTCATTAGTTTCATGTGTTCCTATTGCCATGTTTGAATAATTATAACATCTAATGGGTAGTCAAACAACACATTATCATACACCTCTAGATATGAAAGACTTAATATTTAATAAAGTGCTAAACTTTACATGTCGAAACCAACATATAGATATATTGTTGCAGTATCGTAAGTTACACCTCGTGTAATTCTATGCTACATAAGTGCCTTTTCTTTATGATAATTGGAGAACTCCTTGACCACTTTGTCCTTTTGTTAGTCTCACTAGCCCCATCAACCTTCACCTTGTCCTTTTCCTAACCATATTGATTGTTTGACTCATATACACTAGCATGTTGTAGAGACATCTGTGCACCATGCTTGCATTCTACGAATTTGATAGCTTGAAGGTGGTCATTTGAGCATTACACATGTGCTTGGAAGATGCCTGTAATGTCTCTGCAAGAGACCATTGGCATGTGCCTTATTCCAACATGCATATCTTCTCCTTTCAAGCTCATTTTTTAGGCTCTGGTCATCCATTCCATTTCTGGGGCTATGATTTTGATCTCACTACTATTTTCTTACATCTATGATTGTCTAGAAGCTCTCTTTGGTTGCATATTGGGTTCTCTCACATTACCACCATCATTGTGCTTCAAAGAAGATCAATTACTTCTTCTTCTTCATCTGGAAAACCTTTCGAATTGGGTGTAAAGGGAGTTTTCTTCTTCCTCTTTCCTTTACTATCTCCATAGCATATTTTCTATTATCTTTGTTATATCATTTATTTATTGTTTTCCATTATCTTTCTATCTATCTTGTTTGTTGATGGAGGTGGAAACACCAAAATGAGGGCTTGACTATGGCATGCCTCTAAAACATAGCCACAACCTTTCGTCTTCGCTCACTTTGTGTGCAGGTTGTCGAGTTGATTTGAGGAGCTAGCTAGAGGCTTAAACCGTGGACCAGTTGTGAGGCCTTTCTTCTTTCCTTTTCTTGTTATTTCATGGTTAGTCATACTTTCCTTTTGCACTATTAGCTACTTTGTTTCAATCATTTAGACATGTTTCCATGACAGTCCATCATCTATACAAACTCTGTGACTCTATTCATATGAGACACCAGTGCGTCACATTGTCATCTAAGACCCACACGTGCGTCCTTAAACAAAGTGTCATAGAGTTGAATTAGAATACCTCTGTAACATGTTCAATTTCATCTAAGGGGTACCAAATAGTCACACACTTTTTACTACATCCCGAGTGGAGAGGTTGAATAGTGAGTCCCCGATTGGTGTTCACTTGCCTATTGGAGTGGTTCACTTTTTCCCCTCTACATTTTTGGTGGACTTGACATGAACCCACCTTGCATATATTTAGAGTAGCTTCATCTCCTATTTATTTCATTTGTCTTCTCTTTTATTTCTACATCATCAAACCTCAAGTCAAGTGGTGGCTTCTTTTTCAACATGGTCACTATCACTCCTATCTTGCCCCCTAGCCAACAAATGCAAAGAAAGGAAATATCATTCACTCTTTTGGAAATTCCATATAGTGGAGAAATTACTCCATTATACATCCCAGTCAAGATCAATAATTACACTATTACAGGTGTGATGGTGGATCCCACATGCTGATTTGATGTCATCATAGAGGAAGCTTTGTTTATTAATGGCTGGTAGAGGGTGAGGTACAATGAGTGTTGTGTCTTTGTTTGAACACACAATGGGCTTTCTGTTCTGTCACTCAAGAATACCACTTTGACGGTCCTTGAATTGGACCTATTCTAGGTTAAGCTAGGTATCTCTTGGCTAATCACCATGGAAGCAGTCCCTTTAGTAGTTCACAAATGTTTGAAATTTCCTCACGAAGACACAATGTAGGACACTGGATTCTAGCAATTGAATGCTCATGAAGGTTTTACCTTAGACCATTTTGGCCTGCTTTGGTTAGGCCCATGACTCCCCGTGGTGATTTTCTATATAAAGAATATCATAAATACAAGATGGGAGAATTGGCCTCTTCATTAGCTCAACTTGCAGTTTCCTTGCCTCCTCCTACACCTATAATTTCCCCATGCATTCTTGTGCTTATGCAAGTAGTACCTTATGCTCCTTCATTAGGAGATAAGGTTAAACCTCCTCCTTAGGGTAGGCCTCCTTGTCCACCTAGGACCATGTAGTCCCAAGTGGTGTCTTTTATTCATGTGTCTGTACCTAGTATAAACAAAGTAAAGGCACTCGTGCTGTCATAGTTTACATCTTGCACTCCCTTTGAGCTTCGTATCCTAACATCCCTCATCCTGCTTGGTATGGAAATGGTAGACATTCAACTTGTGCTCATTCATCTCCATTGGCTCCCATGTCATAACCTCTAAAGGTTTCCCCTATTCCTCCAACTTCTCCTTGAGAAAAACTAGGAAGGGCACCTGTGGTGGGAATGTGAGGCTTATATAAGCTACACTTCCTGCTTCATCAGTTGGGCCTTCTCCTTCACTGGATCTGGCACTAGAGGCCTCTCCTATGGTGCATAATGCTGCTAAGACTCCCTAGACTTCTTCTCTTGGATCCCATATACACTGAAATTAGCAAGCATATGAGAGTAAGTGTCATCGATGCATGATGACTCGTGAGTGTGAAGCTGCTACGAGTGGCGTGAGTGGGCCGATGGTGTTTTTCCTTTCTATTTCCGTGCCTACTTCTAAGACTATTAATCTTTCTCCTTCTTCATCTTTTTTTCTGTTTCCATCCACTCTAGGAACTATTGACAAGCCTCATCCTAAATGGGTGCAGGTTTTCATTGCTCCTTCCTTGGAGCCTCCCTTGATCAATTCCTTGCCAGATGTTCCTCCTTTCTCTCAACCTGTGAAGATGCTCCACACTTAGGTGGTGCCTAATGTATCCCTATCTACTTCGTCGGTTTCACAACCACCTCTGCATTAGAGATTTCCTAGGGTAATTAAACCCTCTATAGTGGATCAAAGGTTTCCACATAAATTGAAGCAAAAGTTTGAGCATGGCCCTGTGCCTAAGTTTCGCCATCAAAAATCAATTTTGACACCTTCATTTTTTGTGCCTTTCCCTATTTTGGTTTATTTTTCTATGTCTACCTCTATATGCTTATTGGGGAGGTTTCACATTCTCCAAAGTTTGTTTAAGCCCCTCTATCAGAGGTTGGCAATGCAACTCCTTCTCCACCACCTTGGGTTGAGTCACCCGCCTCTTTCGATGAAAGGTGTCTATTTGACTCCCTAGAGGATATCCTGACACTATCAATGGTCTTTATACAATCATTTAGCCTCTCCTCCTATGGGATTTTGGATGAAAATGTGGAAGTTTATTTGTCCCTAGCCCTTGCTGCTAGTGTTGCACTAGGTGCTCCCCTTGCAGGTTTCCCCCTTCAGTCCTAACCTCCCTGCCCATATGATCAATATTGGGAGGACAATGACCTATTGGTGGATGAACTGTAGGTCAACACCTCCCTCTCTTTATCTTGTGTATTAGAACATGTCTTCTTGTGTTCCCCTATACTTTGCTTTCTATGTGTGTTCCCTCCTAGAGGACCCAAGTTACCCCATTAGTACTTGGAAATGAGAGGTTATATGTCTTTATATGTTACATGCTCTCCTAGAGGACCCAAGTCACTTCTAGGTGCTTGGAAATAAGGGATTTTCTATCACAATCTTCTTCTCTTCATTAATCACCTTTCTTCTATCTGTTGTATCTTTGTTTTTTACATCGGGGACGATGCAAAGAATTGGGGGCATTTATGCTCTCTTCCATGTTGAACCCATTTTTATTTTATCTTTATCTTCATGTGCCTTCTTCATATGATATGTAAAGTTTGGTACCATGATGAAACACCCATATGCAACCATATATTATCTTTTTCTCACTGTTATGGGCTTTGACGTCGAATCTACGTTTTCCCCTGTGCTCGTGTTTTTTTAATGTTGTGGGTGCTATGTGTCATCTATTGCAAAGTGGCATTACATGAAAACATATTTTTATGTTGACATGACACAACATATCTTCTCCTTATAATGACATGTACTCCACATATACCATTCTAAGGGGCCTCCTATGCTTTCATAATTTTGCATTTTTGTATGATCATATCTGCATCTTGCATTATCTTATTTGCCTATTAGTGGGGGAAAAACCACTCGATCTATTATCTTATTTTCCTAATAGTGGGGGAACAATCCACTTTATCTAAGGTCTCCCCATCATATGGCCATCTAACATAATTTTCTACCCATATCGACGAAATCCAATATCTTGTTTGCATATTAGTAGGGGCCAATACACTTGATCTAAGATTTCCCTATCATATGGCTATCTAGCACAACGTGCTACCCATACCAAAAAAATCTATATAAATATTATCTCATTTTCCTTGGTGGGGGGCCAAACCATTGGATCTTATTGCCTTTTGTGGGGGCCAATCCACTCTATCCAAAATTGCCCTATTGTATGGCTATCTAGCACAACGTGCTACCCATATTAGCAAAGTCCATTTATCTTTTATCATTATCTATTATCTCAATGCCTATCGTATCATATTATATGCTTTTTCATCTAACATGTTTGTCTTTTGCTAACATGTTTTTGGTGGAACAAACCAACATCTCTTCAAAGATTCAGGACTCTTCTCTGGGGGCATCTCCACATGGGTAGTGAATTTTTCTTCCCCTTTGAATATTGGTAATTTTTACTTTAGCTTGAATTCTGATAATAATAATATACTCGCTAAAGTGTGGTGAAATGTAGTGTTGTAAATTACACCTCGTGTAATTCTACGCTACATAAGCACCTTCACTTTATGCTGATTAGAGAACACCTTGACCACTTTGTCCTATTGTCCATCCCACTAGCTCCATCAACCTCTACCTTGTCCTTTTCCCGACCATATTGACTGTTTGACTCAGACACTAGTACGCCACAGAGATGTCTGGGTGCTTGCATCCCACAAATTTGACAGCCTGAAGGTGGCCATTTGAGTGTTATGACTACACTTGGAAGATGCATGTAATGTCTCTGCAAGCGACTACCAACATCCACCTTCATCCAGCATGCATTTATTCTCTTTCTAAGCTAATTTTTCAAGCTCCGGTCATTCATTCCATCTTTGGGGATGTGATTTTGATCTCACTACTATTTTCTTGCATCTACGATCACCTAGAAGCTCTCTTTGGTTACATACTCGGCTCTCTCACATTACCACCATCATTGTGCTTCGAAGAAATCAATTCTTTTTTCTTCTTCATCCAACAAACCTTTCATGTTGGGTGTGGAAGGGGAGTTTTCTTCTTCCTCTTTCCTTTACTATCTACATAGCATATTATCAATTATATTTGTTATATCACTTATCTATTATTTTCCATTATCTTTCTATCTATCTTGGTTTTCCGTGGAGGTGGAAACTCCAAAATAGGGATCTAACTATGGTAGGCCTCTAAAACAAAATGAAAACCTTTTGTCTTCACTCACTTTGTGTGCAGGTTGCCAAGTTGATTTGAGGAGATAGCTAGAGGTTTCAAGCATGGACTAGTTGTGAGGATTTTCTTCTTTTATTCTCTTGTTATTTCATTGTTAGTCGTATTTTCCTTTCACAATGTTATTTACTTCATTTCAATCATTTAGACACGTTTTCGTCATAGTCCATCCTTTGTAAGGATTCTCTGACTTTGTCTGTATGGGATGCTAGCACGTCGTGTTGTTGTCTAAGACCTGCACATATGTCCTTAGACAGAGTGTCATAGAGTTGTGTCTGAAGACCTCTATGACACGTTCAATGTCATCGAAGGGGTACCAAATAGTAACACACTTTGTACCACATATTGAGTGGAGAGGTTGAATAGTGAGTCCCGAACTGGTTTTCACCCACCTATATAGTGGTTCACTTTCCCCCTTCTACAATTGTGATACAAGTATTGGGATACACTATGTAGTGGGTATGATTTGTTATAGGGAAGTATTCATTATTTCAATCATTGATATAGAACCTCAGAGAGACCCCCTTGGTCTTGCAAAGCCAAAAGTGAAATTGGTCCTTAGTTGCCCAAGTCGAAGGCAATTTTGTGGTTATTTTCTTATGTTTGACACTCCTGATACTCAAGAGATTGGAGAAATTAGATTTACACAATCCATGCAAAAAATATTTGTGTTGTTTCTAGAATCAAATATGTGAGATTCTTTTACATCAATGTTTTAGGTCACATGAGTTGCATGCTCCATAATCAAGATTTAAAAAGAGAGTTAAAATAGAAAATTGAAGAATTATCAAACCTTAGGGATTTGAGGTCTATACCTGAAATCACCAAGAAAAATGATAAAAATAATTTTTAGTAGAAACATTGTAAAACCCTAATTTACAACATTGTAACACCTTTAAAATTCATGGTTGGTGATGAATGTCACTCAAAATGTGCATCCATATTGATGGAGGACATTTTTATTAATCTTTGGTAGCTGGGTGATCTTCGATATTGATGGCAATATCTAGGAGGTAAACATTGGGAATTCAAATTTTCTAATGTAATACACATTGAAAAATTATGCCTCAAGCATCAACAAGCCTTTGCAACAATTAAAATAATCATCTCATACTTTATTATACCTTTGGATGATAAGGATTTAATATTGTCCAACCTCCAAAAAACTAAAGCATAGTTGTGTAAGTATTAGGTCATCAAGCCGTCATTTTTTAATATATATTGAACATCAAGCTGTCATTTTTTTTTTGAAATACATACCTATTAGACCAAGGGCATGAGCACACCCACTGTTAAATTCTGTGAGAAGCAAGAATTGAGCCAGGATCTGATGTCGGTCATAGATCACATGCAACTCCAAGCAACGGATGATCGAAGATCAAAATAGCTGAATGAAGATAAATCTGATATGAGAGAAAAATAGAGATAAAGAAGAGAATTTAGAGAAGACTCTCACCGAGCTATCACTTAACTTGTGAAGGTGAGAGTATATTGCTTATTATATAGAAAAATAATAGCATATACAACCAAGAGGTGCATTAACTCCCACCTCCATAAAAAGTGGGAGGTTTTACCTACTACCCCATAAAAGGTGGGAGGTTTTTACCTACTTGGTAAATGCCAAAACATGTGGCATAACCTCCTTACATGAAAACAAAAAAGGAGTTATAAGAGGTGGCACATAAGGCCAAAAGAGGGTGAGAAACCCAACTACCCCATAACCCACTTAGGAAATGACAAAATAGTGGTTATGAGAGGTGGCACAACAAGCCAAAAGAGGGTGTGTAACTCAACTACCCATGTGAGGTGGAGAGTTACACATGTAGCTAATGTATTCCGCCACGTGTCCTCATATTAACCACACCTAATAACCTAAGCAAGCTTAATAATATATGTGTAGGAAAAATAAATACCCCCTAACATAAGGAAAATAAAAAAACCTACACTAACACCCACCTCTAATATCTGGACAAAGCACTTTATAATAGAACATTGGGCCTCTATTGAACAACCTACCAATAGGGTGGGAGGATATGATACTTTGATAATATAAATGTATGAGGACACTAGCAGAAGAAAGGTAGACTGTTTGACTATCAGGGATTGACGGAAAGGGATGTCAAGAAGAAAAAAGAAAAAGGTACAAAAGATTCAGAAGAATTTGGAGTGGATTAAGAGAAATATTGAAGAATCAAACATTTTGGGAATGCAAGACTGAAATGACAAGTCTAAAGGGAATGAAGGGATCAAGAATTCCAACAAGCTAAGGATTGGAGAGTCAAGGTATCAAGGAATCTATGGAACATGTACCAAGGGATGAATGGATGAGGAAGTCTAAAAATTTTATTGGTAAAGGTCCTATGATTTAAAATAATTTTAGGCTTCATGGACTGGGAATGTCAAGAAATAACAATAAAGTAAGAGGAACATTGATAGTTTGACAAAACAAGACTTATCTACATTTAGGTTTTGAACTTCAACGATCAGACAAATAGATGAATGGGGTGAGAGAAAGGGAGACCCTAATAGTCTAAAAAGCTGACAAATTACACTAAGACAAGAATACACTTTGGACTTCAAAAATTGAGGATTTTTAAAAGTGGAAAGAGTGTAAAGGAAACATTGACAGTCCAAAGGTATGATAAACTCAACTCTTAGGAAAAAATACAAGGTTTTTAGGAGGGGTTTCAAGAGTGATAGGAAATATGTGTTAGGATGGATACATCTAAAATATGTGTTAGGAGGGGTTTGAATAACCCCAAAACTATAAAATCTAGAAAAACAAAGATAAATTTTGATTTTTTAACATGAGTATTTGTTTAAAGCATGAAAAGGAGGATTAATAGAACACCTAGTGGCATAATTCCAAGTATGAATAGATCATTTATATCTATTATTGATGTAGAGAATGGATTAAAACATCTCCAAGTACCAATTAAAGCACTCACCATAGACCTTGGTCATGATTCAATGATAGATTATTCACAATTAGCCCTCTTTCCTAATAGCCCTCCAAATAGAATTGTTAGGGCTTAAATTTCACCAAAGAATTCATAAAGTAAATATAAAAGAATATTAGGATACCCAATTGGCCATTCATAAACATATGTTAAAATGAGATAGGGTTGTTTTGGAAAGTGTGGGTCTAAAATTGACTGTCCCGTTTTGAGACTAGGCCCAATTAGGCCACTTTTATTCAACACCTACCCTCTAAACACTCTCCCAAACAAAATTATTTACTCCAATAGCCTAGGAAGGGTTAAAATAAACAAAATCCACAACTTTTATCAGTAGGTACTCTCGCAAATTCGCCCAACACACCGAATCTCACCTTTTTGTTCTTCTAGGTTTGTATACAATGAGGGTTTATTGCAAATACTATATCCACACCTTTCCAAAATCTACCAATAGCTCAAAAATATTCTATTAGGCCTGAAAATTCTTAAAAAACCATTATATATCAAATCCCAATAAAATTTGTTCAAAACCAACCGTTCACACCTTCTTTGTTTGCTTGAAAACTAATAAAACTCCACCTAGGGCTTCCTCAAACGTGATCAAAACACCACTGTATCACTTTGAAACACCAATATATTTTAGATAATCCCAAAATCCTTCGATACTCTAATTTTTTAGATTTTTCAACAGTGGCTTATGCCTCAAACGGTCAAATGGGTCTACAAACCCTTCAAACCTTTAGTTTAATAGGCCGGCTTCACAAAAATGGCCATAACTTGGTCTAAATTCCATGAAATACTACCAAAATTGTTGCAAATGAAAGAAGACTTGAATCTCTATCAGTTCCAATTGGTTTAATTCCATTATCGGGCCGTTCATGGCCATACAAATCACTACAACTCAAAAAAATTACAAAAAAATGATAGGAAACATGGACCACTTTATTAATTTAATCAAATCACACTTTCCTCATGGTTTTTGAGGCTATTTAAACATAATACAACTGAATCACTATTTCCTATAAGTCCATTTCAAATATATGACCGTTCATATTCTTTATAAAGCCAAAATTGCCAACATTGCATAGCAACTTTTACATCCTTTGATAACTTTTTACAAAACATCATTAAAGGACCCCACTTGACTCAAAAACATTATAAATGGTCTCAATATACATTATTAAACTCAAAAGACTCAAAACACCTAAAATCTAACACTAGACCCCCCTGAATTGTAAAAGGTGACCTTGGTGCTCCTGCAGGTCACTTATATTGGTTACAAACCTACACGAATCCAAAGAAAAATGTATATATTTAAAGTGTAAGAGGGAAAAAATGAGACAAATAAATGAAGTGCCATCAACACCTAGGAATGTATTGTTTGTGTGTACAAGTGGATGTTAGGCTTGTCTGTATTAACCTATCCTATTTTTTGTCAACTCTAGACCATTTGGTTGTACTGATAGTGAATGCATTCATAAAGAATGACTCTAAAGTGTTTAGTGTAAAATTTCCAATAGCCATATTATTTTGTTCCACATCTCATGGAACCAAAACAATAGCATGAACATGTTGGGGTGGACATGTGAATTCTATTAGAGGATTTGTTGCACTCGCTATGTCTCTTGGTCATTCTAAACTCTATTATACTGAGAGAGTCTCCAAAGAGACCTAAGGGAAAAAAATGATCAAACATTGACACAGTGATTCTTATAATTTTTAGCACCTAGGAATGTTTGATTTGTGCCTAGAAGTGGTTGTTGGGACCATCTACAATATACAATCATAATTTTTGTCAACTCCAAACCATTTGAGCATGCCAACAGTGGATTCATTCTCGGAAAATTATGCTAGAGGATTTGTTTCATTCACTAAGTCTCTTTATCCTTCCAAGCTACATTGTACCAAATGAGTCTTTTAAGAGCGCTAGGACATTTTGTGTCGCTCAACCATTAGTGGATTAGTGTTTTATGAACCTGATGTAATGTTTCATGACAAATGCATCACTTATAATTTGTGTTGCAACGAATGGTTTACTCATAACTCAATCATTGAAAGTAGATAATTTTGGAGTCTATAGTAAAATGTTTTTTTAGTTACTAACATATTATTCAAAACCCGATAAATCGAAAAAAATATTCACAATGTACTATGTTAGACTATGTAATTTTTTTTGTTAAACTAAGTAGAAATAGGGTTGAGTGTGCACATATCATCCACACATAAAAGTGGCTTCCAAATACATTCCTAAGAGAAGATCGACCTCTAATCATATAAAAGATGGAATAACCACATCAATACATGGATTACCAGTCATTTACACACGATGAATCATTAGCATCATCGATGCATACACCCCTAGACCTATCAAACACATCGGTTATCAAGAAAATATATGAGGATTTTAATAATGCCAATTCTATGCAAAGGTGGAATCATAATATTACCAATGAGGCAACCATAAACAAGTTAGATGGGACAAACCAATCAAAGAACTGTAAAATCACATGCACACATTCAATATGCAAATATACTAGATAAATAAGGAAAAGAGTCTTAACCAAGAAAGGTTTACCTTAGAGGAAATACATTCCTTGATTGTGGCATACTCATGGTAATCACACCCATCTCATGAAATGTTTGTACAAAAGAAATAAATAAGGGATATGCACTTATCAACCAATGCATGAAAATATGGATGAAGACACATGAAGGTGTGTGACATGGAATGAGATCCAAACAAGGCATACACATACAATCCATTTTCATAGTTAAGCACAAGTAAGCTCTTCTCACAACCCTAATATCTTATACAACTTGACCAAAATTTTAAACATCAAATATTGATAATACAAGAATACCATTTTAAATATAAAGGCCTCAAAAATACACTTTTTAATTCACAAACAACTTTCATATATATATATATATATATATATATATATATATATATATAGCATTATTATAATAATTCAAAATTTCCAAGAAAATCCAGCAATAAACTCAACAATAGTTCCTCTCATGAAACAAATTAAAATTAATCTAGGGATCCTTCTCATGAAATAAACTCCATGTAATGTTACCATATCCTCTGTCTATTATGGGAATGCCCATAATACAAAAATAAAGAAAAATAAAGTAAAAGGAGGGTGAAGGCAAGACCCTTACCTTTAATTGTACTCATTAAGAATAACAATCTTTAACTTGCCTTTAACTCAATGATGGTGGATTCATTGTCATCATAACCTCATCATACTCATAACGCAATCATGGTCTAAGTAGAATATAGAAAATGTTGTTTCCAACCTCATATGTAAATATAAGTATTCAAATCTTGTGTGAAATGCACCCACATTTAAATATTAAAAAAAGTTAAGCAAAATAAACATCAACTACAACTAACTTAACATTTTTTCTAAGAAATATACCAAAATATTTGATCACTACTTAGAATGATATCTTAGATGTCACCTTAGGGATTATATTTAATGTCTCCACAATGAAATAAAAATGTTATAACCATTGATCTCAATTACTTGAATACAATAAATTTGTGCTTCAAAAAATATACATATATGTAAAATTGAATTGTTAAGAAAAATAAAATTTGACATAATTTTAACTCAACAATAGTGGATGTATTTCCATCATAACCTTGTCATAATCATAACACAATCATGGTCTAGGTAGAATGGAAAAAATGTTGTTTTTAATCTTATATGTAAATTTACATACTCCAACCTTGTGTGAAATACACCTACATTGAAATATTAAAAAAATGTTTAAAAAAAAAAACATAAACTACACCTAACTTAACATTTGTTCTAAGAGAAATATGATGGAAAATTAATAATCACTACTTATAATTCTATCTTAGATGTCACCATAGGATTTATATTAAATGTCACCGCAATGAAATTAAAATGCTATAACCATTGATCTCATTTACTTGAATATAACAACTTTATTCCTTAAACCACCTACATTTATATATTAAAATATTATCAAGAAAAATAAAATTTGACTTGCTTTTAACTCAACAATGGTAAAGTATAGTAGACTTGGACAATAAAAAACATGCATCATTACTAAATAAAAAATAGTTTCAATAAAACAATTCAAAAAAATAGAAAAAACAAGAATCCCATCGAGTATTGTTATACTTATCTCATCTGAAAATTAAGATGCTACTCAAGCCTTCCCGAGGGATCATTTGTTACCTTAAAGAATTGACCCCATTAGGAACTGAATCAACACTTAAAGAAGTTTTGGGAATAGCCGTCGACACTAATGGAGGTTCTTGGAACTAGCAAAACTTTTACTGGCCATAACTTGGTCATTTAACTCCAAATTTCCCCAAATTTAATAATAGATAGTTATTTGGCTATTTTACAAGATGCAAGGTTCAACCAAATAATAAACTTAGTGAATTCTCTAGATTATAATTTTTGAGGAATTGACTAAGGATATGAGAGGGGAACACACAACTAATAAAATATTTTAATATAGTGACCTTAATGGAATTTATTGGATTGGCTATTATCATAGGATACACAACCTAAGGGATAGAATGAGGGAAAAATTATACAATCAAAAGTGAGGTGCTTGTTGAACACCACCATATTGCTAAGAGGGAGGGCAGGAGGGAGAGGGGGTGGGGTGAATCAGCAAATACTAAATCTTGATCAGATTTAACTTCTTACTTTATCATTTACTTTATGAGCATGAAAACAGATAACTGAAACCATCAAATGAAACATACATGAACACCAAGATTTTACATGGAAAACCCAAACTAGGAAAAGCCACGATGAGAAGAAAACTCATGATATATATATGTATGTACATATGTGTGTATGTGTGTATGTATATGTATATGTATATGTATATGTATATATATCTATATATTATATGTATATATGTATGTGTGTGTGTGCATATGTATATGTATATGTGCATGTGTGTATATATACATATTGTCGTGCTCTGTGAAGTGTACATGTACCTGCAAACACAATGCACTCAATAAATCATTACAAGCATGGTTAGAAGATTTAAATCAAAGAAAGACAAAACCATAGCTAATCGACTTATTGCCTCCTCGTAACTGCGAGTATGAAAATGCTCTCATATCTAATTATGCATATTCCAGTGACTTGACTACACTTAGATGGAGGATTTGAATGATGCAAATGCATGATCTAGCAATAATAGCATGATTAAGCTATATGATAAGCAAATTAAGCTAATATTTATGCTAAAATGAGCATGATAACATTGCTAAGATGATAAACTATAAGCTAGATGCCTATAGTAACAATGCAAAAGATGAGAATGAGATGGGATGCAATCATGATATGAAATTGGGACATGAAATTGGGACCAATATTGCTCCAAAATGAGGTCTATTTATAGGATTTCCCAAGGCTAGGGGTGATGTGGCAAGAATCAACGGTCAAGATTGATCTGAACATATCAATAGTTAAATTGGAGGAGGATGGTAAAGGGGGTTCGATTAAAGGGAACATTTGTCATCTCTATGGTGACAAGTGTCAAGAGGCTTTTAGAAGAGGTGGGATGAAAGGGAACACTTAGTGACAAGTGTCACAAGGGTTCTAGAAGATGTTGGATGAAAGGTGACATTGTGGGTAGGTAGAATGGGCTAGGTTTAGGAGTGGTAGAAGTTAGGAGAATTTGAATTTAAAAATTCAAATAATAGGAAAAGGCTAATTAATCTCAACAACTCATGAATTTGTTTTGTTTTAATTAATTAGGATTTAGAAGAAATGAATTTGAGGGGGAATTAATTAATTAATCAAAGGGGATGAAATGAAGTGAACTTATTAAATAAATCCTTAGATTTATTAATAAGTAGATGAAAAGGGAAATTTAATCAAATTGTTTAGTGAATTCAATTAAATTGGGGAGGAGGATTAATTCAATAATTGCTTATTCAATTAATTATCTTCAGACCATTTTTAGGTGTATACACATATATATACATGTGCATATAAACATACATATACATACATACATACATATCTTATTACATAGTTAATGCTAAAGGCCAAGGAGCTCAGTACTCCAAAAGTTGACTTGCAGGCTAAGGCACACAACCTTAGGGAAATATATAGTAATTAATTGTACACACTAAGGATCACATCTTTAGGTAAATAAACAATTATTATAAAATAACAACATCAACAAAATTAAGTTGTAGACAATGTCTGCCTTGCCAATTACGATAATAACTAGACTTGAAGCCTTAACTCAGGGATTGGACATCCATTTTGAATAGCTATCATTCCTATGTCTAAGGTTCATTTACTTGTCAACCCAGGGATGTATTACTTGGAATGGGCCAACACTGTTTGTGCACTAAGTTCCAGTGAAAGCCATTCTATCCTACTGTAGCAAATGAAGTTACTGAAACAAACATACAAAGATGCAACAATTAAATGGATACAAGAAATATTAACACTGAAAGATGATTTAAATGAATAACAGTTATCTACATTCAAAGCTAGCAAACAGGAACTATACTGTTTGCTTTGGCTGCAAGAATAGTCACTGGATTTGGTTCCAGTGGTTGCAGGAACAATCAATTGCTAGAACAACTACCACATCAAAAGAAAACTTAATTCAACAATTACACATGATTACTCAGCAAGTGGGCCCCCTTGGATGAGTGTACCTAGATTTCAAAATGCTTTTATATGCTCAAAATAACATAACTTTATTCATTATCTCCAAAAACTGTTACAATACATAAAACGGGGAAAATACTGCTTAGCTCTGAAAACTCTCTAACCTCTGTGAAGAGGTTTATAACTTTATTTATAAGAAGATTATAACAAAATCTTAACTACCTAGACCACACCCATGAGAACAGGCGGAGATTTTTATTAAAAGGAGGAAGAAGTCAACCACAAAGATCGTGGGACTTTCATCATTACATGACCAAGAATATAGCATGATGGTTTTCACTAGATTGCCGCCTGCTGAAGATAGCTATAAATAAATCTAGTACCGCCTCACTATTCTTTAGCCAATCCATTCAAACACCATCTCCCTTAGTCTTTAATGCTCTCAACTGCCTTGAAATATCTCTAATGGCTTTCATGGCATGATCCTCAAAACTGGTATAGCTTGATTGCTTTTGCAGCTACTTATTTATTCATGCATCAAGGATTAAAGCACACAAGCACATACATATCCATTTTTTGTCAATCATAACATTTATGCAATCATACATGAAAGTATCATAGTAATTCGCATAGCTACAGGAATATTTAGCTAAAATAATATAAGGTTCAACAGGTTTAGTTAATATTCAATATGCACATTGTCAAAACTCTAATATACCCTACGACCTTCACATTGCCCAATTATGCAACTTAAAACATAAGAAAAACTTATCAATCATAAACATAAAAGAGATATTATTTCACCTCATCATTTTTCCCCCCAACCTAATTTCTTGTTGGTCCTCCAATAGGAGGAAAATTTCTTACACGAGCACTAACTCTAAAATCACCAATGGTACCCTGTCCTATGCCTCTTGTAGCTAGGTTCCAATAGAACACTTTCATTTTTTCCAATATAGTCCACCTAGCTTCTTCTACTGATGCTTCATAAGGCTTATGAAAATCCCTGCATCCTATGAGTGGCCACATGAGAATGGGTGGCTGAAATATCAAGGGTAACCAATTATTTTCCTTTGTTTTGCCTAAATGGATATATTTGGGGGCTCTTTGTATTGCTGCATGATATTTCGCCAAGGAATGGGGCTCATCCTGTTTAAGTTCTTTAGGAAGGTTATTCCATCGCTGATCCAAATGTTTAGCTACAATGTGGCCCTTAGTCTCAATCAGTTTCTCGTATTCTTGGAACACCTCCTCCCCAAGTGGCAGAATTCATCTTTTAACGTCAGATCTATACAATAATTTTTGCCAATCATAATACAAGAGTCATTGATTCTTAGCTTCATCCCTAAGCGGTAGTGGACAATCAATCTCCATGTCCTTGTGTGTTATAGACTATTCTCCCATCCTGATTTCATTTTGTATCCAAGACATTAATGCTTTCAAATGAATATCTCCAATATATAACCAGGGGTTCCATTCAGTATCAGGGGAGACAACATAATTGTGAAAATACAATTCACACTGTGAAATTTTTAATGGCTGCAGGAGAAATTTGGTAAGCATGATCAAACTCCTGTGGGGTCTTGGTGTAGGAGCACCTCATCCCTTCAAGGGCCCATATGTGGGGCATGATTTAGTTTTTTTTTTTTTATTCAAATAAGGTCTATTTTGACCCAACATGATGTAATAAGGCCAATAGTGCCAATAAAATGTAAAGGTTGAGTCAGTTGAGTCATATGTCCTGAAAATTGTCAAATTGCTCACATAGGGCCTAATGGTCAAAACAAGTCAAAATGGAAATAACAAGGTTGTGGGGAGTATTTTGTGTCATTTTTAATGTTAGAACATTTTATTTAACCTATTTGGGGTATTGGATGATCAAGAAGTACAATAAACCAAAAGTTGTCAAAAAGCAAGAAATGATGTCAATGCAACTTTTCAAAGTTGCTTGACAACATTTGCAAAAAGGTTGGTTTTGGGTGGTTATAGTTGGTTGGTCGGTCAGTTGGGAATCCTTATAATTTTATAAATATGGTGAAAACACTCCTCAAAAATATGTAATTATCAAAATTAAAGTTTTTGGCAATAATAGTGTATATGGTGAAAAGTGGATAGCAACAATGATGAAAGACTAAATGAATTCAACCACAAAACCCTATCCTAACAACAACAAAGATCCACCATAACATTTGAAGATTACCTAAGACAATGCAAATCAAATGAAATCACAAATATTATATCATCACATGTCCAATAGGGTTTGGATCTCCATTCTTCCTATCTCCATTGATCTTGCTTGATATATTTTCTCTCAGATTTTATGTGCACAAGAGCTCAACAAAGAACATAAATGTGGTTGCAAGTAGGATCACATATGAAAGATCAAAAGCATAGTGTAGTTGAGTAATCATCGGGGCTGAATGCATAGTGAGTTAGTTGGGGTTTGATAATGAAGGAAGCATCTCCTTATATAGAAAGCACTATAAGAAATGGAGGGATAAGATTGAGAGGTGTAAAAGAGGTCAGCTATGATTAGAGGGTAGGTAAAGAAAATAATAAAATAATGAAAGGGGTAGGTAGTGTATGAATTAAGAGATAAATGACATGTGTCATAGGTAGAAAAGGTTAATGAATTAATTAAATAAATAAAGATTTATTTAATTAATAGTAGAAGTGGGATCAATTAAATAAATAAGATATTTATTTAATTTAGGAAAATGACAATTTAAATAAATAAATGTATTTATTTAAATGCGAAATAAGGCTAGAAGAGGATAAATGAATGAATTAAATAAATAAAGATTTATTTAATTAATAGAAGAATTAGGCTAAAGTAATTAAATAAATAAAATATTTATTTAATTAGACTGGACAATTTTAGGTGTCTACATTTTGCCCCTCTTTGAGACAATGCAGCTTGTCGCGTTGTTTCAAAGAAGATAATATGAACTAATACAAAGTTGCCCCAAGATGGGAATGATATGTCCCCCCGAGAGATTGGATGAAAATGTCTGGAAAGATCGCAGACAATCTCTTGATAAGAAAGATGGGATAGAATGGATTGACCAGATATAATAGAGTGACAAAATCACGGGATAATGAAGATTGACTAGGAGACCAGATCTAGGGCTAGGGCTAGGGTAGTCTATAAAATAGACCACGAGGGGAACACATCCTCTTTGTCATCCACACGTCTAAGAGATAAGAGTGCAGAGAGAGAATAGAGTAGCAATAGTCAGCAATGATGGCATTGGTTCACAGATTCGATCGCATTCCTCGATTTCAGAGGCCAACAGATGTAGGAGAGTTGGTAAGTACCACAAAACGTCCTTGTAATTTGTTGTATTAATTGTTGTCATAAATGAATGTTAGGTAGTGCAATAAATGTGCTTTTAGGATGATGTCAAAAATGTCAAAAATGTGTAGGTGTGTCTGCGTTGGTGCCAGATGCGTCTATGTTGGCTAGGCGCGTCTGCATTTGTGCTAGGCGCGTTTATGAATTTCAGGCACGTCTGTGTAGAGCAGGCGCGTTTGTGCAATCTATAAGCGCATTTATGTCATGAAGGCGCATATATGTCTTCAAGGTCAAATTGGCAGTTCTGTGATGAACATACACTATCGATTGGATAAGCTGCTAAGAGGATACACTCAAGTAGGTCCTCTAGGGAAGACTAGGATAGCAGATAGGGCTAGGATTGACAATTCTATGATAGAACATACGTTGCCAATTAGGAAACTACTCAAGAGGATACACTCAAGCAGAGCCCTAGGACAAAATAGATCAAGGCACTTTGTGATGAATAGTGAGTACCAAGACATAGTACTTTGTGATGAACAAGGAGTACCAATAGGAGTAGCACTTTGTGATGAATAGGGAGTGCAAATATGAGCAGCACTTTGTGATGAACAGGGAGTGCTAAAATGTAGTACTTTGTGATGAACAGGGAGTACCACTAGGATAAATAGCAACACTTTGTGATGAATAGTGAGTGTCACGTTGACTGAGATGATTGATTTGCTTGACTGTAGGAGTATTTGCCTATGTTGGAGTCATGGGAGAGATTCCCATCGACTTAGAGATTATGACCAAAGCTGACAACTGAGGAGAGAGGAGCGGTAGAGGCCATGGTTCGATGACATATTTTGTTTGTGCCTGAGTTTTGGGTGAACATGGGTTTGCTGACTACTCTTGCTGAGAGATGGCACTCAGAGACTTGCAGTTTTCATTTGCTGATGGGTGAGATGATAGTCACCTTAGAGGATGTATACAGGATTCTGAGAATACCGATCGATGGGGAGTTAGTTCCTTACGATCAAGATGGAGATAGGGATGCACTGAGATGAGTGTTTTAGGATCTAGGAATAGAGATGAGGGTTGGACATGTGGCATGGGACACGATGACTGTGACAGGATTAGCATTACCAGCAGTGTTGGTAGGAGTTATCAGTGGGTTCCTATGTATTAGTCTTTGTACCATTTTGTATGATGACACCTTCGGGTGATTGTAGCCATATGATTTTGACATCATTGTATCATGACACTTATGATTTTGATATATATATATGAGATGATTCATCTTTGCAGAAGCTATATGCATGTGTACCTATGTGATAATTTTATATGTTTCTATGTGATGCTTATGACATGGATGCAAATATGTACATGATGAAATGCAATATTTTTTTTGTTTTTAATGTCATGCATATGCAAATGTGAATGTAAATGTATGAAATGTAGATGAATATGATAATGTAGATACTATTTACATCATGAGAATGTAAAATGTTCTAATATGCATTGTGTGTAGGATGTGATGCAATTGTGATATCTATATGTATGCATGAAATGCTGATATGTGGTAATGCAGGTGCAACTACATGAAATGCAAATATTTTTGGTGTGTCATTATACTCAGTCATGTGATAGCAGGATACTTGGACTCGAGAAGGATGATGGAAGTCAATCAAGAAAGGGGGATGGAAGATAGAAGATATGAAAGTGAAAGAGCTTCTTGTGCATTATCATCATTGAGCTTTATTATGGCAAAATAGGTTATGACAATCGAGGCATATGTTTGACCCAGAAAGTCATTGTACCCATTTGCATGGATATAAGACAATCACAAGGAATGCCCTAGTTCATACTAGACTCACAGTGTCCTCATATCCTTGGACAAGTTATAACATTACTAAGAGACAATCCATAGATAGCAAATATAAATAGGTGACGATACCCCATCCTCGCCTTTCTAGTCAAAGACATCCTGGAGATAGAATCTCTAGTTAGAGACATCCTGGAAAAGCTAAAAGACATGTCACCAAAAGATAAAAATCAAAAGAAAACCAAGACTTGACACCAACATCCACTGTAGTCCTCAAGTTTAGTGTCTCTTGTCACTTGTATAAGTCTTATTTGATTGTGGTCACAATGTTTACTTTCACAAAAAGGATAGATAGCACTAAACCATAAAGTCGTCTGAGTCTGTTGAAAGATTTGATTTGTTGAAGTCCATTGTTGTTGTTGTGTCTCATTTGAAACTGACTGAATCCATGAAACTGATACTTTATTGCAGAGAAGACAAAACTTTATTGTGGATTGTGCAAGGATAGATTGAAGAAAATTGGAAGAAACTGTACTCCTTAGAACAGGTGATGCTCTTAATTCCACACCCATCACTAGACGTAGGATTTGCCTTAGCCACAGATAGGAGCTGATTTATTATGAATGGAAAAGGGTGGAAAGGAAGGTTTATTATGAATGGCAAACCAATCTTGGGTAGATCAATAACAAGCCATGATGGGAATTGGTAAGTTTATTATGAATGGATAGACTGTGAGTGTGTGCAAAGTGAAGGATGAAATGGAATCTTGAAGGAGGGAGGAGCAATGTCTCTACACATGGTGCTGGTGACCCAGTTTTCACCATGTTACTTGCCTAGGGCACCATCGAAGTGGTTTTCACCGTTGGACGAAATGCTTTTTTCTTTACTTTTTTTATTTTTTTATTTTTTTGTTGTCACAAGGCGCCTGTTTGCTAGGTTTTCACCAAGTAATGATTTTTATGTTTTATGATTTTTTTTTGTATTTTTAATTTTTTTATTTATTTTTGAATTGGGATACTCTAAAGAGTTATGTGTAAAACCTGTGAAGGTGCATGTTGTTGATAGGATCATCCAAGGGTTCACCCTCTGTGATTGAGAGCTGATATGCACCAGATCCATATGCTGCTGTGATGATGTAAGGACCAAGCCAGTTTGGTTCGAACTTGCCCTTCTTCTCTCTGTCTTGCTGATTTTTAGGATTTTCTTTGAGAACTAAGTCACCCACCTCAAGTGTATGAGGCTTAACCTTATGATTGTAGCTGCATTGTTCCTTGACTGAATGATGTGTAGCTCGAGTGACGGTCTTCCTTGATAAAGGAACTGAGATAGAATTACTAGTGTGTGGACTATGTAGGCCCATATGCGTGTCACCTAAAGAAGTTTGGGCATCCCTGATAACAAAGTCCTTTGAGGAAGCTCCATTAAAGGTCCATGATGTATCGCCAGAAGGGAATGGATGTGTGGAACATGTGGATGAGTAATGAAGGCTTGTGATTATGAAAAGAAGTGAGAGTAGGATAACATGATGGAGACTTAGGATCAACAAGTATTCTTTTTGACTTAAAATTTAAGAACTTTTGCCCCCAGTTATTTTGATATTAGGGGAGATCAACTCTTTCTCTTTTTGCTTCATAGGATTTTTATCCTTGACTTTGATTTTTGTAGAGTCCAATAGCTTTTGATTTTGATTTGGACTAAAGGACTTTTCTTTATTTTTGACTTTTAGATTTTTCTTTTCAAAGCTTGATTCTTGATCCCCAATGAGTAAGGGCTTGTGTAATTCTTGTTCATCCAAGTTTGGAAGTGGAGTGGAAATGGAATGAGTGGATGAAATGGTAAAGCTATGTGATTTCTTGAGAGGTCTGGCGATACACTCAATAGATTCTTCGTTGGAACCACTCTTAGGACTATTGATATCAAGATCTGCTTGCACCACTAGAGGAGATTTACATTCAGACTTAGTAGCCACAACACTAGGTGGTTCATACCCAATTCCTTGGTCTTGCATACTGCTTATAGACTATTCCTGTTGACTGAATACCTTAGGAGATAGTGGGAATTGATCAACATGAAAGATATACTCACCACATCCCAGGTCTTTAAACTTGAACTTTTCTTTGATCTCTACTTGTTTTGATGTAAAAGCTTTCAAGGATTCTGGATCCACATATGCTGAAGATGGAATAGCCTCTCGATTGACTAGTATTGTTATTTCTGATCTAGGTCGCATATTGTTGCAATATATGAATGGATTAGGATCAACTTTAATAGTCACTTCAACTCCATTGTGTGGAAACTTGATGCATTGATGATATGTAGATGAGACTGTGCTCATTTCATGAATCCATGGGCGTCCCAAGAGTATGTTGTATGTGAGATCGAGGTCAAGGACTTGACAGACCACATCCTTTGTAACTAGCCCAACTCTGAGAGGCAAGGTGACTGTGCCTTTGGATGAATGCTCTTCATCATCATATGCCTCGATGGTAATTTTGTTTGTAGAATTCACAGTTTTATCCGAATATCCCAATTGTTTAATAGTACTCCATCTCCTCCATCTATGACTCCTCCATCTATCAGGACTCATTTTATTCAATGTTTGTGTAGGAAGGCTTCAATGTGTAAAGGTGCATTATGTGGCTGACTTACGGAGGCGTCATCGGCTTTTGTGAATGTAAGGAAGTGTGGAATGGAAAGGTATCCCACCATGGCTTGAAATTGGTCCACATTCAGATCAACAGGGATGGAAGTGTCTCTCAAGATTTTGTCAAGAATGGCTTTATGTGCGGGGGATATGCGTAAGAGCTCAAGGATTGAAATGAGCGTGGGTGTTTTCCCTAACTATTCTACAAGGTCATTCTCAGGCTTGGTTGAAAAAGAAGTAGTGTTTTTAGGTGGAGCACCCTACAAAGTGAATTTACCTCGATGAGTTGTAATATTACATTCAAAGGTAGGTTCGAAAGAAGATCCAATTCCTTTTAGGACAATTTTGGGTCTTTGGGTAGAATTCTTAGGCGTTTTGTCCTTGATGATAATGGTAGAGACATAATTGTCCATTGAAATGTGATTAACAGTTAAATTATAGTTATAAGATGCTCTAGTATAGTTGGTTTGGTCATCTGTGGCTTTAGTTTTTCCCTTGTCATGTTTTGGGAATGGTTCCTTAAACATCTCATGTTCTTGATTGGAGGAATGTCCTTCAATCTCAATGTCACCTCTATCAATGAGATCTTGTATGATGTTCTTCAGTCGATGGCAATTTCCTATCTTGTGGCCCTTGCTCTTATGAAATTCACAATATTCATCATCATTCCACCAATTTGGTTTAACCTTTGGCTCATATGGAGGACAATCTGGAACTGTGATTACTTTGTTTGCCACTAGCTTTTTGAAAACTGACTCAAGTGGTTCTCCCAATGGGGTGTACTTCCTTCATGATTTGGAAGTTGTTTGAGTATTCAATTGATTGTTTGTAGAGCTTGATCCAGAAAAAATGATTTTTGGTCATACTGTATTGGCATCAACAACCCCATCATTGACTGTGTTCTTATTTTTATTCCAAAATCTTGGCTTGTCTTTTCCTTTAAAGTCATCTTTGTTTTCCTTGAATATCTTAATGACTCCTTGTTCAATTAGGACCTTCTTTATTGCTAATCCTTTTTCAATGACATCCTTGAAGGTGGACAAACAAGATTTTCTTAGGTCATAACCAATGTCCTTGTTAACATTCTAGGTGAACATTTCTACCATTTGTTTTTGTGGAATTTCACAAGAGCATCTGCTGGCTAGATTCCTCCATCTTTGTAAAAATGATGAAAAAGACTCTCCATCCCTTTTCTTAGTGTTGCACAAAGTAGTGACTGATATGTCTGTCTCTATGTTGTAGGAGAAATGTTGAATAAATGCCTCTGCTAAGTCACCCCATGACTTAATACCAGGTGGAAGTTGGGAGAACCATTCCATAGCTTGATCACCTAGGCTTTGTGGGAATAATCTTATCAAATATGTCTCTTCTGAAGCTACCTAAATGCAAGCTATGAAAAATTGTCTTATGTGTGCCTTAGGATCCCTTTTCCTCTATACTTATCAAACTTAGGTGTCACAAAGTGTGTAGGAAATGGAGGCATTGGAATGCTCTTGTCAAATGGATAGGGACATATGTCTCTCATTGTGTAAGTTGGGTTCGGTGTATTTATGTCCTCCATTTTCTTTTGTAAGTCCTTGATTTGTTGCTCCAAATTGTTCTTCGGTGGAGACTGACTTCTTGGACCATACCCCATGCTTGAGGCACCAATTGGAGGAGGAGCATGTTGCACATATGGATGATATTGATCATATACATGTTCATAAGGAGGAGGTATATAATGATGCTGCGTATATGGACCACTTGGTATTGAGTCATGATGAGGAATAGAATATCTATTTTGTCCATGTATACCATACTCTATAGGCATATCATGAGTTTGTTCTAGTGTGTTGCCCCCAAATTTGACGCGGGGTTTCCTTGTGTCCAAAATTTGAGCATGCCTTTGAATATCCAATTGCTTTGGTGGTTTATCCTTAGCATTGGTATGTGATTGAGTATATTTTTCTGCATAAGACCTCCATAATGGTTTGAGAAGGTGAGTATCATATGCTTGACCTTGTGTGTATGGGACCTCAGGTTTTTGAAACAATGATGATGGTGATTCAGGCACCATATGTGGTCCTTTATTGCCTCCACTATTAGGCCTCCTTTGATCCATGTTGGAGTGAGTTTGTTCCAAAGGTCGATTTTCCATTATTTGAGACATGTCGAAATCATGAGGGATTTTGGTTCCACTTTGTGCCATCACTTGTAGAAAGTATTGTCTATCTCTCCTCAGTCTTTCCTCAACCAATCGATTGAAACGGGGATCCATAATGGTGTCTTATAGTTCTGCTGAATGTATTGAAATGTTGTCCATATTGTCATTGTATGTATCATTGTTGTTTTTAGTATCCATGTTCTCAACATTTGGAATGTTTCTATAGGCATCCATGTCAGGTAATGTAGTATGATCAGAATTGAAAAAGATATCATTGTCATACTCATAGGAACTCATGTTTGCAGACTCTTGAGCCTCTTTAGTTTCTCTCCTAGATTTTTGGGAACGGGTTTCAACCATGAACTAGGTATTGACCAAGATGTGTGAGACTAGATGAAAATGGAAAGAGTATGAAAGACCAAGAGTTGGATGGAATGTAAATGAATTTGAGGTTTACTTGCAATGTCCAAAGTGTAAGACTAAGTATGTATGTAGTAGAGTAGGTGTGGCTTCCAAAGAGATGATAGTTTCTCTTGATGAGGTAAGTTGACCTTGACTCTAAGTAAGACCAAATGAGACCCAAAGGTGATAAACCTTGATGAGGGACCACTTAGCAAAATGTTGTTGTATGTAGTGTGTTGAAAAAGTATGATGAGGACAAGCAAGTGACCTTTTGACTCAAGTTTAGACAAATGTGAATGTAATGCAAGGTGTAAAGCAATGATGGACTTTGTGAGACCCAAAGATAGGTTGAATGCTAGATGAAAACCTGAAGAGATAGCTTAGGAAGCTCAAGAATTCTGAAACTAATTGCTCTTGTTTGTTGGACTATAAATTTTTCCAATTTGTGAAGTTGTTTGTTGTGACCAAATCTGAAATTTTGACTGTATTTCTGTGACAAGAGGACACAATGTTGATGAAGACTCAATGTTTGCAAGTGTCTAGACTCAAAATGACTTGAAGAAAAATGTGTTGTTTGATGTAAAAAAAATTTGCATACACTTGAAGACACAATGTTTTGTTGTTTGGTCTTGAATGTTTGATTGTTCAAAATAAGTCAAGCACAATTCTTATGGCTGGCCAAGACAATAGTTGTTGATCCCACATGGAGTTTCCCCCAAGGCTACATTATTCAAAGTAGATACTTAGATGCTTGACCCCACTGGCTCCACCCTTGGCACTCACTTCTCAGGGCAGCCAAGCATCAGTCCCCACGAAAACTCCTTGTGGCAAACTTTGTATCTTTACTAAGAACCGTATGTGTGTGGGCCACTACCAGAGGTCCAACCTCCTGCCCCAACAACTAGAAGGATTTTGGCTTCTAAAATAAAAAGGTACTAGTAAGGGCATCCGCTCGTGTGGCCGTACATGTGGCACTTTCAGCTTTGTAAATATAGAAGGCTCCCAGCCGGTAGGGGTTACACCCTACAAATGATCAAATAAATTTGATCAAACGGGTTTATGGGGAGACATAGTGTCGGTATGAACTAATCAACACATGTTATCCATAGTTTTCACCATGGATACAGTTATTTATAGTGGTTTGGAAGAAGATGGCTTTTCTTTTGCTACCACTTGGGTCGTTCTCTCCTCACTAGTAGTCCTAATGACCACACGGGAAGACAGGCCCTCTAAAGAGTAAACAAAAAGAGCCTATTGCTCAAGACACAAAAGACAATGGTTCAATTTTAGTGCACCAATTGAAGTGTTTGCTAGTCTATGAAAATAAGGCACACAATAAAGATCAAAAACCCTTGCCAAGGTCCTACAACAAAGATTTGTTAGTAGTTTGGATTGTTTCAAATGATCACCCCTTCCTGCAAGCACACAAGTTATGTAAATTTTAGATCCAAAAGACTTTGCGAAATAGGGGCCTTCAACAATGCATTTTGTTGACCGATTCAAAGATCTAATTCATCATAAAAAAGATCACTTGTAAAATTTCAAGAGATTTCCATTAATGTAAGAAAATCCAAAAAAATTGCTAATTTGCTCCAAAAATTATTTTTTCATGAAAAATCATAAAAAAATCATATAAAATGTAAAATCAATCCAAAAAATCTTAAATTTTTACTGGAGAGTCCTGATGGTCTTCCAAACCTGCATAAAAAAATTTCCGCAACAAATCTAAGCATTTTGTGAGATATGAGTAAAAAAATGCAAAACCCTAATTTTCAAAGATCCCATTTTTGAGGAATGATTTTGCATCAAATTTAAAATCACAAAGAATAGATCCTATGTATAATTCTAAGAAATTTCCAAAAATGTAAGAAAATCTAAAAAATTGACTAATTTGCTCTCAAAATTAATTTTTTATGAAAACTCATAAAAACTTCATATAAAATGAAAATTTGATCCAACAAATCTAAAATTTTTATGAAATCTTTCTGATACTTTTCCTGACTTGCACAAAAAATTTTATGCCAAAATTCTAAGCCATTTGTGAGATCTGATCAAAATAAGGAAAAACCCTAATTTTTAAAGATCCAATTTTTAGGGAAATATTTTGCATCAAAATTAAAATAAAAAAGAACAGATCCTGTGTATAATTATGAGAGATTTCAAAAAATGTAATAAAATCCAAAAAATTCTCTCATTTGCTCTCAAAATTAATTTTTTATGAAAAATCATAAAAAAATTCATAGAAAATTAAAATATGCTCCAATAGATTTGAATTTTTTTTTGAGAGTTTCTCATACTGTCTTCAACTTGCAAAACAAATTTGGTGCAAAATTTCCAAGTTGTTTGTGAGATATGATCAAATCTCTCCAAGATCTTGATTTTGTGCCCAAAACCCTAGCTGCACAAGGTTATTCTTCAAATTGTTTTACAAAACAGCAATATAGGGTTAGAAAAATTTGCAAAACACACAGATCTAACAAAACTCCATGTCCCACCAGGTGTGCCAAAATGTGTATGGTGAAAAGTGGATAACAACAATGATGAAAGACTAAATGAATTCAACCACAAAAATCCTAGCCTAACAACAACAAAGATCCACCATAACATATGAAGATTACCTAAGACAATGCAAATCAAATGAAATCACAAAGATTATACCATCACATGTCCAATAGGGTTTTGATCTCCATTCTTCCTATCTCCATTGATCTTGCTTGATATATTTGCTCTCAGATTTTATGTGCACAAGAGCTCAACAAAGAACGGAAATGTGGTTGCAAGTAGGATCGCATATGAAAATTCAAAAGCGTAGTCGAGGCTAAATGCATAGTGATTTAGTCAGGGTTGATAATGAAGGAAATATCCTCTTATATAGAAGACACTATATGAAATGGAGGGATAAGATTGAGAGGTGTAAAAGAGGTCGGCTATGATTAGAGGGTAGGTAAAAGAAATAATAAAATAATGAAAGGGTAGGTAGTGTAGGAATTAAGAGATGAATGACATGTGTCAGAGGTAGAAAAGGTTAATGAATTGTTTAAATAAATAAAGATTTATTTAATTAATAGAGGAAGTGGGATCAATTAAATAAATAAGATATTTATTTAATTTAGGAAAAGGATAATTTAAATAAATAAATGTATTTATTTAAATGAGAAATAAGGCTAGATGAGGATAAATGCATTAATTAAATAAATAAAGATATTTATTTAATTATACATGACAATTTTAGGTGTCTACAAATAGTGAGTGGTTTCCTTACATATTCTGTGTTTTTTCCTGAACTTTCCTCACATTCAGTCTCTAATTTGTTAGTTTTCACCATTTCTATGCATTGAAGGTTAATTAAAATGGTTTGAGGGTTTAAGAACAGTAAGTTACCTTTCATTTCCTTCAGTTTTCATGTCATTTGGTGTTTTTGGCAAAGATTCAATAAGTTCTCTCAAAATTGTCAAAACCTAGAACTAGGGCAAACTGAGACAAAGAAAATGCTATATCTTTTTGTTCCTGGTTGATCAAGCCACACAAATTGGTGGAAATATGTAATATTATGTAGATTATTATTCCATTATTGTTTTAGGGTTCCATGATAGGTTTTACACATGTTTTGAGGCATGAAGGTGACTGAAAACTTGCCTCAGGAAGGTTTGACTGTCACAAGAAAAATACAGTCCGGATATAGGGTCAATATCTCACAACTTAACCATTGGAACTTTCTTAATTTTTGATATGTTCTTCATACCCAAGTTTTCTAGCGTCCCACTGTAGAGATCTGAAAAATATGTCCAATTGAAAAAGTTATTCATCTCGGAGTGAGTGTGTGTCAAAGAGGCCAGTAAGTTCTTGTTTAACAATAACCTTTTGTACATGTTGAGGGTTGGATCATAGTACATGGTGTTTGGTAATTAAGGGTTGGTAGGAGTGTTGAGAGGGTGTGTGGAAGTCTCAAGGCTCTTTATAAATTGATAGTAGCCTTCAAACAAACTTAAACTCCCTTTGGTTTATGACTGTCCTCAATGCCAAGAAACCTATCCTAGTTGGTCTAGAAGGTATGATTGAGTTCATAGGAAAGAGCAATATGTGTGGAGTTTTATTAAATCTTATAGAAAACCTTCATAAGGGGAAGTTTTTAATCATTGTGAAACCTCAACAATGTGAAGTAGATTCCTAAAAGGTGTAGGGCTTGTGTGTGTGGGTGTGGATGCTCTGCATCGGGTCTCCAAAGAGGGACTTAAATCCCTAACAATGCGGGTCAATTTAAAACACAAGTGATATTCTTTCAAATACAAAGAGTAAACCCTTGGTGGAGCCCTACATTGTATTAATTCAGGAATCATTTCTACCACAATATCCACCTTACTCTACAATTCAACAATCTATTTATCTCTCTTCTCAATTTCCTTTTGTTGTTTATCAATTACCTCCTGCATCCTAGCTTTCTCTATTTCCCATTCTTTATAAAATGAAAGAGCAACATACAAGCTAGTAAGAGAAGAGGGAGACCTATGAGATGTTACCTAGGGCTTTACAACCTTATCTATTTTCTCTATTAATTTTTCAGCAATTCTGGCTCAGTTTGTCAACCCTTCCGAACCCTGACTCCTCTGCAGTTGAGTTTCCTATGGACCACGATGTTCTTGCTCAGGTGGCTGAACATAAATAACCACCTCCACAGTCTTCTATGCTGACAACCTTTGACAAACCCTATGACTTCTCCTCAATGATAGTTCTTGTGTGGCTATAGAAGGTTCTACCACAGGAGAACCATCTCTCTTTGTTTTTCTCTTCCTAGCTGTAGGAGAAGCTTACGCCTCTTGTGGTTACTCAACAATTTCTTCCTTTGCAGATTCTCTCACTTTTCCCTTCTCTTTATGAAGTGTGGCCCTAGTCTGAATTGGAGTGGAAGAAGGCTCGACACTTGGTTCATTCACGATTTCTTCTATGCCAGGTTTAACATCTCCAACAATAGGGGGTTTAGAGATCTATTAAGAACAAGTGTTCATTAGGAAATGAGCCATCTATTGTTGTAGGACTGTCCTATAGTTGGAGCCTAGAAAGGTAATCTACAACTACATTGGCTTTCCTTGGCTTGTCAACAACTGTAATATCAAATTCTTGCATCAACAACAACCATTGGGCCAATCTTCTTGTAATTGAAGACTTATTCATAAGATATCTTATTATTGTATGATCTGTGTGAAATAAAAATTGACATCCTGTAGTATAATGCCTAAACTTATTAAGGGCATATATCACCGTCAACATCTCCTTTTCTGTAATAGTTTAGTTCAGTTCTGGTCCCTGTAAATTCTTGTTGATGAAATAAATCGCACTTTCTAAAATATCCTCTTTCTGCCCCAGAACTGCACCTAGAGCATAGTCAGATGCATCTATGTGAATATGGAAGGGAAATGACCAATTTGGGCCCTTGAGGACTGGTGCCTGGGTCAATGTCTCTTTAAGCTTTAGAAAATCTTCATCACATGCTTGGGTCCAATCAAATTCTGCATCTTTAGATAAGAGATAATACAAAGGCCCTGCTATTTTACTGAAGTCTTTAATATTCTATAATATCCAGCATGTCCAAGAAAACTTCTTACATCCTTTTTCTTGGTTGGGACTGGAAGGTTAAGAATGACCTCTATCTTTGCTGGATCAACTTGGATGCCAGCTTTAGAAATATGATGTCCCAAGACTATTCCTTCCTGCTTCATCATGAAATATTTCTTACTATTCAGGGATAGATTGTAATCTTCACATCTCTGCAATACTTTCTTCAAGTTCTCTAATGCTTCATCAAATTCTGAACCATAAGTAGTAAAATCATCCATGTATATTTCCATGTGGTCATCTGAGATGTCTAAAAATATGCTAATGATAACTCTTTAGAAAGTAGATAGAGTATTGCATAACCCAAAGGGAAGAACAAACTAAGCATATGTCCCCCAAGGGCACATAAATGTGGTCTTTTCCCAATCTTCTGGAGCTATTCTATTTTGATTGTAATCGCTGAATCCATCCAAGAATGAAAAGTATTGCTTCCTTGCCAAGGAATTTAACACTTGATCTACAAAGGGTAATGGAAAATGATCCTTCTTGGTTGCTGAGTTAAGTTCCCTGTAATCCAAACAAAATTCAAACAAAATTGCCATTTACCTCCCTTCTTAGGAACTATAACTAGAGGTGACACCCATTGACTATCTAACATAGGATAGATAAATCCAACATTCAACATTTTTTTCAATTCCTCCTTAACTATTTCTTCTAATACTGGATTAACCCTCCTTTGTGACTATCTAATTAGTCTGCATTCTTCCTTGATATATCCTATGGGTACACACTTTAGGATCCAACCCCCTCATGTATTTATAGTCCCTTGCAAAAGCCTACTTATGTTGTCGAAGTAGATCAACCAAGGCTTCTTTTTGTGCCTCCGAGAGTTGATTATTAATGTTTAAATACTTCCCTGGGGAAACTTCTACCTTGGTGGTTAGGTTAATCTGAGCAGATTCCATGAGAGAAGAAGTGTGCAACTCCTATGGTAACAAAGTATACAATATATATGTAGCTGCAAGAAGTTCGGATGAGGAGGAAGATAAGAAAATTGAGTGCAAAACACATGAAGTTAATTCCTACGGCTGGTGTTCTGAGACATAATGATTTTCTATTATATTAGAAAGCACTTGATCTTCATCTTGAATCTATATGAATGGTTCTCTATTTATCATCATGAGGTGACAAACAAAGTTAACTTCTTCTTTTGTCTCTTCCCCCACATCAGGCCATACGACTTGCTCTTGATCAAGCTGAGGTTGTGCAGGGGAATAAAGAGATAATTTCTTAGTTGAATTCCCATCTGAAATAGTCATATCTCCTGATCAACATCCAATATATGCATCAACTGTAGCAAGCCAAGGTTGTCCTAGAATGATTGGATATTCTCCCAATGTGGCCTTAGGAGATAATATCATGAAATCTGCTAGATATTCCCAAGAATCCAAAGTAACTACAACATCTTCTATCATACCATCGGGTCGGACAATGGAGCTATCAACAAGCTACAAGACTATGGGAGTAGGTCGAAGACTGGTTATGCTAAGTTGTTGCATGATGTCCTTAGTCATGACATCATTGGTGACTCCTAGATATATTAGAGCATTCTAAATCTGAGTACCATTAATGAATATTCCCACAATAGGGCTACCTGGATTAGAGTACTTAGGTATTGTAACCTTACCCAACATAATATTAGCTAGTTATCCCATCACATGGACTATTTGTGGGTCCTTCTTTTTCCTACCAGGTTTCTTCAAACATGATTCCTTAATAACCTTACTATAGATGGGGACATCCTTGATAGCCTGAAACAATAGAATTTTAACACATATGTGTTTTGGCTGATCAATGAGATCAAAAGTTATGTCTTCACTTTGTTCAGTCTCCTTAGCTTGTAGCCTTTGAGGAAATGGAGGTGAAGTTTTAGATTGTTGGTCTTGGGCAGACTGAGCTGGCTGATCTGGAGGGTTATCTGATATGGATTTCTCTGATGGTACTTCAGTGATTACTGGAGAAGATAGATTAGGAAAAGTTGTCCCTGACCTAAGATGAATATCACTTATGTTAAGGGAATATGCAGGGTATTGGTTAGGACCAACAAAATAGACTTGTTGTTGTGGTTGGGGCTTACTATTTTGATTTGGTATACGCTGAGATGATGACTAGGTAGCTTTAGGTGGAGTAGCATTAGGAGTAGGGGGTGGCATTATACCATGCTTTTGAGGTTGCTGTAGTGGTTGCTAGTATCCAAAATATTGATTTGACCACTGTTGACCCCCTCTCCATTGAGAAGTTGGTTGCCGATTTCCCTATGGAGGCTACTATGACCCTTGAGGTTGAGATGAATTTCCTTGTGGCTGCTACCATTGGGATGAAGGATTGGAATAATTTGACCATGGACCTTGGGGATTATACCAAGATTGAGGTGGAAAATTCCCAAAATTTTGAACATATGGAGATTACCACTGATTATTTTGTGCATAAGAATTTCCATTATAACCAGCAAAAGATAATGGATCAAGAGGCATACCTTGTCTTGGGGCCCATGGCCTTCTTTGAGAAACATAAAATATTTGTTCATCATCTCCATGTATTGGTTTACACTCAGGAACATGGTGATTATCAAGATTAGAAACTAACTTACACTTGCAGTCCTTCTTCTTCTGCCTACAACGAGGACAAAGTTTTGCAAGCATTGCTTCATCTTCCTCGTGATTCTTCTTGGATTGAAGTGTGTCCAACTGAGTGGACATATTATTTATGATATCCTCCTTAAAAAATTTCAACAAATGTCTTAGCTCCATCCTGAAAACGCCATTGGTTGTCGTTGATGAGGACTTCCAAAGCTTATAGTGCCTGCTCTTCTCGGTAGTGGATTTGGCATACTTTTGATAGATTTGGCCAATGTCATTCCATGATGATTGATTTATATCTCCACCTCCCATAAGGTCTAGGGTATCCGTCATTTTTCACTGATTCCTCTCAGAAATATCAGCTTGAGAGATTCTTCATTTAGAGTACTATGTTTAGACTTCTTAACACAAAATAGAAATATCTCAAGATAGTCTTCTAGACTCTCGTCCTCCTTCTATGTCATTCTGAAGATATCATCTCCATGGTGGTCAATTCCCTTACAATAATCCTTATATTTCTCAAGAAACAATCATTTCATCCCATCCCATGTATCTATTGAGTTACTCGCTAAGCTCATAAACCATCTCAGGGAAGATTCTTTCAAGGTGGTTGGGAATATTTTAAGTCTATGGGCATTTGTAGTGTAATCATAGCTCCTACAGAGGACATCAAATTCAAATAAGAAAGTGTCTAGGTTTTCTGTAACTAGATCATAGAATTTAGGCAAAGAAGAAGCTATAATGTTCTTGAGATTGGCATTATCAAGCAGATCAGAAACGAGAAATTTAAATGTTGGGTTAACAAGTGGATTGCCACCACCTAGAGGTGGGGGATTACATCCACCTCCTGGTGGATTAGGTCCACCTCCTTGTCCTGCCATTGGTCCTTGGTGGAGAACTAAAGGGTAATGACCTCTTCAGGTGGTCCAAAAATAAAATGAAGGCCATTTTCTGGAAGTTCAAATGCAGGATAGTCTGAATTATTTGGGGCTTGATAAAGTGCAGCAAAAGGATTTACATTTGGTGCTTCATATGGATTGAGTCCTTTATGATCAAGGTGATTAGGAAGGAATCTACCATGGTAATATCTTCTTTTTCTATGCATGAAGATTCAAAAAAATTAATTGTTAACTTATCTTCAACTACCAAAACAATAAATTACTGAAAACTAAAAGCTCATGCCTGTAATAAGTTCTTAGTTTGGTACCATCCCCGACAACAACACCAAAAATGTTTGCATTGCCAATTAGGATAATAACTAGAATTGAAGCCTTAACTCAAGGATTGGACATCCATTCTGAATAGCTATCATTCCTATGGCTGAGGTTCATTTACTTGTCAACCCAGGGATGCATTACTTGAAATGGGCCAGTACTGTTTGTGCACTAAGTTCCAGTGAAAGCCATTCTATCCTATTGCAACAAATGAAGTTACTGAAAAAAACATACAAAGATGCAAAAACTAAATGGATACATGAGATATTAACATTGAAAGATGATTTAAATGAATAAGTGTTAGCTACGTTCAAAGCTAGCAAACAAGAACTACACTGTCTACTTTGGCTGCAAGAACAATCACAAGATCTGGTTCCAGTGGTTGCAGGAACAGTCAATTGCCAAAACAACTACTACAACAAAAGAAAACTTAATTCAATAGTTACATAGGATTACTCACTAAGTGGGCCCCCTTAGATGAGTGTACCTAGATTTCAAAATTCATCTATATGCTTAGAATAACATGACTTTATTCATAATCTCCAAAAGCTATTACAATACATAAAACAGGGAAAATACTACTTAGCTCTGAAAAACCTTAGCAAAGAGGTTTAGAACTTTATTTATAAGAAGATTATAACAAACTCTTAACTACCTAGACCACACCCATGCGAATAGGTGGAAACTTTTATTGCAAAAAGGAATATGTCAACCACAAAGACCATGGGACTTTCATCATTACATGACTAGGAATATAGCATGATGATTTTTACTAGATTGCCGCTTGCTAAAGATAACCATAAATAAATCTAACACCACCTAACTATTCTTTAGCTGGTCCATTCGAACACCATCTCCCTTATTGTCTTTAATGCTCTCAACCACCTAAAATATCTCTAACGACTTGCATGGGTCGATCCTCCAAACTGGTATGGCTTGACTGCTTTTGCAACTACTTATTTATTCCTGCATCAAGGATTAAAGCACACAAGCACATTCATGTCCATTTTATGTAAACCATAACATTTATGCATCCATACATGAAATTATCATATTAATTCGCATAGCTACAGGAATATTTAGCCAAAATAATACAAGTTTCAACACATTTGGTAACTATTCAATATGCACACATCCAAAACTCTAATATACCCTATGATCTTCACATTGTCCAATTATAAAACTTAAAACATAAGAAAAACTTATCAGTCATAAACATAAAAGAGCTATTATTTCATCTCATCAGACAAGTATCTACCAAAATACTTGTAATAGTTCACACTTTAGTACACATCTGAAATGGTCTTTGTTTTTTTCTCTACTACACATCCAAACCTCTTCTTTATGTTACAATGACTTCATGCACCAAAAACACATTTTTTCATCTATCAATACAATGATTATGTCCTTTAAATATCAACTGAAACTTCAATAGAATTTATTGGGTCGGCCAAAAAAAATGTAACATGTTCATAAAAAACATTGACCCCAAAACAATCTCCAAATAAAGTGTTGAAGACAAATGAAACATGTGAAGGATCACACCATGTCAGAACACCTTCTAGATGTTCCCAAAATAGCTCCCAGGTAACCCCACGCAACCACATGGACCAATAACACATGAGTTGGCCCAAAAGATGAAATAGTTAGCATATGCCAATACAAAAAACTTCAAACTTCAATCTAGACCACCAACAAGGCTTGCAGATGACCAAATAACTAGCATAGAACATCAGGGAACCTTAACCAACCATCTATAATACTTCATCAACTATAATGCGAGGAAAGAAACACATTCCTCCACACCTTTGTATTGCAATAGTATCAATCAGACCTCTGATATAATTAACTCCAATTGTAGACCTCTTGAGCTACTGGAAGCTTAAATGAGAAAAGATATTACGTTCACCAACACCATACAACCATTATATAAACATTTGTCACAACTCCACCACAAATCGGATCAGAAACCTTTTATACCAACTTACCGTTATTGCATTATCCAGAACATAAACTAATGATGTCTTCAATAATACAACACTTGAACATCTAAAATATGAAGAATGTGGCCTTACAACTAGCTTACTTCAACCACATAGTCATCTGATACCCATTTGACACAAATTGAACAAAAAGGCCAAACAAATAGACTATTCCCTAGAATAATCATAATTCTTTTAGACACGACTATAGACTAAGAAGACCACCAACAAGATTCTAGAAAAATCACAAAATAATATGTTATGCTATTTAAAATGCCTTCAAGTGAGTTCCATATAACCGCACATCTTCAACTTCAAACAATAGTCACTACACTATATTAGACTACACAAGTTATATACTCAGACTAAGAATATGACATTACCGGACCAGAATACTTATCACCATTATTTTGGAACCATCACTAGACAAAATACAATGTATGAAAATTGAATGAGCACATAGTTTTCAGTTTACCTTGACCAGTCAAACCACCATTCTGTGGCACCACATTGTATTAGACAATATTTGGACCAACTAGTCTATATCTGAACCAACAAGTTTGACATCAATGATAACATAAAATTATATTTGCAACAATCTCCCCCTTTTTCATTAATGAAAGCACTTGCACAGATACAAAAATACTTATCTCTCAAAATATTTCCCCCTTTGACTTCAAGGAGAAAGGGTGACCCTTCTTTCTTTGTTGTCTATATATAACTATAAGCTTCCCCTATTAACATTAGTCCCTCAACATTTCCCCATTCAAACTAAGAAATCATTTCCTACGCGTTATTAAAGGGCTAGGAATACATAAAATAACTATATATTTATAAAAGAGCAATTGAATAGGTCTTTAACATGGGAGGAGAGGAGCAGTGAGTGGGAAATTCAAATTTCAAACATGGGGATGGTGGATCTCATGGGGATGTTGGTCTTTTTGCAGTTGGAGATGGAAATCATGCAGGTCCCCAGGTTTCTCAGGGTACTGAGGGGGACAAGGTGACAGTCAAATTGGTGGAAGATAAAGATTCCAAAACTAGGGACCTACATGATAGAGGTAAAGAAAAGAAATGGTCAGCTCTTTTTGGAGTCAGGCCTTTGGTGCAATCTGGACTTCCGGAAGTTAAAAATCTTTCTGATCCAGTGACAGGGATTTTTGCTATATCTGTACCAGATAAGCTAGTTGATTTCACTGTTTCTGGCTTAGCTATGAATTTGGTTGGATGGTTTTCTGGTTTTAGACCTAATATCGATGTCGTAAGGAACTTTATAAGGAGAAAATGGGTTCTCAAAGGTCAAGTGAATGTGGCGGCTTTGCCTAGGGATTTTTTCTCCTTTGCTTTTAATAATGAAGAAGATATGAATAAAGCACTCTGTGAAGGGCCATGGATGTTTGGAAAATCAACCTTGGCTTTACAGAAATGAGCTCCTAACCTTCCTTTGGATGATTCCTTTTTTGTTTCAGTGCCTATGTGAATGCGTCTTCCTTTCCTTCCATTGGAGTTCTGGAACGAGGAGGTCTTTAAAGGGATTGCGGGATCATTTGGTGAACTTCTATCGATCGACCCAATGACTACAACTAAATCTAGGTTGGTTTTTTCTCATATTTGTGTTAATGTTAATTAAATGATGGATATGCCTCAATCTATTGAGATTTTGTCCAAACTGGGGAAATGGACCCAAGTGATTGAATATGAATCTCTCCTGTTTGTGTGTTTTCATTGTAAAAAGTCAGGTCATTGGGTGAAATCTTGTCCGTCCAAGAAGGGTAAGAATAGTTAAAATGATAGCAACTCGAAGTAGAAATGGCAAACAAAAGGGAAGAATGATGCTCCACCCTTAGAGGTTGTCCCTAAGAAGGAAGTGACCAAGATGGAAAACAAGGAAAAGAAGGGTTTGAATAATAACAATGAAAAGTCTGTGTGTGCCTATCCTAATAGTCAAAAAGAATGTAACAAGGAGGAAGAGTATGGAACCGAAGAAAAGGTTCAAAAATTTGAATCAAAGGATTTGAAGGTTGGTCCTATCATCCAGGGTAAAGTTGATGAATTTTCCTATTATGATACTTCAGCTTTATCTAATAATAAAGAAAATAAGGAAGACTTTAATGAAGCGGACTGTAATATTTCAGTTTCTATGTCGTTGTTGTTATTAACCAATGGAAGTCCTAAGAAGACTAGAAATATGATCCTAAATTCCCAATGCAAAACTCCTAAAAGCATGGAGACGGTGGCACTTGAGGGAAATCCTAGGATTTTTGGTATTAATTAAGGCAAGTCAAATAATGGAGGACCCAATGGAGGTATTTCAACTAGAAGAAAGAATAAGAAGGTGGTAGATGTTGGAAGTCACAACAAAAAATAGGGAGACCCTCTCTAAAGAATTAGAGGGAACAAGAAAGTTGGAAGAACCCTGTTGATGGAACACAGAGCTCCATTGAGTCAGCCTTATCCCCAGTTAAAGTATGAAGATAATTTCATGGAATATTAGAGGGTTGAATGCCCTCCGCAAGAAGGATGTGTTGTGTAATATTATAAGAGATCATAAACTAGATGTAGTCCTTATTTAGGAAACTAAGCTTTTTAAGGGTAAAGTGGAAGGGATTAGAATATTCAAAAGTAAAGGGGTAATTGGAACAAGTTCGGAGGGTGCCTTTGGAGGTACAACTATCTTTTGGAATCAGAATACTATTAAAGGTAAGGAAATTGCTTCAGGGGTTAATAGGACCTCAGTTTTGCTTGAGAACATTAAGGATAACTTTGTTTGGGTTATCACTAATATCTATGCACCTAATTCTAAAGCTGGAAGAACTAAATTCTGGAGGATCCTGGTTGAAGATAGACAAATTTTTTCTGATAAAAGTTGGATGATTATGGGAGATTTCAATACCCCTTTAAAAGAGGATGAAAAGATGGGAGGCCTTCCTTTGCAGCTAGAGGGAAGACAAGATCTTATGGAATTTATTAATGATCAAGCTTTGATGGATGTGGATCTCCAAGGGATTAATTACACTTGGACCAATAGAAGAGTTGGCTCTGATCTCATTCAAGTTAGGTTGGATAGATCCTTGATTTCTACCTATTGTCTTTCTAAGTATAATTGTTGTTTGGCATCTATCATTAAGATTGGTTTCGATCATTATCCTATCTCTTTCACTGCCAATTCAACTTCTACAAAGCAAAATTTTCCTTATAGATTTGAAAAAGCTTGGTTGTCCCACCCTTCAGTGGAAATATTTGTTGTTGAATGGTGGAATTCAGAGGTTGAGGGTACTGCCTTATTTAGAGTGGCCAAAAAGCTTAATATTATCAAAGCCAAAGTTAAAATCTGGAAGAAAGAGACTTTTGGAGATATCTTTAAATGAAAGCCATATTAAGACAGATATTAAAGAAGTTCAAGATAAAATTCAAGTGGAAGGGATTTCTGAGGATTTGAGGAATGTTGAAAATGGGTTGCTTTCCAAATACCATGAAATTATCTCTAATGAAGAAACTTTTTGGAGATAAAGATCTAGAGCGTTGTATTTGAAGGAAGGTGATAAAAATGCCCATTTTTTCACATGACTTCTCTTAAGCATAGGGTGGCCAATAGGATTTCCAGCTTAAATAGGGGGATTTTTTTGAATTAAAATGAAATAAGAAAGGAAGGTATGGAATTCTTTAGTAATATTTTGGGAGGTGTGGACACTATGGATATCAGAAATCAAGACCTTCTAGCTCAAGCTATCCCTCCCATTTTAAATGAGGATGACAACAAAAAAATTTCTCGGATCCCTTCGAATCAGGAGATCAAAAAGGTTGTGTTTTCCTTTCTTGGAGACAAGTCTCCTAGTCCAAATGGATTCCCTATGTTCTTCTTCCAAAATTTTTGGCATATTGTGGAGATTGATATTTGTAATGGAGTTAAAGAATTCTTTGGTTCTAGATGGCTTCTAAAAGAACTCAATGCTACGTTTATCATTCTTATTCCTAAGATCTCTGGAGCTGATTCTCTCAATAAGTTTAGACCTATCAGTCTTTGTAATTTTGTTTACAAGATAATATCTAAGGTTCTTACTTCTAGAATGCTGGATATCCTTCCTCGCATTATTTCGGCTCAACAAAATGGTTTTGTCTTTGGCAGACAAATTCTGGATTCCATCATTTCTATGCATGAGAATATTCATTCTTTAACTATTGCTAGAAACATGGTCAACGCTTGCGAGGTCATACTTTAACATTTGCGCATTGCCTCATTTTAGGTTTTTGCGTCGCATTAACATTTCTCCTATGATTCGCACTTGGTCTTTATCATTTGCAAACATCAAGTCGTTCTTCTACATTCTTCAATCATCTCGTCCTCAAATTTGGTCTTGTCGACAACATTATCCAGTCATGATTTTGATCGATTTTATCTTATTGCATCAATGAGCATGCTTATTTATCATCATTTTGGACATCGTCAATCCTAATTAGGGTTTTGTCCTCTTTTCAATCCTGTCAATCTTGCGATCAATTTGTCATCGATCGTTGTCCTCTTATCAATCTTGTCGTTTTACGATCGATTTGTCATCGATCGTTGTCATTTTCAATCTTGTCATATTGCGATTGATTCGTCATCGATCCTTGTCCTTTCCAATCATGTCAATTTGGATCAATTTGTCATTGTTCCTCGTCAATTGGCACATTTTTCAGTCAAATCGTTTATCACATTGGTCATTTATCAATCCAAAATCAAATCAAATCGAGTCAATTATATTTCAAGACCTAATTCGTCTTCTAGGGTTTTATGATTTATTCATTTAACCTAATTTGTCATTTCTTCCTCTAGGATTACTAAATTATTTATTAATCCTAAGTCTTCTTATTACAATTAAATCTTTATTTAATTGGCTAATTATTCCTCTTTGTGAATTGATTAATAAATAAAAAATTATTAATTAATTCACTAATTCCTAAATTCTAATTTCTATCAATTTCTAATTCCTAATTTGTCATCAATTTCAATTTCCTAATTTTTCAAATTTCTAATTCCTTTTCCCTCCTAATTCATCTCCTAATTCTATGGGAGTGACATTTCAATTTGTCATGAAATTGTCATAATTGATAATCAATCAATTTTGACATGAAATGTGTCATAATTTGTCATCAATTCTCAATCAATCAAATTGTGCATGGAAAGTGCATAATTTGTCATAATTGACATATTGATTTGCAATTTCCATTTGAATTGCATCATGCTAATCTTGTCATTTATCCAATTCTTCTATAAATTGGATGTTTTTTTCAATCAAAACCCTTTGAATCCCTTGACCCTCCGAATCCTTGATCCCTTGAATCCTTCATGAATCCCGAATTTCTATCAAACTACCGAACTTTCGTTTCTAGTACTCTTGAGCTTTTTTGCTTTCAATTGTGTGAGCACTTGTAGGTGAGATCCACAAACCCATTGAAGAGGAAAGAACAACAATGGAGCCGCATGGAAGAAGCATATGGTTTGCATGACATTTTCTTTTAAATGCTTTGTTTTTGTGCCTCTATTGAATGTGCTTTGGAATTAGGTTCATTTCAATGAGTGTTCTTTTGATTAAGTTCTTATGTCTTGTGTTTTGATTGATCTACTTGTCTTTGATGAATCCTAATTTCTACGCTACATTAACTGGTGAACCCGACGTGAATACTAACCTTCTAACCCTCTTACTGTGTTTTGGAGTGCTTCTAAGCTGATTTGCAGGTCAAAAACCCAAATACAGGGCCGTGCAGTGCATTCTGGACACTCCTGCGCCTGTGTGAAGCATTCTGCGCCTGTGTTGAAACATCTTGCGCCTGTGTTGAAACATTCTGCGCCTGTGTTAGACATCCTGTGCTTGTGTCCTAACTTCTGCGCCTGTGTAAAGTCCAGATCAGAGGTGAAAAATGCAGTTTTTACTTGAAAAATTTTATATGTTTTAGTAAATTGCAATTTTGAGGGTCTTCGGTGCATTTGTGGACAAATATGGTGCTTGGAAACATGATGAGAGATCATTGATGTTTCCAAAATTTGGTTCTAGATTATTTGAATACCTTTCCAACGCATCAAACGGTTTGTAATTCGGAGCTAGGATGAGAAAGTTATGCCTTCTCAAAGTGGACTGAAATTTTATATTTAGTTTTCATAAATCAGATCATCTGTGCTGTGGATTTTGGTACTAATTATTTGTGCAGGATCTTGGCATACGCATGACAAAGACTACAAATCAAACTACTAACATGTGTTATGCAGATTCGATGGTCAAAGACAACAAATCAAACTTCTGACATGTGTTTTGCAGGTTGCCTTGGAGAAACAACCAAATTGTGTGTTTGAGTTTTTTAATTAGGCACTTAGTGATTTATAAATAGGAGGAAATGAACCCTTGTTTGCTTTGTTTGTTAAGTATGACATTGGAGTAGGAGAGTATGCTCTCATCCTTCAAAGGGTGATCAGAAATCCATATCTTCAATACCATGCTTATGTTGTTGATTGTTTGTCTCCATTAGAGGGCCTGCCTTCCCGACCACTTTGCTTTAGCAAGCAAGTGATAATCGTGAGAAGGGGACGACCCAAAGTGAGTACGGCTAGAATTCCTTGGCATTCTAACTCACTATAAAAAAATACCTGATGAGCGAAAGCTTTGAAGGAAGTGTTACGTGGGAATTGCAGTTACTTGGGAAGTGATGACCCTTGAACTCTTTCTCATATCAACATCTAAGTAGGGCCTCTTGGTCTAAATCGCAAGTAATGCTTAATAGAAATCCTTACTACATACCTTGTTTTTAACAGAAATCCTTACTACATACCTTGTTTTTAGAGGCCAAAAAACCCTTCTAGTTGCTTGAGAAGGACAAATTCGGATACTTGGAAGAGATACTAAGTTCGCCATGGGGAGATTCCATGGGGACTGATGCTTGGCTACCCTGAGAAGTGAGTGCCGTGGAGGGGAGCCTGTGGGGTCAAGCATCTATGTATTCTCCTTGAATCTCATAATGAGTCTACCTCTCAAGTACCTAATGTCTTTGCCTACCCTAAGGAATGTGGAAATGAGCATGATTGTCTTGAGTCTAAGTTGTAACATCTTGTATTCTTTGATTGTCAAAAGTTGAATGTTATCCCATTTCAAAAGCAAAACAAATTGATCAAAACAAGATTAAACACAAGAGACATTCATCCAACAAAAATTCAACAAGATTCAAAGATCATCTTCCTAAAACATGGTTGTCAAACATTTGTCAAAATCTTGTCTCAACATTCATGTCACTTACATTTAGGTTCATCCTAGGTTTGCATTTAGTAAGATCATTGCCAAGGTTAGGTTTCATCTAAGTCATACTCTTTTGCATATCAATAAGGGTCATCCATTTTCATGTGTCCTCTTACATTAAAGTCATACCATTGTCATACATTTGCATTTGCATATCCCAAGTCTCTTCATTAAGCCTAAGTCATTGTCATATCATATTAAGATCATTTGCATATTAATTGTCCTTTTGCATATAGTGTCAAACCTAGGTCTTGTCATCCTTGAGTAATCCAAATCTTTGATAAACCCTAAGTCATTGTTAGGAAGTCTAGACCTTATCAAACCTTTTGTCCTTTTGTCATCAATATCATTTCGTCAAACCTAGCTTAGTATCCAAGCATATAGGGGAGACATTGTCATCTTGTCCTTTGTCAATTAAGTCCTTTTGTCCTTTGAGGTCTAGATGTCATTTCAATTTCCTAAGGGTCTCTTTTAGATTTGCATTGAAAAGTTTGTCAAAATCTTCAAAAACAACCAAAAACATAGATTGCATTTTCATTTATTTAGTTTGCATTTAGTTGCATATCATATATTATCCTTGAAAAATTCCAAAAATATTGCATTTGCATAAGTGACATGTCTATTGAAACAAGGTTCCAAGCACCAATGATGCAACAAAGTTTGACATATCAACCAACAATGCAATCACAATTCTATCCAACCCAACAACAAGGCAATATCAATCAAACTTATCATGATGAAACAAGTCTCCAAATACAAAAACTAGAGGAGAAACTAGCTCAAGAACAAGAGATTTTTGAACAAAGAGTGAAAAACAGTGAGAAGATTAGATCACAAATGTCCAAAGTGTTTCGAAAATTTCCAGGCCAAAATCCAAATATTGAGCCAATTGATGTAAGATCTCTTCTTGAACGATCAGACATACCAGCTCTCCTCTCACAAATAGAGATGATGAAAAAATTACAAGAAAGGAGACAACATCAATTTCAACATTATGTGCCTCCACAACAAGAACAAGGTGTTTACTATCAATCAAATTTTCAACCATCACAACCAATGGTCCAACATATGCAACCAACACAACCAATGGTCCAACATATTCAACCAACACAATCAATGGTCCAATTTCAACAATATGTCCAACCAACTATACAATGTCAACAAATAGTTCAACCAAGGGTGGAATATCAACAAGTTCAAGTTCAACCAACATATCAATGTCAACAACCGCAACCAAACATTCAAAAACAAAGGTTGCAACACACACCAACCCAAGTTTCAAACATGTCAAAACAATTGAACCAAGTCCAAAATCAAAACATGACATTAGATCAGAACCAACTTCTTTCCAAACAAGTTCAAATTCTAGGTCCAACCATGGCAAAACCTCGAAAGAAAGGTGGCCTTATTGCAATGCTCTTAAGGAAATGACTAAGTGAGTCTTTTGAGGAAGATAAAGATAATACACTTATGTCTAGCAATGCCTCATCCCCCCATAAACAAATTGACTCTCCAGTGGCATCTATCCCTACACCTCCAGAAGTTCCGCAAGGACCTTCCATATTGTCTTCATCAAACAATACACCCAAGGATGCAATTACCCAAGAGCTATCCATAATTGATTGCCAAGATAATCCAATTCATGATGCACATCCTTGCCATGTTTCAGAGATACACGACCCAATGCCACCATACACTTTATTGCCATTACCTGTTTTAGAGGACCCCATTCAAAGTCCCTCTTCCTCATGTTCTTGAGCATTGATTCCTTGCTAGAACCCATCACAAATGTTCAAAGTGCATTTCCTTCATGCCAAAGCATTGATTCCTTGTCAGAATCCCCCAGGCATATCCAAAGTCCAACCCCATGTCAAGAGGATAATTTAGAGCATGAAGAAATGAGTCCTAAAGCAAATCAAGATCAAGATCCTAAAAACTTATCATCCCATCCAATTGTGGACCAGGACCCCATCTTCCCAGAAACTCATGATGATTCTCCTATTCTTGTCCATCATATCCAAAGTCCTATTGACACTCCATTCCTCGAGCAAGATCAAGATATCCCAGTTCATCCAATCCCAAATGATCCCCTTCCATTTCATGAACACAATGTCCTTTCAAATCCCATTGATATTCCACTTCCTCAGAAAGATCAAGATATCCCTTCCATTCTTTCCGATGATCCCATTGAAAGTCAAGAGAAAAGCACCTTTAAAGAAGATTCCAATGATCTTCCTCCTTGTCAAGATCAAATCATTCCTTCAGATCCTCCACAAGATCCACTTGTCCCTCCATCTCCATGTCCTAATCTCGCATATCCACTCCAAGGTCTCAGTTCTTTTGATGATCCTGTTATTCCCCCCATTCTATCTCTTGAAGAGCCTGTCATTGAGCCATGTCCACTACACACTCCTAGTCCCCCTCATGATCCTGATACCCCTCATGATTCTAACGTGTCAGTGCAAGATGTTCATGAACCCCCTACATGCATAATGGGTTCTTCCACTTTGGTGCAATCCGATCCACTTCAAGATCTCCTTATTTCTCTCATATCACATCCACCTCATAATGGACTCTCATCTTCTTCCCAAAGAAAAGAGTATCCTATTAGTCAAAATATTGATAAAGGCAAAGGGGTAGATCTCCATAAGCAAGAATCCCTTCATGTTAAAGAAGATCTTAATGGTCATGGCTACAAAGCTCACACTCAAGGCGTTGGTATCCCTTCAAAGTCAAAATCCAAATGTCCACCTTCCCCATCATCGCTTCCATCCATTCTAGGTCCCTATATCCCTCCATCTCCTATGCAACATCAACAAAGGCACACATCTTGGAGAACCTTCCATCCATCCCACATGCCTCCATATCATTCCCGTCCACACCAACATTCATTCCCTCCTCCAAGCAATTTGGATGCCAAGCATAAAAGTCGTAAGTCTAGAAATCCACATGTATTCAAGGATCAACATGTCCAATATAATCAACATGTCAAAATAAAGAACAAATTGATCTATAAAGAAAAAGAAAAATCAAAAAGGCCACAAAGGCCCACTGAGCAAAATAAAGCAAGGTCAAAATATATATGGGTTCCTAAATCCCTTGTGCAAGCAATGCACTCCAAGGAACCACAAAAGCATGAAAAATCAAAAACCATGTGGATCCCTAAGAAGCTCCTTGAAGCACAAAAGCCTAAAGAAATATCCAACTTGGCATCCAAAGTTGCTATTCCTCCATCCAAACATTCCAAGTCTATTTCTCCATCACCTCCTTCATCAATTTTGGGCCCTTATGTCCCAAAATCCCACGCTATTCCTCCATCAAAATCTCAATATCCAACACCCACTTTTCCTCCATCAGTCCATCACCCCTCAAGGTGTGTGCCAATGTCGATCTTGCCTTCATTTCCATCCACTCAAGCCCAATTCTTCCAATACCCTATCCATTATCCAATGCATATTTTCCATCCTTCCATCCAATCCTTTGCATAAATCCTTGCCTTAGTGTCATGTCATTTTCCATGTCCTTATCCTACCAACATCTTTGAGCATACTTTTAAAGGTCATGGTCTTTTTTTTCAAGGCTACTATCCAAACAAAAAGACGCTTGAGTCCTTCTTCCATCCCCTATCATGTGTCCATCTTCTATTGAAAAAGTCAAAATCCAAGAAAATACAAAAAAAAAATTGAAAAAAAGAAAAAAGAAAAAGAAAAAAAATAATAAAGAAAAATAATTCGTCCACTGGTGAAAACCTGGCAAACAGGCGCCTTGGGCAAGTACCATGATGAAAACCTGGCAAACAGGCATCATGCGTAATTTATGAACTTCTTGCACACCACACTTGGGGGCAAGTTTCCTCCTTCATATCCTATTGCCCTTCATTATCCTATCATATCATGTCATACCCTTCCATTATCCTATTGTCCCTCATGTCCAATTTCCCTTTCCACCTTTGATCTTGACAAGGCTGACGATCATCATGAGCATCACACATCTTGTTTGCAGCTTTTAGTCCATCATAGCTTTTGGTCATGTATCCATTTGCTTATTATAACCTTTCATCCATATTCCTTGTCTTATTGTGACTTTCTACCACTATCCCTTAGCCTACCCCGACCTTCTGTCCATGTCCTTTATCCATTCTTGGTCTTGCTTATCCTATCCATATCTTATCACTATCCATACACTCTTTTTCATTCCTTGATCTTGATTTGACATAAGGACACAAAATTTAAACATGGTTTCAAAAACCTCTTGACATGTCCCTCATGCCATGTTCCTGCTTTACATTGTCATATCCAGTCTCTTGTCCCATCACGCCATAGCCCTTGAAAATTGCATCCACGTTGTCTCCATAATAAAAGGCCTTTATCTTCCTTCTATCCACCAACATTTCAGCAAGCCTATTTATTCACCTATCATATTCCTTTCCTTGCTAGACACTGGGGGCAAAATCTCTTAAAAATTTAAAAATGTCTTGAAGAAAGATCATAAAAATTGAAAAATGATCCTGAATAAATTATAAAAATTGAATAATGACCTGAAAAAAAAAAATTCCTAAAAATTGAAAAATGTCCTGAAAAAAGATCATAAAAATTTAAAAAATGTCCTGAAAAAAGTCTTAAAAATTGAAAAATGTCATAAAAAAAATTCATCAAAATTTCAAAATGTCCTGAAAAAAATTCAAAAATTCAAAAAAAAAAAAGTCCTGAAAAAATCTCATAAAAATTGCAAAAATGTCCTGAAAAAAAATCCGAAATAATCCAAAAAAAATAAAAATCAAATAATGTCCTGAAATAATCCAAAAAATTGAAAAATGTCCTGAAAAAAAGTCAAAAAATCAAATAAATTCCTGAAAAAAAAGAATGAACACAAAAAAAATTGTAAAACTCCAAAAACCAAAAACAAACATTTTGCAATAACATTATTCCTTTTGTGCATCAGATAGCTCACTGAGTATACATCCAATGATTCACAATCCAACACTACGCTTTTAACTGAAATCATGCTTAAACAGATGAACTCTTTCAATCAACTCAGACATTAAAATTGATCAAAACTGTCATATCAATCGCATATCAGTATCAAAATCATTTGTCCTTTGTCACTTTTATCATGGGTCTTATACAGGGTGTGGTATACTCGAAACTAGACTGTGTCCTGTCTTAGACGGGGTACCGCATTTCCTGAAACCAGACAGCATGATCGTCCTGTCAGCACTTTCAACTTTTGACAATGAAGATCAAGATGTTTGTTTGATTTGTTTATATTTGTGCATCTTATCTTTTTATTGATTTATCTTTGGCTTCGGTCATGTTCCTATGTTGCTCGATGATGTCACTGAGTGATTTAGAGTGACCGGGATGGATCATGGTCCTTTTCTTTTTTATTGTGATTGTTGTTTGTCTGTCATGTGTCTGTCTTATGCAAAAGGATTGCATTATCGCTCTGGCCTTCATTGCCATGTTGCGCTGCATCCATTTTGCCATATCAAATAAAGGTTCTCACCTACTTCTGTGCATTAGTGAAAGCAAGTTTTTCTCCATCTCTAACTGTCCTTTGTCTAATTTCTTCTTACTAACATTTCTTCCGTCAGTCTTGGCAGTCCGTTCGATCCTATCGTCTCCTATCATTCTTATCGATCAATTGGCCTCTTTTTCGCATGTTTCCGGCCAATTCCTCGAGGGGGCATGCATATGTCATTGTCATTGTCTGGGGCATTTTTGTTATTGTTCTTTGAAACAACGCTTAAAATCGCATTGTCTCAAAGAGGGGCAAAATGTAGACACCTAAAAATGGTCAACGCTTGCGAGGTCATACTTTAACATTTGCGCATTGCCTCATTTTAGGTTTTTGCGTCGCATTAACATTTCTCCTATGATTCGCACTTGGTCTTTATCATTTGCAAACATCGAGTTGTTCTTCTACATTCTTCAATCATCTCGTCCTCAAATTTGGTCTTCTCGACAACATTATCCAGTCATGATTTTGATCGATTTTATCTTATTGCATCAATGAGCATGCTTATTTGTCATCATTTTGGACATCGTCAATCCTAATTAGGGTTTTGTCCTCTTTTCAATCCTGTGAATCTTGCGATCAATTTGTCATCGATCGTTGTCCTCTTATCAATCTTGTCGTTTTACGATCGATTTGTCATCGATCATTGTCATTTTCAATCTTGTCATATTGCGATCGATTCGTCATCGATCCTTGTCCTTTCCAATCATGTCAATTTGGATCAATTTGTCATTGTTCCTCGTCAATTGGCACATTTTTCAGTCAAATCGTTTATCACATTGGTCATTTATCAATCCAAAATCAAATCAAATCGAGTCAATTATATTTCAAGACCTAATTCATTTTCTAGGGTTTTATGATTTATTCATTTAACCTAATTTGTCATTTCTTCCTCTAGGATTACTAAATTATTTATTAATCCTAAGTCTTCTTATTACAATTAAATCTTTATTTAATTGGCTAATTATTCCTCTTTGTGAATTGATTAATAAATAAAAATTATTAATTAATTCACTAATTCCTAAATTCTAATTTCTATCAATTTCTAATTCCTAATTTGTCATCAATTTCAATTTCCTAATTTTTCAAATTTCTAATTCCTTTTCCCTCCTAATTCATCTCCTAATTCTATGGGAGTGACATTTCAATTTGTCATGAAATTGTCATAATTGATAATCAATCAATTTTGACATGAAATGTGTCATAATTTGTCATCAATTCTCAATCAATCAAATTGTGCATGGAAAGTGCATAATTTGTCATAATTGACATATTGATTTGCAATTTCCATTTGAATTGCATCATGCTAATCTTGTCATTTATCCAATTCTTCTATAAATTGGATGTTTTTTTCAATCAAAACCCTTCGAATCCCTTGACCCTCCGAATCCTTGATCCCTTGAATCCTTCATGAATCCCGAATTTCTATCAAACTACCGAACTTTCATTTCTAGTACTCTTGAGCTTTTTTGCTTTCAATTGTGTGAGCACTTGTAGGTGAGATCCACAAACCCATTGAAGAGGAAAGAACAAAAATGGAGCCGCATGGAAGAAGCATATGGTTTGCATGACATTTTCTTTTAAATGCTTTGTTTTTGTGCCTCTATTGAATGTGCTTTGGAATTAGGTTCATTTCAATGAGTGTTCTTTTGATTAAGTTCTTATGTCTTGTGTTTTGATTGATCTACTTGTCTTTAATGAATCCTAATTTCTACGCTACAATAATATCTAAGGTTCTTACTTCTAGAATGCTGGATATCCTTCCTCGCATTATTTCGGCTCAAAAAAATGGTTTTGTCTTTGGCAGACAAATTCTGGATTCCATCATTTCTATGCATGAGAATATTCATTCTTTAACTATTGCTAGAAACATGGCTTTTTTCTTAAGCTGGACATGTCCAAGGCCTATGATAGAGTAAATTGGCAATTCCTTTTCAGAATTATGAAAGATTTTGGGTTTGGGGAAAAGGTGATTCAGCTTTTTTCTCCGCTGACTGGCACTTCCACTTCTGCAGTTATTATTAATGGATCCCCTTCCAGTTTCTTTAAAAGTTCTAGAGGTCTAAGACAACAGGATACTATCTCTCCTATTTTTTTTACTATTTTGGCTGAAAGTTTGGGTAGATTCATTATGAGAAGTGTGGAAGAAGGGAAACTCAAAGGCCTTAAACCTTCCTCGTCCAACTTAACTTGTACTCATGAACAATTTGTTGATGATTCTATTACTATGGGAGAAGCTACCATAAGAGAAGCGAGAAACATGAAGAGTGTTATGGATTCCTATGAAGCTGCTTCTAGTCAAAAAATAAATTGGGATAAGAGTTCTTTGTTATTCATCAATACCCTTGTGGATAGACAAATAAGGATCAAAAGAATCCTTGGATGTAAAATTGTTGAGTTCCCTTCTAATTATTTGGGTCTCCCTCTGTACTTAAGGCCTTCGGAGAATTTCTGGATGAAGTTGGTTGATAGATTCAATTCCAAACTAGTTGGCTGGAAAGGAGCCCTCCTTAGCCAAGTGGGTAAGGTGATGTTTCTTAAGGCTACCCTTCAAAATTTGCCTATCTATGCCCTTAGTCTGTTTAAAATCCCTAGGAAGTTTGCTGAGGCCATTGAAAGAATTCAAAAAAAATTCTTATGATCAGGAGTGGAAGATAAAAATAGAATCCCCCTTATTTCCTGGAATAATATTTGCACTCCTAAGGCTTTTGGGGGTTTGGGAATAAAGAACATTATAACTATGAATAATGCCTTGTTAGTTAAACAAATTTGGAGAATGAAAGGGGAGGAAAGGGAATGGAATTCAATTTGGAAAAAGAAATACCTTTACATGCAACCATCTAAGGAAGAATTTATGGATAATTCTTTTCTTGTGGAAAGTTCTACAATTTGGAATTCAGTTCAAACGGCTAAAGCTTGGGCTATAGCTGGAAGAAAGTGGAAATTGGGAAATGGGAGAACTATTAGATTCTGGGAGGATGGATGGCTAATGGATAAACCACTAGAGGAAATCCCCATTCTTAAGGAATGGAAAGATTGGTTTAAAAGTGGGTATGGAGACTTTGTTAGTGACTACTGAAGAAATGGGAAGTGGATTAAGTTCAGCTAGCTTTGTCTGGGATTAAAATTTTTGGAGATCTTGCTTTCTTCCAAAATCTTTATGGAGCATTTTGAGGATTGTTTGATTTGGAAGGAAACATCTGATGGGAAATATTCTATGTCTTCAGTGGTGTCTATCTATTACAAAGTTCTAGAAGAGATCCTTTTATGGGTGAAAGTGCGGATAAAGAAGTTGACGCCCAAAATTAATATCTTCTTTTGGATTTTTATCCAAAATAAGGTGCTAACTATTGATAATCTCCATAAGCATAGATTTGTTTTTCCTAACAAGTGTTCTCTTTGCTGCAGAGAGGAGGAGTCTGCTTGCCATATCCTCTACCAATGCAATTTCAGTCAGGAAATTTAGAATATTATTTTTAGTAAGTGGAAGTTGAGCTGGGTTTTCCCAAACTCTTTGGAAGAGTTCTAGCAGCAATGGTATTACCCTACTTCCAATTCTAAGAATGTTGAGCTTTGGAAACTTACTCTCCCTATTGTCACATGGAACATCTAGAAGGAGCGTAACAACATGATTTTTAGGGAAAAAAGTGTGAACCCTGAAGTGGTGGTGGATAAAATCTATAGAGGGATCTATGAATGCTTATATGGAATTGATAATAGTTTAGCTGCTAAAGAAGACTTTAATGAAAGATGAAACCTCTCCAATAGTAGAAACAACAAGGATAAAGGCAGGGATGGTATTTTCTGGTGCTTTCCATCCTAGAGTTGGATCAAGGCCAACTTTGATGGGGACTCTAAGGGAAATCCCGGGAATGCTGGTTATGGGGGAAATGTAAGGAATTTTGCTAGAAGTTGCCTTGTGGTTGTTGCTGGCCCTTTGGGTAATCAAACTAGTCATTATGTTGAAGCCTCAGCTGCCTTGAATACATTGATTATAGCTAAAAATCTCAATCATGATAATCTATGGTTGGAGGGAGACTCTCTTAACATTATTAAATGCCTTAAGGGAGAAGTTGAACCTTCATGGACTATAGAAAATATTATTTTTAAAGCTCGAGAAATTATTTCTAGCTTTAAATCAATTATTATTGAGCATACTTTCAGGGAAAAAAATGACGTAGCGGACGACCTTGCTAACCTTGGCGTTATTTCCGAAGTTCAAAGGATATGGAATGGGGAAGATAATATTGATTTTAATATTAAAGAACTCATTAGAAAGGACAGATTTATGGGGAAATAAGGATCACACGTTAATCATGGAAGTATTACTGATTAATCATCAAATTTTTAGAAAGGTAATGATAGCTTGTCAGAAGGGCAGAGTCCTAAACAAGAATTTTAAAATTTTGCACGCTTTGTGGGTGTGAATTTTCAAAATGCCAAATGTCATTTGGAAGAAAGTTCTGAAATTGCAGAAGCAGAGAAATTATAAAACGAATTCTAAAATGGGGGGTGATCTTAGAAGAGAGGTACCTGATAACATTTCCAGATGGCGGGAGATGCCTAAGGTATGGACAAAGTTGGAGAAGGGTTTCATGATGCATTTCATGGAAAAATTGGTAGACTATGATAAAAGAAGAGTTAACCTGATGGTTATTAGAGTTACTGAAAATTGGAAAAATGGCTCCTTCAAAATTCATGGTGTTAGATTCAAGCTGGACGTGGACCTCATTTATACGGTCACAGGTATGCCCCATTCTGGTCTTAATTTCTTTAGGGACCTGAAAGTGTCTAATAATGTAGTGAAGCTCTTTTCATGTAAAGAGAAGGAGAGAATGAAATTAGGAAAATCTTCAAGGGGGTATTATGATGCATCTAATATCAAAAAAATCTGGGGTTGTGTGCTTAATGTAATTATGGAGGGTCATTTGACTAGGGTCCACACCAACCATTTGGTGCTTCTAAATCACTTTAGGCATAGGAATAGGATTTCTCTGCCCTATTACCTTTTCAGGTCTTTGTCTTGGTCTTTGAACAAGCATAGTAAGAACACCTCTTCTCATGTGCTTCATTATGGCCTTATTTTTCCCATTTATGAGCATTGTAAAATTTTGTCTATTCAGGAAAACAAAAGGTTGTTGGTGTCACCAGGGAAAGGAAAGAGGAAAATTGAGGAATGTGGGCCCAGTAAGGATGAGTTGATACAAAGTAAAAATGTTGAAAAAGACACTGTGGAGAAAATTCAAGAAGACATGGATAAACAAAAGGATACAGAGGTTGATTCTAAGGACATGGGAAAAGATGGAAGTGAGATGGAGACCAATGAGTCTAATGGAGAGGAGAGTTGGAAAGAAGAGGAAGTGGGGGAAGAGGAAGGAGGAGCAAAGGATGTTTCTGATCAGAACAACCCTACCCACAACATGAGTATTGGTAACAGCCAGACTATGGAGGAGCAGGACAATCAGATTAATAAGGAGGAAAGGGAAAGGGAAACTGAGCAGAACAAGGATAAGGAGAAAAAAAGAAAGGATTAGGATAAAGCTGGAGATGAGATTATTCTAGATAAACTCAAGAACCAGTCTGAGGCTCGTATGGGTTTTGATAGGTGGGTATATGAAAGAATCAATAAACTAGAAAAAAATGATAAGCAGCATGAAGAGTAGGGAAAGAAAGATGAAAGTAACTAGGAGCAGTGGAAAAAGGTTATGGAGGAAAAAGTGGAGAAGCTGGAAGCTCATATTAGTAAGCTGGAGGAAGGAAAGACAGCCCTGAAGAACTTTTTGATAATGATTCTGGATATCCTTAACTCAGTGACCAGGAATATGGAGGAAATCGCCAAGTACCTTGATGGCTCCAACACTTCCAAACCTGTTGTGGACCTAGATGTTGATGAGGATGCTATTGAGGTAGGGAACATGGATAGTTCTCCTAGTGGTGCGACCAAAAGGACTAGGGAGAGTATGAAAAAAGCGACATTGGCCTCTTCCAAGGAAAACCCAATGCTCAAGGATAATATCAAAGATATGCAAGGGATTAGCAGAAAATTGGCTAATACCCTTAAAAATATTAAGTAATTTGTCTTTTTTTCTATTTTGTCTAGTTGTTTCTTGTTTTGTTGGTATTTTATGCTGGCTTTTGCCCAGAACTATGCTAGTTTTTTGGCAAAATGTATTTTTTTGTTTCTTAATGCTCTTATCTTTTAAGGATCTCTTGTAAGGGTTTCAGGGTCCCTTCAAAACCTATTTTTCCCTTAATAAAAAACATTAGTCCCTCAACATTGAAATCTCAAAACCAATAAATTAACATGTTTAGCCAATATATCTTTATTCATTTGTTGTATTACTTACCAAAACTTGACCATCCAAAAAAAAAATGTCAACATGTCTTAAGACCTTTTAATAGGCCAAATGCTCCTGTGCTATCCCCTAATATCTACGAGAGATGAATCCCATGAGCATATTGTAGATGAGAGGATTCAATTTTAACATTCACACTAAAGATACAATTCTACTACAATATCAAAGGACTCTGGATTCTTTACTTCCCACTCCACTCTTTCAACAACCTCCAAAGATTTGATAAGAGAATACATTTGTAACTCAACTGCATCTTTAAGAGAATAAAAATGTCTCTTTTATTTATCTCTCTGCTCTTGAAATATGGATAGATGTGAATGGAGATGACATATATTAGATCTAACAACACTATCATTGTCCTTATGTACATCGAACAAATTGGCTGAGTCTGTAATCTATGCTTTAATTGAGTCAATTTGTTCCTTGAATTTCTTGGTAGCATCAGGCCATCTTAAGTAGTAACAATATAACCAAACAACATCTTCAATACATGGGGTTGACCTTGTAGTGCAACTGTGGTTACAAATTCATGTTGATACAAAGGTCACTGGTTTGAATCTTTGAACCATTTTATTGCAAAAAAGGATGCTTTGTTGGCATGTGACCTGTGCAGGTGGTGGTTCCAACAATGATGGTCTAGATGGTTTTCTTGTTGTCAGAAGAAATAGCAAGATGTTAATGCCCCCACCAGATGTTGATCATGGATGTTGTAGGCTTCCAAGTCAAGAAGGTCATGACAAAGGGGGATGAAAAGGAGATAGGTGGTTGGAAGTATAGAGGTGTAAGGGAGCAAGGCACATAGAGGAAGTAGAGGAGGTAGAGTGGTGGAGCTGTAGGGAAGTAGGCATATGAAGGTTGAAAGGAGGAAAGGTGGAGCAACAGTGGGAGAATATTAATGATGAATAAGGTAGGTGCAGAGGAATGATAGAAGGGTGGTGAAGGTGACTTGAGAAGGATGGAGATAGGGGCAACAAAAGAGACATTTAGAGGTGGAGATAAGAGGAGATAGGAGATGGAGGGGGTATGGAGAGATAAGGAGGTAGAAAAAGAGATGTTGGAGGTGGTGCAACAAGTAACAAGGAGGTGTTAGTACCTTAGGAAACATTGTAACCAAGAGGAGGGGTTCCCCAACTGTGACCCCCACTGGTTCAAAGCTCCAGTCAAAAGTGATTATTGATAATAAAAAAAACATCTTCAATACATGTCCTAAGTTCTTCAAGTATGATTTTAGTGTGTGATGTGCCTTTTCACATTTCCCACTCATCTTAATATGCAGATCCTTCATTGCTTTATCTTCCATAGTAAGTTCCTTTTCCTTACCCTTGTCTATATCTCCACATCCAATATCTTCTAAATCCATATGATTAGCAAGAATATCTACTAAGACTTACGAAAGCAAATCAACAAAATCATTAGGAATTAATTTGTTTTGGATAAAATAAGAAACAAATGCCTGTTCAATAATCACCTAATCATAGGTTGGTATTGCAAGGTACAAGTCACCTGTAGCTCTAAGTCCATTAGGAATCTCAATCATAAGACATACTCTCTTCTTCCACAAATTCCTTTTGTTCATCATCTTTCTTTGGTTTATCTTCTTCAATTTCCATAATAATAGTTTCTATCATATTCTTCCTAATAGAAGGCACTCATTCAAATTTCATGAACTTGCAAGAGGAGGAAGCCTCTGTGGATGTATTAGATAACCTTCTAGTTTTCTTCATAGTCAAATGATGTCCTTCTATGAATATATCCAAATCAGCTTCTATATTTGTCTCTCTAATGCTTGCATAAGAACCCATTATTTAATCAAAAGTCCCAAACCTTCCTTCACTCAAATCCTCAGGAAACTTGAGAACAATTTATATAAGTGTCATGCATTCATGTTCAGAGAGTTCATAGGGAATCTTGGAAACCCATGAAGCTCAAGGTACTACTCCTTCCATGAAGCAATTGTCTTTATCAACCATAAAAGTAATTTTACTTTTGTACAATTCTATAATCTTTGGTGGAACTCTATTTCTAATGATCATCTCCTTCTAGATATCCTTGAAAAACTTACAACATGTTGTATCACTTTACTTCATTTGTCTAAATAGTCTTTTATATGAGAATTGATAGTTACATCTTTTCTCCATGCAATATTATTCTTACTAGGCAATGTAGTTAAGAAATAAAATATCAAACAAGAAATAAGAGATCCATACCGAAAGAGGTACATTTATTCCTTTGAAATTGAAAGTTTCTATAGTAGCTTAGTGTCAAGAGTTCACACAAATCATAATCTTTGTTCTCCTTCACCATTTGATGAGTAACGTATACAACCATGGAGGAGGAGGATCCCTCCCTGTTTTTGAAGTAAATTTTGTATGATATGCCCATTACTATGTACCTTACACTAAGATCAGTAGTGCTAATAATCTAAAAAACTCTTTTGTTAGATATTACTCCAATTAGCTTTGTAAAATAATCATTCTTTATTGATTTCAAAATTGAAACCTCTCAGGTGGACCATTGACCTGTCACATCACTTAGGGCATCCTTAGTAATTTGGTATGGCCGATGTAGCCATATGGAGTATTCATGAATTCTTCTTAGTGCAAGCCTTACCACTTCTTCTTTAAGAATTACAAGAAAATAATTTCATGTATCTAACATCATATGCCCTAGACTGGCAAATTCGAATTTGACCATTCGCATATTATCAACTAGATGGGTTCTTTTGAAATTATTGATCTTGTCATGATCATATTCGTTCAAGGGAACAATAATGTAAAAATGAATATCCTCCTTGTGAATTATATTGGTGGGAACAAGAGAGAAAGTGCCAACCAAGTCTTCTTTTGAGGGGTTTTAATAATTGCATCTTGAAAGCAGGTCATGGTTTATCCATAATACTTTAACAAGTTTGAAATTTGCCATTAAAAACTAAATCACAAGAAATATCTCTACTTGTATGCAGCTTGAGTTTATCAAATTTTGAATCCTAAATCTCCTCAAATTCGCAAGTGATCATAATGAACTTAAAAGGCAATATACATTCATTTTATCTACCCTCTTAGGGTTTTACTAACTTAAATGCACTTTACTGTTACAACACAAAAGTTGATACTCTATTTTTCTACCTTTTAAAAACAACACTTTGGACCAATGAAACCATATGGTATCCTCCAGAAAATGCACTTCTAACCTCTGCCATGTTGAAAAAAATTCAACATCCTAATTGCAAGGGGGCACACAAGATCTACATTTAGTTTTCCCCCTCAACTAGTGCATATCTGTTTAGTTTTTGGAAGAGGAATCAACACCAAAAGTAGGTGTAGACTCATCCTCAAATTTTTCTTTAGATTTCTTTACCATCTTTTGCATTTTCTCCTTTTCTATATTGACATCAATCTTCTTTACTCAACCATTCTTCCCATTTCTTCCTCTATAGAATTAGGCAATATGTCTAAATTTGTTATAGTTGTGTTGCCCCCATATTTGGTATACCTAAAATTTGAACTTCAAATCGGTCTCAGTGTCGAGTAAAGGCCCAAATATGTGTCTATACACAATGAGTGAGCACGTGATCCAAGGTCATTGCCAGTCAAAATATGAAAAATGGATAAATTTTTGAAATTACCAATAATTGAGTGAAATCATTTGATAGACATTCCCTTAGCATCATTCTGTGTCATGTGGCCAATTTTTGCATGAACCCAGCTCATAGTTTTTCATATATTTTAAACTTTCAAAATTTGGTGTTTGTCGCTTAGAAATGATTAAAATATCTCATTTTAGGATTCTTCATGAGGAGTAAATGATTTTGTTGGCTCTTTTCCCTACCATCAATGTGTGTTTCAAATTTCAGGATCTAACTCCCTATCGTTTGGAAGATATGGTCATTTTTTCTAAAGCCTGAGCATTAAATTTAAAATATTTAAATTATTTTTCAAATAAATAATTTAATATTTTAGATTATTTTAATATTTTGCTCATTTGAGGAAAAAAGTTGTCTAAAAATGTCATTTTCATTTCTCCTTTATTCTCCTCTATGGTTGATGGTTTCTGGAGGTCAAGGTCATAGTCTTTGAAAGAAATGGTTAAAGATGCTCCATTTTCGAGCATTTTTAACCCATATTTATAACTGTAGACATATAAAATGACCACTTTCCTAAATGAATATTAATGTTCATTTTAGTCTCATTCCTTTATTTAATTAAATCTAATTTAATTAAATCATCCACATTCATCTATTTGATTAAATAAGTTATTTAATTTATTTAATTAAATTTACCTAGGCCTTTCATATCATTTAATTGAATAAATCACTTTATTTAATTAAATCCCCTCTCTCTCCTTTTAATTAAATTGTTCACTTCAAATAAATAAATCTAATTTATTTAAATCCCCCACTTGCATCTATTTTGTTGAAATAAAGCAATTTATTTTAATTAAAATTACCCTCCATCCACTTGCATTCTCCTACATCTCCCACTTTCCTCTCTAAACCCCTTCTATATTCTTCTAATCTCTTCTAAATTAGCCTAACCCATCTCCTAAATATTTTCACATCCCTGAAAAAGGTAAATCACTTCTCAAACCCTTAAAGTCTTCAATAACCATTAAAGGCTTTATGTCCTGAACAAGTTAACCATTTAAGTCTTTTGCATAACCATTAATGATTAACTCAACCTTCTTACATGGTTGGAGAATTTTTACCTAACTCAACCCTCATCTAACCATAGGGTCTCATCAAGCATTCATTGCTTTGATCATGGTTATTCTTTTAACCCTTGCACAAGAATTTATCCTTTGGGTAAAAGCTTTATCCAATGGGTAATCTTAACCTAACCTTAACCCTTACCTTCTAAGGTAACCATGAGGTCTTCTCAAGCATTTAATGGTTCTTACATCTCCTCTCAAGTAGTCTCTTGTTGAAAATTTTCACCATTTCATTGATGAGAATTGTAAACATGGATTGATAACTTTCAATCCTGACCCTTGATAGGATCATCCAATCTTGACCCTTCATTGCCCCGTTTTTCCTATAAATAGAGCCATTCTTCTATCATTCTCATATCCAAGTATTTAGCATCAAACTTATAGACATTTTACTAAGCATCTAAATCATCTTTATCTAGCATTTATCCTCTCTTTGATAGAAATAATCATAACATCTTTATTTGTATAATCATGGTAGACTACTATGATATGCTAGGATAGTTTTTCTACTAATCCTTTCATCTTATCTTCATATGCATGCTAGTTTAGTTCATCTTTTTATTAATATCATGAACATTAGGATTGCATTTATGTTAGATTGATCAAAACATCCCTCATTCTCATGATTGTCATCCCTAAGTCACTTTGCTCAGTGATTTGAGAGCAAATACATTGGCTTAAGGGGTCTTGTGAGATAGGGAACAATGGAACATCCCTTGGGAAGTTGAGCTATTCCATATAGCTCCATAACTTGCACCAAGAGTCCCCCCTTGGTGTGTGGACTAGTCATGATTTTGTAATTTTTGTTTCATTGCACCACTTTTCCCGCATACATTTATGGCACCCATCGTGGGGCATATCCCATTTATCAAATCATTTTTGATGCAGGACTAACTTTGCAGGTACGCGGAAAACTTGAATCAGCGTGTGGAGAGTGTTGGTATTTTGGATATGTTGATATGTTTTTATCATTGATGTCAACACTTATCAACTCTGGCTAGCCTACTGGCACTTGGAGAATCAACAATGTTCACCAACAAGCAAGTGACTTATGCATAGTCACTGGTATCTGGTTCACCGATAGGATATATTGTTCACCGACACTTGGAATGACATGGAAAACACTTGGTTATGTCGAAGACATCGTTTGGACACTTTGTCTTGGAGATTTGTTCATTGGTATATTCGTGTTTGCATATTTGTTGTTACCGGCAAATAGGTCCAGGATAAACACCGGCAAGCTTATCTATTCTAGATCAGCATGACATGCTATGGAGATGATTTATTAATGTTGTAAATACATTAAGCTGACATGTTGAATCGGTTATTGATTTACTTGTAAATTGTTTTATTGTAATATCTTTTGTAAAGCCAACCTACACATTTTGGTCCTATGCTTTGGTATATATGTAAGATCTTATTTGTAAGATTGATAGGCGATTAGAAAAAGGATTTGTAATAAGGTATATGTGAGAATAAGAAGAGCTATGCACACAAACATCATTTGAAGGTTGAAGAAGGTTTTTGTGAAGGCATGTCAGAACTACACCGGTACTGAATCTAGCATATGAAGATGTTATTTTGAGTAGTACATCATTATTGGATTTAACCATCCAATTGTAGTCAGTGTGACTCCCATTTGTGTTTGAGCAGTAAGCTCTAGGTGCTTGGCCTTTCTGCATGTGCAGACCCCCTATTGTATACACATACTATCTGTAGTAGTATCATCTGATTGTGGGTAAGGTTTCCCACTGTGGTTTTTCCCCTTACAGGGTTTCCACGTACACATATTGGTGTTATGTGTTATGGATGTTATTGTCTTTCTATTTCATGCATTAATCTTTACCGGTACTGCAAGTAACTGATAAACTGTCTACCGGCATTAAGTTTGGCTTACCAGTACTAAGAATTAAGTTTGGATAAGTTGTTTTTGGTTTAAATTTATTTGACAACTGATTCAACCCCCTCTCAGTTGTCTCCAAGACCTAACAGTTGGTATCAAAGCCTAGTCCTCTTTTTGCAGAAGTTTAACAGCTTGAGGAGATCCAATGTCTTCTAACTATTTCAAGAAGGACAGTCCTAAACTTGATGGAACCAACTAAGGCATATGGAAGATAAGGATGGAGACACATCTAAATTGCAATGGAAAGGACATCTAGGAAGTTACAAAGAATGGCTATACTGCTCCTACTCAAAGTCAGCCTTATCCACCAACTTTAGGAAAATATGAAGAAAATGATTGCAAAGCAAGAGAAGCACTTTTGAGCGCATTATCAGATCAGCAAATCATGGGATTATCAGATAGATCTATTGCTTAAGCTATTTGGGACCATTTGGAAACATTGAATGAAGGAGATTCCATAGTCAAAATTGCAAAACTTGAAAGCTTCCAAGTCAAGTATGAAAATCTGAAAATCGAAGAAGATGAAAGGATTTCTACTTTTATGGAAAGAGTAAATGAAATTGTTTTGGGTATTAAATGTTGGGGAGGAACCTTAAGTGAAGATGAAATTGTTTCAAAAGTTTTAAGAGGATTGCCACCGGCATACAAAATGAAAGTTACTGCTATAAATGAGTTAAGAATAATGCCTAATACATCAGTAACTAGAGATACATTGATTGGAAAACTTTCAGCTTTTGAAATTCAGGAATTTGGTCTTGTTGCTACTATAAAGATAGATTTAGCTTTTAAGGCATCAACATCATCTGCATCATCATCATTTGACAAGTCTGATTGGAAAGCCTTTAATGCAAGAGAACTTGAAGAAAGTAGGAGAGAAAATGAAGAACTTGAAGCACTATTTGCAAGGAAAATGCCTAAAGGTCTAGTTGGAAGTAAGTATGAAGGTAAAGCACCCTTTAAATGTTTCAATTGTAATAAGATTGGTCATATGGCTTCAAGATGCTCTGATAGACATGCAAGATTGAAAGAAGAAGCTACAAGAACATACAAGCCTAACCCTGAATATCAGAGATACAGATTAAATAAGAATAAAGACAAGTCTTGTTATCTTGCTGATGAAGGAGTCAGTGATGATTTTGATGAGGATCCAATAGACAATGGATGGTTTTTCATTGCTATAACAGAAGATCAACCGACACCTACTATTCAATCAGTAGAGTAGGCCCTGGCAGCTAAAATTAAAGTTAAGGATGAATGGATCATTGATTCAGGATGTCCACATCATATGACTGGTGACAAAAGTAAATTCTTGACTTTTTTAGGAATATAATGGAGGTCTAGTAAGATTTGGAGATGATAAATCTTGTTTCATCAAAGGTAAAGGTACTATATCTCTTGATGGTAAGCATAATACTGACAATGTTTACTATGTTGACGGTTTAAAGCATAATCTATTGAGTGTTGGACAGTTAGTTGAAAAAGGATTTCAATTACAATTCAAGAATGGGAAATGCAAAATTATGAAAAGAACTGATTTGGAAATTGCAACCGGTAATCAAACTAGAGGTAATATCTTTCATTTGAATAACAGTGAAAAGACATGCTTGATTGCACATATTGATGAAAGTTGGCTATGGCATAAGAGACTCTGTCATGTAAATTTTGATTGCATTGTGAAAATTAGTACTGTGTATGGTGAAAATGGATAACAATAATAACAATATTGAAAGGCTAAATGAATTCAACCACCAAACCCTAGCCTAACAATCAACAAAGATCCACCATAACATATGAAGATTACCTAAGACAATGCAAATCAAATGAAATCACAAGGATTATACCAGCACATGTCCAATAGGGTTTTGATCTCCATTCTTCCTATCTCCATTGATCTTGCTTGATATATATTTTCTCTCAGATTTTTTATATGCACAAGAGCTCAACAAAGAACGGAATGTGGTTGCAAGTAGGATCGTAGTGTAGCCAAAAAGGATCATTAGGGTTTGATAATGAAGGAAGCATCTCCTTATATAGAAGACACTATATGAAATGGAGGGATAAGATTGAGAGGTGTAAAAAGGAGGTCGGCTAGGATTAGAGGGTAGGTAGAAGAAATAGTAAAATAGTGAAAGGGGTAGGTAGTGTAGGAATTAAGAGATGAATGACATGTGTCATGTGTAGAAAAAGATAATGAATTAATTAAATAAATAAAAATTTATTTAATTAATAGAAGAAATGGGATAATTAAATAAATAAAATATTTATTTAATTTAGGAAAAGGATAATTTAAATAAATAAATGTATTTATTTAAATGAGAAATAAGGCTAGAAGAGGATAAATGAATTAATTAAATAAATAAAGATTTATTTAATTAATAGAAGAATTAGGCTTAGATAATTAAATAAATAAAATATTTATTTAATTAGACTGGACAATTTTAGGTGTCTACATTTTGCCCCTCTTTGAGACAATGCGACTTGTCGCGTTGTTTTAAAGAAGATAAGATGAACTGATACAGAGTTGCCCCAGAATGGGAATGATATGCCCCCTCGAGAGATTGGATGAAAATGTCTAAAAAGATTGCAGACAATCTCTCGATAAGAAAGACAAGATAGAATGGATTGACCGAATAAAGTGACAAAGTCACGGGATAATGAAGACTGACTCGGAAAATGAAGGCGAGGGCTAGGGTAGGCTATAAGATAGACCACGGGCAAAAGACATCCTCATTGTCATCTACACCCTCACGAGATCAAAGTGCAGAGCGAGAAAAAGAGCAGCAGCAGTCAGCAGCGATGGCTTTCATACACAGATTCGACCGCGTTCTCCGATTTCAGAGACTAGCAGAGGCAGGAGAGCCGGTAAGTACCACCAAACCTCCTCGTACTTTGACGCATTTGCTTTTGTCATTAATGCTTGTCGAATAGAGCAATAAATGCACCTAGGAATAGTGTACAAAAAAGTGCAAAAACGTGAAATCGCGTCTGCGTCGGTGCCAGGCACGTCTGTGTCCTACAGGCGCATTTGTGTCGGTGCCAGGCACGTCTGTGTCTGGAACCGCGTTTGTGCCAAATGCGGGCGCGTCTACGTCCTTCAAGGGCGTTTATGTTGCAAAGTCGTGTTTGTGACAAATGTAGGCACGTTTATGTCAAACAGGCACGTCTGTGTTGTTTAGGCGTGCTTGTGCAGTCGATAGGCGCGTTTGTGAGTTAAAAATGTGTTTATGTTTGAAAATGCAAGGTTTGGTCTTCTAGGTCAAATCGGCAGTTCTGTGATGAACATACACTGTCGATTGGATAAGCTGCTGAGAGGATACACTCAAGTAGGTCCTCTAGGAAGACTAGGATAGATCAAGGCACTTTGTGATGAACAGGGAGCACCAAGATAGAGTACTTTGTGATGAACAGGGAGTACTAAAATATGAGCAGCACTTTATGATGAACAGGGAGTGCGAATGTGAGTAACACTTTGTGATGAACAGGGAGCACTACTAGGATAGATAGCAACACTTTGTGATGAATAGTGAGTGTCACTAGAATAGATAACCATATGCATTTAGATAGCGAGTAGCATTTTGTGATAAACAGTGAATGCCACCATGACTGACATGATTGATTTGTTTGACTGCAGGAGTATTTGCCTATGCTAGAGTTACGAGAGAGATTCCCATCCACACAGAGGTTATGACCAGAGTTGTCTTTTCAGGATAGAGCTGCCATCGAGGAGATGGGTTTGAGACACGTATTGTATGTGCCTGAGTTTCGGGCAAACATGGGTTTGCTGACTACGCTGGCCGAGAGATGGCATTCAGAGACATGCACATTTCATTTGCCGATGGGTGAGATGACAGTCACCCTTGAGGATGTTTATAGGATTCTACATATACCGATCGATGGAGAGCTGATTCCATACAATCGCGATGGAGACAGAGAGGCTTTGAGATGGGTGTTTCAGGATCCCGACCTAGAGATGAGAGCAGGACATGTGGCATGGGACACCATGACCGCGACAGGATTAGCCTTGCCAGCTGTGATTGGAGGAGCTATCAGTGGGTTCCTATTTCTGGACAGAGCGACACGGGGGTTGGCAGTGGGCTGGGGAGGAGCACTGGAGATATTGGTGACGTAGCACACCAGATATGTGTGGGTTCCATGTGTTTTGGCCCACCTATATTATGAGCTTCACCAGTTTGTCTACCATGGATCAGTGGGACTGGGTTGTGGAGTGACACTACTGCAGGTTTGGGCATACGAGCATCTGCCTATCACGCGGCTGATACACTTCAGAGGGAGAGGTCATGGATGGAGTTTTGTTCATCTGTATGACATGATCACTTCACAGCCTCAGATTGGCAGGTTAGAGCATTGGCAGCGAGTGATAGATGACATTGACGTCGTCATCTGGAGGCCGTATCTGGGATGCGAGGAGTGGGAGGATGACGCAGTGGAGCTGCCTTACACCTTTCGGAGCAGGTATTTGATTGGGCGGATGCCCTATATACTGGAGAGGCAGCTGGTGGATAGAGTATGTAGGCAGTATGGCAGGATCCAGAGGATGCCACGAGGCTCGGGTATGTATGCCCATACAGTTAGGGATCAGGCGCAGTTTGGGCCTTTATTGTCATATGATCAGGCAGTCACACAGCTGGCAGAGATGGTGCCCCTACCTTGGGATATGTGGCCAGAGATCGAGGATGCCGGGATGGATGCAGAGTATTCCGCATATTGGGCAGAGTATCCGTTCCCACGGTTGACAAATCTAGGAGAGTTACTGGAGGGCGATGGAGGAGGCGATGATGATGAGGATGGTGGGGGTGATGGAGGCCGAGGTCAATGGAGATGGAGGGGAGTAGTTGGGGAGAGGAGGGTGGCACCTTGGAGAGAGGGTGGACAAGAGGGATAGGCCCAGGTGGTGAGGGGTCGCAGTGGAGTGCCCCTGCAGGTACCAGCAGCACAGGGTCCTAGAGCACAGGGACAGAGACAGGGATAGGTGTAGGGACAGGTGCCAGTACAGGCACAGGGATAGAGACAGGTACAGGGACCTAGGCATGTACCGAGACAGGTACCCGTTCAGGCACCAGTACAGGTACAGGGACAGGTACGGGGGCAGGCACCTGCAGAGGGAGAGCCACAGGTAGAGGCAGAGGGTGGGGATCCAGAGGAGGATGAGTTGATTAAGCTCAGGGAGATCTGCCAGGGCCAGGCAGATGAGATCCAGGAGCTGGAGAGGGAGAGGGACCGACTTAGGATCAGGCTCAGGGATACTGAGCGGGAGAGGGATCAGGCGATTCAACGCTACACTGAGGCTGAGACAGCGCTGAGGGCAGGGAGGCAGGTGGTGGAGGACACAGGAGCAGGCTACGCATATGTCCTACGAGCCGGAGAGGAGATTGCCTATTGGAGGGACCTGTATTATGGTGTCGTGCCAGCAGATTAGCGGGCGAGGAGCTTCCATAGACCATCGCGGACAGCGACAGCTATGGGAGGGAGCCGGAGGAGACAGGCATCGAGTGGTGGGGTCATGGGTCCTCCACCACCACTAGATTGGGGGGACAAGCAGGATGATCCTGGAGCGGGTCCTTCTAGGGCTCAGTTTCCGTCAAGGCCAGGCGGCTCCGAGGGAGGGAGTTCATCATAGCCATAGAGGGCTCCCTTGTATCAGTATTTGTACCATTTTTTGTATTGTAGACACCTGCGGGTGATTGTAGCCATATGATTTTTTTGACATCATTGTATCATGACACTTTTGATTATATATATGAGAGATGATTCATTTTTGCGGTAGCTATATGCATGTGTACCTATGTGATGAGATGTTCTTATAATGTATATTTTATGATATGGATGCTTATGATATGGATGCAAATATGTACATGATGCAATGCAATATTTTTGTTCTTTTATGTTGTCTATGTGATGCATGATGCAAATGTGAATGTATGTGATGCAGATGAATATAATAATGTAAATGTAAATTGTGCTAACAGGTGTTGTGTGCAGGATGTGATGCAGTTGTGATATCTATATGTATGTATGAAATGCTTATATGTGGTAATGTAGGTGCAGCTACATGAAATGCAAATGTTTTTGGTGTGTCATTATACTCAGTCATGTGATAGTGGGCTACGTGGACTCAAGAAGGACGATGGAAGTCAATCAAGAAAGGGGGATGAAAGACAGAAGATATGAAAGTGATAGAGCTTCTTGTGCATTATCATCATTGAGCTTATTATGGCAAGTAGGTTATGACAATCGAGGCATATGTTCGACCCAGAAAGTCATTGTACCCGTTTACATGGAGATAAGACAGTCACAAACAAGGAATGACCCAGTTCACACTAGACTCATAGTGTCCTCATATCCTTGGACAAGTCATAGCATTACTAAAAGACAATCCACAAATAGCAAATACAAATAGGTGACGATACCCCATCCTCACCTTTCTAGTCAAAGACATCCTGGAGATAGAATCTCTAGTCAGAGACATCCTGGAAAAGCTAAAAGACATGTCACCAAAAGATAAAATCAATAGAAAACCAAGACTTGACACCAACATCCACTGTAATCCTCAAGTTTAATGTCTCTTGTCACTTGTATAAGTCATATTTGATTGTGGTCACAATGTTTACTTTCACAAAAAGGATAGATAGCACTGAACCATATGTTGTCTAAGTCTATTGAAAGATTTGATTTGTTGAAGCCCATTGTTGCTGCTGTGTCTCATCTGAAACTGACTGAATCCATGAAACTGATACTTTATTGTAGAGAAGATGAAACTTTATTGCGAATCTGTGATGCAAATGTTGCTTTATTGCAGATTGCGCGCGAATAGACTGAAGAAAGCTGGAAGAAACTGTACTCCTCAAAACATGTGGTGTTCTCAGTTCCCCACCCATCACTAGACGTAGGATTTGCCTTAGCCACAGATAGGATCTTATTTATTATGGATAGAAAGGGAGTGAAAAGGGGGGTTTATTATGAATGGCTAACCAATCTTGGGTAGATCAATAACAAGCCATGATGGGAATGGGTAAGTTTATTGTGAGTGAATAGGTTGTGAGTGTGTGCAATGTGAAGTGATGAAAGTGAATCCTGAAGGAGGAAGGAGCAATGTCTCTACGCATGGTGCTGGTGACCCAGTTTTCACCATGGTACTTGCCCAGGGTGCCACCAAAGTGGTTTTCACCATTGGACGAAATTATTTCTCTTTACTTTTTTTTGATTTTTCAATGTTTTTTTGTGTCACAAGGCGCCTGTTTGCCAGGTTTTCACCAAGTAACGATTTTTTGTTTTTATAAATTTTTTTGTATTTTTGAATTTTTTTATTTTTTTTTGTATTTTTTGAATTAGGATATCCCAAAGATCTATGTGTAGAACCTGCGAAGGTGCATGCTGTTTATAGGATCCTCCAAAGGTTCACCTTCTGTAGTTGAGAGCTGATATGCCCCAGATCCATAGGCTGCTGTAACGATGTAAGGACCAAGCCAGTTGGGTTCGAACTTGCCCTTCTTCTCTCTGTCTTGCTGATTTTTGGGATTTTCTCTAAGAACTAAGTCACCTACCTCAAATGTGTGAGGCTTGACTTTGTGGTTGTAGCTGCAACTCATTCATTGTTGGTAAGCCTTGAGATGATTAAAAACAATTTGTCTACGTTCATCTAGCAGTTCTAGTTCTTGTAAGCGAGAGACCCTGTAATCTTCATCGTTGATGATGTTTTGCAAAGAGACCCGTAAAGAAGGTAACTTGACCTCAATAGGCAAGATGGCTTCAGTGTCGTAGACAAGTGAGTAGGGTGTAGCTCCTGTAGGTGTGCGGACACTTGTGCGGTAGGCCCAAAGTGCAGGATTGAGTTGGATATGCTAGTTACGGCTAGCGTCGTCGACTGTCTTTTTGAGGATTTTAAGAATTGTTTTATTAGACACCTTAGCTTGGCCATTACCTTGGGGGTAATATGGTGTGGAGAAACGATGGGAAATATGGAAGCGGTCACAGAGTTCACGAACATCCTGATTTTTGAAGGGACGCCCGTTATCAGTAATAATGGACTTAGGAATACCATATCGGCAAATGATATAGTTAAGGATGAAGGTAGCAATTTGTTTCCCAGTGACTTGTGTGAGAGGCACAGCCTCAATCCACTTTGTGAAATACTCAGTGGCTGTGATAATGAATTTATGACCATTGGAAGAAGGAGGGTGAATCTTGCCTATGAGATCGAGTCCCCACTGACAAAAGGGCCAAGGAGACACAAGTCGTTGTAGTTCTTGTGCTGGTGCATGTATGAGGTCTCCATGAATTTGACATTGCTTACATTTCTTGACAAACTGATATGAGTCTTTTTCCATATTGGGCCAGTAATATCCAGTCCTGATGAGTTTCTTAGCCAAGGTAGGACCACTAGTATGCGGACCACATATCCCTTCATGCACTTCACGTAACGCAATCTGAGCTTCATCGCTTTCTAAACATCTAAGAAGAGTGCCACCTAGACCTCGTCAGTATAGGATATCAGCTAGAATGACATATTGAGAGGATTGGTGAATGAAAGTGCGGCGTTGGTTGTTTGATAGATCAGGAGGTAAGATATTGTCGCGAAGATATGTGAATATGGAACCATATAACTGGGATTCAGGACCAACAACACATATCATTTCAGTAGGAGTGATCTCATATGAAGGAACCAATAGATTGTCTACCAGGAACTCATAGCAGGTTTCATTTTGAGGCAGGTCAATTAGTGAAGCAATTGTAGCCATGGCATCTGTAGCACGATTCTGCTCTCTTGGTATCTGCTCAAAATCTATCTTTGTGAAGTGCTGTTTCAAATCATCTACCAGTTGCTTGTAAGGCATTAATTTTTCATCTTTTGTTTGGTAATCATCAGTTGCTTGATGGATGACAAGTTGAGAATCCCCAAAAACATGAAGTTCTTGGATCTTCCACTGAACTGCAATTCGTAATCCAGTTGTTAATGCCTCATATTCCATTATATTGTTAGTGCAAGGAAATGATAAGTGGTATGATTTTGGTATAGAATCTCCTTGAGGAGTTATAAAGAGAATACCAGCTCCTGCCCCATGCTGTGTGTATGAGCCGTCAAAGTACAGTTGCCATGGCTTTGCTTGTGATATTGTTAAAATGGATTCATCTAGAAATTCTGAATTTAGAGGAACATCATCTATCATGGGAGCATCTGCTAATTGATCCGTGATTGCCTATCCTTTTATTGCTTTTCTGTCCACATACTCAATGTCGAATTCACTCAGGATCATTACCCACTTGGCCAGTCGCCCAGTAAGTGTAGCTTTGTTAAGAAGGTATTTTAATGGATCGATTATTGCAATCAACTTAGTCTTATGAGTGAGCATATAATGTCGTAATTTCTGTGAAGCAAAGACCACAGCGAGACATGCACGCTCGATTGGTGTGTAGTTTAGCTCATATCCCACCAATGTGCGACTGATATAGTATACTGCTTTTTCCTTGCCGTCAGCTATTTGTTGCGCTAGGAGTGCCCCCAGTGCTGTTGGAGTAGCTGATATGTATAGCAACAAAGGCTGATCTGGAATTGGTGGCATCAAAACTGGCAGATTCAAAAGATAATCTTTGAGCGTCTGAAAAGCTTGTTGATAGTTATTATCCCATTTGAACTTGATATTTTTATGTAGCAAGTGTTGAAAAGGATTACACTTATCTGCAAGTTGTGCTATGAATCTTCGTATAGATTGGAGTCTCCCTTGTAAGGATTGAAGTTGACTAATATTTCTGGGTGGCGGCATGTCCAAGATAGCCTTGACTTTTACTGGATCAGCTTCGATTCCTCTTTTGGACACAATGAATCCTAGGAGCTTCCCAGAGGTTACTCCAAAGACACATTTATTGGGGTTTAATCTTACCTTGTACTTTTCCAACCGATCAAAGATGACTGAAAGTATGTCCAAATGTGTATCTTTGTCTATTGATTTACCCAAGAGATCATCAACATAATCTTCCATGGTTATGTGCATGAGATCATGAAAGATAGTGGTCATCGCTCTTTGATACGTAGCACCTGCATTTTTTAGCCCAAAGGGCATGACATTCCAACAGAAAGTTCCCCACGGATAAGTGAATGATGTTTTGTGTTGATCCTCGAGTGCAATCCTGATTTGATTATAACCAGAAAATCCATCCATTAAAGATAACATTTCGTGACCTGCTGTGAGATCAACGATCAAGTCGATATTTGGTAATGGGAAGTCATCTTTCGGACAAGCTTTGTTGATGTCTCTGAAATCTGTACATATTTTAATGCTACGATCTGGTTTATTGACAGGTACTAAATTGGAGATCCATTCGGGATAATCAATTGGGCGTATGAATCTGACATCCAGTAATTTCTCCAGCTCTGCTTTGACTAGTAATGCCACTTGTGGATGCATTTTCCTTAATTTCTGTTTCACTGGCTTTGCCCCCGGTTTGACTGTCAAATGATGCATTACCAAATCCGGATCTAGTCCAGGCATATCAGCGTATGACCATGCAAAGTTGATTTGTCATTCTTTGAAGAAGCTTATGAATTTTGATCTTTCAGACTCTGTTAATGATTGAGCCAGGAATATGTTGTGTGGAACCTCTTCTGTACCAATGTTTGTTTTGATAGTCTCCTCTACCAACATGGATGATTTTTCCTCATATGATACTGGGAGAATGTCGAGCCTTCCATCTTCGGGTGCCTCAGAGAGGTTTTCGCCCTCAGATACATCCTTTCTTTTTATTTTTTTGGAATCAGATAACGCCACAGTATGGTTTTCGCCATAAGACCCTTGATTTGTTCTTATTTTCACATTTTTGCGACTGGAAGGTCCGACACCCTCACCAAAATATGCCATGTTGTTGAGTTCTATGGTGTATCCTGCTTTGTGGTCCCTAGGGGGAAGATCATCTCGTATGCCAAGATAGTCAATAATAGCTTCGTCATTTTGAAATGTGTCAAATTGTGCTGGTCCTTCATAATCCCAGTCAATGAGTTGGTGGTGAACAAGGGGAAGGCCTTTAATGTTTTTGGAGTTTGCAGGGCTAAGAGTGAAGATGTGGTTATATTTGGGTATATCAAGGCAATCGTCGAGGTCATCGATGGCACTCTCCTCATCAATTTCGATCGCAAGCGAATCCAAATTGTCGTCACTAGTAGCGCCTTCCAGGACAGGTGTCCTCATCCTATGTGATTTCGACCTAGAACCTTGAGACGAAGACTATGCAGAATCCTTATGGGTTGTTTCTTGACCAACTCTGAACTTTTTATAAAATTCCTCTTCTTTTGTGGGTTCATCTAGCTCTCCGAATGTCTTGGTGAGCTCATAGTCACTGGAGGATTTGTCTGAACCCCATTCCCATTCGTTGGAATATGTGGAATAGCAATCCTCTTGTTGAATTTTGGCAACTTTGATTTGTGATGCCTCTTCTATCCTTTTAGTGTGGATCTTGGAAGTCAGAAAACCAAGTCCCTTTGAGCATTCCCTTTTTATAGTCAATTTAGGTTGTAAGGGTTCCATGACGCCTTCTTTGCGTAACCCAAGAGGGCTTTTTCCATCATACCCGAATTTTTGTAGAATCTTGAAGCCTTTGCCATATTTCTCACAAGGTATATTGATCTGATCATGTGTGTCCTCTTCAATGTCTTTATAGAGCATTTTGTATAAATCTTCCTCTTCTAGTTCGCGCCATCTTTGAAAGGTAGTAGGATCCCATTTGAGTATCATGATGGATATTTGCTTGTTAGGATGTGGCCTTCCATATTCTTTCAGAGAGCTCATGACTTGTCGTAAATACATGGTTTGATTTAAAGTGTATTCTCCCATGCCTTTGTCTTGAAATTTGCCTTTAAGTTCACCTTGTTTTGATGTCGAAGGTTTCAATGACTTAGGGTCAATGTATGCCAAAGAAGGAACAACTTCATGATTACTGGGAATGATGGTCTCCGTATGTGATCTCAGGTTATTGCAATATATGAACGGATTAGGATCACCGTTAACTGTTACCTCGACTCCATTAGGAGGAAACTTAATGCATTGATGATATGTTGATGGGACTGCCCTCATCTCATGAATCCAAGGATGTCCTAGCAATATGTTGTATGTGAGATCCAGATCTAGGACTTGACAAACCACATCCTTTGTGACTAGCCCAATTCTTAGAGGTAAGGTGACTGTGCCTTTGGATGAGCGCTCTTTATCATCATATGCCTTGATGGTGATTTGATTTGTTGAATTCACAACTTTATCAGAATATCCCAATTGTTTAATGGTGCTCAATGTACAAATGTTTAGACCAGCTCCTCCATCTATCAGGACTCGCTTTATTCGATGTTTGTGTATGAAAGCTTCAACATGTAGAGGTGCATTATGTGGCTGACTTACGGAGGCGTCATCGGCTTCTGTGAATGTAAGGGAATGTGGAATGGAAAGGTATCCCACCATGGCTTGAAACTGGTCCACGTTCAGATCAGTAGGAACGATAATGTCTCTCAAAATCTTGTCAAGAATAGCTTTATGAGCGGGGGATATACGTAGGAGCTCAAGGATGGAGATGAGCGCGGGTGTCTTCCCTAACTGTTCTACAAGGTCATACTCAGGTTTGGTTGATGAAGAAGCCGTATTTTTAGTGGAGGCACTTGGCAATGTAATCTTACCTCGACGAGTTGTAACATGACATTCAGAGGTAGGTTCGGAAGAAGATCCAACACCTCTTAGAACAATCTTGGGTCTCTGAGGAGGATTCTCAGGATTTTTGTTCTTGATGGTAATAGTAGAGATATGATTGTCCATTGAGATGTGATTGATAGTTGAATCATAGTTGTAAGGTGCTCTAGTATAGTTGGCTTGATCATCTGTGACTTTGGCTTTTCCCTTGTCATGCTTTGGGAATGGTTCCTTAAACATCTCATGTCCTTGATTGGATGAATGTCCCTCAATCTCAATGTCACCTCTATCAATGAGATCTTGCACAATGTTCTTCAGTCGATGGCAATTTCCTGTCTTGTGACCCTTGCTCTTATGAAATTCACAATATTCATCATCGTTCCACCAATTTGGTTTGACCTTTGGTTCATATGGAGGAAAATCTGGAACTTTGATCACCTTGTTTGCCACAAGCTTTTTGAATACTGATTCAAGTGGTTCTCCCAATGGGGTGTACTTCCTTCGTGGTCTAGAAGTTGTTTGAGTATTCACTTGATTGTTTGTAGAACTTGATCCTGAAAAGATGAACTTGGGTCTCACTGTATTGGCATCAACAACACCATCATTGACCGTGTTTTTGTTTTTATTCCAAAATCTTGGCTTGTCTTTTCCTTTAAAGTCATCTTTGTTTTCCTTGAATATTTTAATGACTCCTTGCTCAATTAAGACCTTTTCTGTTGCTAAACCCTTTTCAATAACATCCTTGAAGGTGGACAAACAAGCTTTCCTTAGATCATAGCCAATATCCTTGTTAACGTTTTGAGTGAACATTTCTACCATTTGTTTCTGTGGAATTTCGCAAGAGCATCTGCTAGCTAGATTTCTCCATCTTTGTAAAAATGACGCAAAAGATTCTCCCTCCTTTTGCTTAGTATTGCACAAAGTAGTGACTAAGATATCTGTCTCAATATTGTAGGAGAAATGCTGAATAAATGCCTCTGCTAAGTCACCCCATGACTTAATACCAGGAGGTAATTGAGAGAACCATTCCATAGCTTGATCGCCTAAGCTTTGTGGGAACAACCTCATCAAATATGTTTCTTCTGCCGCTACCTCTATGCAAGCTGTGAAAAATTGTCGTATGTGTGCCTTGGGGTCTCCTTTTCCTCTATACTTGTCAAATTTTGGCGTCACAAAGTGTGCAGGGAATGGAGGCATTGGAATGCTCTTATCAAATGGATAAGGACATATGTCTCTCATAGGGTATGTTGGTTTTGGTGTACTCATGTCCTCCATTTTCTTTTGTAAATCTCTGATTTGTTGCTCCAAATTATTCTTAGATGGCGATCGATTTCTTGTAGCATACCCCATGTTTGAGACACCAATTTGAGGAGGAGCTTGTTGCATGTATGGATGATATTGATCATAGACATGTTCATATGGAGGAGGTTTATATTGATGCGGCATATAGGGAGCACTTGGTATAGCTTCATGTTGAGGAACCCCATATCTATTTTGTGCATATATACCATATTCTATAGGCACGTCATGTTCTATTGTGTTGCCCCCAAATTTGACATGAGGTTTCCTTGTGTCCAAATTTTGAGCATGCCTTTGAATGTCCACTTGTTTTGATTGATCCATAGCTTGAGCATGTGATTGAGCATATCTATTTGCATAAGACTTCCATAATGGTCTTTGAAGGTAAGTATCATATGTTTGACTGTGTGTATGTGGGATTTCTGGTTTTTGAAGCAAAGCTGATGGTGATTCAGGTACCATATGCGGTCCTCTATTTCCTCCACTATTGGGTCTCCTTTGATCCATGTTGGAGTGAGTTTGTTGCGAGAGTCAGTTTTCCATAAGTTGAGACATGTCAAAGTCATGAGGTATTTTAGCTCCACTTTGTGCCATCATGTGTAAGAAGTATTGTCTATCCCTCTTCATTATCTCTTCAACCAATCTATTGAAATGAGGATTCATTATGGATTCTTCGACATCTGCTGATTGTATTGAAAAGTTGTCCACATTGTCATTGTGTGTAGCCTTGTTGTTTGTAGTGTCTGCATTTTCCACATTTGGAATGTATCTATAAACATCCATGTCAGGCAGTGTAGTGTGCTCAGGATTGAAAAATAAATCATTGTCATACTCATAAGAACTCATGTTGGCGGACTCTTGAGCTTCTTTAGCTTTTCTCCTAGATTTTTGAAGACGAGTTTCAACCATGAACTAGGTGTTTGACCAAGATGTGTAAGACTAGATGAAAAATGGACAGAGTATGGAAGACCAAGAGTTGTATGGAGTGTAAATGAATCTTGAGGTGTACTTGCAATGTCCAAAGTGTAAGACCAAGTATGTAAGTAGTAGAGTAGGTGTGACTTCCAAAGAGAGGATAGTTTCTCTTGATGAGGTAAGCTGACCTTGACTCTAAGTAAGACCAAATGAGACCCAAAGGTAGGAAACCTTGATGAGGGACCACTTAGCAAAGTGTTGTTGTATGTAGTGTGTTGACAAAGTATGATGAGGACAAGCAAGTGACCTTTTGACCCAAGTTTAGACAAGTATGAATGTAAAAGGAGATGTGAAGCAATGATGGACTGTATGAGACCCAGAGACAGGTTGAATGCTAGATGAAACCTGAAGAAACAACCTAGGAAGCTCAAGTATTCTGAAACTGATTTCTCTTGTTTGCTAGACTGTGAAATTTTTCAATTCTGGACACAGACACTTCTGTATACTTCACAAACGTGATTCCCAGACACAGACGTGTCTCTGTTTGACACAGACACTGCTAGACACACAGATGCTATTATGCCCTTCACAGACGCGCTTAGATGACTCAGACGCGGTTAAAACAGACACAGACGCGTTTCTGTAAACTTCGTGCAATTTTTCCAATCTGTGAAGTTGTTTTGTTGTGAGCAAATCCGACTGTGTGACTGTTTTTCGTGACAAGAGGACACAATGTTGATGAGGACTCAATGTTTGCAAGTGTTTAGACTCCAAAAGTGTGTTGTTTGATGTAAAATGTTTTGCATACACTTGAAGACACAAAAGACACAATGTTTTGTTGTTTGGTCTTGAATGTTTTGAATGTTTAACATAAGACAAGCACAATTCTTATGGCTCGCCAAGACAATAGTTGTTGATCCCACATAGGGTTTTACCCCCGAGGCTACGCTATTCAGAGTGGATACTTAGATGCTTGACCTCACTGGCTTCACTTCTCGGGTCAGCCAAGCATCAGTCCCCATGAAAACTCCCCATGGCGAACTTTGTATCTCTACTAAGAACCGTATGTGTGTGGGCCGCTACCAGAGGTCCGACCTCCTACCCCAACAACTAGAAGGATTTGGGCTTTTAAAACAAAAAGGTGCTAGTAAGGGCATCCGCTCATGTGGCCATACATGCGGCACTTTCAGCTCTGTAAATACAGAAGGCTCCCAGCCGGTAGGGGTTACACCCTACAAATGATCAAATAAATTTGATCAAACGGGTTTATGGGGAGACATAGTGTCGGTATGAACTAATCAGCACACGTTATTCATAGTTTTCACCATGAATACATTTGATTATAGTGGTTTGGATGAGGTGGGTTTTCCTCGCTACCACTTGGGTCGTTCTCTTCTCACTAGTAGTCCTAATGACCACACGGGAAGATAGGCCCTCTAAAGATTAAACAAAAAGAGCCTATTGCTCAAGACACAAAAGACAATGATTCAATTTTAGTGCACCAATGGAAGTGTTTTCTAGTCTATAAAAACAAGGCACACAACAAAATTTCAAAACCCTAGCCAAGGACCTGCAACAAAATTTGTTAGTAGTTTGGGTTGTTTCAAATGATCACCCCTTCCTGCAAGCACACAAGTTAGGTAAATTTTAGAAACCCAAAAGACTTTGTGAAAGAGGGGCCTTCAACCAAAACATTTTTTGCTTCCAAAACAAGCTGCACAAACTTAGTTAGCTAGATCTGAAAGGGTTAGTCCAAAAATAAACCAGATCTGAAACCCTAAGTATGAAATCCAAAAACCGAATCAATGAAAATTTGAAAATTCTGAAACATTCAAAATACAGACGTTGTTACCCATGACACAGACGCGCCTGTATGACACAGACGCTGTTCTATGACTCACAGACGTGGTCAAAAATCACAGACACCCTTCTCAGACACAGACGCGATCAGAAACAACACAGACGCGCTTATAAAACACAGACGTTCCTGTCTGAGACCTGCAAAATAAAACTTGTCAAAAACACAGACGCGACTCCAGTATCCGCAGACGCTCCTAAAAATCAGAGACACGATCCGAAAGTTCTCAGACACGAAAAAACCTAAAATGTCGTCGAAAAATGTCCGATCTGCAACTTCAAAAACGCAAAATCTGCAACAAAAAGGTTAAATGCAAAGGGACAAGAGTCCCACCGGGCGTGCCAAAATGTGTATGGTGAAAGTGGATAACAATAATAACAATATTGAAAGGCTAAATGAATTCAACCACCAAACCCTAGCCTAACAATCAACAAAGATCCACCATAACATATGAAGATTACCTAAGACAATGCAAATCAAATGAAATCACAAGGATTATACCATCACATATCCAATAGGGTTTTGATCTCCATTCTTCCTATCTCCATTGATCTTGCTTGATATATATTTGCTCTCAGATTTTTTATATGCACAAGAGCTCAACAAAGAACGGAATGTAGTTGCAAGTAGGATCGTAGTGTAGCCAAAAAGGGTCATTAGGGTTTGATAATGAAGGAAGCATCTCCTTATATAGTTTACACTATATGAAATGGAGGGATAAGATTGAGAGGTGTAAAAAGGAGGTCGGCTAGGATTAGAGGGTAGGTAGAAGAAATTGTAAAATAGTGAAAGGGGTAGGTAGTGTAGGAATTAAGAGATGAATGACATGTGTCATGTGTAGAAAAAGATAATGAATTAATTAAATAAATAAAAATTTATTTAATTAATAGAAGAAATGGGATAATTAAATAAATAAAATATTTATTTAATTTAGGAAAAGGATAATTTAAATAAATAAATGTATTTATTTAAATGAGAAATAAGGCTAGAAGAGGATAAATGAATTAATTAAATAAATAAAGATTTATTTAATTAATAGAAGAATTAGGCTTAGATAATTAAATAAATAAAATATTTATTTAATTAGACTGGACAATTTTAGGTGTCTACAAGTACAACTAAAGTAGTTAGAGATTTACCTAAGATTGTTAAACCTCACAATCCGGTATGTAAGGAATGTCAATTTGGAAAACAATCTAGAGCATCTTTTAAAAGTATTCCAGAAAAATCCAATAATGCTCTTGACTTAATTCATATTGATTTAGTGGTCCAGCTAGAACTAAAAGCTTACAAGGTGATAGATATTTCATGCTAATCATTGATGACTATTCTAGAATGTGTTAGGTTACTTTTTTTAGAGAAAAATCAGAAGCACTTGGGAAATTCAAACTATTCAAGGTGGTGGTAGAAAATGAAACCGGTAAGAAAATCAAATGTCTGAGATCAGATCAAGGAGGTGAATTTACTTCTAAGGAATTTAATACATTTTGTGAAGTAAATGGAATCAGAAGACAGTTATCAGCACCCCGGACACCACAGTAGAATGGAGTTGTAGAAAGGAAAAACAAAACTATCTTGGATGCAGCTAGAAGTATGTTATCAGAAGAAAATCTACCACATGTATATTAGAGAGAGGCAGTAAGCACAACAATCTACATATTCAACAAAGTTCACATCAAAGGTGAAACTGGTAAGACCCCTCATGAACTATGGTTTGGCATTACTCCTACTCTTAAATATTTTAGAATATTTGGAAGTAAATGCTATATTAGAAGAGATGAGTATATTGGCAAATTTGATCCTAGAAGCGATGAAGGAATATTTCTTGGTTATTCATCTAAGAGCAAAGCATATATATGTTTTAACAAAAGATTGCAGAAAATTGTTGAGATTACAAATGTGAAAATTGATGAACTGTTTAGAGGAATTTCAAGGTATATAGACTCTAAACCGGCAATAGAGATACTAACAAATGAACACACACTGGTACAGAATGAAGATCCAGTTACACTGGTATCATCTGAAAATTCCATTGTAATTGAAGAATGACAACAAATGAAGACACCTCGGTATGTAAGATTGAATCACTCCGAAGATCAGATAATTGGGAACAAGTATCAAGGAGTTATGACAAGAGGAAGACTGACAAATGAAGAGGTATGTCTTATTTCTCAAATTGAACCAACATCAATTAATGAGGCATGTGAAGATAAACACTAGATTAAAGCTATGGAAGAAGAATTAGAACAAATTGAGAAGAATAACACATGGACATTAGTTCCCCAACCTAAAGACAAAAATGTAATTGGGACAAAATGGGTATTCAGAAACAAACCTAATAAAGATGGTAAGGTAATCAGAAATAAAGCAAGACTAGTGTGTAAGGGATATTCACAGAAAGAAGGAATTGATTACAATGAAACCTTTGTACCGATAGCTAGAATTGAGGCAGTCAGATTATTCTTGGCTTTTGCAGCACACAAGAACTACAAAGTATATGAAATGGATATTAAATGTGCATTTATGAATGGAGATCTTGAAGAAGAAGTTTACATTGAGCAACCTGATGGATTTTCTTTGACAGATAACAAAGATATGGTTTGCAGGTTAAGGAAAAATTTGTATGGGTTGAAGCAAGCTCCAAGAGCTTTGTATGCTAGATTGGATAAATATCTTTTGAAGATTGGTTTTTCTAAAGGTAATGCTGACAACAATTTATACTATAAAGTGACTAATGATGACATTTTGGTTATAGAATTTTTTGTTGATGATATAATCTTTGGAGGAGAAGATGGATTATGTAAAGACTTTTCTATTGAAATGCAGGAACAATTTGAAATGTCTATGATTGGAGAGAAATTTTTTTTTAGGATTGCAGATTTCACAGACTGATAAAGGTATATTCTTAAGTCAATCTAAGTACTTGAAGGAGTTACTAAAGAAATTTGGCATGGAGAACTCTAAACCGGTAAGCACACCTATGACTACAAATGACAAATTATCACTAAGGGATGAATCTACACTTGTTAATCCGACTAGGGACAAATTTATGATAGGATGCCTACTGTATTTGACACAAACAAGACCTGATAATATGAATGCAGTATGTATTGTTTCAAGATTTTAGAGTAATCCTAAAGAAAATCATGAATCAGCAGTAAAAAGGATTTTTTGGTACTTACAAGGCACTACAAATCTTGGGTTATGGTATCCTAGAGATGAAAACTTTGAATTATGTGCATACACAGATGCAAATTGGGTAGGAGATGTGGATGACAGAAAAAGCACCACCTACAGAGCATTTTTTCTTGGAAGCAGATTAATTTCTTGGTTGAGTAAGAAACAAAGTTGCACATCGTTGTCAACAGCTGAATCAAAATATGTTGCAACAACAACTAACTGTGCACAAGTATTATGGCTTAAGCAAATGTTGAAGGACATAAAGGTAAAATGCAAAGAACCTATAACTATTTATTGTGATAATACATCAGCAATTGATATATCTAAGAATCCGGTATTACATTCTAAAGCTAAACATGTTTCTATCAAACTGAATTTTCTGAAAGAGAATGTTGAAGAAAAAGAAGTAAAACTGGTTTATGTGAATACTAAAGAACAGATTGCAGATATTTTCACTAAGCCTTTGCCTGAGGAGACTTTTGAATATCTCAGAGATTAGCTTGGGTTCATACCCCCACCGATAGAGACTTAGATAATTGATGTTTGTCATCAATCGACAGAATTAATAGAGAAATCTTTTATTCCGGCCTTGATGAGGAGAGCTACTTCTCAAGGGGAGTAGTTGGTATACTGAATAAGTTGGTATTTTGTATTTGAACTTGGTTTTTGCATTACTTTGGCATTTGATGTCAAAGGGGGAGAGATTGATATGGAAAAACACATGTTACTCCTAGGGGGAGAGATTGTTATTTTGGGAGAGATTGATTACTCTCTGTATCTAAATTTTGATTTTTGGTTATGATCTCTTTTGGGAGATTATTAGTTTTTGGTATTTGGCATTTCTGTTTTGGCACTTTGATGGTTTTGCCATCTTGTGTTGCCATTAATGCCAAAGGGGGAGATTGTTGGTATTTTGGATATGTTGATATGGTTTTGTAATTGATGTCAACACTTATCAACTCTGGTTAGCCTACTGGCACTTGGAAAATCGGCAATGTTCACCGGTAAGCAAGTGACTTATGCACAGTCACCGGTATATAGTTCACTAGCAGGATATATTGTTCACTGGCACTTGGAATGACATGGAAAACACTTGGTTATGTCAAAGACATCATTTGGACACTTTGTCTTGGAGATTTGTTCATTGGTATATTCATGTTTGCATATATGCTATTACCGACAAATAGGTCTAGGATAAACACTGATAGACTTATCTATTCTAGGTCAACATGACACGCTATGGAGATTATTTATTAATGTTGTAAATAAATTAAGCCGACATGTTGAATCAGATATTGCATCAGTTATTGATTTACTTGTAAATTATTTTATTGAAATATCTTTTGTAAAGCTGACCTACACATTTTGGTCCTAGGCTTTGGTATATATGTAAGATCTTATTTGTAAGATCGATAGGCGATTAGAAAAAGGATTTGTAATAAGGTATATGTGAGAATAAGAAGAGCTATACATGCAGACATCATTTGAAGGTTGAAGAAGGTTTTTGTGAAGGCATATCAAAACTACACTGGTACTGAATCCAGCATATGAAGATGCTATTTTGAGTAGTACATCATTATTGGATTTAACCATCCAATTGTAGTCAATGTGACTCCCATTTGTGTTTGAGCAGTGAGCTCTAGGCACTTGGCCTTTCTGCAGGTGCAGAACCCCTATTGTATACACATACTATCTGTAGTAGTATCATCTGATTGTGGGTAAGGTTTCCCACCATGGTTTTCCCCTTACAGGGTTTCCACTTACAAATATTGGTGTTATGTGTTGTGGATGTTATTGTCTTTCTGTTTCATGCATTAATCTTTACTAGTACTGCAATTAACTGATAAACTGTCTACTGACATTAAGTTTGGCTTACCGGTACTAAGCATTAAGTTTGGATAAGTTGTTTTTGGTTTAAATTTATTTAACAATTGATTCACCCCCCCCTCTCAGTTGTCTTCGAGACCTAACATAGAGCATTCTCTAGTGCATCTAGTCGTTACTTTGGCACATTTGGCAAAGGGTTTAGCACATTCATACCATACCTTAGCGTATCAAGACTTAACTTTAGCTCATAACATTTATGTTATTTCCTGTAGGTGTTGGTGCTTTAATACATCAGCCTAGCGCATCCAGACAAGAACTTAGCACATCTGGGCCTTCGGCTAGTGCATCAATACCATTCTCTAGTGCATAGGTTCCATTCTGTAGCCCATAATAGAAACGGGCAGAAAACAAAATTGTAACAGAGACTTAAAATTAGACTTGTAGAAGTCCACAAAAAAAATAAAAATTGATTGCTAACTGGTTTTACTGCAGGTAACTTACATTTGTTTGCAAGTTTGGGGAGAATTTTTCTTTTACTAAAGTTTTAGGCTTTGATTTAAAATTTTGTATTTATGACTTTGATTAAGTTAGTTATTTTAAAGTTCTCTTCATTTCCTTATTAGTAAAATGAACTCATTTTCATTTTGGAGTATCTAAAATGAACAACAAAGTAAACCTTTCATTCCTGCAAGTTAGGAAAAACATTTCATTTGGGGCTCTAAAAAGAACAAGCAAATTTACTTTTAGCAAGCTTAAAACGAACCTCACCTTCCTTTGGTATCTAAAAGGATCCATTTTATTTTTGCAAAAGAAAAAGAACCTCATCTTCAAAGTTCTAGATAAGGAAAAAGAGGGAAATCTTTCCCCTATTTGATTTCATTTTGTTGACCATCTTGAAAACTTTGCTTTGTTGACCAGGATTTCATTACTTAGCTTTAAAAAAAAATCATTGATTTGGGAGTTAAAAAGAACACCATGATTTTTTAGAGCAACATCTCCAGATAGAAATTAACAAATCATTGCTTTGAAGGATAAAAAGAACATTTTGTGCCTTGTCTCGAAAGTGGAAAGTATATGCTCTCCCCTTAATTGGGTGACCAAAAAACCAAACGGCTCCTATGCTTTCTATATTTCAAGTACTTAAATCCTTTAGCAGGTCTGCCCTCCCGAGGAGCTAATAACTCTTAAAGTCATTACAACTAGTGAGAGGGGAAGGACCTAAGTGGGAAATGACTTTATCGCCAAGTGTTCCAACCCACTATAATCAAAAGTGGAGGGTGACGAAAGTCTTGTTCAACAGTTTCACACAATGATTAGCTTTCCCCCAATATCTTTACGATATGTAAAACCTTTTTTCTAAAGGTTGGGAAGCCTCCCGAGGGAGTTTATCACTAGCAGCCGAAAAGGAAGCTTGATTACGAACCTTAGAAATAGAAACCTTGAGCTGAGTCAGTATCCAAACATCTTCAATATAATAGTGCAATGGTGGGGAAGAATTCACCCCCAAGATAGCTACTCAATTGTGAAGCAATTCACTTTGGGTTAATTTATGGTAAAAGGCAAAAAAATGGGCGCCCCCTAGGGGGTGACACGACTGTTTGAGTTGATGGAGTATCGAGACTAGTGGGCTATGATATTGTTGATGACCCTTGAATAAAGAGTCTAATTGGATTGTATTATTTATATCCAAACCTATTAAAACATTAGGGATTTGAACACATCCCTGCAGAACATACACTCTTTGTTTAGAATAGGCAAAAATGGTTGTCTTTTTCATGCTGTGTTTGCATTTTATACTTCAAAAAATCACCTATCAAAGTTAAGAAAGTGTTAAAACTTCTAGGAAAACCCACAAATCAAACCAAACAGGGCAGTTTAGCGCATAGGAGCAACATCCTAGCACATCTAGAGAAAAACTTAGCGCATCTGGATCAAAACTTATTGTGTGCAAGCTTAAACTTAGTGCATCTATTATGAGAAACATCGTATAAATCATCAAAACATTTGCCAACTAAATAGTAGTGCTTCTTAGGGACATATTAGCGCATTGAAGCATCAACATAACACATTGGGGGCAAACAATAGTGCTTTAAGTCTAAACATTAGCGCATACTCAGACCAGATTAGCGTATAACCGTTATTGAAATAGCAAAAGTCAAAACATCTTTTTAGCGTGTCACAAGGGCAGCTTAGCGCATTGGTTGTTTTGAACAGTGCATCTAAGTCAAACTTTAGTGCATCTAGTTTCTCTCTTAGCACATAGATAAAACTGTGAAAACAGAGAGCAAAAACTAAACCTTTTTGAAAATTTTAAACAACAGTTTCAAACACCCTTTTGGATCCTCAGTTGACTTCATTAGGAAAAACTTGAATCATAACATTAGAACTATTCCAAACAATCCAACAAGTCATTCATGGAACAAAAGTTGTCAAAAATCCAAAACTAGATAAGGATAACACTTTCTTCTATCAACATCAGGTTACATCATCACACTGATCAAAAGGTCCACCAATTAAATGGATTCCATCATAAAAACATACCTAGTTTAAACCTAGGTTGTCAAATCGAGTTTCCATATCGGGAAGGCTCTTATTCCATATCATTTGATGCACTTTGTCATGAGGGGGCATCTAACCCTTCATTTGATAAAATTAGGCTTAAGGTTTCAAACAAAGTATCATAATCCAATCAAATCAAAGGAAATCATTGATCACCTGTGTATGACTACTCCTCATATTTTGAGAAGAAAAAGTCTTCATCATAACACTAAGTTAAGGAAATGACAACCTAGTTCCCAGAAAATTGCTAAAAGGAATAGATTTCTCTACATCAATCGCCAACTCTTCAAATCTCATCGCACATTTCTCTATCATATGCGCTTATATCTTCAAGACAAGTCAAACAAATTTGACAAAGAGCCATTGAGAAGTAGAATGTTTTACCAAAAATTAGCATTCAACTAATGCTTAAATCGTGGAGGAAAGATCAATCCAGCTTTCTTCTCAGAAGTTTGCATCACTTACAACATACCTCGATTTAAACCACCAACTCCCGAACAAAACATAGAAGAGAAATTCATCCCCTTTGTCACAGAAAGTTTCTACTAGATGCCCATTGTCACTTGCTCTCAATGAAACAAGCAAAGTGAACCACAATCAGAGTCCAGTATGGGTTGAAGATTATCAAATCCTTTTGAGTATCCAAATCTAGAAGACACAAAGATTAATGAGGAGCTCCTCCAAGAATGTCAAGAAAGCACCTCATTTCAAAGACTTATGGAAAGATTCATAGAGGCCAACAAAGAAAAATACTTACTCATGCTAACAAGCAAAGGAGTTAGGATTCCTGAAGACTTCGATACTAACCACTTTAGAACAAGGTCTCAAAATTATTATTATCAAGAACAACAAAGAGAAGAAGAAGCATGTGACCCTGAGCCAAACATACCACAACACATGCCTACTCGAGCTAGGGATAATGAGAGGGAAGAAATCTTCCCTCGGAAAACAAATGCACCCTTGGTTGCTCTCACACAACAAATGCAAATGCTGCAAAGACAAATGTAGGACATGCAATAGGGGACAATAGTATGGTATTCCTTAAACAAAATTTGTCCTTACCCTTTTGATAGAAGGTTAAACATGATACCTTTTCCCCTGAATTCAGAAATTCCCAAATTTGACAAATATGATGGTAAAAGCGATCCTCGCGATCATGTTCGGGAATTTTGTACCATGAGCCTTGAATTTGCCCATGATGACACCTATTTGATGAGGCTATTCCCAAGAAGCTTGGGAGGGAAAACAATGGAGTGGTTATACAAACTCACACCTCCTGTCAGATCCTTTGATGAGTTAGTCAACAAATTTGTCACTCAATACTCCTATACAATATTCAACATGCAATCACCATGCTAGATGTCTACAATACCAAATAGAAAAACAATGAAACATTCATGGTGTTTCTTCAACATTGAAGACAAATGGTTTTGAGATATCCTCGAGATGTACTCAAAAAGGAAAAGATGGAAATTTTCATCGACAATTTGAATAGTGAGATGAGTTACTTACTCAAGCTCCAATGCATACCATCTTTTGCCAAGTTGATCGAAAATGGAATCCAAGTAGAGGAGGCATGTATTAAGAAAGGAACATTGAAATTCTTCAAAGAAGGAACTAATTCATCCAACTCTCATTTCAACAACCAGAACAGGGTATGTGCAAGATCATGGGGGGCCAAAAAGTGGCAATGGAGAAAAAAATGCATTTTCAACCTTTCCAAACACGCCAAAATCTGCTTTGACTTTTTGTTTGGGTTGAGCGAAATTTGAATTTGGTTTGGTAATACCAAACCAAATCGAATATCTAATATTATCGGATATCTGATTTGTGATGTCACTATTATGATATCATACTTTTCAAATCGGATATTTGATTTTCTCAACTTAAAAAATATAGTTTAGTAAAATGGACATAACTTTTGCGTTTCTTATCAAAATTTTGATTTTTTACAGGCGTTGGAAAGGTAATTCATAGAAATATCAAATGAATGAGGTAGTTTGATGATATTATAGACCAAAAATTAATTATAATCATTTTAAGTTAGTCCTTTAATTTTAAAACTTTAAATACTCACAAATTTTGCATACAAAGTCTCATTTTTTTTCCTATCACCTCCTTTATCTATCACTTGTCTATCTATACTTATATAATATATTTTATATATCTGTTTCTTCTCTACTTATGTCACTTATTTTCTCATTCCATTTAGATAAATAAATTCCCAAGTTACATGCATCTCTGCATATATCTCCATCTTTCTATTCATATCTTTCCCTCTCCCACTCCATCATTGTCACTCCTTATTTCTATATTTCTCTCTAATAATCTCTCTTCTCTCTATTTATCTCCCTCTTTTACCTTATCCTACCTATACTTATATATTACTTGTCTCTATCACCTCCTTTCTCTCCCTATCTTGTCCCCTCTCTCTCTATATCCCTATAGATCTATCTTCATGTATATTTATATCTCATTATCTCTAAATCTCACTTATTCACTCCATCTCTCCCTCCTTTTGTCTTACTCTATCTATCATGTTCTATCCATATCTATCTCTATCTCCATCTTCACATCTCCATCTCTTTCCATATCAATCTCTCTTTTTATATGTTCCTCTATACATGATTAATCTACTTCTCTATCTCTTTCTCTATCGCCCTCTTGAAGTATCTTTCCCTTTCTCTACTTTTATCTCTTTATTTACTCCATCTTTATATATCTTTTTCTCTATCCCCACATACTTCTCTATAGTTCCTTTATATCTCTCTCTCTCTCTCTCTCTCTCTCTCTCTCTCTCTCTCTCTCTCTCTCTCTCTCTATCCCTATCTATAATCTCTATCTATCTTTCTCACTCTCTTGCACTATCTATATATCTATATCTATCGATATTTGTCTTCCTTTATATCTCTTTATCTTTTCCTTTTTTATCTCTCTTTACCCCTCTCTATCCATTTTTCTCCATCTCTTCATATATTTATCTTTGTCTTTACCTCTCTCTTTCTCTATATCTATTCACCCCCCTCTCCCTTTATCTTCATTTTTTAATCTCTATCTTCCTCTCTCCTTTTCAATATCTAGATATGTCTACCTCTTTCTATCCATCCTTGTCCTTTAGTTTTTCTCCCTCTCACTTCATACTCCTTAATATCTATATCTCTATTTATGTCATTGTCCTTTAGTTCTTTTCCCTCTCTTTATTTCTTCATCTCTCTTCATCCTTATATCTCTCCTTATTTGAAAATTAGTATATATGGTCTCCTAAGGGATTATATCATGTCTTAAGGGGTCATAGAACATCATATGACCCCTTAGGACACAATATGACCCCTAACAACACCATATGGTCTCCTAAGGGGTCATATGGTGTCATAAGGGGTCATAAAACACCATATGACCCCTTAAGACACAATAAGACCCCTAATGACACCATATGGTGTCCTAAGGGTTCATAAGACACCAAATGACCCCTTAGGACACCATACAACCCCTAATGACACCATATGGTGTCCTAAGGGGTCGTAGGACACCATATGACCCCTAACAACACCTAAGGGGTCATAGTGTCTCCTAAGGGGTCATAGGACACCATATGACCCCTAACGACACTATATGGTGTCTTAAGGGGTCATATTGTGTCCTAAGGGTTCATAGAAGACCATATGACTTGTAATGACACAAAATGACACCTAACAATACCTAAGGGGTCATATGGTGTTCTAAGGGGTCATAGGACACCATATGACGCCTTAGCACACCATACAACCCTTAATGACACCATATGGTGTACTAAGGGGTAATAGAACACCATATGACCCCTTAGGACACCATACAATGCATACAGATACTATATGGTGTCCTAAGGGGTCATAGGACACCATATGACCCCTTAGGAGACTATATGACCCATAACAACACAATATGGTGTCCTAGAGGGTCATAGAACACCATATGACCCCTTAGAACACCATACGACCCATAACGATGCCATCTAGTGTCTTAAGGGATAATAAGACACAATATTACCCCTTAGGTCATAATATGACCCCTAATGATGTCATATAGTGTCCCAATGGGTCATAAGACACCATATGACCCCTTAGGACACCATACAACATCATACCACCCTTTACGACACCATATGGTGTCCTAAGGGGTCATATGGTATCCTAAGGGGCTATATGGTATCCTAAGGGGTCATATAACACCATGTGACCCCTTAGAACACAAGAAGACCCATAATGACACTATATGGTGTCCTAAGGGGTCATATAGTGTCATGAGATGCCATATGACCCCTTAGAAAATAGTATGACCCCTAACAATACCTAAGGGGTCATATGATATCCTAAGGGGTTATATGATGTCCTAGGAACCTTTACGACACAATATGACCCCTTAGCACACCATACAACCCCTAATGACACCGTATGATGTCTTGAGGGGTCGTCGGGCACCATATAACCCGTTAGGACACAATATGACCCCTAACAACACCTAAGGGGTCATATCATATCCTAAGGGGTCATATAACACCATATGACCCCTTATAACACAAGAAGACCCATAACAACATGATATGGTGTCCTAAGAGGTCATATGGTGTCAGGAGACACCATATGACCACTTAGGACACAATATGACCCCTAATGATACCAAAGGGGTCATATGGTGTTCTAAGGGGTTATATGATGTCCTAGGAACCTTTAGGACACAATATGACCCCTTAGCACACCATACAACCCCTAATGACACCATATAGTGTCCTAAGGGGTCGTAGGACACCATATGACCCGTTAGGACACAATATGACCCCTAACAATACCTAAGGGGTCATAAGACACCATATGACCCCTAACGACACAAAATGACACCTAACAATACCTAAGTGGTCATATGATGTTCTAAGGGGTCATAGGACACCATTTGACCCCTTAGCACACCATATGACCCCTAATGAAACCATATAGTGTCCTAAGGAGTCATATGGTGTCCTAAGGGGTCATAGAACACCATATGACCCCTTAGGATACCATACGATGCATAATGACACTATATGGTGTCCTAAGGGGTCATAGGACACCATATAACCCCTTAGAGGACCATACAACCCATAACAACATAATATGGTGTCTTAGAGGGTCATAGAACACCATATGACCCCTTAGAACACCATACGACCCATAACAACACCATGTGGTGTCTTATGGGGTCATAGGCCATCATTTGACCCCTTAGCACACCATATGACCCCTAATGACACTATATGGTATCCTAAGGAGTCATATGGTGTCCTAAAGGGTCATAGAACACCATATGACCCCTTAGGACACTATACGATGCATAATGACACTATATGGTGTCCTAAGGGGTCATAGGACACCATATGATCCATTAGAGGACTATACAACCCATAACAACATAATATGGTGTCTTAGAGGGTAATAGAACACCATATGACCCCTTAGAACACCATAAGATGCATAATGATACCATGTGGTGTCTTAAGGGGTCATAAGACACAATATTACCCCTTAGGACATAATATGACCCCTAACAACGTCATATAGTGTCCTAAGGGGTCATAGGACACCATATGACCCCTTAGGACACCATACTACCCCTTGTGACACCATACCACCCTTTACGACACCATATGGTTTCCTAAGGGGTCATATGATATCCTAATGGGTCATATAACACTATATGACCCCTTAGAACACAAGAAGACCCATAACCACATGATATGGTGTCATGAGACACCATATGACTCCTTAGGACACAATATGACCCCTAATGATACCTAAGGGGCCATAAGGTGTCCCAAGGGGTTATATGATGTTCGAAGAACCTTTAGAACACAATATGACCCCTTAGCACACCATACAACCCCTAACGACACCATATGGTATCCTAAGGGGTTGTAGGACACCATATAACTTGTTAGGACATAATATGACCCCTAACAACACCTAAGGGGTCATAGGACACTATACGACCCCTAAGGACACTATATGGTGAACTAAGGGGTCATATTATGTGCTAAGGGGTCATAGGACACCATATGACCCCTTAGCACTCCATAAAACCCTTAACGACACCATATGATGTCCTAAGGGATCATATGGTGTCCTAATGGGTCATATAACACCATATGACCCCTTAGGACACCATACAATGCATAATGACACCATATGGTGTCCTAAGGGGTCATATGGTGTCCTAAGGGGTCATAAGACACTATATGACCCCTTAGGAGACCATACGATCCATAACAACATAATATGATGTCCTAAAGGGTCATAGAACACCATATGACCCCTTAGAACACCATATGACCCATAAAAACACCATGTGGTGTCCTAAGGGGTCATAAGACACAATAGGACCCCTTAGGACATAATATGACCCCTAACGACGTTATATAGTGTCCTAAGGGGTCATACAAAACCATATGACCCCATAGAACACCATATGACCCCTTAGAACACCATACAACTCTTTATGACACCATATGGTGTCCTAAGGCATCATATGGTATCCTAAGGGGTCATATAAAACCATATGACCCCTTAGAACACAAGAAGACCCATAACGACATGATATGGTGTCCTAGGGGGTCATATGGTGTCATGAGATGCCATATGACCCCTTAGGACATGATATGACCCCTAACAATATCTGAGGGGTCATATGGTGTCCTGAGAGGTTATATGAGTCCTAGGAATCTTTAGGACACAATATGACCCCTTAGCACACCATACAATCCCAAATGACACCATATGGTGTCCTAAGGGGTCTTAGGACACTATATGACCTATTAGGACACAATATGACCCCTAACAACACCTAAGGGGTCATATTGTGTCCTAAGGGGTCATATGGTGTTAAAAAGGGTCATAGGACACCATACGGCCCCTTAGCACACCATATGGTGTCCTAAGGGGTCATATAACACCATATGACCCCTTAGGAAACCATATGATGTATAATGAAACCATATGGTGTCCTAAGGGGTCATAGGACACCATATGACCCCTTAGGAGACCATACGACCCATAACAACATAAAAATGGTGTCCTAAGGGGTCTTAGAACACCATATGACCCCTTAGAACACCATACGACCCATAACGACACCATATGGTGTCCTAAGGGGTCATAAGACACAATATGACCCCTTAGGACATAATATGACCCCTAACGATGTCATATAGTGTCCTAAGGGGTCATAGGACACCATATGACCCCTTAGGACACAATACAACCCCTTAGGACATAAAATAAACCCTAATGACACCTAAGGGGTCATAGGACACCATACGACACATAACGACACCAAATGGTATCCTAAGGGGTCATATGGTGTCCTAAGGTGTCATAGAACACCATACGACCCATAACACCATATAGTCTCCAAGTATATGGTGTCCTAAGGGGTCATACGACACCATATGACCCATTAGGACACAATAAGACCCTTGATGACACCTAATGGGTCATATAGTGTCCTAAGGATTCATAGGACACCATATGACCCCTTAGGACACCATACGACTCCTAGCCACACCATATGGTGTCCCAAGGTATCGTATGGTATTCTAAGGGGTCATATAATGTCCTAAGGGGTCATATGGTGTCCTAAGGGGTTATAGAACACCATATGACCCCTTAGGACACCATACGACTCCTAGCGACACCATATGGTGTCCCAAGGTATCGTATGGTATCCTAAGGGGTCATATAATGTCCTAAGGGGTCATATGGTGTCCTAAGGGGTTATAGAACACCATATGACCCATAACAACACCATATGATGTCCTAAGGGGTCATATGGTGTCCTAAAGGGTCATGAGACACCATATGACCTCTTAGGACATAGTATGAGCCCTAACAAAACCTAATGGATCATATGGTGTCTAAGGGGTCATACGATGTCTTGTGACCCCTTAGGACACAATATGACCCCTTAGCACACCTTACAACCCCCAACAACACCATATGACCCATTCGGACACAATATGACCCCTAACAATACCTAAGGGGTCATATGGTGTCCTAAGGGGTCATAGGATACCATATGACCCCTTAACACACCATACGACCCCTAATGACACCATATGGTGTCCTAAAGACTAATAAAACACCATATGACCCCTTAGGACACCATAAGACTTATAACAACATCATATGGTGTCCTGAAGGTTCATGAGACACCATATGATCCTTTAGGACACCATACTCTCTCTTACATTATTTCTTTTCCTCAATTACCCTCGATCACCTCTCTCCTCCTATGGGTTTATAGATACTCTCCTCTCCCCCTCTACCCACCCCCTAATTACTCTCTATGTCTCTCTTCACCTCTGTCCCCATCTCCCTTCTCTTTCTGTTGATACTTTCCCCTCTGCCCCTCCCCTCCTACCCCCTAATAATCTCAAACTCTCCCTCTCATTCTCTCTTCACCCCAATCATCCCCTCCCTCTCTCTCTTCATCTTCCACCTAATTACCTATAGCTCTCTCTCACACACACTCTCTCTTCCCCCCAATTAATCTCTCCTTCTCACTTCTCTCCCCCTCTCCTTTTTTTGATACTTCCCTATGCCTCTCCTTGTCCCCTCTGAATTTTGTTGCTAGAGATGAGAAGGAAATGCAGAGAGACTAGTCTAGATATTAGGGAAGAGAGAGTGACACAGAGGAGGAAATTATGAAGAGGTAGAAATACAAGCACCTTGTAGAGCTTGAGATATTTAATGAGGTATTCATTGATAGTTAGAGATATAGGTCTAGAGAGAGATGTATAAATATGGACAAAAGAGAGGGAGGAAGAAACAAATACGTGGAGTGATAGGTTTAGGAGAGAGAGGTGGAGAAAAGAACAAACATAGATAACATGTTTTATCAAAATTTATCGAACTTAATAAAATTCATAAATTTTCTATTATTAATTAATTACTTATTTAGTTTATTTTGAGATGATTGTTACAAATATTCATGCAATAGGGAAATCATATGAAAAAGTCATGAGTTTTTTATGTTTTAAAAATGAAGGATGAATTTAAATTGTATACACATAAAATTGGCTATGAGCAATTAAATAAATATTTTATATTTATTTAATAATTATTCTTCTATTAAATAGTTAATTTGAAAAGATTAATTAATTTAATTCATTTTCATGTCTTTCTATTAATTAATATTTTATTAATTAATTCATTTATCCTATTCCTCTAATTAATTAAATTTCTAATATTTAATTATTCCTCTAACCAAGTTAATTAAATATCTAAATATTTAATTATCTTCTCCAAACAATTAAATATCTAATATTTAATAGTTATTCTCCTATCCTATAGTCTCAAATATTAAATAATTTCTTAAATTATTTAGTCTTTCTTATCCAAATCACCCTCCATCTCCACTTCATCTTCCCTTTGCCAACTCATCCATCATGTGGCTAAGGAAATTAATATTTCTTAAATATTAATTCATCATTTATCTCCAACTTCCAAAATTCAATGAATATTGTGTACGTACAAATATTTCATAACCATTTCCTATATTCTCTCCAATACCCTCTACATCTTAGGAAGGACTTGAGTCCACTTGTCCTCTCATGCCTAAATTTCCTCCAACCATCCCTAGATTCTCTCAGTCAACAACCCAGTCAAGGTGAGATGAGTGACACTTGTTTTCTCCTTCCCCCTTTCTCTCAACCTTCACCTTTGCTCACAGCCATCCAAATCTGCAAAGCTGATCATGACTATTGATCTGAGCCACACCATCTAATCCTCTCAAAGTCTATAAAATCAAGAGCTTCAGTTGAGAGAGAGTTAGTCTTCAAATTGATCATATGCATCCGTGAGTTTTTGAAGCAAATAGAAAATAGCAATAGCAATTATCATATAGCATTTTAGCATAATCTTGTAGCATTTGCATATCATAGCATCAGTTAACTACAAGTTATCAGTCCATTCTTCATATGCCATCTTGGAAGCCATTAGTGCATTGTCTGAGAGCACACCATCTACAACTAGGAATAGTGGAGTTAGGACACAATGAGACATAAATCATGAAGGTAAAATAATGTTTTATTTTAATATATATTTCATGTAGTTTCATTGGTTGAATTTGGATTTCTTGTATGCATTTCCATTTGTATTTTGTGAAACTAATTTATTACAGGTAACATTCTGAGGATGAAATTCAAGCTCACACATTTTGGCGCCCACTCTGGGGCTCATAAACCTCGCATATACTTTTAAAAATCTCACAAATAGTTAAATTAACGCATTTGTAATGCAGATTCATGCATGTGTGAATTTTGACAGTGCTTTTGTTCTACAGGTTAGCGCATTTTCCTTCTAGGTTAGCGCATTTGCAGCATAGGTTAGCACATGAGCATTCTAGGTTAGTGCTTTTATCTTAAAATCTACACATTTGCATTATAGGTTCACGCATTTGTGCCCTAGGTTAGCGCATATGTCAAAGAAATCACACTTTTGTATCCACAGAGCAGCACTTTTGTAGTCTAGGTTAGCGCTTTTGAGCATGAAGATAGCGCATATGTTAGATTAGCACTTCTGTTTATAAATCTGACAAAATTTTCTTGCAGGTTTAAATGTCCAAGAAATCAAATTTTTCAGATTACTAACATGCATGTGCAGGATGGCATTTAAGACAAATTTTATGCATTTCCTCATCTAGTTAATTAAAAGTCTTCATTTGGGAAGTAATATATCATATCTTGTTCATCTAGTTTAACTAAGAGGATGAATTGACAACATGCAACTTGCATTTTTAGTATTTTCTCCAAAATAATTGCACACAAACTTTTAAAAAGGCTAAAATGAACACCATGCTTGTTGGAGCAACATCTCCAAATAGGACTTAGCCAAACAAATTGCTTTGAAAAAGTTAAAAAAAAAAGAACACTTGTATTTTGTGTCTCGAAAGTGGTAGGTATATGCTCTCCTATTAATTGGGTGATCAAAAAGCCAAACCCACTCTTTTATGCTTTCTTTACTTTCAAGCAATTAAATCCTTTAGAGGGCCTGCCTTCCCGAGCTGCCTTGAGGGGGCCAGTGAGAGGGGAACAACCTAAAGTGATAATAGGATAATACCGAGTCCTTCCAATCCACTATAAATAAATTGTGTTTGTGACGAAAGTCCCAAACAACATGTGCTGATAAGTTCATATTGACACTATGTTTCCTCATAACCTCTTTAGGTTGGGAACCTTCTATATTTATAGAGCTAAAAGTGCCGCATGTATGGCCACATGACCGGAAGCCTTTACTAAAAACCACTTGTACTAGTTGCCAAAATCCTTCTAGTTGTTGACGTAGGAGGTCAGACCTTTGAAGTGGCTCACATACATACGGTTCTTAGTAGAGATATAAAGTTTGCCATGGGGATTTTTCATGGAAACTGGTGCTTGGCTGCCTCGAAGAAGTGAGTGTTGAGGGTGGAGCCAATGGGGTCAAGCATCTAAATATTTGCTTTGAATAGCGTAGCCTCGAGAGAAACCCCACGTGAGATTCAACAACTATTGTCTCAGCTTGCCATAGGGATTTGTACTTGCTTGTGTATTTTCTTTATTAAACATTGTGTCTTCTATGTCTGTAACATGTTCCAAATGGTCAAAAATTAAAGAAAATTATCATCTACAAGTGATCAAAAATCCAACAAATTGCTGAAAAAGTTTGATCAAAAAGAGTAATACAAAAAGTTTTTCAACACTTGAAACACCAGATCAAAATCAAAGTGTCAAAACATCAATATCAAAATAATTCTTGAAGTAAGATTGTCTCTATACCATCACATATTGTCAAAAACTAGCTCAAACAACTAGGTCACTAATCCTACAGGTTATTCCCAAAAGGTTCTATAAACATCAACATTTAACAAGCTATCGATTCAACCATCTTAAGTGCAAAAAAATCAACATCTTTGTCAAGTTTCTCATTAGGATAATCAAATCCTCTATCACGAAGCTTGATCAAATCTACACTAGGTTCCTAATCTTGGATATATCTTTCCTATTTTGAACCTAGGTCATATCAAAACCAAAATTGCACCAACATTGGAATCAAAAAAACTTGTGAATTGTCAAATGCTTATATGACTCTTAAGTATCACCTTAAGAAAAGAAAAACCAGTTATAAAGGTACTCAGAAAAGGATAAGATTCTTGTATATCAATTGCAAGATCTTATTGAAACATAGGACATTCCTACACCGTTTTCGTCACTACTTACGTGGCTGCGACATAGAATTTAACGGTGAAACTTTACAGAGACGTGCCTTTCAACAAAGAGATGCTTTATCCCAACAAACAAACAATAGTGGTAAGATCAACAAAGCATATCTTCCTAAACCAATAATCACCTATTGACTTTGTCCTTTGGAAATTTCAACAACTTTGAAATAATCACATGCCAGTTTGGACTAGAGCCCAACATGAACAACTTAGAAAACAACAACAAATGGAGGAAGAAGATACTCCTATATTCCAAACTTTTGGATTTACCGCTGTTGATGAAGAAGAAGCCAATAGCACCATTAGAGACCTTGAGCAAGATTTCAAATTTGATAGACTAATGGAAAAATTGTTAGCAAAACAAAAAGACAAATATCTCTTGATGTTGGCAAAATCTGGAGCTAAACTACCACAAGACTTTAACATAGAGAGTTTGAAACAAGATGTGGAGGCAAGTAACACCCAAAACACAAATGAGCCAAATAACGAAGATGTGAACAAAGAAAGAAATGAAGAAACAAGGAAAGAGAGGGATGACAAAAGAAAAGAGCGTAGTGATAAGAGAGCTCACGAAGAAATAAGGAGAAACTTTATGGATAATCCATTATCTAACCTTACTCAAAAAATACAAATTCTACAACAACAGATACAAGACATGCAAAATGGGACAAGCTCCAAGAAATATTCATTAGAAGATATATGCCCATATCCTTTTGATAAAAATTTGAATATGATACCATTTCTGCAACATTGTGAGATTCCTAAATATGACAAATACAATGGAAAATCTGATCCTCAAGATCACATTAGGGAGTTTTGTACTATGAGTATGGAAATTTCTCATGATGAAACTTACCTTATGCATCTTTTTCCTAGGAGTTTAAATGGACAATCAATGGAGTGGTTTTCAAGATTACCATCCAGAATCAAATCCTTTGAAGAAATTGTGAATAGGTTTATTTCACAATACTCCTACAACATAAGGAATGAAATAACAATGCTGGATCTTTGCAATGTTAAACAAAAAAATGGTGAATCCCTTATGATTTTCTTACAAAGATGGAAACGCATGTTTAATAGGTATCCTAGAGATGTACCTGATCAAGAAAAAATGGACATATTCATTGATAATCTTATCAGTGAAATGAGTTATCGACTAAGGATGCAATGTCCTTCCTCTTTTGCTAAAATGATCGAGAATGGTCTGAAAATAGAGAACGCAATGGTAAAGAAAGGAGAACTAAAACTTTACAATAATTCATACAACAACAACAACAACAACAACAACAATGACAAACCCAAGTTCTGGTCAAAGAATAGAAATGTCAGCAATGAAGGGAATGACGATAATAGTACTATAAAACAACGACAACCAATTTTCAATCTATCAAGTCAAATCCCAGGCAATAACAATCCAGAAAACAATAAAGTCAAGTCCTTTTCCTCCAATCCGCAGAGGAAATTCACAAACATTGGAGAATCTTTGGGATCAACTCTAAAAACTTTTCTTGCTAACAAATTGATTGTTTTGCCAGAAGCAAGAAGTTATGAACCACCAGTCAAGCCCAATTGGTGGAATGACAATCATTTTTGCAATTACCATCGGAATAAAGGACACCTAACAAATGATTGTTAAAGATTGAAACACCTTATCCAAGATCTAATTGATAATGGAACCATTATAGTGGATAGCCATAAGACAAATGAATCACACTTAGCTTTCAAAACTCCACTTCCGAATTATGACAAAGGTGAATCGTCCCAATTAAAAGATGACAAAGGAAAAACTAAGGTGAATTACACTTATACATACAATGATGTGGTAAATGTGATCATTGTTAACGAAAATTCATCTTCAGAACCAATAAATGTTATCACGAGAAGCAAAGAAAAGGTTACCTTTCTAGGTATAGAAAAAGACCCAACACCTAATCCACAACAATATAATTTAGTGGAGCAATTACAAAGAATACTCGCTCAAATATCAATTTTGGAATTTCTCAAGGTTTCACCTATGCATAAAGAAATTTTGGAGAAAGCTTTAGTGGAAACAACAGTTTCAAAATATTTAGATGTAGATCAGTTCCAAAACATGGTAGGACACCTTATAACTCCTCATTGCTTATCATTTTCTGAAAATGATGACGCATCCTGACAACATCCTCACAATGCTCCTTTACATGTTGAAGTATCCATAAATAAAACTCATGTCAAACGTGTGCTCATAGATGGAGGAGCTAGCTTAAACATTTGTGCATTAAGTTTGATAAAATCTTTGGGATATTCAAAGAATGCAGTAGACCCGAAAAGGAAAATAACCATCAAGGCTTATGATGAAGCAGAACATTCTTCTAAAGGAATTGTTGTACTACCAATAAGGATAGGACCTGTGGAAAAGGATACATTGTGTCAGGTTTTAGATTTGAACCTCTCTTACAACATTCTTCTAGGAAGGCCATGGATCCACAAGATGCAAGCAGTTCCTTCTACATATCATCAATGTGTGAAATTTCCTCATGAAGGAAAATAAATCACTATAATTGTAGATTCCAGTCAATATTGCAATAATTTGAAGCCAACACAAGATACAAGAGTTCCACATAACAGAGAATCAATATATCCTACCAAAGAAATTCAAGCAAAGTTATGGGAAACTTTTGAAGAAAAGCTCAAGTTAAATGATAAAGGAATGGGAAAGTATTCTTTGCAAAATTTTCCACTTTCCCCTAAGTCATATGGAAAGCCTATAGATATTCAATCAAAGCCATCAGAAAGATCAAAACATATGTTTCAAGGAACATTTGTTAGTGTTGGAACTCTTGAAGAAGAAAATGAAGACAAAGACATTCTTGGTTGGTTGTACAAGGATGAAGATAAAACTATAGCAACAAAAATAGAAGTTAATATTCCCATAAAACAATATGGAAAAGGCTATGAAATCATGTAAAAGATGGGATATGAAGGAAAAGGACCAATTGGTAAGCAACATCAAGGTATTTCAGAACCTATTTGTCCGCACTCACAATCCATAGAAGATAAAACTGGGCTGGGATATCTGAAGTCTAATCAAAAGCAACATAATCATCAACAACAAAAATGGAGAAATAAATCAGTTTCTAAAGAAGAAAAATGGCAAGAAAAGCTACATCAAGCGGTCGAAACAGTAACCAATGAACAAAAGAAGCAAGAAGCACATGAAAAGAAAGAGGAGGAGATCATCATCCAAGGTGAAGAAAAATCTTGTCAACAAGTTTTGAAAATACAAACAAAGACAAAATCTGAACAAGATATTCAAGAAGTAGTAAAAATAGAGATGACAGAAATCAGAGGACCTTTTGCACCATATGACATTCCAGTATGGTCTAGTGGAGTAATCTCAGATCAGGATTCAGAGACAGATTCCAATAAATATGAATGGAGTCCAGATGCCTTATCCACTACATCAAGTAAGGAATACAATGAAGATCAAGCGGCTATCACGAAAGAAGACTTATCTATTGCAGAATAAAAGATGAAGTTAGAAAGAAGACAAGAGAAACTCAGAATTCAAAGAAAAGAGGCATATGCAAAAAGAAAAGGGAATGACAAAGATAGAGAAGCAATGCCACATGAAGCGCAAACATGGATCAGATATGGAAGAACCATAGAAGAACTAAGAGATAGTCAATTTGGACTAACTATTAGTCCAGAAGAAGTTGAGTTTGAAAGGAGACAAAATCTATTAAAAGAATCCACTTTACCATATGCACAAATATGTCAACCTCTAAATGCAAATGAGGTCAATCAAGAAGGTATTTACAGTATCAAAGATGTGCGTGTGGATATAATCCATTCATTTAAGGGACAAACGTCAGTTGAAGAACCACTTGAGTGTGAACTACAAAATGCTAATACAATTTTTATTAAGACTAATTCGGAAATGCTTGAGAAAGACAATTCTCAAAAATATTTAATCTATGACAGTACCTATTCTATGCCAAGTTATGATCATTATGTCATGAACATTGAAACACCTAATAATGACAATGATTATGATTTGCCCCTTCTGCATCTTGAACTAATTGATTGGGATAATTTAGACAACCTCGAACTGAATGTCTTTTCCAATGATCATGACTTAGTCGTGTACCTTAACATTGTTGAACCCATCCATCCTAAGATATCTTCCATTGCAGAAACAAGTGATGTTTCTCATAGTCAGGAAAATGCCAAACTTTCCAATTGTAAAAGTGAAATAAAACAAGGAAAGAGACCTGTTGTTGAAAACCATTTCATGGCAACATTAGATCAATCAAAAGAGAAAACAAAGGATGTATCTAATGGTGAAAACCTCCTTGAGGTGCCAAAAGATGGAAAGTTTGACATTCTTCCTGCATATTTTCAAGAGAGATCTGCTATCCTGATAGAACCAACAGAAGCAATAAACATTGATACATCAAAAGATCCTAAAATACTTCATTTTGTTGCCTCATTATCAGAAAGAGAGAAGAAAGAATACATGGAATTCTTTAAGCAAAGACAAATAAATTTTGCTTGGTCTTATGCATATATGCTAGGACTTAACCCAGATCTTATCATGCATCATCTTAATGTGGATTTAAAAGCAAAACCTGTTAAGTAGAAGCTAAGAAAGATGCATCCGCATATTTCTCTCCTTGTCAAAACCGAGCTCAAGAAACTATTAGAAGTGGGTTTCATAAGACTAGTTTCTTATCCAGAATGGGTCTCAAGTATTGTACCAATATCAAAGCCAGATAAGAGCATAAGAGTCTGTACAAATTTCAGAGATCTAAATAAAGCATGTCCAAAAGATGATTTCCCACTACCAAACATTGATATCATAGTAGACTTATCAACATAACACAAGATGCTTTCATTAATGGATGGCTTCGTAGGATATAATCAAATAAGAATCACACATGAAGATCAAGAGAATACAACTTTCACCTGTGCATGGGGAACATATTTCTAGAATGTTATTCCATTTGGGGTTAAGAATGCAGGAGCAACTTATCAAAGGGCTATGACGATAATTTTCCATGATATGATGCATACATTTATGGAAGATTATGTCGATGACATGCAAAATCTCACACAAGAAAAGAACATTTGAACATTTTAAGCAAGATTTTTGACAGGCTGGAAAGATATCAATTGAGATTAAATCCAAAGAAATGTGCATTTGGGGCAACCTCTGGAAAGCTCCTTGGGTACATTATATTAGCTCGTGGCATTGAATTAGATCCTAGAAAAGTTAAAGCTATCATGGAGATGGAGTCACCTAAGAACATAAGTCAATTGCGATCTTTACAAGGAAGTTTGCAATCAATCAGGAGATTTGTTTCTCAATTGGCCGATAGATGTCTTCCATTTACCCATCTTCTACATAAAAATTTTCCATTCAAATGGGATTTAAAATTTGAAGAAGCTTTCTTGCAAATAAAAGAATATCTTATGAGTCCTCCAGTACTAATATCACCAACCAAAGGGAAACCATTGTTACTCTATGTCTCAGCAACAAGTGTATCATTAGGTGCTCTCCTAGCTCAACATGATGATGAAGGAAAAGAAAGAGTAGTTTATTATATCAGCAAAACACTTGTTGGCTTTGAGTTAAATTATTCCTCAATTGAAAAGATATGTCTAGCAGTTGTATTTGCCACTTAGAAGCTACAACATTATATGTTGATTCATTCTGTGAAACTAATAGCAAAGATAGATCCTCTCAAATATTTGTTGAGCAAGTCAACATTTACAGGGAGACTAGCCAAGTGGGTTATGATACTGAGTGAATTTGACATAGAAAATGTTGACCTGAAAGCTATCAAGGGACAAGTCATCACTGATCAATTGGTTGATGCACCTTTACAAAATAAAATGCCTTTGCATATCAAATTTCCTGATGCAGATATCTTGATAATAAGTACAAAATTTTGGGAATTATACTTTGATGGTTCTTATACTCAATATGGATCAGGTGCAGGAATCATTTTTATCACACCTCAAGGACACACAATTTTGAAATCATATAGACTGCGATTTCCATGCACCAATAATACTGTAGAGTATGAAGCATTGGCTATAGGGCTCAAAATGGCCATTGAATGGAATGTCAAAGAGATACATGTCTATGGTGATTCACAACTTGTCATTAATCAAATAAATGATGAATATCAAACAAAGGATGATAAGCTTATGCCATACAAACAGCTATTGGAGGAGTTTTAAAGACACTTTAAAGAAATCACATTCACCCAGTTTCCCAGAAATGAGAATAAAGCAACAGATGCAATGGCTACAATAGGATCTCTCTTGCAAAATAAACAGAATCAATAGCGTTACGAATTTCTCATGGAAGATATCTTAACCCCTACCATCCAATCCTAGCATACCTATCGAATTTGCCATATATCAGGAACCAATCAATCATTATACGGTCAAACCTACCAATATTTGAAAGATCATATCCTTCCTCTTGAATTATCTCGTAGTCAATGAAGAAAATTTATCTGCCAGTCCTCTCGCTATACTATTATTGTTGATATCCTATATAGGCGTGGTCTAGATGGTACATTGTTGAGATGTCCTGAAAAAGACGAATTTGAGAGAGTTCTTAATGACATTCATGTAGGTATTTGTGATACACACTCAAGTGGTTTAACATTGGCTAAGAAACTTATTCGTATGGGTTACTTTTGGCCTACTATGGAAAGAGATTCATTCACCTATATAGAAAATGTAAACAATGTTAGATCCATGGAAATCTAATTCATGCACCAGCACAAGAGTTATATCCTATGACAAGATCATGGCCATTTTCACAATGGGGACTTGATTTGGTAGGAAAGATCAATCCCTATCTTCTAACGGACATAAGTTTATTCTGATTGCTACTGAATATTTTACTAAGTGGATTGAAGCAATGCCTTTAACAACAGTGATAGGAAAACAAATATCATCATTCATCTTGAATTATATAATCTGTCGCTATGGAGTTCCTATGACCATTATCATTGATAATGGAAGACCATTCAAAAATCAAGATGTAAAAGAGCTATGTGAACAGTTTCTGTAAAGCGGAAAATCGCGGTCGAACCCTAGTTGGTCTCCCCTCTTCTAACTCCAAGGAGAGAGAAGGGAGGTTCGCTAGGATTCGATGGGTTTTCACTTAGGGGGAAGACTTTACATTCAAAAGAGGGGTTGAAACTCATAAGATTCAATCCCACACGATGTAAGATTGGATACTAAATGAATTTCAAGGGTTAGGAAAGCAAGGCTACCCTCTTTTGTAAAGAATGTTGATTAAGGAAATTAAGCTAAGGATGCATAGAAAGTCATAAAGATTCGCTTATAAACTGAGTTTAGGTTATAGGATGAAGCTGCGGACCTGGAATTAGCAGTAAAATGTCGATACGGCGCTGTCCTGCAAATTTGAGCAAAAGTTGTCGAGACGATGGCGCCCGGCGCCACGGTCCTCCGAAAAATTCGCGAAACAAAGGGGGATCTGTTCGTCTCTGCATAAGGATTCCAGATCTTCAATTTCAACCGTGTACCTGCAACCTACACATAGAAAAGCGAAGACAATTGGGGGGTTAGGGATTAGGGGTTTGCCTTTAGGTCAAACCCCGATTTTGGAATTAACCAAGAAATGAGCAAGAGCTGTAAATGTAAATGACTGTAAAACAAGTACTAATACCTTGTTCTAAGGATGTTTGTATCCTTATGTGCGAAGGTTTAGATGTTGTATGTTGTATGTTGTAGCATGTAGTATGTGATCTCCTCTTCAATGGTTGAATCCTTGTCTTGAATGCAACACTTAGCCTTGAATGGAGACTTGGAATGATCAATTGCTTGAATGCTTGAATGCTTGAATGCTTGAATGCTTGAGTATAATTTCCACGCTTTGTACACATATCCTCCTCTCATCAAATGAGAGAGAAAAATGTAGTTTATATACTTGTCATTTAGGGCTGATAGACTGATTTTCCCGACCTTAGGCCGACCAGGGAAGTATATTTCCAAATTGCAATCAAAAAGACCCGATATCACTTAGGAAACCGGGCCCAAAATAGGACCCAGGGACCAGGGCGTTGGGCGCCCTGGTCCTGAGGGACCAGGGCGCTGGGCGCTCTGGTCCCACCTCCTGGGACATCAGGGTGCAAGGAGGTTCAGGCCAGGGTGCTTGAAAAATGCAGTTTTTAGTGTCGTGAGCAAGTTTTGGGGTCTCCATTCAGGTTGCGTGTTGCGTCGCCATCGTGAAGACCGAAATGCAGTCGAAATTGCAAGTGTCACAATTTTAGGACGCTACAGTTTCATATCCAACATAGGTTCTCTACTCCATATTATCCATAGGGTAATGGTCAAGGAGAAGCATCAAACAAAACTATCTTGAAAATCTTGAAGAAAACAGTCAATGAAGTTGGAAAAGACTAGCACATTCAGCTAAATCCTGCTCTTCAGGCATACCAAACTAGCAACCGCACTCCAACATGGGCAACTCTATATTTTTTGGTCTATGGATCAGAAGCTATATTACCTATAGAAGTAGAGATACCTTCTCTACGAATATCTTTGCACGGTCTTATACCAGAAGAAGAACAACGAGTCTCTCGACTCTAGGAACTAGAGCTGATTCAAGAATGTCGCCAAAATGCAATAGAACATTTGAAAGTATACCAACAAAGAATGGAAAGAAGCTATAACCATAGAGTCAAGTCGCGTATTTCCCAAATTGGAGATATAGTTCTAATGGAGAATCCAAGAAATCAGCAAGACCGAGAAAAGAAGGGAAAATTTGAACCAAATTGGCTAGGACCTTTTGTCATAGTAGCAACATATGGATCAGGAGCATACAAGTTATCTACCCCTAAAGGTGATTGGTTTGATGAACCTATCATTTCTATTCATCTCAAAAAATTCTATGCTTGATATATACAGTCCTGAGAAAATCAATAAAAAGCATATAAAATCCAAAAAATTGCAATAAATTTAGATGGTGAAAACCTGGTAAATAGGCGCTATCTAAGAAGTGAGTTCCTCCATCTATGAGATCACTTTGCGCACCTATCCACTCCATCCTATCGCATCTATCACTTCCATATATCTTAGCTTATCCATTCCATCTTTCACATCCATGCTCTGAACCATTTAGCAAGAAATATGCAGCTTACCAATAGTTATCAATCTTTGACATACTTGTCATAGTCACTATCTTAAATTTTATCAGAATCAGTCGATCTACATTTGTATCCCACCATGGTTTGGATCTTGATCAATTCATACGTCCATAATAAATTTTTGTTTCCACTAGGGGCAAAATCCTAATTCCTTTTGCTAAGGTGATCTCTTGAATCTTTCAAAAATCCAAAACATTCAAAAAACTTAGAAAAACCAAAAACACCTAGGGTTTTGAAATAGATAACAAGCAACAAAGAAACAAAAATCAAGGCATTTCATAATAACTGAATCATGAAACTCAGAAACCACAGAATTGATCAGCAAGTAATAAAGGATTGGCAAAGATCATTCATTAAGATGATTATATCAGTTAATGACCATTAGAACATGTGAATGACATGCAAGATTCAGTGTTTCTATCTTGATTTTATTGCTAAATCATGTACTCTATGCAACTCAAGGATGTCCATGACTAGAGAAGCTATGATGAGGCATGATTATTTTTCTTTGATTGCTATCTATGGTTTATCTCTTACTACGGTATGAACTTGTCTCAAGATATGATCGAGAAAAGATCAAGTAGGACATTCCAAGTCATGCATGAAAGGAGATAATCCTTATCTATTCTGCAAGCAATACTCAGGTCAGCTTGATCCATTATATCAAGTTGCTGTTTTTAACTTACTATATCAAAATCCATGTAAGGAATACTGAGGTCATCTTGAATCTTTATGTCAAGTTGCTTGTATTTTCTTACAATATTTTAAAGCTCAATTGTGAAATCAAGCACTGTTACAAGATAGCATATGAAGAATGGCAGTACAATTTTTAGTTAGATGATTTTGGATTAGCTCATTATTTGTCTACATTATAAGCATTCATTTATCAGTTGCATTATAAGCATATCATTTCATTAATAGATCAACGGTCATAAATAAAGATTGAGTATACTTTGACAAACAAAAATAATTTATATTTAATCATTATAGGTGCATTCATTTTAGAATCAATTTAAATCATTATCCATTTCATTTAGTTGTATATAAATCATTTGCATTAGTTTGCATTCAAATAAGTGCATTTTATTCATCATATAGTGTATCATTATTATACTTTGCATTATCATTTTCATTTAAGATCATTTAGTTGCATCTTTGCACTCAGATTCATAACCATTATAAACATTGCATATAAAAATACAAAAACATTTCATTTAGATCATTTGTATTTACATCATCATCATCATAAGCAAATCAATCATTCTTTTGCATTCCATATAGATCATTGCATTTAAAGATAGTCATCATTTTCATTTGCATCCAAAACCAGAAATAAATACAAAAACATATAAATTGCATCCATATCATCATCACATATAATAACATGCATAAAGAAACATCATCCATATAATCAAAGCATATAGATCATCATGAAATAAAAACATACATGCATATAAATCATCATCATATAGAATCCATGTCTGCATATAGATCATCATAAAACAATAAGAGTCCAAGTATACAATGATATCAAATAAACAATACAAATGCTCCAAATCAAGTCACGACTGTCCTATACCACTACCACCTAACTATGTCCGTCTCTGTGGTTGTGGGCGGGAAGATCCTCCAGATGCCTGTCTCCCATGATCACCACTCCTCTGAGGAGGTCCCATGACCCCACCATTACTAGTATCCATCAACATGGTGGTATGATAACTACCTTCTCTCTGGCTCTCTATAACTTCCTCCTCATATCATCGTCACCAGTGGGAAGTCTCCTTCCCGACCCAAACTAATGCTCTAATAGTGCCAGCTGAGAGAGTACCTGATCCAACCTACTGAATGTGATCAAGAAGGCCCTGAGTATCCTACTGTCTCCTAACAGCTCTATCTCACTTAGTCATAAATGTCTACACCTGTGCTCAAAGCTGATCAATCTATGCTCTCAAACTGTCAATGGTATCCTACCCTGACACATCATGCTCTGGTGCATCCTACTCTGGCATATCATGCACTGGTGCAACCTACTCTGGTAAATCCTGCTATGGTGCATGAACCCCAATCCCCTCACCACCAACCTATCCAACTACTAGAATCTCAGTCCGAGTAACTCTCTCAACCTATCGTCTAATCAGGGGAACATGATCCTCAGGATCCTCATTATCTCCACCATGTGCTGCAATAACCCTAGGATTTGGCTGAATCTATCCAAAATCAATACCTCTCCCGCAACCCCCATCCAGTCCACTCACCCTGCCTCTTGTCAATGGCAACCCTCTCGGTGATCTCATGTCTGCCCTACCATGCTCCCTCCCAATCTGTCCAACATCTCTCCCACCCATAGGACATACTCTCTCAATCCTGCCAGCCAGTCCAAATGGTCCTCCAAGGACTCTCATTCGACCTCCCCTCCGTCCAGGTCTCCTACCACCACCACCTCTATCCCCACCATCATCTCCACCTCCCCCAGCCTCATGAGAAACTCTAAGCTCTTGTCTCCATCTATATCTCCTAGAAAATGGATCATCTGAATCATCATCATCATCTCCTAAACTAGGAGGAGGATCTGCTGGATCAGTAATACGAGGAAATGGATAAGCTAATATGTACTAGGCATACTCTATAGTAACCCCGGGATCAAGAATGTGTAATCTCATATCATAAGCCACTCTCAGAGTAGCAACAAACTCTGCATGAGCAATCTCAAATGATAATGAAGGTCCCCAATCTCTTCTACCTCTGTAATGCCATGCATATATCATCACACTAGTAGCCATAGGCCGGATGATACCAAACTGTCTCAAAATGCGACCAATCAACTGCCGCTCAACAATGAAAGGTGTCTGACCAATGAGATGTCTACTCTGCATGATACATGGTAATGTCTGTGCATCATCCATCCATGGCTCACAATCAACATATGGTCTTCAAGTAATGTTGTCCAATGAATCAAGCACCCAACGGTAACACTCCATCTTACCCATCTTATGCTGAGTAAGGATACCTACATAGAAATATACATATGGCTGCCTCTCTCCCCGAACTCTATGATGGATAGGTTGAGTAACAAAAATCTGCAATAAAGTGCATCCTGTAGACAAACTCGCACTCTCATCATACACTACCTGGTGAAGATCATGATATAAGTGTGCCAGCATGCAAACACCCCAAGCATATCGAGTACGATGTTGCATCATACTTAAGAGAATCTCACCCCATCCAACTGAAAAACCTCATGATATCCTATCAGGACATATAAATCCTCCAATCAAACTAGCCAGAATCACAAGAAGAGCCTCGTAATACATCACCATATCAACCCATCAGATCTCTCCTCTACCAATGCTCTCCTTAGCAAACACGACTCTGCAAGCCTCTGTCCCAACCTGATCCTGATAATCATACTGCACTAGCTCGCTAGTCACTGGGATATGCAAAATCCTGTAGACATCCTCAAGAGTCACACTAATCTCACCTGTCAGCAGGTGGAAAGTGTTATGCTCACTATGCCATCTCTCGGCCAACGCTGTCAATAATCTTCTATTATGCGTAATCTCAGGCATATACAATAAATGGCTAAACCATAGGCATCTATATGTCTAATCTTGGCCTGGGTCAACTCCAGAACTAAATGATGCACTGCCGATAATTTATCCCGACATTGGAGAACATCAAGTTTCTCCTATTTTTCAAGAGAAATCAACTCAATCATCAAATCAATTTATCTATCAAATCAAACTGAAGCAAACTACGATATCTGTCTATCTATCAAATCAAAACTAAATCATCATCTATCTATCTATCAAATCAAATTGAAACAATTTACACTATCAAAACATTTTAAAACCTATCAATCATGGTTTTCTATCAAACACTGAGTTCACTCAAAACTCTGCTAAGCTCTTACATCAGAAACTAAATCGTTTTCTTGAATCCACTCTATCAATCAAGCTAATCAAAGCTACTTTATTAATCACGCTAATCAAAGCAAGCTACTCTATCAATCACGCTAATCAAAGCAATCCACTCTATCAATCAAGCTAATCAAAGATAATCTATCAATCAAGCTAATCAAAGAAATCCAATCTATCAATCAAGCTAATCAAAGCAATCCTATCAATCAATCCAGCAATCAAAGCTATCTATCGATCTATCAATCACTCAATCAAGACCCTATTTCATCATCAATGCGTATTAAACATGTTAAATCTAATCATCAAAGTGATTTTTAACCTTTGCACTTATCAAACACATCAAATTTGAGCAAAAATGCTATTGCGCTAAATCTAAAGGCATTTGCACTAACCTAGTGCATATGCGCTATCTTTTTGAACAAATGCACTAAATCTACAAGCATACATGCTAACCCATGCAAAAATGCTACCTTTTTTAGTAAAAGTGCTAACAAACGATACATTTGCGCTATCCTATGCATAAGCGCTAACAACTTTAACATATGTGCTAACAAACAAACATTTGTGCTAAAACATGCATTTGCGCTAATCCTAATTGCATATGTGCTAAAACAAATTGCATTTGCCCTAACCTAAAGCCAAAAAAATTAAATTTTTTTTGAAAATTCAAAAACATGCCTAAAACATGAAAATTTGAATGAAAACTTGCAAACAAGGCTCGGGATAAGATACCTACCGGATATCCATGCTTGATAGGTCGCTGATAACGCCGAACACACTCAAATCGATGATTCTCCATGGGAATCACCATTTCGCCACCTCAGCTAGAATATTTTCTCGACAAGCTGACAAGGATAACAATGAAATTAAAATTAACCTTAGCTAATTTTATATTTACTATTTGAAGAGTAATTAATTTCAAATGGGGCAATTTAATTTGTTTTTTACAAATGAATTTAATTGACTAAATTTTTATCAATTATCATGAGATCAATCGTTCAAAACATAATTTTTGACAATTTCACGATCAATCTCCTAAGGGGGCACACAATCAGGATTTTTATCTCTATCAGGTGCATTATCGAGACTTGATTTAATCTTTGAAACAATGTTGTCTTGACATTATTTCAAAGAGGGGCAAAATGTATACGCATAAAATTGGCTATGAGCAATTAAATAAATATTTTATATTTATTTAATAATTATTCTTCTATTAAATAGTTAATTTGAAAAGATTAATTCATTTTCATGTCTTTCTATTAATTAATATTTTATTAATTAATTCATTTATCCTATTCCTCTAATTAATTAAATATCTAATATTTAATTATTCCTCTAACCAAGTTAATTAAATATCTAAATATTTAGTTATCTTCTCCAAACACTTAAATATCTAATATTTAATAGTTATTCTCCTATCCTATAGTCTCAAATATTAAATAATTTCTTAAATTATTCAATCTTTCTTATCCAACTCATCCTCCATCTCCACTTCATCTTCCCTTTGCCAACTCATCCATCATGTGGCTAAGGAAATTAATATTTCTTAAATATTAATTCATCATTTATCTCCAACTTCCAGAATTCAATGAATATTGTGTACGTACACATATTTCATAACCATTTCCTATATTCTCTTCAACACCCTCTACATCTTAGGAAGAACTTGAGTCCACTTGTCCTCTCATGCCTAAATTTCATCCAACCATCTCTAGATTCTCTTAGTTAGCAACCCAGTCAAGGTGAGATGAGTGACACTTGTCTTCTCCTTCCCCCTTTCTCTCAACCTTCACCTTTGCTCACAAACATCCAAATCTACAGATCTGATCATGATCGTTGATCTGAGCCACATCATCTAATCCTCTCAAAGTCTATAAAGTCAAGAGCTTTAGTTGAGAGAGAGTTAGTCTTCAAATTGATCATATGCATCTGTGAGTTTTTGAAGCAAATAGAAAATAGCAATAGCAATTATCATATAGCATTTTAGCATAATCATGTAGCATTTTCATATCATACAATCAATTAACTACAAGTTATCAGTCCATTCTTCATATGCCATCTTGGAAGCCATCAATGCATTGTTTGAGAGCACACCATCTGCAACCAGGAACAGTGGAGTTAGGACACAATGAGACATAAATCATGAAGGTAAAATAATGTTTTATTTTAATATGTATTTCATGTAGTTTCATTGGTTGAATTTGGATTTCCTGTATGCATTTCCATTTGTATTTTGTGAAACTAACTTATTACAGGTAACATTCCGAGGATGAAATTCAAGCTCAGACATAAATGAATTATAATTATTTTTTATAATAAATAATTGAAAATATACCTATTCCATATCATAGAGCTCTTAATTACCTTTCCAACACCTATAAAAAATCAAAATTTCGATATAAAATGCAAAAGTTATGCCCAATTTACTAAAATATATTTTTTTATTTTTTCAAAAATCGGATATCCGATTTTAAAACATAAATTTTTCCCTCCATATTTTGGTTCGGGTTTTCTTTGGGATTTGGCTTGGAAGTGACAAGCCTAGAAAGTCAACTGAAAAAACGTGTTTTTCAGTATTCCTTGATTTTTTAGACTTTACACTGGTGGCTAACGACTTTTTTTATAGCCAAAATTGATAAAACGAAAAGGGTTTTTTAAGGATGTTCTCAACTTTCCAACAATATAAGGCTTGTCTTATTTTGAATTTAATAAATAATTATTATTTATTTTCTAATTGAATTTGGACAAAAGTCTTGAATGATAGACTGATTGAAAAATACTCATAACTTTCAAACCGCATAACATTTTTTGATTATGAAACATGCGTCACATCCTATGCTTCGTCTACTATAGGGAAAAATTAAAAAAAATTGATTTTCATAAGGTTTTGACTAAGTTAAGGTGGTCAGACGTAGGAGTTTTTGAATTTCTAAGCTGTAGTAAAAAATTCATAAATAATTATTTACTTTATAAAATTTTATTAAAAAATATGTGTCACATCCGGACATGAGTCTAAAACTTATATTATAAATCTTGTAAAAAAATATTATGATTTGATTGTGATTAGGGTGGTCAGACATACACCTACTTTTTATCTTTTTCCTAAAAATTTTGTACTACTGCATTGAAATTTGAAATTTTCATCAAATAGGATTCTTTTTTTCAAAAAACAACTAGTAGCTTAGAAACTACATTCAATTTTCTATAGATTCTCTTCTTACATATTTTAAAAATAATGTTCATAAGTTATTCAATTTTTCATGTCAAGTTGCATAACTCTAATTTTTTGAAATTTCATTGCCACTTAAGGGCATGTTTTGGCACACCATGATCTTGCACATACCCAACAACAACAACAACAACAACAACTTAGATAAATCCAGGTTTTGGACCAGAAAAAAAAATACTGGAAATGGAGGAAACGAGGCTAATGATGTGAAGTCCAACAACCAATATTGGCCTTATCAGGTAATCCTCAGGCTACCAAGAATCAAAAGGGTGCTAACCAAGGCACTAACACTTATGCACCGAATGCCAATTCAGAATCTTCAAATACAAACAACACCAACAATACCCAAAACAACAACACAAATCGAGGACCTAGTCCAAATTCAAAGGGTAACACCAACAACTTTCCAAATAAACACATTTATACACCATTAGGGCAATCATTAGAATCAACATTCCAAGAACTCCTGGCAAACAAGATTATCTCATTACCAACTATAAACAACTTTGAACCCCAGGTCAAACCACCTTGGTGGAATGACTCACACTTTTGTGATTTTCATAGAAATAAAGGACATCAAACAAATTATTGTATGAGGCTTAAAAACATTGTTCAAGACATGATTGATAGAGGTGATTTAACGGTCAATTGTTTCAAGACAAATGGTGTTCATGGCACCTTTAAAAATCCTCTTCCAAATTACAACAAGGATGGAGCTTCATCATCAAACAATATACGAGTAGCTCATATCAATTACATATACAATAACACCATCAATCATATATAAACAGATGATAATCAAGTAAATGCCATTAAAATCAAGGACAAACACAAACATGAATCAATCAATGTAACCACTAGAGCTCAAAAATATGTTTTGAAAGGGCATACATCAGCAGCAACCACTATCCCAAGACTCAATATGATCTGGTAAGTCAACTGCACAGAACTCCTCAAATATCCATACTTGAGTTATCAAAACTTTCACCAAAACATAAAGACATCTTGGAACAAGCACTATTGGAAACAAATGTACCTCAAAATTTGGATATTGACATATTTCAAGCCATGGTAGCTCACATGACAAGGCCTCATAATCTCACCTTTTCTGAGCATGATAATATCTCATTGAGCCATCCACACAATACTCCCCTTCACATTGAAGTCTTGGTCTACAAACATCAAGTTAAAAGAGTATTAACAGATGGAGGAGCTGGACTCAATATCTATACCTTAAAACTTATCCGTGCATTAGGCTTCTCTGAACAGTCTATTGATCCATGAAAAAAGATCACTATCAAAGAATATGATGATGAAGAAAGATCACCCAAGGGAACCGTGATACTGCCAATTCAAGTGGGACTGATAAAAAGGGACACTATGTGCCAAGTCTTAGACATAGACCTCATATATAATATTTTATTAGGTCATCCTTGGATACATGAAATGCAAGTAGTACCCTCAACTTACCACCAATGTGTTAAATTCCATTACAATGGGCAGGAGATTTCTATATCAATAGATAATAACCCTTTTCAACATTGCAATGCTATCGGGGCAGCCCAGGGAAGCTTGGTTCCACATAACAAGGAAAAACAAACTTCCTCGGCGCCAGATCATCAGCAAGAAAAGCTCAAATCTTTATCCATGGATTTCAAACAAAAGATGAAAATCAAAGAGCAAGGCATGGGAGAATACTCTTTGGAACCCATGTGTCTAACCAACTTACCAACATCGCCTAAATCTCATGGGCAACCTTTTGCATTAACACATCAAGCAACATAACCCATCACCAAGTTTGATGGCAAATTTATCCAATTAGGAACACTAGCACATGAATCAGAAGAGAAGGACATCCTTAGTTGGCTATACAAGGATGAAGAAGAAGTCTGAGCTACTACTATGGAAGTAGCTATACCAACACAACAGTATGGGAAAGGATACCTGATCATGCAACGAATGAGGTACAATGGCAAAGGACCTATTGGCAAGCATCAAGAAGGGGTCATAGAACCATTGGATCCTCCTTCATAGTTTTCTAGAGACAAAACAGGATTGGGCTATGGACACACTCTACCCCCAAAGACGAAACCAAATAAATATCAAAAACCTCAGTGGAAAGCAAAGAATAAGTACAAGGACTCATGGCAGGAAGTACTACAGGAATCAGTAAAAACAATACGAAAGGAACGTGAACACCAGGAAAAAGAGAAACAACAAGAGGAGTTGGCCATTCAAAGAGAAGAAGCATCTTATGCAGAAGTACATCAGGTTCAAGAACCTATTCCAAACAAGGAAGAATCATCCCCTGAAAACATCACTACTCCTTGAGGAGAAACAATATATGAACAAATGCAAAGAGTACAAGTAGGATCTGATATGGAATCAGAGAAAACTATCAGACTGGTATCAATCATCAAGGATCTCTTTTCACCTTACAACACCCCTGTCAGCAGCACTGAAAAACTTTGGGACAATACTTCTGAGACTGATTCTAATGACTATGAATGGGGCAAATGTTCAAATGTTACTAAAGATATTCCTGAAAATTCTAGTCATACACCCCTTTCTAAAGAAGGACAAGGCACAAAGTCTATACTACATGAATTTGGTCCACAAAATATCTATGAAGCCAAAGAAAATGAGCAGTGACATTACGAACAAGTCTATATAGAATATGATACCATCGAGGACCTCGACAATATCATTAACTCATTCAATATCCCAGACAACCTTAACAATACCTCTATCATGACACTTACCGTAGCTGAACTCGATCCACCCAATGACTCTTTACCACTCATCTTTCCTGATCTCATAGACTGGGATGAACCTGAAAACCATGACATACCGATTTTCTCATATGATGACTCCATTATCCTTTACCTATGTACTGTTAACCCATAAACAAACTCTACCAGTGAACAAAGTAATGACATCTACAATTAGGGGAGTGCCAAGTCTCTCAGTCACAAAAATGAAAGAAATAAAGGATCTATTGCTGAAAACTAGTCAATGGCAGCACTAGATCACAAAAAAGTAAAAATAAAGGACGTATTTGAGGGTGAAAAACCTTTTTAAGGAACCTAAGGATGGGAGACTTGACACTCTTCCTAAACACTATTAGGAGCGATCACCCATATTGATTGAGCCCACTCAATCCATCAACATTGGTACAAAAGAAACAACCAAAAACATACACCTAGCAGAATCTCTGATAGATGCAGAAAAGTTAGAGTTTATCAAATTCTTCAAAGAAAAGAAAATCAATTTTGCTTGGTCCTATGCAGATATGCCCAAGATTGATCCACACTTAATCATGCATCACTTATCTATTGCTCTAGGAGCTAAGCCAGTCAAGCAAAAGTTGAGAAAGATGAATCCACATGTGGCATTAATGGTCAAAGCTGAACTAAAGAAACTATTAGACATTGGATTTATTCGACCTATCGACTATGATGAATTGATTTAAACATTGTACCAGTTTCAAAACCAGACAGAAGCATCAGGATATGTATAGATTTTAGGGATGTTAACAAAGCCCGTCCAAAGGATGACTTTGCTTTGCCCAGCATCAAAATAATTATAGACCTCACAACAGGCCATGCAATGCTATCATTAATGGATGTTTTTTCTAGCTATAATCAAATCAAGATAGCTCCAGAGGATCAAGATAAAACAATGTTCACCAATCCTTGAGGAGCGTATTGCTGGAATGTCATGCCTTTTGGCTTAAAGAATGTTGGGGGAACTTATCAATGAGCAATGACGATAATCTTTCATGGTATGACGCATACCTTCATGGAAGACTATGGATGATTTACTAGCTAAGTCATTTACCCGGGCAGAACATTTGGGCATACTAGAGAATTTTTTTGAAAGATTGGATAAATTCCAAGTCAGGATCAACCCTAAGAAGTGTGTCTTTAGGGTAACATCAGGAAGATTATTAGGCTACATCATGTCAACAAAAGGAATTGAAGTAGATCTAGCAAAGGTACAGGCCATCATGGAAATGCCACCTCCCAAGAACATTAGCCAACTCAGATCTCTACAAGGATGACTCCAGTCAATCAGGTGATTCATCTCCCAACTAGCAGATAAAAGTCTACCATTCAATCATTTGCTACACAAGAATGTACCATTCAAATGGGAAGCCAAATGTGCATAATCGTTCTATCAAATCAAGCAATATCTAATGAACCCACCAGTTCTGGTACCACCAATAGCAGGAAAGCCACTTATTCTCTACATATCAACAATAGACATATCATTGGGGGCACTATTAGAACAAGAAGATCAAGAAGGCATGGAACGAGCTATCTATTACATCAGCAGAACCTTAAATGGATATGAGCTCAATTACACATTCATTGAGAAATCTTGCTTAGCTGTAGTTTTCACTTCTCAAAAGTTTTGATATTACATGCTAGCCCACGCAATCAACCTAGTATTAAAAATTGATCCTCTCAAGTATTTACTCAAAAAAGCAGCTCTCACAGGCAGACTAGCTAAATGGGTCATGATTCTCAGTGAATTTGATATCCACTACACAGAGCATCGAGCTATCAAGGGACAAGTACTTGCAGATCAATTAGCTGAAGCACCACTACCCAATAAGTAACCAATGGAGGTCAAATTTTCAGATAGGGATGTCCTTACTATTACCACCAAGCAATGGACCCTATACTTTGATGGTTCATACACTCAACATGGCTCAGGTTTCAGCATCTTGTTCGTCACTCCTGAAGGACACACCATACCAAGATCATATAGACTCATATTTCCATGCACAAATAACATTGCTGAGTATGAGGCACTAGTTACAAGAATCAAAATGGTCATGGAATGGAGAATCACAAAATTGAAAGTCTATGGAGATTCCCAACTAGTCATAAATCATATCAACAATGACTATTAGACAAAAGATGACAAGTTGTTGCCATACAAAAGAATGGTCGATGACTTCAAACATTATTTTGTACACATCACCTTTTAACAAATACCAAGGTTGGACAACAAAGTGGCTGATGCAATGGCTACTATCACTTCATTGTTACAAATTCCAGAACAACAGAGTCGTTATGAGTTTCTGGTAGAGCAACTATTTTCCCCAGCCTATGACAATTCTACATCCCATGTTATATATGCATTAACTAGTTCAGACTCTTCATTATATGGAACAATATATGAATATCTCAAAACCAATACACTAACCATTGACCTATCTCGAAATAAAAAAATGCAACTTTATCCAGCAAGCTGCTCGTTATACCCTAACTGCTGATACTCTTTATCGTCGAGGTCTAGATGATACTCTTCTTCATTGCCTTGATCGTAATGAATCTGACTCTGCTTTACAAGAGCTTCATGAAGGTATCTGTGGCACACATTCAAGTGGTCCTACTCTTACTAAAAAACTTCTAAGAACATGATATTACTAGCCGACAATGGAAAAAGACTCTTATCATTTTGCAAAGAAATGTCCTAAATGCCAAATCCATGGCAATCTTATACATGCACCGACATAGGAATTGCAGCCATTTACAAAATCTTGGCCTTTCTATTAGTGGGGACTGGACTTAGTAGGCAAAATACACCCTTCATCTTCAAATGGACACAAGTTCATTATCACTGCAACATAATATTTTACAAAATGGATCAAAGTAGTCCCAATGACCATAGCAACTAGAAAACAAATTGCCTCTTTTATTCTTAATTATTTGATTTGTAGATATGACATTCCGAGTTCCATCATCATAGATGATGGGCATCCCTTTAAAAACTAGGATGTGCGAGAACTATGTGAATGATTCAAAATCCAACATCGTTTCTCTACACCTTACTACCTGTAGGGGAATGGTCAAGCAAAGCATCAAATAAAATAATATTGAAAATCCTCAAGAAGATAGTAAATGATGTAGGAAAGGATTGGCATGTGCAACTCAGTCCAACACTTTGGGCATACAGGACTAGCATCCAGACACCTACAAGAGCTATGCCATATTCATTGGTGTATGGATCAGAAGCAATTTTACCTCTTGAGGTAAAAATTCCATCACTTAGAGTATCTTTGAAAGGCCTCATTCCAGATGAAGAGTATCAAGTAAACATACTACAAGAGCTAGAACTTCTAGATGAAAAGTGACAACATGCTTATAATCACCTCAAAGCATACCAACAACGCATGTGCAAAAGCTACAACCACAAAGTCATCCCTCAGAATTTTAAAGTCAGTGATCTCATACTCAAAGAAAATCCCATAAATCAACAGGATCATGAAAAGAAGGGGAAGTTTGAACCTAAATGGTTGCATCCCTATGTCATCATCTCAGCCTATGGATCAAGCACCTATCAGGTAACAAATTTAGAAGTGATGTGCTCAATGAACCAACCAAAAACATCCATATGAAGAAATACTATACTTGAGTAGTCTAATGCATGAAAAAAGTGAAAAAAAATAATAATTAAAAAAAATCCATAAAAAATCAAAAACAACAAAAAGGTGCAATAAAAACAAAAGGTGAAAACCTGGCAACAGGCACTACTTGTGAGAGAACAGCTCCTCTATCTATCTTTGCTCCTAACTTTTGTATCCAAAATTAAACACTGCTGGCCATCGCCCAACACTTTATCAAAACAACATTATCCAGGACATACTTACTGTAGTCACTGTCCTTGCTTATCTGAATACCAGTTTATCATATCCCACCATGGCTTGGTAATCACTGTACATATCCACATCGATCAGTATCTCTAGCTAGGGGCAACATTAAGACAAATTCTAGCATGTCAATAAAACAAGAATCACAGCATGCCAAGAAAATCCTGTCAAGCAAATAAAACATATGTCCACTTAACAAATTCACAACACGTGATGGATGATTTTCTGAAGTATAAATTATTTACATCTTGCATAAAGTTTTGACTATTTTTGCACTTGAACTCTTTTGAACTATTGGATCCCCTAAATTTTCTCAATGATGCATTGCGCTAGAGAAAGTGATTGGGACTCCAATATTTGTTTAGTTTCTTGTCTGTGAGGCGATCACTTGTACTGTGCAAATACTTGTCTTGAGATGTGATTCAAAGCATATCACTAAAGACATTGCTCCACTTTGTGCATACAAACACTAGTACATTTGGGCCTAATTTCTGACGGCTAATTGTCGGATTTGTGACGACACCACGTCGGACTTCCAACCAACTTTACTGTCAAAAACTAATCGTCGGGCTTCCCGATGATGCCATTTGCATCGATCGTCTGATGATGTTATGAACTCCTCTAAAGATGACTATATTTGCTCCCCTGGCCACAAATTTTGATGGATTACCGTTGGAATTCCGACGGATGCTATGATTTCTCCTCAACGACTGTTTGACATGAAAGTGACATCAGATATACATCATCCTTGTCAGATGTTTCATTAGTTGTCATCAGAATTCCGACGGCGAGAGATGATGCGGGTCAAACGACTTTGCCTTTGGTGCATGAAAGCATTGAACGAGTTCTACTTTAAAAAATTGCATAAAACATTTATTATTTATTTGATTCAGTGTTATTTGCAAAAAATGATTATCAATGATGTTTCCTTTCTCCAAGAATTGTCTAGGATCTTTCCATCAGATAATATGTAACATCGAATGACTAAATCTTTTCTTTACAAATGCTTATTTTATTTAATTATTATCTAAGTGTGAATTAAAATTTATATCTGTATGGAAGCAGAACATACAAGTTGAAGAGTCATGTGCAAGCAAATTTCGTAAAAGAAAGCAAGCAGGCACTATCTTGAATGACATGGAAACAAGCTCATCATCTGCCTAGAAGAGAGCAATTGGAGAAAAGAAGAGGAAAGTGTTAAAGGGTGATAAATAGATAGAGAGTATGCAATACAAACAAACAATGTCTGGAGTGTGTGATGTGACGTCTCTAATTTATGTCCGGAGGGACTAACTAGTTTTGGAGTTCTTGCAAAACCTATTGGGCCACACTTGGAGGAAATCAATGTGTTCATGCAAGGAGTACCTTTTTTCTATTATGAGAATGATGCTTTTGCACCCAAGGATATTTGGAAGTCAATATCTAAAAATTTCTATAGTGTGGAACCAGAGTTGGTGGACTCGAAGTAATTTTCAGCTTTCAAAAGACCAAGAGGTTATGTACACAATCTCCCAATAGAAGGGAATTTCAAGCATTACCTCTCCCCCCCATGACTATTTAGGAAGCACTTCCTCAGACAAAGGACTATTGGCCTCCATGGGATCAAAGAAAAAAATTGAAGCATAGACTCTAAACGATGTGGTGGTGTCCTTCATGAAGAACTTTGCACTATAATTGAAAATTCACAATGGAAACTGCAAGATAGTGAAGAGAAATACATTCTTGAAAAGTGGGAAGAATGGATCTTGGTTTGGGTGGGGCCAAGTCAGGTGGCTCCTCTAGAGGTTGATGAGATAGAAATCATATTAGGATTTTAAAAAGATCACACTCGTGGAACTTCATGTGCGACTGATTGATTGTGCTATTTGGGTAATGCATTCCAAATAGATACAGTTGCATACCATTTATCTGTCTTGATTAAAGACTTTTATCCCGATGGCATAAATTTAAAGTATTTTCTCTTCTATCTAGTATTGGTGGAGAATAGGTCGATAGGTGGCAGGTCAGGTTGATGCAAAGCAACCTCTTCTCCACCAATACTAGATAGAAGAGAAAGAACTTTAATTTAATGCCATCAGGATAAAAGTCTTAATCAAGACAGATAAATGGTATGCAAATGTATCTATCTGGAATGCATTACCCAAATAGCGCAATCGATCAGTCGCACACAAAGTTCCACGAGTGTGATCTTTTTCAAATCCTAATATGATTTCTATCTCGTCAACCTCTAGAGGAGCCACCTAACTTGGCCCCACCCAAACCAAGATCCATTCTTCGCACTTTTCAAGAATGTATTTCTCTTCACTATCTTGCAGTTTCCCTCATGAATTTTCAATTATAGTACAATTTTCTTCACGAAGGACACCACCACATCGTCTAGAGTCTACGCTTCAATTTTTTTCTTTGATCCCATGGAGGCCAATAGTCTTTTTGTCTAAGGAAGTGCTTCCTAAATAATCATGGGGGTAAGAGGTAATGCTTGAAATCGCCCTTCTATTGGGATATTGTGTACATAAACTCTTGGTCTTTGTTAGGGTTCCCATAGATACTAAGAGGGTGGGGTGAATCAGTATCTGACCGGTTATGAAATTTTCTTAAAACTGAATGTACAGAATATAAAGTAACAGTATACCGGTATGCAAGAATTAATGCAAATAACAAAATAAAAAACATCCACATGAAAAGAACACCATAACACAAGATGTTTAATGAGGAAACCCGGTGTGGGAAAAACCTCGGTGGGATTTGTGACCCACAATATTCACTTACTGGCCAATAAGAGAATATTACTTGCAATAGGGGCATGCACATGCAGGAAGGCCAACTGCTTAGAGCTCACTGCTCAATAAGAAGTCACACTGACTTACAATGAGGATTTACACAAATCCAATATTCTGTACTGCTTTACAATAGCATCTTCAATGCCAGATTTAACATCGGTTCTTGCTCTATTCTTTACATATACCCTTGACCTACAATTCGCACATTATGTCCACCTTATAATTTTTTTATTGCATTCTATCCATATCCTACAAATGCCTACAATGATCTCTTTTATATACAAGAGTCATTTTACAATTTTCCAAGTCGGCTTACAATGATAAACAAAATATTACATATCAGAAATCCAGTCGACCTCTGTGCTGGTATACATATTTCCTTCTGTGCCGGTGTACATCTTCTGTGCTGGTGCCGGTGTAGATTGATTTTTTTGATGCCGGAGCATTGTTCTGTCTGAGTAATGCTTTGCCGGTATAATGTCTTGTCGGTGCCATAGGATTGCAAGGTTGCCTATGTAATGCTTTGCCAGTATAATGTCTTGCCGGTGCCATACGATTGCAAGGTTGCCTGTGTAATGCTTTGCCAGTATAATGTCTTGCCGGTGCCATAGGATTGCAAGGTTGCCATCAATGACAAAACCTTCAATCACACACAATGTCTCATTGGAGTGTCCATATGCCAACAATCTCCCCCTTTGGCATTGATGGCAACACTCATGAAAAATTTCAAAAAAGATATCCAAAAATGTGTTTACCAAAAAATGTTACCAAAAATATGAGGGCTCCCCCTGAGCATGTGATCCCTGTGTTTTGAATTTTCTCATCTACTACTCCCCTTTGGCATCAATGACAAAGGTTAGTAGATTTGTAGTTGTACCAATTCATAACTTCAACCTTGTAGTTGGGTAGTTATTAGCTGAAGAATATCTCCCAAAATTAAGTTTATACCATCCATAAACTTCTTGCTCTCCTTTATTGCTATCTCAGTTCTATGTACTGTATCGGTGAGATGCTGCAAGTGCTCTGCCGATGTTTTGCTACCTTGTGTTAGTGCCTCTGAGATTTCCTTACGCAAAGATGCCAAATAGTCCAATCTTGGACTTAGTTTAGATCTCAAAAATTTTACCTTGTTTATTATTTTCTCTTTTTCTCTTTCTAATTTAAGCAATTCTTCCTCAAAATTTGTTATTTTTTCCTCAAAAACTAATAATGTATCGGGTGAGTTAACAAAATTATCAACAAGTTTATTGATCTCTTCCTGTACCTTGCTCATCTTTTTGTCTACATCCATGGTCAAAAAGTTTATCTTATAGGTGTCTTTATACAGAGTTTTGTACTCTTTCAATAAATTGCACAGTTCCGGTAGAAGTGTGTCAAATTCCCTGTTACACTTCTTTATTCCTTCCTCAAAGAATTTCTGTTTCTCTTTTTCTACACTTTCCTTTATAGTTTCTACCTTTGTTTGCTCAAAATTTCCAGAAATATATTTACAAAGTGTATCCAACTGGCCTAAAGAATCTTTGTTGGCTATATTACAATTTGGAGCTATTAAGTTCAAAACTGGAATTGAATCATCTATTGCTTTATAGTCTTGTGAACTATAATCAGTTATTTTCTTGATAGAATCTAGCAATACCTCTGTTACATTTGATGGTGACCCAGTAAACTGAGTGCCGGTGGAAGGGACCATGCTGGTATTGACCTTTGGTAGGTCTGTTTGTGTCTCCATCTCTTTGAGCATAGTTTTCTCTACATCTTTTCTTACCCGTGGCATCTATTCTAGAGCCTTTAGCTCTGTTGGTTGCTCTGTTTGTGTTCCAGATTCCATCTTTTTCTTTGAATCTGCTGCCGGTTGCTCTCGATTTCCTATTGCGGGTTGCTCTTTATTATCAGATTTATCTATGGTATCCTTATCTACCACTATGTTGATTTTTTGAGTATCAACATTTACAATATATAGGACTTCATGATTAGGATTGTTATCCTTAGTGTCCATGCTCTCAGTTGCTGGTTGATCTTTTGCAGTTGTTTTTACCGGTGGAGTATTTAAAGGAGGTGGGGGTAAGTTGTCTCTAATCTTGACACTTGGCGGTCCACCAACTTTACCTTTCCCTGTGTCCTTTTGATATACCAGAATGGGCTTGGGATTCATATATTCTTCTTGTTTTTCTTTTTCAATCAAGAATCTATCCCAACCATCTTCTATTTCAGTTGAAACTTTAGTAACTCTACTTGCCATTAATGATATTTGCCGGTGTGCAATGGAAAAGACTGTCCAGTTGGCTTGAGCTATCAAATCATCAATTTCCTTAGGTGAGTTGACTGGGTATACTGCAAGTAATTTTTCTATTTTAATTTTCTTATCCAACTCAATTATTCCTTGCCTTCTGGCCTCAAGTCTTTTATATAATTCATCAGGAATTTCATTTAGGACTTGCATCAAAAACTTTTTATACATGTCCATGTGTAGTATAACACTTTCCTCAACTTGTCCTTTCTCATTTTCTAATAGAGTGTCATAGATTTTCCCTATGTTTTTCAATTTACCTTCCCCTTTGATTTCATTCAGTAATATGTCAAAAGGGGCCAAGTCAGTGTCTGTCTTCTTCTTTTTGGGGGTCAGCTTTTTCTTAGGTGTGGCTTTCTTGACTGGAGACCTTACAACTTGTTGCTTCTGTCTTGTCCTTCTAGGTGAAGGAGTGGATACCGGTGAGGGGTCTCTTTTCCTAACAACTCTTTTGAAAGTTGCTGGCATATCTCCTTCTGAGGAGGTATCTACCGGTGATAGATGAGTTTCAGGCTGTTGGGCTGCCAACTCTTCTTCTGTTATGCCGGTTTTCTTTAATACATCATCTTTTAAGGCTTTTGCTTGCCTACTTCCTTTCCTCACAGATGCCTCAACTTTCTTTACTCTCTTTTTAGATTGAATTTGACTTTCAATGTGCTTAGCACTACCAAATACTTCTTCCTTTGGTTCATTGGGGGCTTCCAGGAAGTGCTTTGGCATAAGTTTCCAATATGTGGTCATCTGTTTCATACCCCATTTCTATAACCCAGATTGTTCTTGGGATGACTGCTTCCATCCAGATCTCATCCTTTTTTATTACAAAACATATATCATCCTTATATTTGTTGACGATTTCTTGTGATAGTTTGATCCTCTTATTCATTTTGACCTTTAGTGCTTGAAAATACTCATGAATATTCTTTTCTTTATTTTCACCCATGTTGTTGAATAAGTCAGACAATTGTTTTCCTACCGGTATGTCAAATCCAAAATCCTTGTTGCCTATACTGAGAGCCTGTTTGGTTATATGTAGCATTAAGCATACAAGCAAATTTCCAAATCTAAAGGTTCATTTCTTATCCTTCTTGATTTTTGCTAAGTTGTCAATTAACTCATCTTTTAACCATTCACAGATATCAATTTTCACATTGTCCTTAACCATGTCATGAGCACTCTTTATGCATAAACTGGAAACAGAGTTAAGCCTATTTGCATGAGTTGCTTTGTAACCTAGAATCATGCTGATGAATCTCACATTTGTATCGGTCACATCATTAACCCTCAATGATCTTTTGTCAGATGTTGCACCAGTTAATTTCATTACTAGGTCATTGGAGACCTTCTTGGTTTTGTCGGGTTTGGTATCGGTGGAAGGAAACCCTGTTACTACTTTCACAACTACCTTAGTAATTTTGTGAACTAAATCAAGCCAAAAGAATGATCCATGTACCCTGCTTAGAACTATCCTAACCACTTCCTTGGGAAATTCAGGAATGCAGAGGATTTCAGTGAATCTTAGGGTTTCAACAATTTTATGTTTAGGTTTCACATTTCCGGCATTGTCACATATAACAGATTTATACATGTTTTTGATTTCTTCATCACCTAATTCCTCTATGTTGCAATGAATATACATTCTAGGGTCTTCTGCATAAACAACACCCTTTGGAATTTGGGAAAAAGCACAAGTGTTGTCATCTTTCTTAGCTACCTCAGCAACTAGCTCAAACACGGGCCTAGGTCATTTTATAACCTCGACTACTGTAGGGTTTTCTATGAATTCAGGTGCATAGGAGGATGCCATGATGATAAATACCTTTTTCTGCCTTTGGATGGATTGATTGCTGAAGTGCTTTGCCTCTTTGCTTGCAATGCCTTAGCTCGGAAATCTTTGCACTCTCTGAAGGTTTGAATTCACGGTGAAATGAAATGGAGCCAAAAACCTTATTTTATAAAGTCTTTTCTACCACCTACCACATTAATTGTTTGTCGGCAATGTATTAACTCAACTTTATTTGTCGGTAATGAAGGATTTTCAACTTCTTTTCTCTAACCAAGGGAATAATAGCACGTGTCATTAAATTGCCAAACCCTCAAGATAATTTTCTTCAATTTGATGAAGAACATCCTGCCAGTGGAGCATTGCTTTGTCCTGCCGGTGGAGCATCATATTGTCCTGCCGATGAAGCATTTGTTGGTTCTACCGGTGGAGGAGTAACCCCAATATTTAGATCACCTTTTCTAATCCATTGCTTTGAAAATTCTTGCTTAACCTCTTCAACCTTTTCTTTACCTTTCAAGCTAGTACTTTTGTTATCTACCAGTGTACCTTTACTTCTACAAAATTTAGCAATATGACCAATCTTGTTACATGCATAATAGGTTAAATTATTTTTCTGAATAGCTTTCCCATAACCTATGCCGGTTTGTGTTCTGCATTTATTTGATAAATGACCAAATCTTCCACAAACATAACATCTTATATTCATTCTGCAATTTTTCAGAGTTATGACCAATTTTGTTGTATTTGGTGCATTGACCGATGGGAGGATTGATGTTCTGATAATTCCTAGATCTACATTCATTTTCCCTATGACCATATTTATTACAGTTAAAGCATTTTCCATGGAATTTGTAAGTATTAGAGGGTCTTACCGGTTTGCTTTGATCCTGGGTATTTGCAGTACCAGAGCTTTCTCCAACTTCAAATCCAACTCCAGACGTGTCACCTTTGGGTTTTTGATTCTTCAATAATTTACCAAGTTCTTCTGAGCTTTTCTTGAATTTTTCTTTGTGTAGATTTGCAGTTTCCAATTCCCTTTCCAAGATCTCTTTTTGTCTCATTAGTTCATTCGAGTCATTTTGAGTATGCATCAGATCTGTATTCAACATATCATTTTCATAGCTAAGTCTTGTGTTCTCATTTGCTGCATCACTTAGTCTTCTGGTCAATTCTTCTTCATTCATCTTTCTATCCTCAATCTCTTTGCAGAATCTCATAGTCATATCCTGCATTTCATTTTTTGTTGTCATGATCTCTTGTTTCGATTTGCTTATCATATCATTTAATGATTCTTTTTCATCATTTTCATTTTGCAATTTTTCACAAAGTTCTCTTCTCTTGTTTCTTGTAACAGTAAGATTTTCTTGAAGTGCCTGAATAATGTCCTGAGCTGCTTTTAAATCATCTTCTAATTTGATATTTTTCAACTTCTCTGCATCATAGTCAGTAAGAGCTCCTTCAAGTTGCTTCATCAGATTTTCCATCTTTACCGGTGCCAAGATCTTCCTCAAGTTGTTAGGCTTTTGAAAATAGAGGACCAGGCTCTAATACCAATTGTTAGGGTTCCCACAGATACTGAGAGGGGGGGGTGAATTAGTATCTGACTGGTTATGAAATTTTCTTAAAACTGAATGTGCAGATTATAAAGTAATAGTATACCGGTATGCAAGAATTAATGCAAATAACAAAATCAAAAACATCCACATGAAAAGAACACCATAACACAAGATGTTTAATGAGGAAACCCAGTGTGGGAAAAACCTCGGTGAGATTTGTGACCCACAATATTCACTTACTGGCCAATAAGAGAATATTACTTACAATAGGGGCCTACACATGTAGGAAGGCTAACTACCTAGAGCTCACTGCTCAATAAGAAGTCACACTGACTTACAATGAGGATTTACACGAATCCAATATTCTGTACTGCTTTACAATAGCATCTTCAATGCTAGATTCAATACCGGTTCTTGCTCTGTTCTTTACATATACCCTTGACCTACAATTCACACATTAGGTCTACCTTATAATTTTTTTATTGCATTCTATCCATATCCTACAAATGCCTACAATGATCTCTTTTATATACAAGAGTCATTTTACAATTTGCCAAGTCAGCTTACAATGATAAACAAAATATTACATATCAGAAATCCAGTCGGCCTCTGTGCCGGTGTACATATTTCCTTCTGTGCCGGTGTACATCTTTTGTGCTGGTGCCGGTGTAGATTGATTTTGTTGATGTCGAAGCATTGTTCTGTTTGAGCAATGCTTTGCCGGTGCCATAGGATTGCAAGGTTGCCTGTGTAATGCTTTGCCGGTATAATGTCTTGCCGGTGCCATAGGATTGCAAGGTTGCCTATGTAATGCTTTGCCAGTATAATGTCTTGCCGGTGCCATACGATTGCAAGGTTTCCATCAATGAAAAAACCTTCAATCACACACAATGTCTCATTGGAGTGTCCATATGCCAATAGTCTTTTGAAAGCTGAAAATTACTTCGAGTCTGCCAACTCTGGTTCTACACTATAGAAATTTTTGGATATTGACTTCCAAATATCCTTCGGTGCAAAAGCATCATTCTCATAATAGAAAAAATGTGCTCCTTGCATGAACACATTGATTTCCTCCAAGCGTGGCCCAATATGTTTCGCAGGAACTCCAAAACTAGTTAGTCCCTCTAGACATAAATTAGAGACGTCAAATCACACACTCGAGACATTGTTTGTTTGTATTGCATACTCTCTATCTTTTTATCACCCTTTACCACTTTCCTCTGCTTTTCTCCAATTGCTCTCTTCTAGGCAGTTGATGAGCTTGTTTCCATGTCATTCAAGATAATGTCTGCTTGCTTTCTTTTATGAAATTTTCTTGCACATGACTCTTCATCTTGTATGTTCTACTTCCGTACAGATATAAATTTTAATTCAAGCTCAGCTAAATAATTAAATAAAATAAGCATTTGTAAAGAAAAGATTTAGTCATTCGATGTTACATATTATCTAACAGAAAGATCCTAGACAATTCTTGGAGAAAGGAAACATCATTGATAAACATTTTTGCAAATAACACTGAATCAAATAAATTAAAAATGTTTCATGTAATTTTTAAAAGTAGAACTCGTTCAATGCTTTCATGCACCGATGGAAAAGTCATCTGACCCACACCATTATCCATAATAGAACAAATCAATATAATAGGCTATTATAAAGAATATATACAAAAATATGAAAGAACATTAAATTACCATTACAAACACATAAACCATTAAATAGTGAAAATAGATATAAATTTGTAAATGTCTACCTACAAACACCACAACCATAACCAAAACAAAAAAAAATCTTACACGCAAAAACTAAGTAGCTGGTGAGTTGCAAGTCTACAACATCTCTTCGATGATCGAACCGTTTCTTAATTTTTTTCTTCTGATTAGTCAATGGATTTAGTTGCATGTACAAGTTTTCTATTCGAAGCCTTTTGTTTCCCTATATTTGAGACTTAATAAAATTCTTGTGAGTAGAATGGTGAAGTTTATCACCCAAACAAATCATATGCAAGGGAGACAATCACTTAAGGTCCATCTGATCTTGATACATTGATGCCCACTTTAGCATGTCACATCCTAAATTGACAAGAGATTGGGACCCAAAATATGACCCCTCATTTCTTGCCTCATGTGTGAGAAAAAATTCAAACACTTTATGTATGATTAGGTATAAAGGAAGCCTACCCTATCATTTGAAGGGGTCTACCTACAATTCAAGTGATCTCTTAACTATAAAATAAATTAAATTCCAAGTGAACAAGCAATCAAGCATTCATCAAGCATTGAAGGAGAATTAAAGTTAAAGAACAAAATTCATGATCTGGAATCTGCATGACATCCTAAAACCTTGTGTGAAGATTCAAGAAAGATTCATCAAGGTATCATGCTCAATTTTAAGCATTTTTATATTAGATCTAAAGGGATCATTTTAAAGAGGGAGGAAGAGATATTTTCGTAAAGATGTCTACCTCCAAAAATAGAGGAGATATTTAATAAAGATATCATCTTTTAAATTAAGAAATGGGCAGGAGATTAAGAATACAAACCTTCCATAGTGCACACTTCAAGGTATATTCAAACCTATTTGACCTAGGAAAACCCCCATCAACAAACCTATTCTCATCATTTTGTGTGTAGGAAATTGATTCAGGAGTTACGTGTGAAGAATTTGGCAAAGTAAATGATGACAATCAAACTCAAATTTTATCTGTCTTGAAAGCCTTTTATCCTGATGGCATTAAATTAAAGTTCTTTCACTATTTTCTGGTGATCTCTGGAGCAAAGGTTGCTTTGCATCGACCTGGGATACATTTAACTTGTGTTGTATCTAGGGAAATATGTATCATAGGTCGATGCAATGCAACCTTTGCTCCACCAATACCAGATAGAATATAAAGTACTTTAATTTAAAGCCATCAAGATAAAATGCTTTCAAGACATATATTAGGTATAAAAGGAAGCCTACCCTGTCATTTGAAGGGGTTTACCTACAATTCAAGTGATCTCTTAATTATAAAATCAATTCAATTCCAAGTGAACATGCAATCAAGCATTCATCAAGAATTGAAGGAGAAATCAAGTTAATAAAGATATTTAATAGAGGAGATATTTAATAAAGGTATCATCTTTTAAATTAAGAAATAGGCAGGAGATTAAGAATACAAACCTTCCATATTGTACACTTCAAGGTATATTCAAATTACAAGTTACATTTATAGGGTCTGTGTTATTCGAGCTAGCTACTATTTCAACACATTCTAACACATGTATATATTTCTATGCAATATTTAGTAGTAGCTACATAGACTTGCATGGTACATAAGTTCTTTTCTAATAGTGCCCTTCATATGCAATTCTTTCAAGATTATTTAGTTGCATCTAGCTTGTTAGGTTATGCAAATGGAGATTAGATTAGGTTATGTATCTACTTTCTTTCTCTGTAATTCTTGTTGTGTTTAATAAATTTTTATCCCTTTGGTGAAAAAAAAGGAGGTTGATGATAAATATCTATGTTGTCTATTAGTTGATTCCCATGATAATAAGTGGTTAATGCTGATACAAAGTAACACTAATAGGAAATTTGATGACAATCTAATACACATCACTGTTGAACTTACCCCTGTCTCATATAACCCTATGTTGGCTAGGCCCCACCATAATTAGAAGATCCTAATTACTACTTTCCTAAACCTTGCATTGACTGTCACAATTTCACAATGAGTTGAGTTAATTAGTCCATTAGCGAGATTGGGAAAGAGTTTGGTATTGAGTTAGGTGTTGGTGGAAGGTTTAAGGAGGTACACTATCATCATAATTAATGTTAGAGAGTGTTGTGTGAAGAAGAATGGCCATGAAAGGAGTGACTATCCTAAGTGCTTGAGACTATCACAAAAAGTGAGTGTTGCAGCAATGAATCTTCCTTTGACCTTTGGATATTTGGGAGGGTAAAGACACATGGTGGTATATGTTGAGTGGTTGGGAGGGTAAAGACCCACATATCAACTATCTACTTTGACATCCTAGGATGGTGTCCACCTACTCTAAAACCTTGTGGGCACTCTCTGTCTGATACTAACATATACATAACATGTGCCTCTCATATAGCCATATGTTGGCTAGGCCCCACCATAATTAGAAGATCCTAACTACTAAACATTAGATTCTTCCCTAAAAGGTTGTTGAGTCATAGAAGACCTAGCTTGATAGCCCTATAGTATCTCATACCTAAAATATCCTTGTGTCGATGATGGTCACATGTGTCTACCCTATGGCCCCTACTATGCTCTAGACCTTTGTCCCTAATATTGATACTATTGGGTTTTTCTTTGTAAATCATATAGTAAGTCTAAATTATACTTTGAAGGATGGGGAGGCCTATGGACACTTTAGTCCCTTCATCAAGGTTACAAACTTCTCTCATGCCTCTTGTGTCCTCCCATGTACCTCCTTTTCCATAAGAGACTCTGCCATAGCAACCCTAAAGTCATTTGGATTGCCCATGTGTAGGAAAACTGAAATTTTGGGCTTTCCACCCCTAATGAAATAATTGACAAGTAACTTGTCTTGAATGTAATCTAAAAACTACAAGAACTCCAAAAACTAACTCTCATGTTGAGCCATTATGAAAGCTTATTATGTAAATTGTGAAACTCGTCTATGCATCTCTGTCAAAAATATTTTGAAATAGAACACACTTTAAAGCACTCCAAAATGGTATCTAGAGAGGGTTTCCAATGTGAGTTGGTGCATTTTATCCTCCCAGTACCCCAAGGTGGAAGCAAGTCCTCTCAAAAATTGCATTAAAAATGATGCCTTTAGGTTGCTCATATATAGATGCAACCCAAAGCATAAGTCCAAGCTAAGTAACCAAGACTTATCCTCAACCCCATTTGTGGATCTTAAAAATGTAGAGAATTGGAGATGAAGCAACTCTCGAATATGATCCTTTGGGTCATGATATGTGCTTTCTATATTCTATACCTCTTGTATTTATGCATGATGAGGCTAGGTAATGTGTATTGATCAATATTCTATCTCCTCTATGTGTATTTCCCAAATTCAAGGTGAACTCCTAATAAGCTCCCAAGATGCAAGTATATGCTCCTCTACTACAAGTGGATCCTCGTGGCTTGTAATATTTGAGGTCCATACTCGGGCTACTCATCTTGGTGAAAACTCTCAAAGTGATATGACCCTTCCTTACATTTCCTGCACCCTATTTTCTAACCCACACCTCATAACCTTTACCTCACTTCCTATCATTATTACCTTCCATCTACCTTTCATATCCCCTATCTTAACCTCCTCCACTTTCCTACATCCTATCCTAAACCTTAACCTCATACACACTTACTTTTACTTCACCTACCTAACCCCATTCCATCCTTCACATCCTTTTATCTCCCCCCATTCACTTTCCTACCTTCCAAACCCCTAACATATCCTAACTTACTCTTTCACCATTACATCCTTCATCACTTACCTCCCTATCTTATCCTAACCCACACCTCATAACCTTATACCTCTTAGCTTCCATTTTATACCACCTTCCTAATGGTACACTTATGCTCCCTTCCAAAACACCAACAAAAAATAGCACTCGATCACTACACAGTGCTCTCACGGTTCTGCAGTAGGGATTTTCTGCCACAACCATATATACCAGTATCCATAATTAGGATATATTTTACATAATGGCACTCGACCACATAGGTTTAGGTCATCCCTCTCTTTAATTAGGATATATTTTAAATATGGAAAGTAGTGTTAATATGTTTTAGGCTTACTATATTGTTCATTATTTAAAATGTAGTGTTTAATTAATACAAGATTGTAGGATTGTTCAATGGTTTAGGTCTTGTAAGAAATTATTCTTTTAAATCAATCATATCATATTACAGAAACCTCTCACCATCTCTACTATTGGCAATTAATCTAATAAATCTATAATAAACTTTGAATCTAAATATTTGAATATGTATAACAATGAATTTGTTGATTATACCCTATCTTTTTTCTTCAACCGGATCTTGTAATGCCCAATTTAGAGTCAAGCGATGATAATTGAAATGGCCTCCCTGACAAACACATCCTTTGGCTCAAATGCGAAAGGAAAGGAAAGTGGCGCTACGATAGTTGACCATTCCTACATCCTGCAACAATTAAATCCACAAGGAACCTATGTCTGCCTCCCTCTTTCATGTTCATTGGGGGATGGCCCAACAATAACTTCTCGACTTACTCGACCCCCACTCGTGACTTCTTGAGCGCGTAATCAATCCGGATTCTTTCACCAGAATCAGTATGGGAGGAACCACTTCATTCCGCGGCTGGAGCACTAGTAGTAGATAGCTAGGATAGCTAACGATTAAACCCACAGGTTCCCTATAGAGGCAGGATTTTGTAATGGCAGAGGCGGGATGAAGAGGTGGGATTTTGTAATGGCAGAGGTCAATGGGACGAAGGGGTGAGATTTATGAAATGACTTGGTCTTTTCTTTTCTTTTTTAAGTAATGCTCTTGGTCATCGGAATTTCGACGAACCCGGGCACTTTTTCTAAAAAAACACAAATGTCATTGCCAATTCCTTCTCCGTCGAAACCAAATGTTGCATTATCGTCGGAATTCCGACAAAAGCGGGCATTTTTTCAAAAAAAAATCAAATTTGAACACAATATACCTTCTCCGTTGAAAACCTCTGTCGGAATTTTAGGCCAAATGTATTAGTGAAATGGTTTAATCTTGTCTATTTTTATGCAAGCAACACTCAGGCCGTCTTGGTTCAATTATACCTCGATGCTTGTGCCATCTTGCAATATCAAAATTCATGTAAATTTTTCTCAAGTCATTATGGTTCAATTATACCATTATGCTTGTATAAATTTTCAACATATCAAAACAACTCAATGATGATAAACACAAAGAAAGCAACAACATGTGACTATACAGGAATGACAAACAACATAATGAGGATGATCAATTAGTTGCATATCATTTTACAATTAGTTGCATATCATTATCATACATCTCATTTTCAAGGTACATCTCACAACATATCATTATCATACATCTCATTTTCAAGATACATATCACAAATCATATCATTACATCATGAATCATACAATCATATTAATCAATATCAAATCAAAAACATTTATCTAAGCATAAATCATCATCCATAAAACACATCACATGTGGATCAAAAAAATCGGTGTCGTATATATATCTCAAAACTAGTCAAATATACAAAAAATGTCATGTTTGTCCAAATACAACACAATGATCAAAATATAATGGAGGCCAGTCTCTCAGGTATGACTATCTCCTGAGGCTGATGGTCTCACAATAGATGTCCCAACACCTAGATCTCTAGGTGGATCATGACAAGACAACCCAGTCACACCTCTGCTCTCCATCTTAGACTGAGTCCGCGTGGATCGACTGGATCTCATCGCAGCATAGCTAGGAGCTCTGTGATCTCTAGGAACCAACTCCTCATATAAACATTTGTAGTACTCAACCTCCTTGGCTGCATACTACATCCCTCTCAATGTTTCTCTCATAAAACCGCCAGCTACCACTCTCTCCAGGTTATCTGCTCGAGCCTCTACTCAACCTAAGTGCTCTAACACTGTATCCTACTCTGCGGTAATCTGTGTAATCTGTTGTTGTTGGGCCAGTACCTATGCCTATAGTTGTTGCACTGACAACTGCAAGGACCTAATCTATGCATCCTCTCGGTGGGTGGGTATCCAAATTTGGAGGGGTACCTATGTCATGGTACCCCCTATCCTTGTCCCTGTCCTTGGCACCGGTGGTGGTAACACATATGATCTCCTCCTCTAGGTCGGCCACCTAAACTCATCCATCCCACCCATAGCTGCTATAGCCTCATCCACTCCACCAACTCTAGCCACCAAACCTCCTCTCCCTCTCTCATCAGTTGCTCGCCTCACTAATCCACCTCCTCTCATCCCTCTATCTCCTCCATCCCCTCCTCTATCTCCTCTCCTCCCTCTATCTCCTACATCCCCTCCTCTATCTCCTCTCCTCCCTCTCTCTCCTCTCCCTCCTCTATCTCCTTGTCTCCCTCAACCACCTCCCCTCCCATCTCCCCTATCATATCCTCCACCATCCCCATATCCCTCCTCAAGATCCTCTCCCTCATCTCTCTATCTCCCTAGCCTCTCAGGCTACTCATCCTCATCATCATCAAAAGCGGGAATCATCTCCACTAGATCTGATATCCATGCCATGACATGGGCCACAAAGAGTGCTGCAAACTCCTCCATCATCCCTGCATCTACCACCCCATAGGCATAGTCCCATATCTTCCTGGCCAAATACATGTACTCCACCACAGCAACACTATCAATAGTCGGACCCCACTCTGGTACATCCTTCCTCTGATGAGCATATAAGCAGGCTCCCTATGGTATACCTTGTTGTCGACCATACTGCCGCTAAACTCGGCTGTGCAAGAACCTCTCAATCACAAAAGGCATCTGCCCTATCAAGTATCGTGACATGTGTACATAGGGTATCTCTAGCCCATCCTCGACCCACACCTCACACTCCATATATGGCCTCCAAATAACCGTATCAATGTCATCCAACACCCTCCTCCAATGCTCTAGCTTTCCCAGCTTACATTGGACAACTATCCCTGTATATCCATATACATACGCATGACCAACTGGCCTATCCCTATCTGCAAGTGGCCTCGCTGTGAGAATGTGCTCCCAAGCCCACACCTGTAATAATGTGATCCTGACTAATAAACTGTTGTATCCTAAGTACACCACCTGATGCAAATCTCTATACAAATGGGCCAACATGCAGGACCCCCATGCAAACTGGCAACCCTATGTCACCATGTCCTCAAGAACCAATCCCCATCCCACTGCCAGGCCCTTTGACCTACGGTCGGGACACAAGAAGCCACCTACAAAACCTACTAGTATGATGGTAGTGGGGCATAATCAAAATTTATGAACTCTTGCCAAGGGATCTCATATCCAAAAATCATATCATCATGGAAAATCCGACGAAGCACCTCTGTCCCACCCTACTCGGTCTGCTCATAAGGAAATAGTGCCCCTACCACACGGATCTGTAGAATCTAATAACAGTCCTCTGGAGTGACTGTAATCTCACCCATATCCAAGTGAAAGGTGTTGGTGTCACTATGCCACCTCTCTGCCAATGTTGTCAGTAAACCCCAATTAATGATATACCAAGGCATGTCCAACAAAGAGGACAACCCAAATCTCTCAATAATATCTCTATTTGCCTGTGTTAATCACAAAATCAAATACCATGGCCTCAGAAATCACTCTCGTGAGTGAAGAACACCAAGCCATTCCTATAACAAGCAAAACATGTCTAAATATCATTTCCCACATCAAATCCGATATACCCAATCAACATTTCATATCAACTTGAAACAAATCAAAAATCAAATCAAGTTTCATATCGAAATTCCAACCCATATCAAAATCAATTTCATATCAACTTGAAACAAATCAAAAATCAAATCAAGTTTCATATAAAAAATCCAACCCATATCAAAATCAATTTCATATCAACTTGAAACAAATCGAAAATCAAATCAAGTTTCATATCGAAAATCCAACCCATATCAAAATCAATTTCATATCAACTTGAAACAAATCGAAAATCAAATCAAGTTTCATATCGAAAATCCAACCCATATCAAAATCAAATTTCATATCAACTTGAAACAAATCCAAATCAAATCAAGTTGTCTTGTATCTATCTTTTTTTTGTCATTCTGCTTTCCGGATGCTGTCTTTTCCTGGTGTTTTTATGTAATGCTTTGTAATGCTATGTTTTAAAGGATGTGTTCCCTTTTTGTTAGGTTAGGATCTGTTTTATCATTTGAAGTGATCAGGCATGGTGATTTTAGTCTTTTCTATATTTCCTGCTTTGTAAAAGGTTCAGGTTCCTTTCAAAAACCTACTTTTACTTAATCAAAACAAATCCAAATCAAATCAAGTTTCATATCAGAAATCAAACCCATATCCAATCAAAATCCATATCGAGAAATCAACTCAAAACCATATCGAGAAATCAACTCAAATCCATATCGAGAAATCAACTCAAAACCATATCGAGAAATCAAATCCATATCGCAAGACTCATATCAAGAACCATATTGGACATCATATTCATGACAAAAAATCAAAGATCTAAAACCACAGACAATCAAGATCATCATTCAATCAATAAGCTTGGAACTCCAACAGCCAAAGTAATTTCAACAAAATCTATCAAACAATCACACATCAGCACAACTGACACAAATATTGGCTACAACACCCATCCAAGAACACTTGGCAGACACCTACTCACCCCAACCCATCTTCCTTCATCTAATTTTACCCCACAACATCATATTTTCCTCCTAAATCACTGCATTTTCTGGCCATGCGCTAAGAAATCTTCCCTATGCGCTACCTAAACTTAGCTATGCGCTACAAAATTTACCCTAAGTGCTAGACTTGCCCTATGTGCTAAATTGTTCCCTGCATGCACTACCATTTCAGCCCTATACACTAGGTCTACCCTATGCACTATCCTATTCCACCCATGTGCTACCATCTTTCCCCTATGTGCTAGGTCTACCCTATGCGCTACCCTTTTCCTGCTATGCGCTATCCTACCCCTATGTGCTACCCTAAACCTATGATGCACTATCCAACAAAACCCTGACGCTACCCTAATTCACTAACCCTACATGCTAACAGTTTTATCGTATGTGCTATGCAAACAACCCTATGCACTAAACCGTGAGAATCCGACACAAAAAATAAAAAATGTGATCAAAATTGACCAAACAAAAAGCAAAAGGGGCAAAATTTAGATGACTTACAGGTGGACCGTACATGGCGGGCCTCTGGTATTGACAAATGCGCTTGAATCAATGCGAAGCATAGGGAATCGACATTTTTGTCACTCTCCAAATGTCACTATCACTAAAAGTCAAAAGGCACAAATGATGCATATAAAATCACTTTTCACCTTTTTATTGGGTAAAAGGAAATTAGGGTTAGTAGGTGGGGCATGTATTTTGCCTGTGGTCTCACTTGTAACCCTAGCAAACATCATTATCAGGAGATGAATCAATTGGGGTGCATTAAACATAGATGAAATTTTAAAATGCGCTCAAATCTACAACAATTATCAACAACAACCAAATTTTTAATTTTTTTGATTCATCTCCCGAGGGGGCATTATCAATACCATTTATCAAATCTGGGGCACGACATCAACATCTTGACACGCGTCATCACACCGATCAAATTTTGACGACACATCAATTTTCTTTGAATCAACATGTGCACACACGTCACTTCAAAGAGGGGCAAAATGTAGACATATAAAATTGACCACTTTCCTGAATGAATATTTAATGTTCATTTTATTCTCATTCCTCTATTTAATTAAATTTAATTTAATTAAATCATCCTCATTCATCTATTTGATTAAATAAGTTATTCAATTTATTTAATTAAATTCACCTAGGCCTTTTATATCATTTAATTGAATAAATCACTTTATTTAATTAAATCCCATCTCTCTCCTTTTAATTAAATCCCATCTCTCTCCTTTTAATTAAATTTACATTTAATTAAATTGTTCACTTCAAATAAATAAATCTAATTTATTTAAATCCCCCACTTGCATCTATTTTGTTGAAATAAAGCAATTTATTTTAATTAAATTACCCTCCATCCACTTGCATTCTCCTACATCACCCACTTGCTCTCTAAACCCCTTCTAGATTCTTCTAATCTCTTCTAAACTAGCCTAACCCATCTCCTAAATATTGTCACATCCCTAAACAAGGGAAGTCACTTCTCAAACCCTCAAAGTCTTCAATAGCCATTAAAGGCTTTATGTCCTCAACAAGTTAACCATTTAAGTATCTTGCATAACCATTAATGGTTAACTCAACCTTCTTACATGGTTGGAGACTTTTTGCCTAACTCAACCCTTATCTAACCATAGGTTCTCATCAAGCATTCATTGCATTGACCATGGTTATTCCTTTAACCCTTGCACAATAATCTATCCTTTGGGTAAAAGCTTTATCCAATGGGTAATCTTAACCTAACCTTAACCCTTACCTTCTAAGGTAACCATGAGGTCTTCTCAAGCATTTAATGCTTCTTACATCTCCTCTCAAGAAGTCTCTTATTGACAATTGTCACCATTTCATTGATGAGAATTGTAAACATGGATTGATAACTTTCAATCCTGACCCTTGATAGGATCATCCAATCTTGACCCTTCATTGCCCTGTTTTTCCTACAAATAGAGCCCTTCTTCTATCATTCTCATATCCAAGTATTTAGCATCAAACTTATAGACATTTTACTAAGCATCTAAATCATCTTTATCTAGCATTTAGCCTCTCTTTGATAGAAATAATCATAACATCTTTATTTGTATAATAATGGTAGACTACTATGATATGCTAGGATAGTTTTTCTACTAATCCTTTCATCTTATCATCATATGCATGTTATTTTAGTTCATCTTTTTATTAATATCATGCACATTAGGATTGCATTCCTATTAGATTGATCAAAAAATCCCTCATCCTCATGATTGTCATCCCTAAGTCACTTTGCTCAGTGATCTGAGAGAAAAGGCATTGGCTTAAGGGGTCTCATGAGATAAATAACAATGGAACATCCCTTGGGAAGTTGAGCTATTCCATATAGCTCCATAACTTGCACCAAGACTCCCATTGGTGTGTGGACTAGTCATGATTTCATAATTTTCGTTTCATTGCACCACTTTTCCCACATACAATAACCTCTCACAAAAAGGTTAGGAATGCTCCAAAACGGAGCATCTCTAACCTTATTTCCTAACCTTGTGGGCCCGCTTTTTCAAGAAGGTTAGAAATGCTCCATTTTGGAGCATTCTTAACCTCCTTCGTAAGAGTTTTTAAAAAGAAAATTCAAACAACAAGTTATGAACATTCATCAATGCATTGAAGAAGAGAGGGAGTTCGCCTGATGTTGAAATTGCAACTGCTTTGGAGACATGAAAGCGAATTACAGGAGCCTCTAAAAGAGATTTCATCTCACGGTTGCAATAATGGTAGAACACACATAATGTATTTATTGAATAGACTTTTGAAACTTTCAAGTGATTGCAGTTGGAAAGGGTAATGAACTCCTCTGCAACCTACGCCAGTATCCTCCTTGCCTGTGCTAAAATGGAAGCTCTGAAAAAGAGTATTGACATCCACCAAAGTATAATACATTTTATGCCCCGAATGAGATGTTTTCAAAAGATTTAAAAGCAAAGACATGTTGTAAAATGTAGATGTGTGTATAATGTAGAATGCATGGATAGGGTGCAAACCATTTGACAAAATGCCTCAACAAACTATCTTCCCACAGAATGATGTATATGATGCATTGTTTGAGTAAATAATGTAAAGTTTACATGCATACCAACTGTGGTTAAAATTTGTAGAATATGGAAGTTTTGTTATAGCAATTATATTTTTTATTCCCTCTTTTCCCGATAATCAGTTGAATGTCTTCAAAATATCACGACATCCATCAAATGCATAGAAGATAGGGTGATTTCATCTAAAGTTGAGTTGTAGCTACCATGAATGTCTTTAATTCTAAATGTGGAGCATGTTCACAACAAGTTAATTGCTTGACATGATGCCTTAAAGAAATGTGATCTCATTTAACACAATGATCATAGGATATGCACAAAACCAGTCATGGTATTCAGCAAAGCGTAGAGGATACAAGAATTTTGTCAACCATGTTGTTGCAACTGCTTTGGTAGACTTGTATGCCGAGCGTAGAGCATAATCATGACAAGTGAAATTTTTGACAGAGTTTAAATGAGGATAGAGAGTGTACCTTTTAAATCAAGCATAACAGTCTTCTCACGTATGGTTTAGCGATGTTTTGAGAAGGGAGATAGAGATAGTCGATATCCTTCGAATGGACCAGGGATAAAGTGCAGTGAGAGATAGCGAACTGAGCCTTTGGGCAAGGCAACCCACAAGCCTTTCTCTCCTTGAACAACTGATGGTCGAGCTAACCGGAGCTTAGACATGACAAGTGAATGAATGCCATGAAATATATGTAATGTGGAAAGCTTAGACAAGGTAAGCGAACTGTTTATAGAATGTTTCAAAGAGATGCCATCTCATGTAATGCAATGATTGCAGGATTAGTGCAATACTCTAGAAAATAATGCAAATACTCATTTTTGTTGGAGTGAGTATAAAATTAAAGGCGTAGTATATATCACATTCCCTTCCTTTCACATTAGAGATTTCATTGTCAGTGATAGCTCATATGAGCAATGCGATATCAAAAATGAGAATGAGCTCTTCTCTGACCGTTTCAAGGATGATGATGATGATCAATCGACTCTTGTTCACAAAGGAGCTCTCTACAAATTCTTTCATGTTATGCAGTGATCAGACTTTGAAACCAGGATCGAGAATTTATCCAAACAAAACAAGGAATAACCCATTATATTTGTGGGTCATTCTATAGGAGGTATTATAGTGACCTTGGCTACAATCTTCTTTCTGGATAAGAGGCTAAAAAATATGTATCCTTTATGCATTACATTTGGCTCTCATTTAGTGGGAAATGTTGATCTTAGAGAATCAATTGGTTACCATGATTGATCTAAAAAGTTTTCTCATGTTGTTTGAAAATAGTATGTTGTTCCTCACATGCTCCTTGCTCTATTTGAATTTGATAATGGGCAATGTTTCAGATCCTCAAGAAAATTTCAGAATACTTCTTGACAATTTCAAGTGCCATGGAGAGTCTAGCCCATATAAACCCTTTGGTACTAATATGTTGTGTTCAACCTATAGAGTAGTTTGTATCAAGGATAGTCAACCTACCTCAAAGATGCTAATTTTAACTTTGCAAAGCATAGAATAAAATGATATTGCCGGTGCATTGATTTCAGAGTACACAACTTATGGTAGTATGTTGGAATATGTTATTGAAAGAGGATACTCAAGATCTTCGAAATTCATCTCAAAATCTTCCATTGAGATGGGACTGACACTGCAATTAAAATCCTCCATTGACATGGGAATAACACTGCAATAATTGATACTTTGAGATAATTTCCAATGCACATGAAACAAATGAAGATGGAGGCCACCTTGAAAAAATTGACAACGAATTATTTCTTCAATTTAATGGATTTGAAAATCTTTTTGTAAAAAGTGACTTATGTCACTTATTGTAACCAAAGGTTGGAAAGTTGACTTCTTCTATGCATAAAAGTGTAAGTTATTAAATCCTTGAAATTTAAGTAGAAAAGAGTTAGTTATTAACCCAAGATTTAAGTTGGTTATAAGGTAGTTATCCTACAAGCCTATAAATATAAGGCTATTTCATTTGTAAAGGGGACTCTAACAGAGGGGGAAAACTCTATAGAATTTTGTAGAAAAACTAAGTGAGATCTTTTGAGGTTCATACCTTTGCACTAAGGGGTTTTTTAACTTGTATATTTTCAAAAAGAATAATGAATAATGCATTGAATTTGTGTGTCTTGAATGTATTCATGAGTTATTATTACTAATTTCTCGTATGTTGAATTAGTAATCCCTTTATGTATTGGCGAAATCTATTGATGAAACACATCATTTCATGGTATCTTGACTTGCATGTGCTAGTACAACGTGTCTCTTTGTGTGTCGAGGTTTATTGTACTTCTTTCATCATTGTTGCATGACTACCCTTTTTGGTGGTAACCCCTTTTGTGACTGTTATCATTTATGGAATCCTACTTGGTGTTTGTATGTCTTCTAGTAGGGTTTCTATTATTAATCTTGTTTAAGCTCTATGTTTTCTCCTTTATGTACTTTCAGGTTAAAAGTACACAAATATCCTAAATACCCCTATCATACAAGGGAGTTTCCCCTCTAAAACGCAGAGGAAGATTGTGGTTTTACCCCAATCTCTCCAACTATTGGGACGTTTGTCACTGCTCATCGGGAAAACGGGGCCAGTTTCAAATAAATGACCGCAATGACAAATCTATTTACCAACAAGTTGTAACATACCAAACCTTGCTGAGAACCATTTCCCTTTGTTTTACCATTCCTTCTCAAATTAGATTCGCAAACAATAGCCTTGTGCACATACAGGTTGCAATAATAGTAATATCCTTTCAAATATTGAGCATCTCTCCCATAATTGGTATTTCCATATACATTCCAATTCATCCTACCTCCTCATCCGTTTACCTTATATCCAAAATTATTATAATTGTAACATCAACCATTAAGAGATTGACATCTGATATGACTTCTACATTCACTAGCTCTATGTACAAACTTATTGCAATCTAAATAGTTACCATTGAAAGTTGATGAGTACCTGGTTTTAATAGAGGGAGTCCTTCTGAAATTCTTATTGTTTTAAATCTAAGTGAAACCTTGTTGATCATTATTATTATTTTTCATCAATCCATCCTTGACCTTTTCCTTTCCTTTATCTTCTTTGCTTGAAACTTTAGAATTTTCACCTTCATCAAAGCTTAGACCACCTTTGTCTTTGTTCTCTTTTTTAGCACTTAGCATCACATCAAGCACTGCACTACCACCTTTAAGTTTTAGTCCTTTGTCAATTTTTTCTTTTGTATCCTTCAATTTCTTCTTCAACATAGTCTCTTCCTTTTCAAGTCTGGTGCATTCTTTAGTCTCATCATTTAGCTTTGTTTATAGAACATCCATTATCGTTCTTCCTTCATCAAGTAACCTTCTTAGATAGACAATATTTTATTCTTCTTTCTTGCAAATTTTTCTGTTTTCATCTAGATCTGCTAGAGCATATATCAATTCTCCTTCCAAATCAACAATAGCTTCAGAATTCCACTCATTCAGATCCAAATTCTCTTCCTCAAACATAATGTTCAAATCCTAGATCTACCTAAGTGGTTAAACTACTTCTTCAGGCACTAAACTCTTATACCAATTGTTGAACAATACTAGAATGCTAAGAGGACGGGGGGAGAGGGTTTGGGGGGGGGGGGGGAGAATCAACATATACAAAAACTTGATCAGATAATTGAAACCATCAAATCAAACATACATGAACAATGAGATTTTACGTGCAAAACCCAAACTAAAAAAAACCATGGTGAGAAAAATCATTTTATATATACATATATGTGTGTGTATATATATATATATAGATAGATAGATAGATAGATAGATAGATAGATATACATATATGTATATATATACATATAATACATATACATATATAATGTATATATACATACATATATACACATAAATACATACATACATACATACATACATGTGCATATATATACACGCATATATATGCATACATATGTATACATGCACATATATACATACATATATATACACACATATATATGCATAGATATACATATATGTATGTATATATGTGTACTTATACACATGTATATACATGTGTATACATTTACACATGTGTACACACATCTATAAAAATATGTATACACACACTTGTATATACACACATGTATATACATACCTGTATATATATTAGGGTATAGATAGGTGTGTATATATAGGTTTATATATACATGTGTATGTATACATTTATATATACACATCTCTCTCTCTCCCTCTCTCTCTATATATTCATATATTACAGAGTTCAAGCCAAAGGCCAAGGAGCTCACTACTTCAAAAGTTGACTTGCAAGTGAAGGCACACAACCTTAGGGCAAGATATAGTAATTATTTGCACACATTGAAGATCACTTCTTCAGGGTAAGATACAATTCTTTTAAAATAACATCAACAACAAAATTGAGCTCTAGACAAGCATCTACTGAAATACTAGTAATAATTCACACTTTAGTACACATCTAAAATGGTTTTCATCTTTGTTATGCTTCACATCCAGACCTCTGCTCTTTATTACAATGACTTCATGCACCAAAAATACATTTTTTCATCTATCAATACAATGATTATGCCCTTTAAATATCAACCACAACCTCAATACTATTTACTAGGTCGGCCAAATACAATGTAACGTGTTCATAGAAAACATTGACCCCAAAATAGCATTCGAAGCAAGTGTGAAAGGAAAATGAAACATGTGACACCATGTCAACACACCTTCTATATATTTTCAAAATAGTTTCCATGTAACCCCACACTAGTACATGGACCAACAACACATGAGTTATCCCAAAATATGAAACAATTAACATATGCCAATACAACAAACTTCAAACTTCAATCCGGACCACCAACACGGCTTGCAAATGACCAAAGAACCAACATAGAACATCAGGGAACCTTAACCAGCCATCTACAATACTCCATCAACTATAATCTAAGGAATGCAATGCATTCCTCCACACCATTGTACCACAACAGTATCAACTAGACCTCTGACATAATTAACTCCAATTTTGGACCTCTTGAGCTCATGGCATATGAAAGGAGAAAATATATTATGTCCACCAACACCATACAACCACTATATAAACATATGTCACAACTTTTCCACAATTTAGATTAGAATCCCTTCTATACTAACTGTTATTTTATTATCCATAGCATATACCAATCATGTCTTAAACATTACAACACTTGAATATCTAAAATATGAAGAATATGGCCTTACAACTAACATAGTTCAACCGCATAGTCATCTAATACCCATTTGACACAGACTAAAAAAAAGGTCCAAACAAATAGATTGTTCCCTAGAACAATCATACTTATGTGAGACACGATTCTAGACTAAGAAGATCAACAAAAAAATTCAAAAACATCGTAAAACAATATGTTATGCTATTTAGAATGCCTTCAAGAAATTTTTGTATAATTACACATCTTCAGCTTCAAACAACAACCACTACACTATATTAAGCTACATAAGTTATATACTCAGACCAACAAGATGACATTACCAGTCCACAAGACTTATCACCATAGTTTTGGAACCATAACTAGACAAAATAAAATGTATGAAAATCAAATGAGTACATATTTTGCAGTTCACCTTCGCTAGTTGAACCACTACTCTATGGAAACACACTATAACAAACCATATCTGGACCAACCAGTCCACATCCAGACCAACTATTTTGACATCAATGACAACATAAAATTATGTTTGCAACAATGTCAATATTGGCTCTACCTGGGGATGTGTGCCTCTTGAAGGAACAATGAGAATCTAGATTTCTAGGTAGAGAAAAATAGGGAGCAATAGTGGATGAGAATTGACACTTGACGAGCAACATGACTATATACATGATGAAAATAATAGCCAAATAACATGAAAACACAAAGACTAATAAATAATGATTGTGTATTTTTTAATAACACAATTTGGGCTAAACTTGAAGAGGAAAGATGAAATTAATTACCTTGGTCAAATATCTTCCTATTAAAGAAATTGATTTTCCATAATCCACAATTGTTTCCTTCACATAACAAAAGCAAATGCAACCTTCTCCTTTCAAGATCAACTTTCTGATTACATTTGAACAAGTGAAGAATTGCTACATTGTTACCCTTTCCATTGTATGGAAATAATAAAACATAGGCCACCACACTACCTTGCATTGCATATTTTAACTTTATAGTAGTTGGGAAATAATTTAAAACTTAGATAAGAACAAATAAACCACTATATTTTCATACTTGATTACCTCCCCAAGTGAATTGAGGAAAAAATAGAACAACTTCAATTCACATTGCACATGAGAGTATGCCACTCCTTGTTGAACTAAAAAAGGAAACTTGTCCTTTGACAACTCAAATTGAAAAAAATAAAGTTTGGACATAAAAGAAACTTGAGTAGTCATCTGGTCATCAACACAGAGGACTTGTTGGTGCTCAACACCATCACAAGCTATATGTTGGGTCCAAGTAAAATATTCAAAGTTGGAAACACTATCATCTGCATTATGAGAAACTACACCTTCATCACAAAGGAAATATTCATATTTAATTTCTCCTTTGGAAAAAAAAGAATCCAATATACCTCATTGTTATTTATGCTACTGCAATATTCACTTGCATAGCAATTTAGACCGAGAGACACCTTGGTTAAATAACTAAATTCTTAAAATTTTCTTATTATTTTTATTTATTCTTCCTCAATAATTGGAACAACAACATCTAGTGACCTTATTGAAGCACACTTTGCATGAGGAAAAGCAATCGGTATTACACCAAATGAACATGTTATAATACGTATCCATATGGTCACCACCTTCACATTCATCAAGGGTGTGATACTCTAGCTAAACATCACTCTCTAAATAAGAATTTATTTTGGCATTATCCTCACCAAATGCAACCATGTCTATGCTATTTTTATATGAACAAACACTAATAGCTTCATTATCAATGATAGAAACAAAGGAGGGAAATATATTTGTAGTGGTGAAAATTAGGCATTCATATGTTTAGGCATACAAACTAGACCTATTTCCACCATATTACATTGGGAGGAATGAGATCAATAGATTCAACCTCTCTTTCTATACAAAGAGTTGAATGTTGATTGAATTCTACTCCTCTTTGTGGGGATTGAATCAGATACTGAAAATATGAAAATGAATGCTAGATCTAGGAATAAAGATGGAAATTCGACATAAATTAATATGAACAAGTAGTTGCAGATCATATATGAATCTGTAATCATAGAGTAAAGATGAGAAAGATAAATGAAACTTGTGACCAAAATCTAGGCCTAAAAAATTGAGATAGAGTAGATTCGAGTGAATCTCTCCCAAATGTTGGATGCAAACAAGTCTTATTGATTCGAAACCAAAATGTTGCTTAGAATATACCCCAAAAGTTTAGTGGGAAATTCATTGGACACTATAGTGTGAGACAAATCTATCCTTCACTTTTTGCACTTTTAAAAGTTGGATCTGATTGCCTTTGTCTACTCTGCTAGATTCTAGTTTTACATCTCTCGAACCTATCATCTGCATACAGAAAGAGAAGAAAGATGTTGGGAATAGGGGTTTGTCTTAGTCAAACCCACATTTGGAATTAACCATTGAATTTAATTGAAATATTGAAGTACTTGTTGGATTTTATACCTTAGATCTCCTATAGATGATTGCAGGTTGATGATGCAATGCTCTTTGAATGTGATCACAAGTGTTGATGTAATAAAATGACATGACAAGACAAGACAAGACATGGATGACCTAATCTAACACACATGCTTGCATGAATACTGAAGTAATTTTCCTTCTCTATGATGTATAGATCTTGAAGAATGTAGTGGGATGAAATGTCACCTTGATGCTCAATTCTTGATGATAGTGCTTGATAATGAGTGCTTGTGATGATAAATTGTATATTGATTGTAGATATGGGAATGAATAGAAATAATTCTCTTATATAGAGTTCAAGGTATTTCCCTAGTTAGGCCGACCTCCAATGGTCAAATTGATACATCATGATCTGAAACCAACGGGTGAGAAATGTGCACCACACCACTCAAATTCAAGGCCAATTTGGGAGGACGAATGTGCTCTAGGCACTACTGTCCAAGATAATGGTGCCCCAGGCACCATTGTCCACCAAAAGCCAAGTGAACATGTTGGAGATGGTGTGCACATAGACCAATAAATAATTTTAAACCACCATGTGAACAAATACTGTCAATTTCAAGGTGAAAGACCAAAAATAGGCTTAGATGAGAGCTAAAACAGGTCACACCAATGTAGGGGCACAAAAATGTGAGTAAATTGTATAGGGTTATAATTTATGATGATACATTTTGCCCCACTTTTGCAAGGGTATGAGATTACGTGCATATGCATGGTAAAGTAGGAGAGAGAGAGAGAGAGAGAGAGAGAGAGAGAGAGAGAGAGAGAGAGAGAGAGAGAGAGAGAGAGAGAGAGAGAGAGAGAGAGAGAGAGAGAGAGAGAGAGAGATTACAAGGAGATAAGAAATCACTAAATTTGAGGAAAAAAATTGCCTAAGATTTGGATCTTAGCTCACACAATCACATACAAGGACACACAAAACAAGACAAAAACAAAAGACCATAAGAAAAATAAAGACAAATTGAAACACAAAAAAGGGGGTTAGTACTAAAAACCAAGGCTCTAAGTCAACTAGTTGAAGATACCTCAATAGTCAAAATGTCTCAACTGTTACTATCATTCTCATAATTCTATTTCAAGAACACAAGTGGTCACATGGAAAGAGAAAGAGCACGCATCGAATGATGAACCATGATCCAACAACTAAAAATGTATTTTATGCTTATGGGTTCATGGGGAAGGATATAGGAAACATGGATTCCACAGGCTAGCAAGTTGTGTAATGCTAGGTAATCCATGGGAGAGAAAGAAAAGAAGAGTCAAAATAGTATAGTAAGGTGTTTTATGGTAGTTCCATTCATCCTACAAAGGGAGAAGGAAGATTCAATAGTCTGGCAAGTTGTGTTATGCTAGTCAACCCATCTTGCAAAAGGAAAAGGAAGAGTCAAATAGTATATCAAGTTGTGTTATGATAGACAACTCATCTTGCAAAAGGGATGCTGAGAAAAGGTTTCTTATTACAAGGCATTTGATTTGTGTAAATTGTAATGAAATATTTTGTCAAGCAAAGATTTCTTATCACATGGAAAGCAATTGTAAAGGTGTTATTGGGATACCACAATAAGGATAACCAAAAAAATCATTGTATGTAAGGAGATCCTACAAAATGAATTATTAAAAGGATAACCAAGAAAAGCATTGCATGCAAGGAAATCTACAACATATGCAACAAGGAGGCCACATGTATACCCCCTCTTAAGATGTCGACATAGCTTGATGTTGATGTATTAAGGTAGAAACAAGAGACAAGGATATAAACCTTCAACACCAAGGAGGTATCCTCTAAGAAATAATGTATAATACTCCAAGCTAAAGAGGCGTAACTCTTTTAAAGTAAGGAGAAGATAGTTGTAAAAAAAGTATCTTGCAACAAGTGTAAAGGGATCCTTTTGAGGGATGCATGGTGAAAGGAGGAAGAGATATTTTCCTAAAGATTTCTACCCCTAAAATAGAGGAGATCTTTAATAAATATGACATCTTAGAAAGGGGAAAGGAAAGTAAGACTACACACCTCCCTCATTGCTAGGAAAAGTGGATTCTTGATGAAGGATTACACACAATCAACAAGGAGAGATTGTTCATCAAAGACAAATTGTTTCAAGCAAAGAATAGGTCCTAACCAAGGGACATACATGTACTCACATGGAGGACAATTATATGTAAGAAAGGACATCAAGTTATGAAAGATGCAACTCCACAAAGGAAAGGAAATCCTTGAAAAGAGAGAAGATGATTGAAACATTATTCTTGCCCCCCAAGTATGGAGATAAAAATAAGAAAGAAACCAAAGAGAGATCATTTATAAAGGAACATGCTTCTAAAGAAAAGAAAAGATCCTTATTAGGAATATTTTTTTCCAATAAGAGGAAGGAGATTCTCAGTAGGGATATGGACCTCCACAATCAAGAAGAGATCATTATAAAAGATACAACTCCATGGAGGGAAAGAAGTGTTAAGTTTTAATGATCAAATTAGATAGACAATAATTCAAACACAATTGCACATTATATACCTTAGGAAAACCTTCCTCTTGAAGGTGGAAAACCCAACAACAAAGTTCTTTATTATATTTATTAATACACAAGATGTCTTTACAATAGATTCACTTCAATCCTTAAAGCAGAATCAATCAATTGATGTCACAATCCAATATACAAACCACACACTGTAGAAGATATGTTTGATTTGCTATAGATGGATATCAAACTGCTGAAGGAGTTTATCAAATTGCTGAAGTATTTCAATTTGTTGATGGAGGAATACAATATTTTGAAGTGTGTTGATTCAATGCCAAGGAAGGGAGATATAATCTCCCTTTATATCCATCGATGGTGGCCTTTACCCAAGATTCAACACCTTTCCAAAGAACACGTCTTCATAAGATGCATTGTATGAATTCACTAAGGGGGGTGGAATTTCAAGTCGGCTTAATAAGTATTATTTATACATGAGAAAATCATATTGATTAATTGACATTTTTAATTGTCTCTTTTGAATTTATTCAATTGGTATATATGTAAATGTTTATAAATAGAACATATAAAATGTCTATGGCTAATAGGATAACTAGACATTTAGATTAGCTATGTCGGCCCATACAAGGAATCCGACCAAAGCTATAAATATCAACACTCCCTCTTATCTAGGGAGGAATCCTTCTTGATACCTAAGTCACATAGTGACATCCACCATGGCTACTCCCATGTATGGAAATGCAAGTGAACACAAGTTCCCATCACAGAGTCACTCAACGTGATGTCATCATCTCATCATGATGTTCACCATGGCTACCCCCAAAGGGTGAATAAACACAAGTGCTAAGTCATGGAGTCTCTCACATGACATCCACCCTGGCTACTCCCAGAGGGTGGAACAAGGGCTTTCACCTTAAACTTCTCTCTCACAAAGAAGAATGCATTAAAAAGGGCTTCCATTGTTACTACTTATCAAGTTGCCATTAGTTTTTATATTCAAAGTCATACTATATACTCTAGTCGGTTAACACTACCGAATCATGTAGTCAGTATACACAGAGAAGTCAGTATGCACAGTCTAGTCGGTTACAGAGGAAAGTAGACACATAACGTAGTATACATCGAGCTGTCTATTAAGTATCTTTTTATGTCTACCGAGTAGCAAAGATGACACACCGAGTTGATATACACCGAGTGAAACGTGTTGCCAGATACATTGAACCTGGACATGCATATGAAAATGTGTTACAAGATCGAGGCACATCTAACCATTATTACATTGGAAATTGTACTAAAAGATTGTGTATGATTTTGAGATCAATCTAACCAATGAAATATTTTGTATAGTTATTCATTCAAGGAATCTTGTTTGTAAGATTGAAGCAATGAATTAGATCATCATCTTAAGAGATCTATTTATATAGCATGAGTTAAGGGCTCATATGTGTGTAAGAAGACTATTACAGAGACACAAAGGTCACCGAGAAGGTTTTCAGAGAACAGTCAAAGAACAGAGTAAATAGAAGGGTTTACCGAGTTACTATATGGGTTACCGAGGTATGCTATAAGCAAGGTGATCTATTCTGAGCACATAGAATCTGCTATAACATTTCAGTTGTAAAGTTGCAGATATTTGTAATGATTTTATTGTAATATTGTGAAGTTGAAAGAGAAACCTTTAACAGGGTAAAAGACTCTAATCAAGCCTATAAATTGTAAAGCCTCTAACCAGGTGCAACATTCAGAATAAATGTTGTAAAATCCCTTAGCAAGGTAGATCTAACAGATCTTGTTACTCCTAATAGGGTAAGCTATTAGAAATAGCTAAAATGTAGCTCTAACCGAGCACTCTTTATTATTGCAGTAGTGAAGTTGTGGGTGCCATCCCCACCGCAGTTTTTCTCTCTAACCAAGAGTTTCTGTGTAACCAAAATATATGTGCTATGGAGTGAATCATGTATGATTGTTATCTATTTGCTTTAACTTTATTTTATGTTACTACACTATTTTGTTTATGCATAACAGTAAAGTTATTATTCAAGAAAAAAATTTCAGTACTGATTCACCCCTCCCCTCTCAGTACATTAGCTTTCCATATTGGGCCTAACAATTGGTATCGGAGCTTGAATCTTGGAAAAGGGTTTAACTACCGAAAGAGAAAGATCTTATCAATGGAAGGCTACAAACAATCTTGGCGGATTGTGTATCTGCAAGAAGAGCTGGATCATGCTAATCAAGTGATTGCAGACATGCAAAGGCAAATGCAAAAATCTCTAAAAGTAAGAAGAAGATTGTCTGATGACCTGTAGGATTCTCAAGAGTTAGTGGAACAAATTGAGACATCATCTGAGAATAGTATATCTAAAGAAACTGAAGAAATGATTGGGGTATTGAAAGAAAAGAACAAGGCATTGGCTGATCAACTAAAAGAAATGAAAAGAGAACATGAACATTTCAGCACACAAATGACTGAAAATCTATATGCATTAAGGACAGCTAAGGATAAAGCAAGAGATCTAGAAAGAGAAAAACAACAAGTTGAAGTCTTAGTATCTGATAAAAATGATGAAATCATAAGGTTGACTGGGATTCAACAAAATATGATAGATCAACTAGGTTATGCACATCATGAAGCAATAATGAAGAATGATGAAAATCAAGCATTGAAACTCAAAGTATCAAGGTTGACCGATGAACTTGAAATAGAGAAGAAATCCAAAGAAACACTAAAGAAGAGTTATGAAACATCAAAGATGTTGGATGGGCAATTGAATACAAGAAGACCCAACAAAGATGTAGGACTCGGTTACAAAGGAAAAGACTCCACTGAGAAAGGAATTCATACTACCGAGAGAGGAGAATCATCAAAGCAAGTTGGAAATAGGAATAAAATCAAAAGAAAGAAGCCTATTTGCTACTACTGTGGAAATTATGGTCATACTGCCAACATGTGCCAAATCAGAAAAGGTAAGCAACTGAATATCACTAAGTCCAATGGTTATTGTTACAATTGCAATAAATATGGTCACACATTTAACCAATGTAGGACAAAGTCTGTTAACAACTATCAGAAGGCAAAACACAAAGGGTTTTGTAGAAACTGCAATAGATATGGACATAGTAATGAGAAGTGCTGGCTTAAGCAAAAGAACTACATGTGGTCTGCACACCGAGCAAACACTAGAGGTTACCGAACTCACACAAATCCTTATAGACAATATGCAGCAGTACCATGGGATTACAACACAAGGATATGGTGTGAATGTTGTGGAAGATATGGACATATAAGTGCCAACTATTTTATAAGGTTTGGAATGAACAACCAAAGATCATGGAGAAATCTTGGTATGGCATGTTTTCATTGTCACAAAGTTGGACATTTAGTTGGAGATTGTAGAGATCAACCTAGAAGAGACATTAAAGAAATAAAAGAAAAATTAAAGATGATTTGGAAAAAGAAGGAAATTGTGTCAAATGAAGAAAGCACCTTACCTATCGAGTTAGGTGCACCTATTCCAAATTAATCAGAAAAGGTATGAAGGGACTTCATTCTCTGAAGGTTAAAATCATAACAGTTCCTATTCCATTATGTACTAAATTCAAAATCTGCATAGTTAAGATGCATTAGTAAGTTTGAAATTCTATCAAAAGTACTTTACAGGAAACCTGTCAAGTCGGTGAATACAAGAAGCCTGTCAAGTCGGTAAATGAAGGAAATTTGGTTACTTGGTTAAAACAAAAAGGAGAGTAAATCGGTTAAAGGTGAACCGAGTGCATTTAATATTTTTTACCTAACTCGCACACAGCCCAATAAGGTATTTTGTGTTCTTAAAAGCATTTTCGCGGTCATTTACACTTACCAAGTTTTCGAAAGAGCAAAGCAGAGCAATTCCAAGGTGATCAAACCTCATTCTAAGTGAATTCAAGGTATTTACATCAAATCTCATCACACTGTTAAGCTAGCTTACTGATCTTATCAAATTGTTAGTATCTGCTGAGTGTGAAGCATCTGTCATTTGTAAACCATCAAACCCTAAGGATAGTTTGCTAAGTTTTTACCTGAAATCTACAATGACACCCAAGATCCAAGATCCCATTATTGTCAAGAATGTAGAGAAGCCCTCACTGAAATACACTTTGACTCCTAAAGTCGCCTCTGAACCGGATGACAAAACTGCCTTTTCACTCATCCCGGATCGAGTCTTGTTAGTCGAAGATGTGAGATTCTTCACCAAATGTCGTGTTGAAGAACTTGGTCATGTTGAGATTAGAGACACCTATGATGAATTATGTACTGATGGTGTATTAAACAACAAGTATGAACACATTAGAATCAAGGGATTGACTGAAGCATCAACCTACCCTCGTGTGTTCAAGCCCCAATGGGTCAAGTTTGTTCTAAGCAGAGTTCATGGTGATTTCATGTGGCTAGAAGAGAAACCATTCAAAATCACCAAGGAAATCATTCATGTGATCACCGGTTATCCTATCTATGATCATGCTTGTGCTCAAAAGATGATAGCACAGAAGGAATTAATCAGCTTAACCGGAGTAGAATCTAATTATAGAGGACTGAAATTGAACAATGTCACTGATGCAAAACTTAAGTTTTCCATTAGAGTAATCAGTTACTATTTCTTCCAATCTGCAAGGGAAAACAGTGTACCCTGTGCCGTAGTTGACATAGCTTACAAAATTGTGAAAAAGGGAATGAAAATTGACTTATGTGAAGTGTTATTGAAGAACCTATTTAATAATTTGAACACAATAAGGAAGCCAAAGAAGATCAACTCGGCAAATACACTAAAGTTTGGTTCACTTCTTGTATGCATGTTTTTCTACTTTGAGAAATTCTTTCCATCAGTCGGTAAAGTAGTTTGGGAGCTACACCGACCAATCACCCATCAAATTAATGACTTTATCAAGTAGCTAGGTGATAATTTCAATGTTATAATGTATGATTATTTTAGTAAATTTCAAGAGAAAATGCACAACAAGTACCAAATTCCACCCCAGCTAGTGGAGAAATATAAGGATGATATATGCTTTGAGGTAGATACTGATTACAGTTATGTGAATGTTGTGAAACCAAGAACTCAATCTTTGCCACCTATGGGTTACAAGATTGACTTTGATATCATACAATAGAAAATTGATGCATATCTTACATTACCAAGGCATGCTACCGAGCTGAGATATGGAACCTATGAAGAGGTGAAGGGAAAAGTAAAAATGAGCATTGTAGTACCCAAAGCTACAAGAAAAGCAACAAAGATGATAAAGATTTTAACGGAGAAATTCAGAGAAGATTCTTCCTCCACACCTGTCAAAGGCACTCTTGCCATCACCGAAGAGGAATCTGAAGCTCAAGAGGCAGCAATAACACTAAGCACCGCATTGCCTAAGGGTAAAGTGTTAAAAAAAAAGAAACTGGACACTTCAAAGGCCCTACCGACTCCTCCAACAAAGAGACCTAATACAAGAGCATCGGCTGCATCACCAAGTAAGAAACAAAAGAGTGTTACTGCTCCCAAGGTAACCAAGACCTACAAGAAATCTACCCGGAGACTCATTTTGGCAAAAGAGTCTAGTGATACAGAATCTGAAGATGCAAACAAATTCCAGATTGTCAAGAGCAAGAAGGTAAATATACATAGTGTTGAAAACTTCTGTGCCAATCTGAAAGAATATGGTGGATTTGGTTCTTTTAGATATTTCAAGTATGAAACAAGAAATAATGATGAGAAGAGACAAATTGAAGAAGCTATCATTTGCACACTTCTAAAGTTTTGGCTAGCTCCATTGGAACTAGTAAAGTCACTTCCAAATGAACTTTACTTGCATATTGATAATAGGTGGAAATATGCAATGGACTCAGAGAAACAAATCAGAGAAATAAGTATAGTCCATCTATTTCCTGATATGTCTGTAGCAGAAATAAAGGAACATTTGACAACCTACAATTCAAAATTTCTTGTCAAACAAAGAGCCTTAAAACTGATGAATGGGCTATACATTGACGTTGAGAATGAGACAAAAGCAAAATGGCAGGAAATCTTCAAAACTAAAGATGCTGGTGAACAATCTACAGTTGAAATCATTGATGTCACTGAGCAAGATCCTGATGTCACCGAGCACAGTCCTGATGCTACCAAGCAAGACCCAGCTGACACTATTCAAATTGATGAAGATGTCATGGATACAGAGGAACTAGAGCAGGAAATGATAGAAGGCACTACATATGCAAAACTTGTATCGAGTGAATCTATTTTAGAACAAGTTCAGCCTTATCCACCGATCAATCCACCCGTCTCTACCAAAGCTCCTTAGGATACAACACAAGGCACCAAAGGTCACAAGTCTACAACAAGAGAAGAGACTACTCAAGAATAGACCTCTAAAGCACCTTCGAGCATCGAAAATGTAGCAGTTGAGACACCCAGTACCGAGGCACTGAAAGACACCACAACAACTACAAGAATCGACCAAAGTGTTGCCTCTACCAAGCAACCTACCGAGGGTCAGCAAGCCTCTCAAGCTATTGTCTTGGTCCAACCGACCAAAGGTAAAGAGAAGAAGGTGAAAAAGCATAGCTTCAAAGTCAATTTATCTAAACCAATAGTGTTACCCAATGTGGATATATCAAAATTAAAGGGGCAAGCACTCATTGATTTCAGTGAACTCTGCAAAGCAAAGGCCGAACAAGAAAAATAGATGGCCATACAAAAGAAGAATAAAGTACTTCAGAAGGTGAAGACACTGCTATCAGATATGCTACCTACAGCTACAGTGTCAACCAATGCAACCATCCACATTCAGCTGGATGAACTCCTTAATCAAATCGAAACATCTAGAGTAGATGCATCTGAGTATTTGAGCAAGCTCAAAGACAAGGAGCTTATTGCAAAAATGATAGAAGAGGTACAAAAAGCTCTAGCTATTGGCAAAGTCAAACTTGTCAAATTCATTGCTGAGTTGTCCCCACAACTCAAGCATATTCTTTATTTATTTCAAAAACTTTGTACATTTTCTATATTCATTAAAGATATCAAAAATAAAACTGATGCAATTGAGAAAGAGATCACCAATCTCTCAAATAAGTTGACCCCTGAGCCCAATTCGGTTCAAAATTTTTATACCAAGCTTCAACAGCTCATGGCTCAATAATTGGAACTAAGAAATGAATAACATAAGATTAGAATGGATATAATGACACTCCAAACATTATTCCTTCCTCATCTTTCATCAATTCAAGAACAGATTAACCGAGCTACATGCCTATCTACTACACAAGAGGGAAGCACTCTTGATGGCTTAATATCCCTATTGGCTGATATTCAAGCACAAACTTCTTTAATGGAAAGTGGAAAGGATGTACTCTCTGTCGCACTCACCGATGCCCAGACAAAGTATAAATCCATTTTTGATCAGTTACCACCCCCGGATGGACTCTCTGTCACACTCACCAATGCAACCATCCACATTCAACTAGATGAACTCCTTAATCAAATTGAAACATCTGAGTATTTGAGCAAGCTCAAAGACAAGGAGCTTATTGCAAAAATGATAGAAGAGGTACAAAAAGCTCTAGCTATTGGCAAAGTCAAACTTGTCAAATTCATTGTTGAGTTGTCCCCACAACTCAAGCATATTCTTTATTTATTTCAGAAACTTTGTACATTTTCTATATTCATTAAAGATATCAAAAATAAAAATGATGCAATTGAGAAAGAGATCACCGATCTCTTAAATAAGTTGACCCCTGAGCCCAATTCAGTTCAAAATTTTTATACCAAGCTTCAACAGCTCATGGCTCAATAACTGGAACTAAGAAATGAAGAACATATGATCAGAATGGATATAATGACACTCCAGACATTATTCCTTCCTCATCTTTCATTAGTTCAAGAACATATTAACCAAGCTACATGCCTATCTACAACACAAGAGGGAAGCACTCTTGATGGCTTAGTATCCCTATTGGCTGATATTCAAGCACAAACTTCTTTAATGGAAAGTGGAAAGGATGCACTCTCTGTCGCACTCACTGATGCCCAGACAAAGTATAAATCCATTTTTGATCAGTTACCACCCCCGGATGGAAATTAATTTTTTGATGTTTGTCAAAAAGGGGGAGTGATACTATATATTTGGGGAGTGATACAATTTTAGTGATATAGTTTTGATATAGTATTCAGAGTATTGTATATAGGGGGAGTATACCGAGCAGCTTATGCAGAGTATCCAAGGATAGTAAGTAGAGCACACAAGCACAAAACCGAGCATGCAAAATCAAAGTTATGTATAGTATAATGATAAGGGGAGTATATCTGATTATACCATTTCATTGACTATTGTATATACTGTCAAGTATAGTCATTTTGCAAAGTATATAGATTTTTGAGTTATGACTTTAAAAGTAGTTTTGTCAAACATCTCAACTAATGTCAAAAGGGGAGATTGTTACTACTTATCAAGTTGCCATTAGTTTTTATATTCAAAGTCATACTATATACTCTAGTCAGTTAACACTACCGAATCATGCAATCGGTATACACAAAGAAGTCGGTATGCATAGTCTAGTCGATTACAAAGGAAAGCAGTCACAGAGCGTAGTATACACTGAGCTATCTACCGAGTAGCAAAGATGACACACCAAGTTGATATACACCAAGTGAAATGTGTTACCACATACATTGAACCTGGGCATGCATATGAAAATGTGTTACAAGATTGAGGCACATCTAACCATTATTACATTGGAAATTGTACTAAAAGATTGTGTATGATTTTGAGATCAATCTAACCAATGAAATATTTTGTATAGTTATTCATTCAAGGAATCTTGTTTGTAAGATCAAAGAAATGAATTAGATCACCGTCTTAAGAGATCTATTTATATAGCATGAGTTAAGGGTGTATATGTGTATAAGAAGACTATTACAGAGACACAAAGGTCACCAAGAAGGTTTTCAGAGAATAGTTGAAGAATAGAGTAAACAGAAGGGTTTACCGAGTTACTATATGGGTTACCAAGGTATGCTATAAGCAAGGTAATCTATTCTGAGCACATAGAATCTTCTATAACATTTCAGATGTAAAGTTGTAGATATTTGTAATGATTTTATTATAATATTGTCAAGTTGAAAGAGAAACCTTTAACAGGGTAAAAGACTCTAATCAAGTCTATAAATTGTAAAGCCTCTAACCAGGTGCAACATTTAGAATAAATGTTGTAAAATCCTTTAGCAAGGTAGATCTAATAGATCTTGTTACTCCTAATAGGGTAAGCTATCAAAAATAGCTAAAATGTAGCTCTAACTGAGCACTCTTTATTATTGCAGTAGTGAAGTAGTGGGTGCCATCCCCACTACAGTTTTTCTCTCTAACCAAGAGTTTCTATGTAACCAAAATATATGTGTTATGGAGTGAATCATGTATGATTGTTATCTATTTGCTTTAACTTTGTTTTATGTTACTGCACCATTTTGTTTATGCATAATAGTAAAGTTATTATTCAAGAAAAGTTTTTCAGTACTAATTCACCCCTCCCCTCTCAGTACATTAGCTTTCCATATTGGGCCTAACATGCACCTCAAACTTCTCTCACAGAGAAGAATGCATTAACAAGGGCTTGTACCTCCAACTTCTTTCATAGAGAAGAATTCATTATAGTACATCTCAAGAAATTACTGATGTTGAGACTCCCTCTCAACAAGTGCTTCATTCTCCACAACTCTAAGATTGTCTCAAAAATGCACAAAATTCACTTTGGCAAGGGGATTGGTGAGAATGCCAGCCGTCTATTCCTTAGTACAAATGTATCTCAACTAAACAACATTCCTCTGTACCATATCTCTGATGTAGTGATATTGGATCTCAACATGCTTTGTTATGTCATGGAACACTGGATTGACAAATAGCTTCACCCAGCTTTGATTATCACAATGAATAACTATAGGCTCCAACAATTGTCCAAATAATCCTAAAAGGAGCTTTTGAGGCCACACTGCTTCATGAGTTGCCACACATGTTGCAATGTATTATGCCTCTATGGTGCTCAATGCCACTGAAGACTACTTCCTGCTACACCACAAGATCATAGCATATCCCAAGCTAAAGAAACAACCAGAGGTGCTCTTCTGATCAATAACACTCCCTACCCAATTAGAATCAAAATAGCATTGCAGATTCAGGCCCACACTAGAAGAATATTTCAAGCCATATCCTATTGTGCCCCGCAAGTATCTCAAGATATGCTTGGCTGCAACTAGATGTATCTATCTTGGTTCACACATGAACTAACTAAGTGCACTCACTGCATAGAAAATATTTGGTCTGGTGTTAACTATATACATCAAGGATCCAATCAACTACCTATACATAGTAGGATCCACAAGATCTAAACTAGCTGCAAATTCCCTCAATTTATTCAAGTTAGTTTCCATCAGAGTAGACATAGAATCACAATCTAACATTCCAAATCTCTTCAAGATGTTAATGGTGTATTTTACTTGACTCAAGATAATCTTATTAGGCCTCTACCATACTTCCAACCCTAGAAAGAAATGTATGAGTCCTAGGTCCTTCATCTCAAATTCTGAAGTCAACTCCTTATTGCATCTAAGGATGAGATGATCTTCCCCGGTAACAAATAAGTCATCAAAATATAGCACCAAGATTTTAATTTCGCCATTGAATACCTTGAAGTAAAGATTTAGATCAGCATCATTCTTGCAAAAACCAAAACTCACCAAGTATTTGTCAATTCTTTCATACCATGCATAAGGAGCCTGCTTAATATCATATAACACTTTCTTTAATTTGCATACATGAGACTCTTTCCCATGAATCATGAAACCTTTAGGTTTCTCAATGTAGACCTCTTCCTCAATCACACCATTGAGAAAAGTTTTCTTCACATCCATCTGATGTAGCTTCCATCCCTTAGCTGTTGCAATGGCAATGATGGTCACGATGGAAGTCTAGCAAGAAACAGGAGAAAATGTTTCTTCATAATCTATAACTTCTTTCTGAGAGAAACCATGAGCCACAAATCTAGCCTTGTATTTCTCAATGCTTCCATCAGCTACATGCTTAATCTTGTACAACAACTTGGAAGATACAACTGACTTCCCCTCAGGTCTAAGAACAATATTCCAAACATCATTCTCAATAATGGATTGATACTTTTCATCCATAGAATCTTTCCATACTTGTTGGTTTGAGACTTCCTCAACACTATAAGGTTTACTCTCAATAAGATTACACATCAATGCAACATAGCTAGAGAATCTTTGTGGTCTTTTACTTTCTCTGAATGTGCCTCTAGGAGCCGCAAACTTTTTTGCCTCCTACATACTGTTCCTTACCCAAAGAGGTCTCTTTCAATTCACAAAAATATCTCTAGGCCCATTAGTAGGATCCAAAGGCTCAATCAGATCATCGTCTACTATAGGTTCAGTGGACTCCCTCTGAATCTCGGGAGTATGATCAATATCCATGTCTTGAGGAGTCTCATGATTTTCATCATCTATCTCCATGCATGAACCCTTAGATTTTATGAATGCAACATCTTCCTCAAATGTAACATCTCTGCTCACTTCTATTTTCTTTTGACCATGAATGTAAATATTGTAGGATTTAGAGTTTTCACTGTATCCCACAAATATTTCTCTCTTGCTAGATGGTTCCAACTTGGTTCTTTTTTCTTTGGGTATATGAACATACACTGAACAACCAAAGGTCCTCAAGTGAATTACATCAGGCTTAATATTTGAAAAGGCTTCTTGTGGATTCATATTCTATAATATCCGATGAGGACATTTATTCTGAACATACACTGTTGTTCTAGAAGCTTCTTCCCAAAGAAAAGTTTGAAGGTCTTGACCATGTATCATGGCTTTTGCACCTTCAACAATGGATATGATCTTTCTTTCTGCAACCCCATTTTTTTGTGGGTTGTAAGGGACACAAAACTCCCTCTGGATCCCTACCTCAATACTGAAATAATGAAATCTATCAAAGGTGTACCCACCTCCATTATAAAACCATAAAACTTTAATTCTCTTTCTAGATAAATTTTATACTTGAGCCTTAAACTCTTTAAATCTACCTAGGACTTCATCGGACTCTTTATACCTTAAGAAATAAAGCCAATTCTTCCTAGAGTAGTCATCTTTAACCATCTTCTCCAATGGTGGAAGAGCTCTAAAATGTAGATTCCCAAGTCTTCTATTCCATAGTTTGTTGGAACTAGAAGATTCATGAAGAAGAGCTTGAACAAGATGAGTGGAAAGCTTATACAAACTCTCATGTCAATTTTTGATCACATGAGTGATCTTGATACTGGAGTTCTTAGGTCATGCAATAACTCTACCTTCTGAAAATTCTATTTGATAACCCTTATCCTCCAAGGCTTAAATAGACACAATATTTCTCTTGATTCTTGATACGAATAAAACATTACTTAGATTAAGAGAGATTCCAGATTCTAGGTTGAGTGATGTAGCACCAAATCCTTTTACTAAATAGCATACATAATCTCCAATGATTACTTGGAGATTAGAATCCCTTTCCACCAAGTCCAAAAGATGATCTCGATAGCCTATGATGTGTCAAGAAACTCCACTATCAATTATCCAAGTGTCACTATCTATGGGATCATTACTTGAAAGGGAAGATATGAAGAGGAATCCATTAGAGTTGTCTTTTGCTTCCTTTTGAGTTGAGACTTCATTAATGTTTTCCATTTGTTGCTTAGGCCTTGTCAAACAATCTCTTGCATAATGACCAAACTTGTCACATCTAAAGAACTGAATGTGAGAGAGATCTTTCTTCTTCTTCTTTGAATCAGGTGCAAAATATAATCTTTGATCCCTATTCCTCTTGAAGTTTCCCTCCTTCCAATTTATTCCTTTCTTGGTAGATTGGGTGGAGAGAACATAAGTGTCTTTATTTTGAGAACCTTTGACAATTCTCCTAGAAGCCAATCTGGATTCTTCTTGGATACAATCTGCATGAAGATGATCAAAATTAGGCAATTTGGATCTCTCACTTATACTTTGAATAAATGGCTCCCAAGAATGAGGGAGGCCATTCAATGCCAATATGACAAGGTCTTTATCAATCACTAGATATCCAATAATGCTTAGTTGATCCCTCAATTATGATATCTTCATGAAGAATGACATGACAAATTCTCCTTTCACCATCTTGACTTGATGAAGTTGTTGCCTTAATGCAAGAGCCCTACTTATGTTGTTAATTTCGTATAGACCTTCCAAGATCTTGAACATGTCCCTTGCAGTTGTCATCTTGGAAATGAGAGGCACTAAATGATCTCTCACGGAGTCAATCAATATCTTTTTTACTTTTATGGCATTTATCCTGAATTGAAGTTTCTCCTCTTTATCTTCTGGCTAAGATAAGTCTTTATCCTCCACAAACTGAAGAAGACCATTTTCCTCAAGTCTAATAAGTACTCTAAACTTCCATGAAGTGAATTTTGATTCACCTTAAATCCTATCCTTGACTTTAAGACCGTTCATTTTTGAGGTTTTGATGACTCTTCTTGAAGGTGAGAGATGAAAGAGAACTTCATAGTTATAGGGAAATTTGATCACGATCTACTTCACCGTGGCTCTGATACCATGTTAAGTTTTAATGATCATATTAGATAGACAATAATTCAAATACAATTGCATAGTATATACCCTGGGAAAACCTTCCTCTTGAAGATGAAAAACCCAACAACAAAGTTCTTTATTATATTTATTAATACACAAGATGTCTTTACAATAGATTCACTTCAATCCTTGAAGTATAATCAATCAATTGATGGCACAATCCGATTTGCAAACCACAAGTTGTAGAAGATATGTTTGATCTGTTGTAGATGGATATCAAACTACTAAAGGATAGACATGAACTGCTGAAGGAGTTTATCGAATTGCTAAAGTATGTCAATTTGCTGATGGAGGAATATGATCTGCTGAAGTGTTTTGATTCAATGACAAGGAAGGAAGATATAATCTCCCTTTATATCCACTGATGGTGGCCTTCACCCAAGAATCGACACCCTTCCAAAGAACACGTCTTCACAAGATTCATTGTATGTATTCACTAAGGGTGGTGGACTTTCAAGTGAGCTTAATAAGTATTATTTATACATAAGCAAATTGTATTGCTTAATTGACATTTTTAATTGTCTCTTTTGAATTTATTCAATTGGTATATATGTAAATGTTTATAAATTGAACATATAAAATGTCTAAGACCGATAGGGAAATTAGACATTTAGATTAGCTATGTCGGCCCATAGTTGGAATCCAACCAAAGCTATAAACATCAAAAAGAAGGAATGATTGGAAAAACTATTATTTCCCCCTAATGAAGAGACAAGAATAACAAGGCTATTGTGTTTCTACTCAAGTATGATTGCATATGAAATTGTACCACCATGAATGATTGTACCACTACGAATGATAAAGAGCCCCCAAGAGGTAAGATACTAAGATCACATAGTGAGGAGGAACATAATAGAAGAATGTATTGATATTCATTTATCATTTAATTATCAATGATTATTTGTATTGGATTTTTGAAATTAGGACTTCATTTGTGTGGTAGCCATGAATTTGATGATATGTGCAGAAAGGGTTTGTGTCTTGATTAGGTTTAGAAATTATTTTATTTATTTTTGCAAAATAATGGATAATTATCTAAACATTAAGAAAGTCATATATAAATGTTTGAGATGATGAGGGGGGATATACTATGCCTTCTTTAGTGGATTGTGAGGGAGGATCTATAGGGACCTTGATTCCTTTTTGTAACTTTTTGAGACCTTCTCCACTATAGCCTTGTTTTGAAATTATATCATAGCCAACTTCATAAAATGTATTCGATGGTGAGGGAGAAGGACTTTCATTATGAACTTGTTTATAATTTGTTGTGTAAGGACATGTTGAAGGGCCAAAGGGATGAATATATGAGGAAGGAATATCCTTTGTAGGAAGCTTCTCATTCCTATCACTACTATTCCTATCCACTTTGTTAGGTGGTGAAGTATTCTCATCATCTAAAGCTTCATCTTTTCTTAATGTTATGTTAGGAGATAGGTCATGAATAAAATGCATAACATTATCTTGCCTTAAAATATGTTGATGATTAAGATAAGCTCTAGGGGAATAAGGAGGATCTATAGGTATAGATGTATTAACATATATATTTTCTCTCTTTGCACCAAAGTATCTTTGTGAGAAGAGGATGGTTAAATTTTACTCTTCAATGTTGCATCTCCATTAGAGTGATCATTGATAAGCATATTGATTCTTTCATCATAAATAAAATATATTGAGAGGTTGATTCATTTCAATATCATCTTTAAGATTGGCTATGGTTTCGTTTGAAACATATACTAAAGCTTTTATGAAATTCAAATGTTCCATCAGTTTATTTAAAAATATTACCATGTAGCAACATGAAATATGAATGAAAGCTTTGAGGGATGATATAAATGAAGGAAAAATGTTTGAAACCCTTATAATGCAATACATTAAAGTTTTTTGAAAGAATGCAAGTAACACGAATTGAAAGAAGATATTATCCAACACATGATTTGATAAAAATAACTGATAAGAATGTGATCACATGTGAAATAACAAACTATGAGATTTTGTAAATTATATTATACAAAATTAGATATGAAAACACCGAATCAAAAATATGCAAAATGTTAAAAGCGTTGGGTTCACCAAAATGTAATAGTGAAAATGAGGCATTTATATGTTTAGGCATACAAACTAGACCTATTTACACCACATTACATTAGAGAGGAGTGAGATCGATAGATTCAACCTCTCTTGTTGTGAGAAGGGTTTAATATTGATTGATTTCTACTCCTCTTTGTGGGAATTGAATTGGATATTGAAAATATGAAAATGAATGCTAGACCTAGGGCTAAAGATGAAGAATTAATACAAATGAATATGAATAGGTAATTGCAGATCAAATATGAAGTTGTAATCATAGAGAAAAGTTGAAGAAGAAGAATGAAACCTGTGACCGAAATTTGGGCCTGAAAAATCAAGACAAAGTAGCTCCGAGCAAATCTATCCCCCAAATATCATCTATGTAGACAAATATTATTGATCCAAAACCAAAATGTTGTTCAAAATCTACCCTGGAAGTTTTCCAAGAATTTCATCAAACATTTTAGTGTGGGCCAAATATTTCCTCCACTTTTTGTACTTGTAAAAGCTAGATTTGATTGTCTTTGTCTAGTCTGCTAGATTCCATATTTATAGTTGTTGAACTTGTCACCCACACATAGAAGGATAAGAAAGATGTTGGGAATAGGGGTTTGCCTAAGTCAAACCTTAGGTTTTGAATTAACCATTGAAATGAATTAAAATATTGAAGTAAATGTTGAATATTGTACCTTTGATATATTGTAAATGATTGTAGGTTGATGATGCAATGCTCTTTGAATGTGATCACAAGAGTTGATGAAATAAAATGACATGACAAGATAAGACATGGATGACCTAATCAAACACACATGCTTGCATGAAGATTGAAGTAATTTCCTTTCTCCATGATGCATAAATCTTGAATAATTCTTGCAAAATGTGGTGGGATGAAATGTCTCCTTGATTCTCAATGCTTGATAACAAATTCTTATGATGATAAATTGTGGATTGATTGTAGATATGAAAATAAGTAGGAAGAATTCTCTTATATAGGGTTCTTAAGGTATTTACATGATTAGGCCAACCACCAATGGTCAAATTGAGACATTGTGGTCCAAAACCAACGAGAGGGAAATGTGCACCTACCCATTTAAATTTGGGCTTGATTTGGGAAGACAAATGTACTCTGGGCACCACTGTCTAGGACAATGGCTCCCCAGGCACCATTTTCCACCCAAAAATAGGTGAATATGTTGAAGATGGTGTAAACATAGCCCATGATAGAGGCTTGAACCACCATGTGATCATATGACATCAGTTTCAAGGTGAGAGACCAGAAATAAGCTTGGATGAGGCTAAAATGGATCACACTAAGGCAAGGGCACACAAAGTGGTGTAAATTGTATAGGGTTATGATTTATGACTCTACAAGATCAAATAAGAAAGTTGTTTTTTATTCATCCTTGATATCATAAATATGTGCGCCCCACATAATCAATTTAATGAATTGATTCTCTTGAATGCTCAATTATGTACACTTCTTATTCTTTGACCATACATTATTTTTCTAGTGGATAGGGTGGAACAAATTATGCTTCATCATTCAAACCTATCCCTTGTAGAAATTTATGCTCATGAGTTGTTGCCACCTCATTCTTCTTCAATACCATCAACTACACTGGATCCTTATTTCTCTTTGTCACCTTCTATACAATATTGTTATCATTGATCTTATCTTTTTCACATTGTGATTGATTTCTTCTTCATATTTAAATTTATTTTAAAGTAATAAAAATATCACTATTTGGTGTACGAATGTGCTCAGCCATCAATTTATATTTATTACTTACGTAAATCATTGTTACATTTGTATGGGATTTCACATCATTACAAGGTAGCTTTGACTATAGGAATGTCTAGATGAGTTCCTTGGGATATTCTATGTTGTGAGTGGGCAACTCATACCATTCTTTTGTTAGGATATGTGACATTAACCTTGTATTCCTATGTCATTCATGTCTCTCCAAATTCCTTGGAAAGTAACATCTAGGGGACATGAGTAGAAAGGCATTTAATATTTGTTTCCTATGAAAAATTATAATTGTATTTCAAAGAGATGAACATGTTTTGGTGGGGGTTACACAACATAATTGATAAAAATCCTTCTTAGGCATCCACTTTTGGAAGATGAAAGTTCATGCTTTGGGCACCCAAGTATGGAAGGTGATTGGTTGTTCATTCATGTGCCATATGTTGAAACCTAAAATTGTCCTAGCCTAGTTAAATAAATATTTCATTTATTTAATTATTCCCCTTCTATTAATTACATGAATTTTTATTTGTTTAATTAATTCACTAAACCTTTTCTTGAACCTTTTCTATTCTAATTTAAATAATTATTTATTTATTTAAATTCATTTTTTTTCCAGATTAAATAAACATTTTATTTATTTAATTTATGTGGTCCCCCCTCTATTCATTAAATAAGCTCCTTAATCTACTTAACTAATTCATTTATCTTTTTCCCCTCATCTATCTTAACCACTCGCTATATTTTAGTATTAAGAATTTTAATTATATTTAAGATATCTTGACTTCTTTTAGATAGATGTATTTAAGATATTTATTTTTTTAATTCTATTACTAAATATCAATATTATAAAATTTATAATCGATTTAGTTATTTAATAATTATTTTTATTTAATTATGATATAATATATAGTGAATTGTATATAATAATCTCTTTGATATATAGAAACATGATATATATTTATTTACTTTATTCTCATTAATTACTTTTTTATATAACTTTTTAAATTTAATCATATAATAGAAAGAAAGAAACATTTTATAGATGGCTCCTCAATGGTCTTGGTAGGGTAAATCCTATGATTGTGTCTAAGAACATGTGTCAGTGGGAGAAACTGGAGAAATTTTGGATGAAGATCAATTTTGATGGAGCATTGTGGGGTAACCCAAGTATCTCAGGAGCGGGAGCTTGCAAAAAATGATGAGGGTATGATTGTTGCAAAAGGAGCTCAAAGGGTACCAAATGGCACAAATATTGAAGTTGAGGTAAAGGCTGCAATGTTGCCGGTTGATTTGGTGGGAAATCTCAAAGTTTCAAAATTACATTTAGAAGGGGATTAAAAAATTGTGACTCATGAAATTGCTAAGGGGTCCTCACAGTGTTGGCGAATTAATAAATTTATTAATATTATTTACAAAAAGTAAATCTTTTTCAAGATTTTAAAGTTTCCCATATTCAAAGAGAGGGAAATATGGAGGCAAATACTCTATCCAATCTAGGTTGTGAGCTAGACCGACAACTATTCAGATGGTGGGATGACAAAGGGGGCGATGTGGCTAGTGCAGATTAATATATGCTCCTTGGTACTTGATATTACACCTTGATGTTGGGTGGTGATAGACATTTTTAATTTCTTCAATCAGAGTTTAAATTTCCCCATCATATTTAAGTACGCTGCCACCTTGCATGCCATTATTAAAAGCTCTCATTTACTAGTAGGATAGAAGGTGGTACATGAGTTGAGGTGGATTTGAGCTGGGTAAGAGGATTTTGTGTCTGAATTTATCCAATTCATTACTTTTTTTAATTTATGCATGCCATTTATTTTTTGAAGTTTAAAAAAGGGTTGGCTTTGGTGGTGTGGTGTAGTGTAGAAGTTTGACAGATAGAGGGAATTTTCTCCAAAGCAAATATTGCAAAGATGGAAGAAAATTTTACTTTGCACTCTATCAAACAATAGTTGGCCTTTTTGGGATGAATTACAAATAAAAGATTTGGGGGTGTTTTCCTGCTTGATGAGGAGGAGTTTCTAGAAGTCATCAACAGTCTGTTGGGTAATGAGTTTCTGGTGTCCAAATTCTGATATAGGACTAACATGGATATTATTTCAATGTTGATGGCTTGGGGACTCACCTTTAGATCAAAATCAAAAGTGGAATGGGTGGCCAAAGTGTGTGTTCCTACACAATCTCTCTGTGGCTTGGTGTCCTGATTGGGAAGGGCGGTTCTTGGGTAGGGGTTGCGGTGACCCTTTGGAGAAGGTGTGATGCCAGAACGTATTAATGTGGAATACCATCCATTTGTGCTCTCGAGAGATGGGGTGGATAGGGTTGCAAGGTCTTAGGAGGCCCATGAGGCATGGGAAGACTTAAAGGTCTACATTCGCACCGCTAAATTGGAGAGGAGAATGACACGAGAGGCAAAAATGAAGCATCAGGGTAAGGGGAAGAAGATCAAGTTCAAAGCAGATGATTACTAAGTAAATGGTCTCGGGTTGAAAAAAAATGAAGTAGGGTTTCTATTTTAGGTTTAATCTCAACTAGTAGTGGCTCTTTTGATTAGTAGTTTTTAGTTTCTAGTTGGGTGTTTGTCTATGTATAGACCTTTTTGCTTATAGTTTTTAAGCTTTCATACTGCTCAGACTTCTCTGGGGTTAATCCTAGTTTTTTGAGCATGGTGAATTATGTTTGTAAAAAAATTATTATTAATACTAAAAATATACATTTATTGACCCCAAAAAAAACCTTTTATAGATTTTTTTAGGGTTTACTTTGGTTTAGTGTTAATGATAGAGTTCAATTTGATATAGTTATTAGATTATATTTGTAATATGATTTAAACAATTTATTATTATTTTTATTAATGAAAAAGCCCCCATCAATAAAGACAAAAAGGAAAACTATAACAAAATAGACTCTTTTTTTTTTTTAATTTTATAAAAGCAATGTTTTTTATTTTAAAAACAGGAAAATAGAATTTCTCATTTTATGAAGACAATGTTTTTAAATAAGAAAAAGAAAAACTACATAACAAAATAGATATTTTTAGTAATTGTCGTAGGCAATACTATTGCATTCATTGAAGCCCAATCAATCAATTAGTTTGCACCAATCAAAAGTGATTATTATTTTTGCTTTCAAAATAAACTTAATTTTTGTAAAGTTGAGATTTAGATTTTTTAATTTAAGATATTGTAGAAATTATTTATCTACACTATGATTGGTTTTAAGAATTTGGTGCTATAGGAGCAAATTTTTAGGAATGATAGATTTTTTTTTTTTTTTTGTTAATGTCTTTGTATTTTAAAAAAAGAAATGTCTATTTTAAATATTTTTTTCCTTTTTATTATTTATAGTATTGTAAATAAAATATTTTTTCTACATAGATATAGAAATTTTAATAATTCTTTTTTATCTCAAAATATAGATAATAAAAATAATTATATGGATTTGATTCAGTTTATATTAATTTAAACAAAAAATTAAATACAAATATTTCTATTAAATAATAAACCTAATTATTATATGTATTCTTTATAATTGTTGTAGTGTCCACTATCTTTTTGTCTTGTCAAACTCTGTGGTTTTGTTTTTCTGTGTGGCTTAGACCCCTTTTGGTGATGGTCGATTTTGACATTAGATGCTTATTATGTCTCATGAATAGTATATATAACATTCATGTTTTATGATGTATGGATCATTAGATGATGAGTTATATGATGATTTCTATGATGTGATTATACGATGTTATCTATGTTCAGTAGCTAGATGATTATTGAGATGGATTATCTATGAGCTCCTTTACGTTTATTGATGTTACTGACTTGATGTGCATTGCTTATTACCTCTGATGTGATCGGGTGAAAGGGAAAAATGTTGCACTTCTCTTTACAAGCAAGCTACATCTCTTCCATTCCCTTTTCACGGTATGATTTTATATGAATTTTATATGTATCTATGCTCGACTATTTGTTTATGCAAGTTGCAGGTATTGAGCATCGACTCCACCTGAATCTTCAGGTCTAAGTGTGCTCTATGACCCAATGGTAATATGGAAAATATGAAGTTATCAGTCAGACCCCTTGATGTGTCATCGTTCCTATGGAACGAGATTCTTGTTAGGTATTCTTGTGGTTGTGGATTGCTTTGTGGTTGTCCGGTCATGTCCTATTAGTCTTTCTGCTATGTTAGTTTGTAGTTCGTTATTCTAGAGTATGGGTTAATATTTATGTAATATTGTTTTTAAGAAAAAGAATTAATATTAATACATTTATTGTATTTGAGTATTATTGATTAAATAACTAATAAAGTAAAAATCTGTACAATAATAAATTAAGCTAATTTTATTAGCTAGGGGATTTAATTTATTTTACCTTTGTAAAAAAAATGATTGATTAAGATGGGAGTTAAATATCTATTTTGGTATTTTGTTGTGCCCATGGAAATCTTTTAAAAATTAATTAAATTTATTATTTCAAAAAAATTGAAATAGTGGGAAAGGGGAGTTACAAATTATATTTGATTTTTTTGAAGTTAGTGGGAGGATTTTTGCATGCATTTTGAGTGGGGAGTTACTTTTTGGGAGATGGAATATCTCACTATTTTTTTCAAAAAGGCAGGGGGGAGGAATTGTGTTTTTCGGTGACAAGTTTTTGCTAGGAGATTTTTGGGGTTTTGGGGATTCTGGTTTTAAGGAAATTTGGAAATCTTTTGGAGGATTTTGGATTTCGAGCATGTTTTAGAATCTAGAGTAGATCAAAGGGCACTTATTAGGTACTCAAATTAGGCTTTTGAAGAATTTGGGGATCTCTGCAACACCAGGAAGCCTTCTTCAAGCATTGGACTCTAGGTTGGAGATGCTTCCTTGATTTTATTATTTCTTTGTAGAAATTAATGGTTTAAGTTTTCAATAGGTTATAGATTGTTTTATTTTTTGCTAATCATTTGGGAATTGATTTACCTTGTTCTTTCAATTAAATGTTGTCATATCATCAATAGTGATATAGTTGTTGTATTCAATGTTTAACACTGTATTCAATCTGCATGAGCTATTTTCCTTTTTTGCCGTTTCCATTCTTTCCTGAGGAGCAATCAATCGAATTTGGTTTGTATCTTATTTTCAATGATGTTTTTCACTCAGAATGTTTTTCATTCTTAAGCCAAATCCTTGAATCGGCTAGGCTTTTTACTCTCTTGTAGGGCATATTTCTTCTTACGCCAAGTTTTCTTTTCTTTGCATTGTGGATTAGAATTTTTTTTTGGTCTTATCGTATTCTTTGGTTTGAAATCCTTTAGCATCTGATTTATATAACTCGAGCATCTTGCAAATTGTTTAACTCAGTTTCCTTTCGAACCACCGCTGGATGTTGTTCATGTTTGTATAAGCTTCGACACCCTCCCCCTCTATTCGTCCTTTTCTTGTACATCGAATGATGGGAAGAAACTATGGAATCGTTTGTGAATCATTTTTACTTGGTTTATTTCCCTGCGTTGATCCTTGAAATTGTTATGTCTCGTATCCCCATTGTTATCCCTGCATTTTATGCTCTTTGGTTTTGGCGTAAGTCTAGAGGTAAGTTTCTTGTTCCGAAATGACTTGTACTTGGTGAGTTTCACAATATCTATTACCAGCCTTTCTTTCTATTTTGGCTTGCATGTATTTCCTGTTTAGTTGATAGGTCTTTAAGCACCGTTGGTTGCTTGTCGTTCACCAACCCCTTTTCAAGCTAGTCAGCCACGAGACTCCTTTCGAGGGATTTTAGCATGCTCAATATTTTATAAGCATATATTTTTGCATGTAAATTCATATGGTAATATTACTTTTCTGTGGCACTGTATCCAGACAACCACAATCATATTGATACGTATTGATTTATTAAATCTGCGACTTGAGTTGTTTCGACTACCTCATTCTATTCGTTTTGAGAATATATATATATATATATACTTATGTATTTATACATACATCTAAATAAATACACACACATACACACAGATATATATATGTATGTATGTATGTATATGTATATATATGTGTGTGTGTATGTATATGTATATATATGTATGTATATATGTATATATGTATGTATATATATGTATGCATATATATGTATATATATGTGTGTGTGTGTGTATGTATATATGTATATATATGTGTGTATATACACACACATATATATACATATATACATACACATAGACACACACACACATAGACACACACACACACACACACACACACACACACACATGACATACTCACAGATATTAAGCACTTAATATCCACCATGCTATATCCCAACAATTTCAAGATATTAACCTTATGATAAAATTGCTATAAGAAATATGCACTATCATGACCTATTCAAAGATATCAACCATATGATATCTATCATGATAGATTGTAGAGTTATTCTAAAGTTGTCACCTTTCAATAACTACTAAAAATACAAGTGATTATCATCCAGAAGTTGTCACTTCTTAATGATGTACACAGGTGCCCAAAATGACAGAAAGAGTTTATAATAAACATCTTTTAAAATATATTAGTATAATAATGTTGGTAAATATATTTGTCACTATGAATTCTCCTTCAAAATTGACCATGTTCGCCCGAAGAGAAGTGACAACCATTCCAACAGTTTGAGAAATTGTGGTGAAGCCACAATCTTCCTTTGCGTTTGAGAGGGACATCTCCCTCGTATGATGGGGGTATTTGGTATTTTGTGTACTTTTAACCTGAAAGTACATAAAGGAGAAAACATAGACCTAAAGAAATATAAAGAATAGAAACCCCAATAATATACATACGAATACCAATTGAGATTTCATAATAGATAACGATTACAAAGGGGATAAAGTTTTAGACATGCTCTGATGATGAAAGAAGGACAACAAACCTCAACATACAAAGAAATAAGTTGTACTAACACATACAATTCAAGATAACAAGAAATGATGTGCTTAATCAATTGCATTGGCTACTAAAGATTTGCATGATTACATAAAGGGATCATCGATTCAACATATGAGAAATCATAAAATAACAACATAAGAGTGCATTTAAAATATACAAACTAAAATTCAATCTTGATTATTCTTTTGAAAATATACAAGTCCAAAAGCCCTTAAATGTGAAGTGTCAAACCAAAAATCATTACAATTTTCACCCTCCATTTCTCCAGAATTTCTCTCTTTTGAAAAAGTTCCCCCACATTTACAAATGAATTTGCCTTGTATTTATAGACATCTTGCAATGATGACCTTGGTAACCAGCTCATAACTACTTTTGGTAGCCACTTAATCTAACCATTTTGTGTAACTACTTAGAATAACTTCCTAAATAGCCACTTAAGATAACTAACTTTTGATAACCATTTAGGATAACTAAATGGCTAATCCACTTAGGATAACTACCTAAGTAACTTCTTAGAATAACTATCCTTGTAGAAATGAGTTAGGATAACTATTCCTTAGAAACAAGTTAGGATAACTAACTTTTACAAGAATTGAGTCTAAATTCTAACTTATTGGTACATGAGTAACATAGCCACTTCTTCAAAAGAACATCTTGAAACTTTCAAGTTAGGAATGGAGTGAGGTGATTATCCATCTTCATGTGCATCTTTGGTCTTTGTAAAGATATTATCATCAATTCTTTGCTTGTACTACGGAGTGTAGCTACATACAAGAATATCCACACCTTTGGAACCAATGCATTGATGAACTTTAATCATTTGGTATCAATATTTGAAACAAAACCTTCTCTCCCATTGTGTTCTTCCAAGTGACTCTTCAGTCCACCCTTTTTTCAAAACATGAGTCGATGATTCCGCATCTTGCAGACCTCTCTATGCTTTTATTCTAAAGTTGCAATGTCAACATAGGTATAGATGATGTGGGGAAAGGATGTGGAAGTCAGCTATACACCAGCCAATTGCATTTTCTTCAAACTTTCAAATGTTCATACCTTGCAATCATCGCATTTTGTATGATGACCTTCTTTAACTCATTTTTGTCAAAAGACTAGTTTTTTATCCATTGCTTTGATGCATGTTCATAACCTATTCAAGAGCACCCATTCTACCTTGTGGGAAAGGAAGATGACAACGTGATTGCATAATACGGCTTTACACCTGCTATTTGCATTGCTTCAAAGTTTCTAAAGCATCTTCAACAACTCCATTTTGTGCTCGGTCTGCATTCATTTTATTTCATTCCTGGAAATGACATCTTCTTGAGGTGTTTGATTAGGCAATTAATGAGACTTGTCAATGCTTCCATTCTTTGTTCACACGTTGCATTTGCTTGTAGGTTCCTAACACCATTTCAACTTCTCGGTTTTGATCATGTCATGCAATCATTGTTGGTTGAGGTGTTGGAATGTGACTTTACACCTACAACTGCACTGGCTTAGAAGTTTCCTCTCTGTATATCTTGCAATAATCGCATGCCATGGGATGACATCGATTTGAGACATTTGTCAAACAGTTCACCGTGCCTTGTTTGTACTCTCACATTGTGTATCATTCAAAGCTTCCATTTTTGCATTGGTAGAGAGGGTGGCGGCTAATGTTGCAAATCTTCTCTTCATACCTCTCATCGCTTGTACATTTTGCATGCATAATCATAACCTATATGAAAGCTCTGTTTCATGCCGATAGGCAGGATATTCACAAAGGTTTTTTAGAATTTGATTTTGCTTCTGCTAACTACTTGTGTTCTACGAATTCTACCATCATTGCATTCAATGAAGTAGTTATCATAACTAACTCCACTTTAACCATTCGAAAACAAACAAGAAACTCCTTTGTCATTAACTTGTGAAAGTTGGCCAACTTGCCAAAGTTTGAATGAATAATGAACCAAAGTGCATCTTCACTTCATCGGTGATTTATGAAAATGCCACAACTTGCCGATAAGAAAGTAAAACTTGAACAAGCTGCTGATAAGAATGGATGGTGGAGTAATTTGCAAAAGTGCCTCAAGTTGCCAACATTTGGATCCTTTGAGATGAAAAATCCAAGTGCAACAGCTTCTTTGTTAACTTGGCCAACTTAGCAAAAAATATCGATGGAGATATAAAATGGAGATAGCATTTTCCATTTCAGTAAGTTATGAGTCTTGTGCGAAACACCAATTTGTATTGGCTTGAAATGCTTTAAAATATTCATTGGCAAATCGGTAACTTAGGTCACTTTTCCAAATTGTTGATGGACAAAATAACCAATTCTTGCACCATTGAGAATACTTTTGGCCAACGATTCAACCTTTTTTTGTCAATGCAATTAATGAAATGAAGATCGGTTGGTGAGTTTTGAATGGCTTCAAAAGTGTTGACAAGACATTATTTTTATTTCTCCATTGGCCTTTATCATTGGCATTTTTCTCACCATCAGTAGCCTTCTCATTTTGAACACATATAATCATTTATGTTTTTCTAATAAAATGTGGTCATTAATTCAACATTAGCAAAAGTGAGAGAAAGTTTACAAGTGAAGTCATCAACCCTTAGTCTTCAACCAATATGAGAAGGTTATAGAATTAATTTTATCAATTATTTTGAACCATTATAGTTGGTTTCCTTGTAGATTCTAAATTTTCTTGATAGATCCGTTGATTTGAAAATAGAGAACAACACATAACTTTGAAGTGAGACAATATTTGGCCATGAAAGTTATTATTTTGATGAGTTTGACATGAAAATTTTGAAATTTTTACTTATTTGAAAATGGGGCTAACAAGTGGCTCTGATTGGGGACAAGGACCATAAAGGATGCAAGATGAATCCTGAATCTTTGGAAAGGATCAATGCCTTGAGCATTGGGCAACAAAGTCATGAAAAGAGGAGACTGGACAAAAGGAACTAACTAGAGAGACAAAACACACACCAAAAATGAGACAAACACAACTAAAACTTCAGACTGAATATGTACATGGTAGGCAAAGCCTACCTCAAATTTCTCCCGAATGGTCATACAAATCCATTTATGGGTTAGGAGAAATAGACACCTCTGTGAAAAAGTGGTGTGCATCCATGTGACACATGTAATCTCATAAGGTTGGCAAGATCAACATGTATAAAATGAGAAATATCATTGATCAATAAATCGAACAGCCATATCTCATCATAAATCTTTGAGCCCTCTTGAATCAAATTAGTACCTCCCTGAATATTGTTGATAACTTTTGGAAGATTTTCAAGAATAACAATATTCTCTATTTGAAGACCCCTTTGATAGTTTGGATTGGAAGAAATCAAGCCTCAAATTGGACATCCTTTATATAATTTGAGAAGTGAAGAAGCTTGAGCTGGTACAAGTATTGAATCTTTTCCTTGAATGTCAACTTCTGTAGAAAATAATTCATTTGAAAACAAAGGATTGATGTAGACATTTTCACCATAGAAGGGATCATCATTTGGAGCTTTCGAGCACCAATCTGGAATACAAACATTATGAGAGTTAACTTCATTGGCTTCCTTCATTAGATCATCCATTACCTCATTCCTTGATTTACTATTGGCACAATTCCCAAAGCTATCCTTTGATATAGGTGATAGAACTTTGAATTCTTCATGAGGCATAAATTGTACTTCCACAAACATACACCTACATAAATTTCACTTTCAGCTTTCTCAACAATACCCATATAGCCTTCTATATTCTCTTGACTCAATGATTCTTCTCCTTAACATTCTTCATGAAATTTGAAAACTTCATATTCCGATTGCATGTATGATAAAGATTGGATGCTTAGTGTTTCATCTTCTTTCATTTGGGACTGATCTGGAACTTCATCAATATCTTCAAAAGTAAAGGTCTCCAATTCTGAAGGAAAAGAAGAAATCTGCAAAGTTTCCTTTATGATTATCTCTCCACTAGTTAAGGTAGTACAAAGTTGCTCAAAAGTTACTAAAAATTTGACATCATCAATACTACTATCATCTCCATAAATTGGTGATGGAATAATAGGAATGTCTTCTCCATAAAGGAAGTCATCATCTGGAACATTGAGAAACCAACTGGGAATAAAGAATACTTGAGTCTCATCTTTATGCATCTCTTCTTCACCATACTCTTCATTCTTGGGTTGCACGCATACCTATAAAGCATTTGATACCTTTTGTTCAAGCTCCTTGTTTTCAGATTGATGAAATACTTCTTCTATGTTGTGGTAATATTCATAATGCTCCTGGCATCCATGAATGCGATCTTATTTTTCTTCTTCACTCAATTGATCTTGAACTTTCTTTTGACAAGTATCCTTGTTAACCAGTATGGCTTCATCTTCCTCAACACATGCATAATATGATGGATCTTTTTCAAAACTTGGATCACAAGACATCTCATCATAAATGTGCACATCTTCAAGAAAATAATTTTCTCCCTCCTCTTTTTGTTCAATCATTTGCAATTTTTGAAGAAAGGAAGGATGCACTTTGTTAGGATCAAGTTTCCTATCACCATAAAAGCTTTTTAGAAATTGAACTTGTTCAGCATCATAATGATCTTAATTTCTTTAAACAACAAATGAAACAGGAGAATCTTTTTCTTCATCATTAATGTTGTTTACCTCTGGTTCAATTTTCTTTCCACTATAGAAATTTTTCAGAAAGATAACCTGTTTAGGATCATCAAGACTTTGACTCTGTTGAGGAACTAGTACAGGAGAAAAATCACTTTTGTCTTCATCTTTCTTGATTGTTGCTGATTTGGGTAAATGATCACAAGAAAGAAAACCAATCTCTTTTCCATCCTTTTCTTCAATCTTTCACAACACTTGACGTAAAGAGGGGTGAATCTTATCAAGAATAAACTACATACCACCATAAAAGATCTTCAAGAATTCAACTTGTATGGGCTCATCAGGAACTTGCTTCTTCTGATATAAATAGTCTTCATTGTCAATTTCACTGTCACTTTCAATTTTTCCTTTGTACCAAACCATTCTTCTAAATTTGATCTTTCAAACAAATTCACCAACCTTCATTCTATAGAAGGTACCTTAAAATTTATGAGGAACAAAGCACATTGGTATTTCACTCCCTAGCAGAGTTGCCGAAAATATGTTGGTAAACATATTTGTCACTGTGAATTCTCCTTCAAAATTGATCTTGTTCGCCCGAAGAGAAGTGACAATCGTTCCAACAGTTGGAGAGATTGTGGTGAAGCCACAATGTTCCTCTGTGTTTGAGAGGGACAACTCCCTCGTATGATGGGGGTATTTGGTATTTTGTGTACTTTTAACCTAAAAGTACATAAACAAGAAAACATAGAACTAAAGAAATATAAAAAACAAAAACCCCAACAATAGACATACGAATACCAATTGAGATTTCACAATAGATAACGATTACAAAGGGGATAAAGTTTTAGACATGCTCTGATGATGAAACAAGGACAATAAACCTCAACATACGAAGGAATAAGTTGTACTAACACATACAATTCAAGATACCAATATATGATGTGCTTAATCAATTGCATTGGTTACTAATGATTTGCATGATTATATAAAGGGATCACCCTCCATTTCTCCAAAGTTTATCTCTTTTGAAAAAGTCCCCCCCCCATTTACAAATGAAATTGCCTTGTATTTATAGGCATCTTGCAATGATGACCTTGGTAACCAACTCATAACTACTTTTGGTAACCACTTAATCTAACCATTTTGTGTAACTACTTAGAATAACTTCCTAAATAGCCACTTAAGATAACTTACTTTTGATAACCATTTAGGATAACTACCTAGCTAATCCACTTAGGATAACTACCTAAGTAACTTCTTAAAATAACTATCCTCATAGAAATGAGTTAGGATAACTATTCCTTAGAAACAAGTTAGGATAACTAGCTTTTACAAGAATTGAGTCCAAATTCTAACTTATAGTTACATGAGTAACATAGCCACTTCTTCAAAAGAACATCTTGAAAATTTCACGTTAGCAATGGAGCGAGGTGCTTATCCATCTTCATGTGCATCTTTAGTCTTTGTAATGATCTCATCATCAATTCTTTTCTTGTACTGTGAAGTGTAGCTGCATACAAGAATATCCACACCTTTGGAACCAACGCATTGCTGAACTTTAATCATTTGGTATCGATATTTGAAACAAAACCTTCTCTCCCATTGTGTTCTTCCATGTGACTCTTCAGTCCACCCTTTTTTAAGAACATGAATCTTTGATTCCACATCTTGCAAACCTCTCTATGCCTTTATTCTGAAGTTGCAATGTCGACAAAGGTATAGAGGATGCAGGGAAAGGATGTGAAAATTCAGCTATACACTAGCCAATTGCATTTGCTTCAAACTTTCAAATATTCATACCTTGCAATCATCACATTTTGTATGATGACCTTCTTTAACTCATTTTTGTCAAAATACTAGTTTTTTTATCTGTTGCTTTGATGCATGTTCATAACCTATTCAAGAGCACCCATTCTAACTTGTGGGAAAGGAAGATGACAACGTGATTGCATAATATGGCTTTACACCTGCTATTTGCATTGCTTTGAAGTTTCTAAATCATCTTCAACAACTCCATTTTGTGCTCGGTCTGCAATCATTTTATTTCATTCCTAGAAATGACATCTTCTTGAGGTGTTTGATCATGCAATTAATGAGACTTGTTAATGCTTCCACTCTTTGTTTGCACGTTGCATTTGCTTGTAGGTTCCTAAGGCCATTTCAACTTCTCGGTTTTGAGCATGTCATGCAATCATTGTTGGCTAAGGCTGTGGAATGTGACTTTACATCTGCAACTGCACTGGCTTAGAAGTTTCCTCTTTGTATATCTTGCAATAATCGCATGTCATGAGATGACATTGATTTGAGACATTTATCAAACATTTCACCATGCCTTGTTTGTGCTATCACATTGTGTATCATTCGAAGTTTGTGCTATCACATTGTGTATCATTCGAAGCTTCCATTTTTGCACTAGTAGAGATGGAGGCGGCTAATGTTGCAAATCTTGTCTTGACACCTCTCGTTGCTTGTACATTTTGCATGCATAATCATAACCTGTATGAAAGCTCTGTTTCGTGCCGGTAGGGAGGATATTCACAAAGGTTTTTTGGAATTTGATTTTGCTTCTACTAGTTACTTGTGTTCTATGAATTCTACTGTCATTGCATTCGATGAAGTAGTTATCATAACTAACTCCGATTTAACCATTTGAAAACAAACAAGAAAATCCTTTGTCAGTAACTTGTGAAAGTTGACCAACTTGCCAAAGTTTGAATGAATAATGAACCACGGTGCATCTTCACTTCATCGGTGATTTATGAAAACACCACAACTTGCCGATAAGAAAGTAAAACTCGAACAAGCTGCCGATAAGAATGGATGGTGGAGTAATTTGCAAAAGTGCCTCAAGTTGCCAACATTCGGATCCTTTGAGATGAAAAACCCAAGTGCAATGGCTTCTTTGTTAACTTGGCCAACTTAATAAAAGTGGTCGATGGAGATATAAAATGGAGATAGCATTTGCCATTTCAGTAAGTTATGAGTCTTGTGCGAAACACCGATTTGTATTGGCTTGAAATGCTTTAAAATATCCATTGGCAAATCGGTAACTTAGGTCACTTTTCCAAATTGTTGATGGACAAAATAACCAATTCTTTCACCATTGAGAATAGTTTTGGCCAACGATTCAACATTTTTTTGCCAATGCAAATGGTGAAATGAAGATCGATTGGTGAGTTTTGAATGGCTTCAAAAGCATTGACAAGACATTATTTTCATTTCTCCATTGGCCTTTATCATTGGCATTTTTCTCACCATCGGTAGCCTTCTCATTTTGAACACATATAATCATTTATGTTTTGCTAATAAAATATGGTCATTAATTCAACATTAGCAAAAGTAAGAGAAAGTTTACAAGTGAAGTCATCAACCCTTAGTCTTCAACCAATATGAGAAGGTTATAGAATTCATTTTGTCAATGATTTTGAACCATTATAGTTGGTTTCCTTGGAGATTGTGAATTTTCTTGATAGATCCGTTGATTTGAAAAAAGAGAAGAACACATAACTTTGAAGTGAGACAATATTTGGCCATGAAAGTTATTATTTTGAAGAGTTTGACATGAAAATTTTGAAATTTTTACTTATTTGAAAATGGGGCTAACAAATAACAATGTTGAGATTCAAAACTTAGAATTTTACATTTCAACCGTACCAAGCTTACCTTTGAAGTGTTCTACCTTTGTTTTGGCTAGAGGCTTGGTGAGAATATATGTTGTTTGATCTGCAGTACTAATATATCTCAGCTAAATTACCTTTCTTTCCACCATGTCTCTAACATAGTGATAAGGTATTTCAATATGTTTGGACCTATCATGAAATACTAGGTTTACTAAAAGCTTTATACAACTCTGGTTGTCACAGTAGATAATCGTAGGACTTAAGGATTGTCCAAAAAATCCTACAAGGATTTTTCTCAACCATACTGCTTCTCATGCTCCCATGGATGCTGCAATGTACTCTTCTTCTATGGATCTCTAAGCAACTGATGATTGCTTTCTGCTAAACTAGGATATCATGGTTGATCCTAAACTGAAGCAACACCTTGATGTGCTTTTTTGATCTACCACACTTCTAGCCCAATCTGATTCTGTATATCCGTATGTTTAGATCTATATTTTTTATATTTTAAGCCATATCCATTGTTCCATGAAGATATCTCAAGATGTCTTTTGCTACAACTATATGTAGCTACTTTGGCTCACACATGAACTGACTGATTCCATTCACAACATAACAAATATTTGGTTGAGTATGGACCAAGTACATCAATGATCCAATCAACTGCCGGTAGAGGGTGAAATATGTTGGTTCAGAACTTGTATTTGCTTCTCTTAATTTGTGTAAGTTTGTTTCCATGGGAGTGGACATAGGCTTACAATCCATCATTCCAAACCTTTTTAGAATGTCAATAGTGTATTTCCCTTGATTTAGAATGATCTCATCTGTTTTCTGCCACACTTCTAAACTGAGAAAAAAGTGTAGAGGCCCTAAGTCCTTCATATCAAATTTAGCTGCAAGTTTGTGTTTACATTTGATGATGAGATGCTCTTCACATGTTATTAACAATTCATCAACATAAATAATAAGAATTAACATATCTCCATTGATTACCTTAAAATAAAGATTCAGATCTGCTTCATTCTTTGAGAAGCCAAGTCCTAATAGATAGTGATCTATCATTTCATACCACGCTCGAGGAGCCTATTTGAGCCCAAATAAGGCTTTCTTCAATTTGCAAACATGAGAAAGTTGTTCATGTACTACAAATCCTTCAGGTAATTCCAAATAGACTTCCTCTTCTATCACACCATTAAGAAATGTAGTCTTTACATCCATTGGATGGATTTTCCATCCTTTAGATGCAACAATAGCAATCACAGCTCTGACAGAAGTGTATCGGGCAATAGGAGCAAAAGTTTCTTCATAATCAATTCCCTTTTTTTGAGAGAAACCGCCGGCAAAAAACCTTGCTTTGTATTTTTCAATACTTCCATCCACAACATGTTCCATTTTGAAAAGTCATTTAGAAGACACTACTTATTTGTTCTTAGGCCTAGGCACAATGTCCCAGACATCATTCTTGAGAATAGACTTATACTCTTCTGTCATGGCTTCTGTACAGGCTTGATGTTGGAAGGATTCCTCAATAGTAGACGGTTCTGAATTAATGATTTCACTCATTAGAGAAATGTAGCTAGAGATTCTATTAGGTCTTTTACTTTCCCTGAAAGTTCCTTTTGGAGCTGCATAATTTTCAGCCTCCTCAATCATCTTCTTGGCCCATAGTGGTCTTTTCTTTGTCACATTAGTGTCCCTAGGTTCAACCATAGAGTCCATAGGTTCAATGTGAGTGTTGCCTTCAATTGGTTCATGAGTCTCATTATGAATCTTAGAGGAGTGATCCTTTTCACTGTATTGAGAGGATTCATCTTTTGTTTCATTAACATCCTTAGATCTTTTGAATGCAACATCCTCTTCAAATATTACATTCCTACTTAGTTCAATTTTTTTTTGACCTGGAATATATACCCTATAAGACTTGGAAGTTTCACTATACCCAACAAGGATTCCCTTTCTCCCAAAGGGTTCTAATTTAGATCTTTTCTCTTTAGGGATGTGAATGTAAACAAGATAGCCAAAAATTCTTAAGTGACCTATGTTAGGTTTTATTCTTGTGAATGATTTTTCAGGAGTTTTTTTTATTAAGAAAGGAATGTGAATATCTATTTTGGATATATACAACAACACTAGAGGCTTCAGCCCATAAAGAGGTGTGAAGGTTTTGGTCATGCATCATGGCTTTGGCTGCTTCTACTATAGTTCTGTTTTTCCTTTCTACAACCCCATTTTTTTGAGGGTTGTAAGGAATAATGAACTCCCTCTTAATCCCAACATTATTACAAAAAAAATTAAATTTTTCAGAGGTGTATTCCCCCCATTATCTAATCTAAGAGTCTTTATACTTCTACTTGAGGTGTTTTCTACTAAAGCTTTGAATTCCTTAAACCTTTTAAGGACTTTATCAAACTCTTTACACTTTAGAAAATATATCCATGTCTTCCTAGAGTAATCATCTACAAAAATGACATAATACAAAAATCCTCCTAAGGAGGGCACTGACATGGGTCTACATAAATTAGAATGAACAATTTCTAATACATTTTTGGATTTACTTTCACTACTATGAAATGTGCCCTTGGTATTTTTTCCTAAGGCACACCCTTTGCAGATTCCTTCATGTTCTTGAGTCATCTTAGGTATCCCTGTCACCATTTTCTCAATAGAAGGTAAAGCACAAAAAATGAAGATGCCCTAATATTCTATGCCATAGTTCACATGTGTTAGAAGATTCATGAAAAGTTCTTGTGAAGGAGAGATGCAAAGTTTGTATAGGCAACCATGTCGAACTCCAATGATGTGAGCCTTCTTGATGGTTGAGTTCTTAGGCCAGGCTAAGACTTTTCCATCCATGAAGGTGATTCTATATCCTTTGTCTTCAAGAGAAGATATTGAGATTAGGTTACGTTTGATGCCTGGTATGAGTAATACACCTGTTAATTGAAGGGTAATGCCTGATTTTAGTTGAATAGTACAAGTTCCAATCCCATTCATTGGGTAGTTTGAATCATCCCCAATTGTGACTTCCTCATCAAATTTTTCTATCATAGTGTCTAAGTGCTCTCTAAACCCTATTATATGCCGAGATGCCACACTATCTATTACCCAAGTGTTGAGGCTGGTTGATACGTGACTGGATAGAGCATAGTAGAATACAAGTATTTTAGAGTCTATGTTGGGCTCACCGACTTCAATAATTGAGGCTTGAGGCTTAGGTCTGTCAAGACACTTTACAATAATGTGACCATATTTATCACATCTAAAGCATTGTACTTTAGATAGGTTCCTCTTCCTTTTGAAGGGTTTCTTCTTGGTTGAGCCTTTACCTCTCTTCTTCTTGAAGTTATTCCTCTTTCCTCTTTTGTGAGACTGAGAGTTTAGGGCTTGCATTTCTTCATTTTCAGAGTTAATTCCACTCCCTCTAGTAATCAATTTGGATTCTTCTTGCATACAATCAGTCTTTAATCAATCAAATTTGGGGAGTTTGGATCGAGCACTAATTCCTTGAATAAAAGATTCCCAAGAAGTGGGAAGTCCATTGAGTGCCAGCATAGTCAACTCCTTGCTATCGAATGTGTGACCAATAGTAGATAATTGGTTTCTTAGTTTTGTTATCCTCATGAAATATGAAGTGATAGTTTTTCATTTTGATGTGGTGAAGTTGTTGTTTTAGAGCAAGAACCCTACTAGTATTATTTATCTCAAACATGTTCTCTAGTGTTGAAAACATTAGATAAGCAATATCTAATTTTGAGATGTTTGGAACAATGTGATCTTTTACTTCATCCACTAATAGTTTCATAGCTTTATTATTATTTCTTATCCATAGGAGTTTTTCATCTTCTTCATCGGGCATGGGTAAGACTTTTTCCACAAGAGTGTTTAATTCATGTTCCTTTAATGTGAGCATCATTTTAAACTTCCAAGATACAAAATTTGCAGCTCCTTCAAGTCGGTTCTCTGGTCTAACTCCACTCATCATTTTGATGAATATAGAAATATAGAGATTTTAAAGAAGTTTGGTTGTTTCCCTTTTATAAATCTGATCAAATCTTTTCTCCAAACTATCTCTGATACCATGTTAAAGTTTGGATCAGATTAGATATGTAAACAATTTTTTTTTTACTTAGTTCTTACTAAACTATATGTCAATGAACTCTTGAATGCAGGTTGTTGCACATATGAAGGGAACACAACTTAATGCATAATTTATATGAGAGTCTGATGTATGAGGCAGATCGATATCTAAAAGGCTTGCACTTATAATTACTGTACTTACCTTATTAAACTCGAACTGCACCGTATTATATACCTTATGGTATAGGCATGTCAATGGACATAAATGTCTCTACGTACGTGGAGACATGTCGATGAATACACATGCCTCCACATATGTGGAGACATGCCTCTTCATTGTGATATCTCTACACCTAAGGTATATATATATATCTATGTGTGTGTGTGATCATTTTACACACACATATATACACACACACACGCACATATATATATACATATATATGGAGATTAATAATTAAGAAACTTAACGATGTGAAGGAAACGTTAAGATTATACTATAGTATAAATATTTTGATTTAAAATTCTTTGGTGTGGCAAATTGAGTCCCTTTCTTGGCCTTTGAGGCATATCTTTGATGTTGTGATTAAATATCATTGTTTGAAATGATGGGGTTGTTTTTTTAAAGGCATTTGGCTTCCAGAGGCTATGTGGGCATTGAGTCCTTTGTCGTGTGTTTTTATTCCCTCTCTTGATGATGATTGTTTTGCATATTTGTTTCTCATTTTTATGTTAGATGGTCATTCCTAGCCTTCGTTTATTTCTCTGTATCGTAATCTTATTCTAGTGAGGGATTTAAGCCTTGTTGTGGTTGAGACCTTGGCATCTCGAGTCTATGAGTGATGTAGACCTTGTGTTATTCTTATTTTCCTAGGTGCAATTCAAGGGAGAGTGGCTCTCATTGGGGGTCGAGACCCAAAGTGGTCACTAGGGTAACTCAATGAGGGTTTGTAATTAAGTGGAAATTAATTAATGAACTTGGGTGGGTAGCTAGATAACACTAAAAAAAGAATAATCGTTTCCTCTCTTACTCTCAAACACTCGTTTAGGTTTGAGGTAAGTAGAGAAGGCCTGAAATGGCATCCACAAATCTTACCCCTTCGAAAGGTTGGTGCGGTCCACTAGTGTTTATATGGGGGCCAGGGGTTGGTAGAGGTCACCAGAGTAACCTAGGATGGGGGCCGAAACCTAGTGAAGACTTACAGGGTATCCCATGACAATCTAGTGACGACACCCTTCCCTATTGCATACCTAGTGGTTTCTAGTGTTTTTTTTACCTTATGTGGATTGCTTAGGCCTCTAGAGCTTGGTTGATTTACTTGTGAGTCTCCTATGATTATAGCCTTGTGAGTCTTATGTGAATACAGTCTTGTTGGTTCTCTTGTGAGTCATGTTGGTACTCTTGTGTGCTTGCTTCTATCTTGTGGGTTTGACTGATATCTCCTAGCACGGGGGGTGGACCTAATGGTACCACATGGATGGGTGGAGTACTATTCACACCCATTGGATTTTGTTCATCCTTCTTCATGTTTGTGATGGAATGTGGAAGATTGAAGACTTTCATATTGATGCAAATCTATGTACTTATTACTTAATTGTACTCTTTGAGATTATTTCCATATGGATACCTTGTAAAGTTATTGATGATCTTACGTATATTATCATAACAATGTAATATGTACCATGATCCCATGTAAATAATGATGTTTTTAATTATTAATGTTGATTCCTATTATCTTGTATATTGGGTTGATGTTATTACTTGAGTAACTACGTTGTGGGGCCTTGAGGACTTTTGTTAGTATTTATTTGATCATCTTTTCCTAATTATGTTGTAACACATTGCATATGTATAATTAATCCTTTCAAAATAAAATTATTCGCATTTTCATTGTTTTATTGGTTTAAGTCCTCTGGGCCTCATAGCGGGGTGTTACATTTATATTTTATATATCTTTTTGAAATCATTCTATTTTTTAATACTTTTTAAAAATCATAAATTTTTTAATCATTTTTTGGTTGGTAATTATATGTATTTTATTGATATTCGAAACAAAGTACATAAGTTGTAGTATCATCTATCCCACATCAAAAAGAAACATTGCCAAAATTTGCTCCAAAATGATGTCCATAGTTTGACAAAACATCAACCAAAACCCTACCCTCGCCTACTAGTATTCTGCCCTATACACCCATTTATACAATTTAACAGTTTAAAACATATAACAATCAATCAAGTAACTATGTAAACAAGCTTTAAACAAAAAACAATATTTTTCTTTTTAATTTTTCCTCATTGCTTTCAAAGGCCCATTAACCCACTGGTCTTTCATCTCAAATCTTGCTTCTAGTTCTTCCTCAGGTCTTGCCTTCCTGTTTCCTTTGGTTTGCTCTTGTTCCTTGCAGGTATTGAATCAACAAATCCCAACTGATATATGCTTCTACATGATGCTCATCCTTGTTCATCCCCTACGCATAATGAATAAACAACATCAACTATTGAGGAGTCTCCTCATCTATGCCCTTGGCCACCTCTGAAGGCATAAGCCCTACCCCCAAAATTGCCCTTTTTAACATTGAATGTAGACCATATAATCAATCATTTTTCACACAACCCTTCAACACCCATTCAACATCTTCTTTCCATCCAACCTCTAACCCCCACGTTGACACCATTGACACAATGTCTAAATTTGTCCTATACATGTGTTTAGTCATTAAAAACTCTTCACCTAGAAGTATTTCCATCACCTCACCACCACATCCTTTCATTAATGGCTTCTAAATAGAATCTTGGAAGGTGTGTTATGTCATGCCCAAACTTTTGGGCAAAAATGCAACAACAATTTTTTTTTAAAATAACACAAAAATACTAGATGTTATATGGTAAAAGATGCGATAAATAAGTTTGTCTATACTAAGGGTTGACTCATGCATTAAAATAATGGGTTCCTAAAGTAAATTCAATTAATGCAACAAATATAGCTTTTACAATTTTAACACTGAATAATTCTACCCCAAGGGGTCATCACAACTTTATTTATTAATTAATTAATTTACCCCAAATAATTCTTCAATTTTTAATCAAGAGATAATAATCATCCCAAATAGTATTTAATTGCTTATGAAACTAATTAAAATAATGTTAACGCATATTCCATTGTATTCAAAAATAATTAATTGAGGAATAGTAAATAATGTTTTTAAATCTGTCTATTAAAATTAACTAAATCAAATATAATAATTACCTAGTCAATAACTTCACATTAATGTCGAAATAATTTCCCCTAAGCATTAAATATTAAATATTTAATATTCGACATCAAATTACCCCCTTAACATAAAATTAATCATTTTACTATATAAAATTTCCATTAGTAAACTTCTTTAAGAAATTTACCCAAACATGAGTGATGAGTTGAGACATTAGCATATTTTTATCCTCAAAACTCTTAAGTTTTTCTCATATTTTGATTTACATAATTGTAATGATGTATTGGAAGTTTACTATATGTATTTCAGATGTTAGCCTGAACCTATTAAAACATGTTTTGTCTTTGCTAGTTTATTCCTGCAACCATGTTATTCATTCCTATTGCCATGCGGATTGTTTAGGCAATATCATGTGTGAAATTAATAGGTGTTTTGATTAAATAAAATAGATGTGTATGTTCTTGTATGTTCTTTCTTTTTGGGATTACAGGAATAAATTGATGTTGTTGGGAAGGCTCTCCTGTCACGCTAGTTGCAGTAGGAGATATTTAAGGAGGAGACTGAAAGATCAAATCAACAGAAATGTTGATGAGCGTAAGGAACGACATAGGAAAAGTAATTGCGCAATGTTTACTGATGTCTTACTCAAGTAGATATTAGTGTTAAAAATACCACCATGATATGTTATGACTGTGGTTCAGTTTAGATCTGCATTATCAACGACTTAACTCTGGTTGTTTCCTTTCTTGGCTAGTTATCCACCTCTTCTAATCGACGTGATTTGTGTAATAGGAAGTAATTATTTTGTTTTAAATAAAGGTCTTTATCTCTTTTCATAAGGTAGATAGAAAAGAGAGAAAGTAGAGCAGAGGATTTTAGAAATAAAGTTACAAGTGTTTTGAGTTTAATTTGATGTTGAATCATGTAATGACTTCCAAAGAACAATGAATAAATATATGTTATTCTAAGAACTTAGAGTTGTTTTTGGGAAGCCTGGAATCACTCATCCAAGGGGGCCCACTTTGTGAGTGTTCCTGTGCCTTTGTTAAAATTAGTTTTCTTCTTTAGCTGCAGTCGACGTTCTTGCATTGACTATTCCTGCAGCCATTGGAAATAGATCCATTGATTGTTCTTGCAGCCAAACCAAAATAGAGTAATTTCTGTTTAGCAGCATTGAACTTAGCTAGTATTGCTTGAATGAATTTAATGTTAATGCAAAAGTTTTCCCGTAGCCTTTCAATAGTTCCAATTCTTTCTTATCTTTTCCACATAGATGTTAGTTGTTGTAGTAATGCAGGGTAGCTATTGTAGAAACTTAGTGCATATATAATGCAGACCCATTTCAAGTATTACGTCCCTAGGTTGACAATCAAATGAACACTAGCTATGAAAATAGTGACTTTGCCAAGTGAATGTTCAAACTTCGGGTTGAGACTTCAACTAGAGTTATTATTCTTATTGTTGGGTTGAAAATTTTTGGCACCATTGCCAGGGATGGTGTAAAACTAAGAACCTATTATGGTTATTGTTTTTTTTAGTTTTCAGTTAATTGTTTTTCTGGCATACCCGACTATTCGAAAAAATTGATGAACCTGCATGCATAGGCGAAGAAGAGATGTTCTAGGTAGATTTCAACCTGGTCATCCTAATCATGCAGAAATTAATTCCCTAGATATAAATCCTTTTGCTGAACTTTATCAAACCCTAGAGAACTTGAACCACCCTGAATCTGAATTTCTTGAAGGCAACCTTCATTTCCTTTTTGGACCACCAGAAGAAGAATTTTATTTGGTAACTCCCCCCACAAGTCCAATGCAACGAAATCCACCTCCCAGTGGGAATGATCCACCTCCTGGTGGGAATAATCCACCTTTGGACCCAACATTTGAGTTTCCCATATCAGATCAGCATGATAATGTTGATCTCAAGAACATTCTAGCTTCTTCTCTTCCTAAATTCTATGGATTAGTGACACGGGATCCAGACACATTTCTATTTGAGTTTGATGCTCTCTGTAGGAGTTTTGATTATACTAAAGATGCCCATAGACTCAAAATATTTCTTGCCACTTTGAAAGAATCATCTTTAAGATGGTTTATGAGATTGGGTAGTAGCACAATCAATACATGGGATGAGATGAAATGATTGTTTCTTGCAAAGTATAAAGACTATTGTAGAGGCACTGATCGCCATGGTGATGATATTTTTAGAATGACACAAAAAGAAGATGAGAGTCTTGAGGATTACCTAGAAAGGTTTTTGTTTAGTGTCAAAAAGTCCAATCATAGCACTCTAAATGAAGATTCCCTCAAGCTGATATTTTTAAAAGGAATCAGTGATGAATGCACTGATGCTTTAGATCTTATGGGAGGAGATGACATTACACAATCTAGTACTGTAGTTTCTAGAATTGAACTTAACCATTTGTTGAAGGACTTTAAGGAGGACATCATAAACAATATGGCTACTCAGTTAGATACACTCTCAGCTAAGAAGAAGCATGACGAAGTTGATGCGTTTCTTGCAGAATTTTGCCCTCATTGTAGACAGCAGAAAAAGGACTGCAGATATAAAATGTTTGCAAATCTTGAGGTTCTTGACTTCAAGCCAATACAAGGTGAGGATGAACAAGTTTTCTATGTTGCTCAAAGAAGGTCAAATTTCCAAAGACAAGGTATGCCCCCATATCCGCTTTCTTTTTCTAGTTATAGTGGAAATTCTTATGTACCAAATAATCAATGGAAATCACCATATGCTCAAAATTTTGGTAATTATCCAAACTTGTATGGTCCTCAAGGCCAAGGGCAGCATTTTGCTAGTCAAATACCGCAGTGGCAGCAGCCACAGGGAAATTGGTATCCACCTCAAGCACAAGGGAACTAGTTTCAAGGGAATTGGCAACCTACTCCTTAATGGAGGGGGAGTCAACCATGGACTACCCAATCTTCTGGATATCAACAACCTATTCAACAGCCGCCTACAATATGCCTCCCCCTATAGCCACTATTGTTCCACCTAAACCAACGTAGTTGCCCACTCAGCCAATGCCAAATCCTAATATTAAATCTCAGCAACAACAACAAGTTTATTTAGCTGACCCTAACTAATACCCAACCTATTCTCTATCTATAAGTGATAATCACCTCAAATCCAAAACAATTCTACCTAATCCATCTCCTCTAGTTATAACTGAAATGCAAGAAGAACAAGAAATATCTAGTCCAACAACTACAATACCTCAGAAATAGAGATTACCCCTATATCCCTAGAGATTGCAAGAAAAGAAATTTCTTACAGAACATGAGCAAGGTTTTGATATCATAGATCAACTGAAACATGTATGCATTAAAATCCAATTATTGCAAGTAATAAAAGATGTTCCTATATACAATAAGGCACTTAGGGAGGCATGTCTAAAAAAACCTGGTAGGAAGAAGAAGGATCCACAAATAGTGCATGTGATGGGTCAACTGGTAGATATTATGCTAGGAAAGGTTTCAATTCTTAAATATTCTGATCCTGGTAGTCCTGTTGTGAATATAGTCATTAATGGCACCTAGATAAGGAATGTTTTAGTTGATTTAGGGGAATCCATTAATGTGATGACAAGAGAAGTAATACAATGACTTGAAATCAATAGTCTTAGACCTACACCTACAGTCCTACAACTTGCTAACAACTCTACAATTCGACCAGATGGTATGATTGAAGATGTGGTTGTTACTTTGGATTCCTGGGAATACCTTGTAGACTTTATGATTCTGTCTCCAAAGGCGACATTAGGAGGATATCCGATGATTTTGGGAAGACTTGGGCTTGCCACGGCTGATGCATATATTGGATGTAGATCAGGGGATATGACTATTTCAAATGGGAACTCTACAAAAACATTAGCTTTGTATTCTCTTGCTCAGCCCCAATTTGATCAACAAGAAGTCGTTTGGCCTACTTTGGGAGAAGAATCTGAGGGAGTTGACTCTATTAATCACCTTATGATGATTAATAGAGGACCATTCATGCAATACCATGATGAAGACTCAATTCTTTATAAAATTCTGATAGATGAGTTAAAATAAGAACAACAATTGCAGGAGTTGGTACCAAATATTGCAGATTTAGACTTTCCTGCAGCCATTGATATATTGCATACTCTATTGCTGCAAGATGTCTGTACTTCTCATTTTTCTGATATATCTGAGATTGATCTTACTATCAAAATAGAATTTTATTTGAATAAATATTTGAATATCAATAGTGATCTTGTAGATACTCAAAAAGTAGCACTCATGGACTTGCTTAAATGTCATAAACATGCCCTTGCATGGGATTACAAGGACATGCATGGAAGTGATCCAATAGTTTGTACCCACTGTATCTACATAAAAGAAGATTGTTTCCCACTTAGATAACCACAAAGAAGAATCAATCCTGCATTAAAAGAAATAGCTAACGAGGAATTGCAGAAGTTGTTAAAAGTTGGGTTTATCTATCCTATCTCTGATAGTCAATGGGTATCACCTTTGGTAATAGTTCCTAAGAAAGGAGGAAAATGGAGAGTATGTGTTGATTATAGAGCTTTAAACTTAGCAACAAGAAAAGATCATTTTCCATTATCATTTGTGGATCAAGTCTTAGACTCTTTGGCTGGGAAGAGATACTATTCATTTCTTGATGGATTCAGTGGCTACAACTAGATTCAGATAGCCCCAGAGGACCAAGAGAAGACTACATTTACTTGTCCTTGGGGAACATATGCATATTATGTTATTCCTTTTGGATTGTGTAATGCTCCAACCACTTTTCAAAGAGCAGTGATAAGCATATTTTCAGATATTTCCCAAGACATCATGGAAATTTATATGGATGACTTTACAACTTATGGTTCTAAATTTGAAGAAGCATTAGAGAACTCAAAGAAAGTTTTTCAATGGTGTGAATACTATAGTTTGTCATTAAACAGTGAGAAGTGCTTCATAATGATGCATGAAGTAATAGTCCTTGGTCATCATATCTCTATAAAAGGAATACAGGTTGACCCAACAAAAATTGAAGTTATTCAAAATATCAACGCACCGGTAAAGAAAAAAGATGTCAGAATTTTCCTTGGTCATGCTGGATATTATATAAGGTTTATCAAAGATTTCAGCAAGTCCCTTATATTCTCTACTTACCAAGGATATGGAATTTAAATGGACTTCTTCATGCAATGAAGCTTTTTTAAAGCTCAAGCATGCTTTGACCCAAGCACCAGTTCTTAAAGGTCTGAATTGGTCTTTACCATTTCAACTTCATACAGATGCATCTGATTATGCAATAGGAGCAATCTTAGGATAGAAGGTTGATAACTTGGAGAGTGAAATATATTATATTAGCAAGAACTTGCAGGGGCCTGAGTTAAATTACACAGTCACTGAAAAAGAAATGTTAGCAATTATATATGCACTCAACAAATTCAGGCATTATATAACAGGGTATCCCATATTTGTGCATACTGATCATACTGCAATTAGATATCTCATGAACAAGCCTTCAATTACTGATAGATTAGCTTGTTGGTTATTATTGATGCCAGAATTTGATATCACAGTTATTGATAAATCAAGAAAGTCCAATGTGGTTGCAGATTATCTTTCAAGGCTTCAATTACAGAAAGATCCTACAACCATAGATGATGATTTTTCAGATGAACATCTATTCCTTATACAAGCCCACACTCCCTTGTATGTTGATATTGCCAATTATTTAGCTGCTGCTAAAATGCCACTTCATTTCTCTCCTAAAGAAAGAAGGTTGTTAGTTGAGAAAAGCTTTAACTTCTCATGGATTGCTGATTGTTTGTTTTATACTAGACCTGACCAAGTCATGAGAAGATGTGTAAGAGAGGATGAAACATATGATATCCTAGATGCATGTCATAATGAGCTATGTGGAGGACATTTTGCTGCTAAAAGAACAACACTCAAAATACTGAATACATGATGTTATTGGCCCACATTATAAACACAGTATACAACAAAATATGACAGATGCCAGCTCATGGGGAGACCCGTTGGCATTTTTTATGTTTATGATGTGATTGTCATTGATGGACACACACTTGCATTGAGATCTTCTTTATATGTATAAGTCTAAGCTCAACCGGAATATGTTGCAACCAGTATGTTGTATTATAGTCATTAGACTATTGGTGTTTTGTAGAATGTGTTTACCGGTTTGAAGGGGCATGTAGACCCCAAGCGGTTCGAGGATCTCAAGTGGCATGAAGGATCAAAGCAGCAGAACACATATTTCCCAGTCTTCATTTATCCAGTAACCTGTATTTTGTATGAACCGGTAATACTCTGTGATGAGTTATCAACCAACATTTTGTGATGAGTTGCCATCCACCTATTGTTTGACGATGCCGACACTTTAACGATGCTTTTTGTGTCATGTTACCAAGTATGTCCAAGTTCATTGAACCTAGGAAATTGTAATGTAATCCTATTGGACTGACATGAAATCAGATTCCTTTATAAGGACATCATGTCTAGGGTTTTAGGTTGTTGATAATGTTGTTGCTGCGACAGTGGATATTGTGGCTAGGGTTTAAGGTGGTTGAGGAGTTAGAGAGAGTATGAATGTGTAGAAGATTGAAGTAATACTGGAATGCATTAGGAATGAGCTATCAAGGATCTAACCAAGCAGTCTGTGTTATTAGCTAGATCAATCACTTGTTGATTACTCACATCTTCGACAAGTCTGTAGCCCTTAACTAGGTAGGCCCAAAAGCCTTTTGTAAATCCTCTAACAAGGTGGTTCACATCTATGGATCTAAAATCCTCTAGCAAGGTAGTCTTTAATCAGACTTATCTCCTAACAGAGATTGAGATTCCTAACAGGATCTGTTCTAGTAAAGAACATTGTAAGACCTTAACCGGTCTGGTTCCTATTCTGTAGATAGTTACTTGTGAGTTCCATCTCACTGTGGTTTTTCCCATTTGAGTTTCCATGTCAAAATATCTTGTGTTATGGTGTTTGTGCTTTTGTGGGTGAATGCATTATTAGCTATTTGGTTTGCATGTGTGTTAACTGGTTTGTCTGCTAAACTATTTTACCGGTTTACTATTAGTCTTGCAAAGCGTTTAAGTGCAAAGATTTTTGGCATACTAATTCACCCCCCCCTCGCTCTTAGTATTCATCACGACCTACTAAATCTGATGAGATGTCATTGCATCCACAAATATTGGTTGCACCGTTTGATAAATGGGGATTAGATTTTGTTGGCCCAATTGATCCCCCTTCTAATGAAAAATCTTACATTTTAGTATGTACTGATTATGTAACCAAATCGGTGGAAGCTTGCGCCATGACACATGCAAGAGATAATAAGGTGGTTGAGCTCCTTTATGAGGAGATATTTACAAGATATGGAGTACCAAGGGAAATTGTATTAGACCAAGGACCAGAGTTTACTTCAACATTGATTGCAGCCTTGGTCAATGAATACAATATAAGGCACATAAAATCTACCCCATATCATCCACAAGCTAATGGACAAGTAGAGGTTACAAATCGGAAGCTTGAGGCTATTCTTACCAAGACAGTAGTTGTTCATAAAAAAGACTAGTCTCGTAGACTTTCAGAAGCAATTTGGGCATACAAAATAACTTGGAAGACACCGATTGGTTTTACACCTTTTGAGATGGTGTATGGAAAAGCAATGATGATGCCTATTGAGTTTGAGCATAAAATTCTAAGGACAACTTTGCAATTAAATATGACACTTTCTGAAGCACAAAAAGAACGTATTCATCAATTGAATGCTTTGGATGAATGGAGAAAAATGGTTGTCCAACAGACAGAACTGATACAAAATCAGAGAGCCAAGTGGCATGATAAACACATCAAAGAGAAAAAGTTCAAAGCAGGTGACTAGGCACTATTGTATGACTCAAGATATAAAGATACTATGGGAATTTTCAAACTAGATGGTTAGGTCCATATGAGATAGAGGAAGTTTTCAACAATGGAGTTGTTCATTTGACCACAATTGACCTGGTTCAATTCAAGCTTTTGGTAAATGGTCACATATTGCATCTTTATCATAAGCCTGCCAGCAAAGAGGAGTTCCTACAACAATTTTCTCAAAAGGTTCAAACACAAGTTCCTTCAGCAATTGATCAAGTTCCTTTTGCAATTGAACAAAGTATTGAAGATAAGGTTCCTACAGCCTCTATAGTGAACATGTTTGCCACTTCATAATTCTCCATGCGTCATTTCACAACAATATTTCCATGTCTTATGGAAATATTATTCTCCATAAATAAATTTTTCCATCCACATCATCCCATCTCATTTCCTTATCTGTCATTTCATTTCATTTCACCATTCTTTTTGAATGCTTGCAGGTATGTACATATTTTATTTTAATTTAATTAGGCATTTATGATTTCATTATGATTATTGCCTTTGCTCAATCTGTGTACACTTCCCTAAATCCTTTCAGCCTGTGTGGACACATGCCAAAGTAAGTTGGGGGGGGGGGGGCTATTTTATGGTTTGGTTTCTAAAATTAGTAATTACTCATCCTTTTCGGTACCTTGATTTGATTGCTTTCCATCATTCCTTTAATGAGATATTTTTTGGCATAAGAAAGTAATGAATTTTGCCGCCAAATTTGGAAATAGGTAAGGAAGTTTCAATTCTTAGTCTGTAGGGTATTTTGGTTCTTTGTTTCTCAGCTGCAAGGATTGCTACATTGACAGATTAAGAAATGGGTGGAGATCCAATCCGCCATGAACCAATAATCCATGATGTGTTGCTACAGGATGCTCTTTGTGAGCATTATTTCTGGCAGCATGGTTGGATTGTCTACTTTTTGAAAATAAGGGATTATAATGAATAAATTGCCTCTAAGTTTATACATTCATTCAATGAAGGGGAGGCTACTATTAAAGGATTGAGGGTAATTGCTACAGAGTAGCAGATAGCTGAGGTTACAGGGTTGCTGCAGGAAGGAGAATTGTTTCAAGAATCAAAAGATGCCAGAAGCACTAGAGAAGAATTTACATGCCCCATAGATGGACCTCTGATAGTGGACAAGCAAGGAACCAGGAGGGTTTCGCTTCCAACAAAGTGGCCCTAGGTGGATTTATATGTAATGAAGTACATTACTTGCGAAGGGAGGTATTCAAATTTACATTCACCCCATTTCAAATTGCTTAGTCATTTATGACATGGCCGGAGAGTGAATGTTCCTAATTTTTTATATCACCTCATTTCCACAAGTGCCAAAGAAACACGGAAGAATGCAAATCATTCTATCAGCCATCATGGTTTGATAAAATTATTGGTAGAACATTCTCTTAGGGATGTTTCATAGATGGAATGGGGGGTATTTGAAGACATATTGCATTTTAGGGTTGAAGATGCTCCTGTTGCAGATGAAATAGCAGTTGAAAAGGAGGAAATGGGAGAACCCTTTTCTCCCATAATTTCTACAGAGAATGAATTGCTCATCGTTGAAGGAGATGTGATTATTATGGAGGAAGAGATGGTTGAGACAAACATGGAGCAACCCTCCACTTCTTTTCAAAGAGAATTAGCATCTTCTAAAAGAAAAGGGAAGGAATTAGAAGGAATTAATGTAGAAGATGAACCTGTGGTTTAGCCACAGGAAACTCAAGTTTCCCCTGCAGCCAAGAGGCGTAGACCAAAGAGAAATACTCCTGTAGCAAAGCCACAGGTAGAAACCATTCATGAAACCACTCCAAAGGTTTATGCAAGAAGAACTAGGAGTACTACCCAAAAAGTTCATCCAGTAAGTGATGCAACGGAGGTTATTTTAGTAGAAGCATCAGAAGAAGAGAGCCCACCAGAGGTTGAAATTCAGAAGGAGGATGATGTTGATAGACTTTCAAGCCTGGCATATGTGGCAAGACAACTTGAGGAACCTATTGAAGAAATTCCATGTCCAAAGGTAACAACTATTAGACCTCCATCATCCCTCAACAATTTATCTATTGCATTAACATTTTATAGACAGTGAGAGATAGAAAGGGCTAGATTATAGGGGATTATTGACAAACAACAAAAGGAAATTAAAAAGGATAATAAAATTGAAGAATTAGAAGCTAAAGTTGATACAATCACTAGTATAGTCCCGGAGTTAATGCAATGTAGGGCACCACCAAAAGTTTATGCTCTACATTTGAAAGGGCAGTATTTAAATTTTAAATTAAACTGCATTGTTAGTGACCTTAGCCCTTCTTTAGAAACCCCCGAGGAATTTTATGATGCCTATCAGACTTCCCTAGCAGCTGTGAAAAATTTATTGTGTGAGCTTTACTTGCATAACTATGTTGTAACTTCTGATAGTGAGTGGAATCCCTTGTTATACATTGGGGATATCCACATAAAAGCCTTAATGTCATGGATTCAAAATGAGATTAGCATGGGAGCACAGGCCAAAACACATAAGGATGTTGAATTTGATTGTCCATTACCACTAAGGAAGGAAGCAAAAGAGCCAAGAGTTCTCTAATATGAATAGAAGAAGCTATTGGTAAGGAAAGATGTGAGGAATCAAGTGTTTCCAATGAGGGAAGAAATATTCCAAGCATATAAGCATTTAGTTCAAAATGAAAGTGCAGTTGCAATTGAAGGCCTAACTCAACACTGGAATAATTTTCCAGAAGAATTGAAACAAGGAGAACCTCATTCATTGTCAAATTTTCATGCAGCTATGCAAAGAGCCCTTAAATATATCCAACTGGGCAGGATGAAAACCAATAATTGGTTACCTTTGATCTTTCAGACCCCTATACTTATGTGGCCATTGTTGGGATGTAAGGTTACAGATTACCCCTATGAAGTAGCTACAGAGGAGGCCAGATGGTCTAGATTAGAAAAGATGAAGGGGTTTTATTGGAATTTGTCTTCAGGAGGAACAAATCAAGGAACCATTGGTGACTTAAGAGTTAGTGCTAGAATCAAGATTTTTCCTCTTGTTGCAGGATCAACAAGACCTTAAAGTTGGGGGGCATGATGAGTTGAGACATTAGCATATTTTTATCCTCAGAACTCTTAATTTTTTCTCACATTTTGATTTACATAATAGTAATGATGTATTGGAAGTTTACTATATGTATTTCAGATGTTAGCCTGAACCTATTAAAACATGTTTTGTCTTTGCCAGTTTATTCCTGCAGCCATGTTATTCATTCTTGTTGCCATGCGAATTGTTTAGGCAATATCATGTGTGAAATTAATAGATGTTTTGATTAATCAAAATAGATGTGTATGTTCTTGTATGTTCTTTCTTTTTGGGATTGCAAGAATAAATTGATGTTGTTGGGAAGGCTCTCTTGTTGCGCCAGTTGCAGTAGGAGATATTCAAGGAGGAGATTGAAAGATCGAATTAGTAGAAATGTTGATGAGTGTAAGGAATGACAAAGGAAAATTAATTGCGCAATGTTTACTGATGTCTTACTCAAGTAGACATTAGTGTTGAAAATACCGCCATGATGTGTTATGACTGTGGCTCGATTTAGATCCGCATTATCAGTTACTTAACTCCGGTTGTTTCCTTTCTTGGCTAGTTATCTATCTCTTCTAATCGGCGTGATTTCTGTAATAGGAAGTAATTGTTTTCTTTTAAATAAAGGTCTTTATCTCTTTTCATAGGTTATATAGAAAAGAGAGAAAGCATAGTAGAGGATTTTAGAAATAAAGTTACAAGTGTTTTGAGTTTCCTTTGATGTTGAATCATGTAATGACTTTCAAAGAACAATGAATAAAGATATGTTATTCTGAGCACTTAGAATTGTTTTTGCTAAGCCTGGAGTCACTCATCCAAGGGGGCCCACTTGGTGAGTGTTCTTGTGCCTTTGTTAAAATTGGTTTTCTTCTTTAGCTGCACTAGACGTTCTTGCATTAACTATTCCTGCAGTCATTGGAAACAGATCCATTGACTGTTCCTACAGCCAAACCAAAATAGAGCAATTTTTGTTTAGCAGCATTGAACTTAGCCAGTATTGCTTGAATGAATTTACCTTAATGCAGAAGTTTTCATGTAGCCTTTCAATAGTTTCAATTCTTTCTTATCTTTTCTACATAGATGTTAGTTGTTGTAGTAATGCAGGGTAGCTATTGCACGAACTTAGTGCATATATAGTGTAGACCCATTTCAAGTATTATGTCCCTGGGTTGACAATCAAATGAACACTAGCTATGGAAATACTAACTTTGCCAAGTGAATATCCAAACTTCGGGTTGAGACTTCAACTAGAATTATTATTCTTATTGTTGGGTTGAACAATGAGTATAATATTACCTATATAAATAATTATTTATTTTTCCAACTAAATTCCTAAAAGAATAACTAACCTAAAATAATAACTTAAATCAAATGGGGTTTTCCCATTTCAAATTTTAAAAGAACTTCCCCCCCTTTTATTTTTTTATTTCTTTTATTATTATCTTTTTTTATTTCAACCCTAACTAGGGTTTACCTTTTTTTTTTTTGAACTCTATGACTCTCTCTCTCTCTTTACTTTTCCTTTGTGTTATTCATTTACCCTAACCCGAAATTGGGTTAGGGTTTCATTTTAGCTACAAATATTTTTTATTTATTTTTGTGTGTGTGCAGGTGAAGCAAGGCAAAGGCATGTCGAAAGAAGGCCGAAGGAGGCACGAAGGTCATTGCCTTAGTGGTGGAAGGGTGACGTAGAGGAGCGGTGGTTGCAAGCTGCTTGGCGGAATGCGGGCACCACTGTGGATACCCAAAATGGCAGCCGTGGTGCCGCTCATTGTGGTTATTCATAGTGGCGGCCGCAGTGCCGCTCACTGTGGTGGTCGCGATTCTGCCCACAGTGGTGACGATAGTGTCGCCCACTGTGGATACCCATAGTGGTGGGCTGAGCCTCCATCGTGGTTATCCATGGTGGCACCCAAGCTTCCCTAGCAAGGTTTTCTTTTTTTTTTTAGCTTTTTTTTTTAAAGGCATACATAAATAATTATATATATATGTGTGTGTGTGTGTGTGTGTGTGTGTGTGTATGTATGTGTATGTGTATGTGTATGTGTATGTGTATGTGTATGTGTATATACACATACACATACACATACACACACACATACATACATACATACATACATACATACATACATACATATATATATATATATATATATATATATATATATATAAAACATATATGACTGTAAATATAAAATTTCATTCTGCATAAACTGGAATAGAAATAGCAAAATCTTTTTCATTTAGGATAAATGTATATTATTATTATTTTGTTATTTTAATGCAACATACATTTCAATTTATTTTTCTAATACAATAGATTAGTTAGATGTAAAATAATAGATATTTAAAATGTATAACATACATATATATATATATATATATATATATATATATATATATATATATATATATATATATATATACTTAAATCTCCACTTTTATTTTCTTTTACACTAGCTTAGAGAAGGCATGTCAAAATAAATGGAATGGCTTTCTTTTATCTTTTCTATTTAAATAAGAGTGCTTAGATTAAATAATTCCTCTAAAATGTGCATTTTCAGATCTACTAAACGTAGAGTTTTATAGGAATGCAATGATGAACTATTATTTCCAGAATTATAAAATGTAACAGAAATTATTTATTTTACAACTGCAACTAAATTCTTCAAATTTATGTTTGATCAATAAAGCAACAAGATGCATATACTAAAGGGGATTTAAACTAACACTTAAAAAGTATTTTCATACATTTCTTTTTAAAATTATAGACAACAATAACATTTCCTTTTTATTTACAACTGCACTTCTAACACTTATTTTGCAGAAATTATAAGATTAATAGAAAGAAAACAACTTAAATATTTATCTAACTTTTTTCCATTTTCAACATGCATATCTTTTATTAACTAATAAAACAGAAAGGAGATTTCATCCAACTTATTCAAGCAATAAACAAATATAAAGGGATAACTCAAATGTTTTCCTTTTCTTTTATTTCTTTGAAATGAACTACCTAAGTAAATATACATTTGTTTCTTCTTTGTTTCCTTTACACAAAATAGGAAGGTTACAAACTAAAGCCTCTACATTTCTACCAAATGAGGGCTTGTACAAAAATACATTTCTTTACTTTGAAAACTCAATATATTAAATAGGAACTTTGCAAGTAGACTTTACTCCATTCTTTATTTCCAAGCAAGCCTGCAATAACATTTATAGGTTGTGACCATGGAGGTTCACCTCCCAACCTAGGCTTACATGAATCCACCTCCGAGTTAGGAGAACCAAGGCTAAATGGGATACAAACAATGCAAACACAACACAAGAAAGAAACAACATTTGAACTCCCAACCTAAGGATAAATGAAGTCACCAAGTGACTATTTCTTTGTGGGGTGGAGGTGGACCAAGTACCTAGAGGAGAATCTGCAATATGGAGAACACAATGCCTTTACAAGGTTGCCAAAATAGAACCACCACAAGTCACATAATTATCCCAAAATACCTTTAGATCTCCCATGGCATACAAGCCCAAAATATTGCCTTATGACCCCCTTTGCATAAACAACATAAAAGTACAATGCAGTAAGGGTCCCATAACCCTTGTGTATCTCTCTCTTCCAAGAAGAGAGTCTCTACACTCTTAGGCTGTTAAGAAAACCTTAACCCCCAAGGTTACTCTACCCTTCCAAGGGTGAGTATGGCTTTGAAACACCCCAAAACATATATCATTCAACATGCAAGAAAAAAAAAACACAAGGACTCAAAACGAACTTCCCAGGTCTACAAAGAAAACAACCATCAAAAGGCACATACAATCTTGTTCACATTACAATACAAGCATATGTAAGAATGAATTTCTACCAGTCTTAAACCTACAAATGGAAATGAGGAGAGGGTGTAGGAGAGCTACCCAATCTACTAATCTTTTTCCTCCTCCGTACTTAGAAAATCCAACTCCAAAAACTAAAAACTTCAACAAGAATTCTATGTCTCCAAAAATGAAGAGTGGGTGATCAAAATTCTCCCTCTCAATCCCTTCCCTAAGAAGACTCTTCTCACTCTTTCCAACCTCTTGGAAAGGGTGAGAGATTTCATAGGTTGGTCTTCCCAACATCTTACAAGCTCTCTAAAAAAGGCAACCCAAAAAGGTAAAATAAAAATGGGGAAGAGGGAATATCACTCAATTGGAAGGTTGTCTAACCTAGGAGGAATCCTCAAAAGTTGAAATTCGGCCATCTTGAAAAAATCAACTTTTGAGGCGACTTGACAGTCACCTGGAAGTGGACACATGGCTAAAATTGACCTTTACCCATAGTTATAACATATGGACCTTTAAAAATGTCCCTAACCTAACCTTAGGAGTTAGTTTAACCCTCTAGAAACTCACCCAAAGTTTACCTATGGGGCAACTTTGTGTTGACCTTTCTAATGACTCTCTATTCAAGACTTTCTTGGGACCATACTGGATATTTTGAAAAATGCATTGGTTAAACAAATTCCCTCCAAGGGACATGTCACTACCAACTCACTTCACAACACGTGTCAAGTGACACCACACAAATACACAATACTTAAATACACATGGCAATGTCCCTTTTATTGAATTAACAAATTTAAGAAATTCAATTTAAACAAACATTCAAGCATAAACATTTACAAATAAAACACATTGCACACTAGGTGTTGTCTCTCCATATAGACAATCCTTGGCTTTACAAACACACATAGGTTTAGCTTGATTCTCCAAATAGTTTCCATGATCACATGGATTAGTTTTCCTGCACATCTCACTTTGCACATTAGTAATCCCAATAATCACATATAATACTAACATATGAAAATAATACAATTAAGATATTTGCATACAATTTCAATTATATTAATCAAGTTACCAATTATCCAATAAAATCCACATAAAATAATTTACTCAATGGCATCATCATAATCATCATGAAATTCAATCATTCATAAAGCATGCATCCATAATTTCTAACATCCTAAATAAAGTACTGCAAATTAGAGATATATGACATACACCATATCAATGTTATCCAATCACTAGATCATATATAATATATGTCCATAATACACTAAAGTAAAGTATCAGTAATAGTTCCAAAACATGAAAAAAAACTGCAATGCTATGACGGCTCGAGGAAGGGCCTCACGCCCTCCCCCTCTAGGCATGAACTTCCTCCTGGAGTTCATCAAAAAGATGGGGGTACTAAGATCTCATCCATATTTTTTCCTCCCATGATGTCATAACCTTGTCACAACAATCCCACTGGACCCTAACCTGGTCTAGATCTCGGCCTCGAAGAGCCAGCGTCCAGTGAGCCAAAATGCGAATGGGCTCCAAAGCCAACTGCCTGTTCGACTCCACCTGCAAGGAATCCCAATCTAGAATATGAGACTCATCATAAATATATTTCCTCATAACTGATACATGAAACACATCGTGGATGTGTGATAGGCTAGGTGGCGAAACTAGACAATATGCAACTGGTCCTATCCTCTCAAGGATCTCAATTGGTCCAAGAAAGTGAGGTACGAACCTAGAACACTTTCCATAACAGATTGGACTCTTATGTGGTCACACTCTCAAGAAGACTTTGTCCCCAACCATGAAGCTACAATCTATCCTCTTTGCATCTACATACTTCTTTTGTCTATCATGTGCCTCTCTAAGGCATTGTCTAATCAAATCCACCTGCTGCTCCATATCTCAAACTATCTCAGGACCAATAGCTACTCTATCCTCAATGAGGTCCCAACTCAAAGGTGTCCTACAAGGTCTGTCGTACAAAGCCTGAAAAGGTGGCATCCCCAAAGAAGTGTGATGTCCATTATTATAGGCAAACTCTACCAAAGGAAGGTACTCTTCCCATTTAGTCTGATGATCCATGACATACATATAGAGCATGTATTCTAACACCTAGTTTACCCTCTTTGTCTATCCATATGTTTCTAGATGATAGGTTGTGCTAAAGTTGAGTCTGGTACCCATCGCTGCCTGCAAAGCCTTCCAAAAGGAAGAAGTGAAGAGGGAATCTCTGTCTAAAATAATCTTGTGTGGAATGCCATGAAGTCTGACAATATCCTGCAAGAATAGCTATGCCACTGCTGGTGCTATGAAGGTAGTCTAAACTGGTGAGATGTGGGCCACTTTGGTCAACTTGTCAACTATCACCATGATGACATCATGATGATGCAATGACATAGGAAGACCAATGACGAAATCCATTGATATAGTATCCCACTTCCACTCTGGTATCGCATGAGACTGGAGCAACCCACCTAGATGGTGGTGCTCTGCCTTGAATCTCCGACACTCAAGGCATCAGGCTACTAGTACAACAATGAATTGCCGCATACCTGGCCAATGATATAATTGTCTCAAATTTGCATTCATCTTCTTAACTCCAGGATGTGCTGCATAAGGAGCTCTATGAGCCTCCATCACAATGAAATCACGCAACCCTCTAAAAGAAGGTACATAGATGTGCCCTCTATGGCATAGTAGTCCATCGGACTCTAATGAATAATCTACATACTTCCCTTCCAGAGTCTCCTGAGATCGCACTACCTGGAATACCTCTAAATACAACTCATCCTCTAGCAATTGGTGCAATATATGATAACTCAAATATGTGTATATAGACATGGATCATATCCCATGACATCTCCTACTCAATGCATCTGCAATTACATTTTCTTTCTTCTTGTAGTGAACATCAAAATCATACTCACGTAAAAACTCCATCCACCTTCTCTGACAAGCATTAAGATTAGGCTGAGTGAATATGTACTACAAGCTCTGATGATCTGAATGAAACTCAAAATGATGACCCAAAAGAAAGTGTCTCCACCCCACAAGTGTGTGCACCACTGCTGCAAGCTCAAGGTCATGAGTAGGGTAGTTCATCTCGTGAGTCTTAATTTCCCTAGACTCATATGCTATAGCTTGACCATCCTGCATAAGGGATGCTCCTAAACCATCCAAGGAAGCATCTATACAACCATGAAATCAGTTGAGGGATCTGGTACAACAAGAATAGGTGCACTAGTAAGTGCCTTTTTGAGTTCTTGAAAGGCCCTCTCACACTTTTCTATCCAGTCGAATTTATTTTCCTTTCGCTAAAGAGATGTAATAGGATGTACAACCCTAGAGAACCCCTCAATGAAGCATTTGTAGTAACCTGCTAGACCCATGAAACTCCTGACTTTTGTCACACTAGTTGGTGCCAACCAATTCATAATAGCTTTGATCTTTAATGGGTCAAATGAGATCCCATCACCGAATATAACATGTCCTAGATATCTGACCTCTGATCTAAAGAATGCACACTTCGACAAACTGCCATACAATTGATTGTCTCTCAAGCACTGTAATACCTGCCCAAAGTGCTCCTCGTGCTCCTTCTCATTTTGAGAATATATCAATATGTCATCAAGGAACACAATCACAAATCGGTCAAGGAAAGTGCAAAATACCCCATTCATGAGACTCATGAATACAACTGGAGCATTCATAAGACCAAATGGAACCACTGTGAACTCATAGTGGCCATACCTAGTATGAAAAATGGTCTTGTGGATATCTCTCTCTATTATCCTCAATTGATGGTACCCTGACTTCAGATCTATCTTAGAAAATACTTTGGCACCCTGAAGTTGATCAAATAAGTCGTCGATCCTGGGCAAAGGGTATCGGTTCTTGATGGTCACTGTGTTCAACTGTTTGTAATCCATACATAACCAAAGGGATCCATCCTTCTTCTGTAAAAAGATGACTAGTGTGCCCCAAGGGGAGATGCTAGGATGAATGTGACCTTTCTCTAAGAGTTCTTCAAGCTACATCTTGAGCTCATTAAGCTCATTAGTGGTCATCCTATATGGTGTTCTCGAAACTAGCTCATCTCCTAGTACAAGGTCTATGTGAAAATCAATCTCTCTATGAGGTGGCATACCAGGTAGCTCAAAAGGAAACATGCCTGCAAATTCCTTAAGGATAGGATGATCATCTAGTGAAGGCTCCTTCTCATCCTCTTCTTCTTTATCACTAATGGTGATGGAAAATAACTGGCATCCCTTTCACATGCTTTGCTTAAGCTACATAGTGTAAATCATACGAAGTGATACAGGTTTTCGAATCCCTAAAATTACTATGGAAATACCATGATCATCCACACACTTGATCTTTTTCTGGTGACAATCCATCTTAGCTCTATTGGCATATAGCCAATCCATGCCAAGAACAATGCCATAGCTCGAAGGTCTACTAAGGTGGTTGTACTCCCAATCTAAAGCTGACAATCCCTAACCACTGATTCAATGAATAGTCTAGCTCCTAAAGCCAAATCCACTTCCCAACTAAATCCTTGCTTAGTTGCCACTAGCCCGCAATGCTCCACAACCAATGGAGATATAAAAGAATTTGTAGCTCCTGAATCAAACAAGATAGAAACATTGCTACCTCTGATCATACCTGTGGCCTGATGTTCTGGTGGGTGGTTGTTAACCGCTGCGAAGACTTTGTGGGACTTACCCATGTCCCCAACTGTAGGTTTTGAACCTTCCATCTACTGATTGCCTACTATCTGACCCTGTGGACACTCTCTCGCCATGTGTCCCATGGTCCCACAAGTGAAGCAAGCACCACGTGTCTAAAAATGAACACCATGTGGCTTAGAGTATGTCTGTCCTCCTATCCTGCTTGATCCACTATAACCACCCCTGGAGGACTGTCAAGTCCGTGCTGGAGGTGTGTATGGAATCCATGGTTGCTGATCGCGCCTAAGACCCTATGTCTGCCACTACTTGGGCTTAAAGCCCTGCTAACCCTGTGGAGGCCTTTGCCTCTGATTCTATTATGGCTACTGTGGAGGAGGGGGTTTGAAGGACCCTGATGAATGTCTATGATTACCCTTCGAACGGGGTTTCTAAAACCCAAAAGACTGAGGTGTAGGGTTTCGGTTCTGATACCGATCTCGTGTGTCTTGAGGTCTACCCTGAATCTCCTCTGATAGCAAGGCCTTCTCCACGGCAACCCAAAGGCTTCCTAGAGCTACCATCCTAACTAGTCCTGCTATTCCAACATTCAATCCTCTAATAAACTAGTTGACGAGTAGCTTCTCGTCCTTCAGGTAGTCAACATAGGGTAAGAGCTCGAAGAACTTGCTCTCATACATGGACACTGAAAGACCCTTCTATTGAAGGTCATGAAACTCATCAATTCTACGTTGCCTGAAGTGCTCTGATAGGTATTTGTCTCTGAATCTCTCTATAAAGATGTCCCACATGACGGTGTCCGCAACTATGTCATTCTTATACTCCTCCTGCCTCCACCATGTGGAAGCCATCCCTCTCAAAAGGTGAATAGAAATTCATTCCTTCAAACTGCTCTCATAGGGAGCAATCTAAAGCACCTTTCTAGACTCAATAGCCAAGCCTCGAGCTCTACCCCATCGGTAGACCCTGCAAATGATGGTGGTTGAAGACGTAAAATTTCTCTAATCCGATCCCCAGGATCATAGGGTGCTCTCTCTAAAATTACTGGTGCCACAATTGGAGGTGTCTCAGGTTGATGAACGGACTCAGGCTCATCCTTAGCCTGAGCCTCTATATGATTAGGAGGTGGACTCCTACTCCGCTCCCTTGCTGATCTATGACTCTCAGAAATCTAGTGCTCTGCTTGACGATTTATTGTTGGGAGTCTATCTTGAACTATTCCTATCAGGTTTTGAAGTGCAACCAAAATGTCTCAGTTAGGGTCAATAGGTTATTTGGGAGGAGCTTCCTGATTCCCTTTTGGAACCGACTCTTCCCACACAACATCTTCGCATGCATGCAAGCATGTCTAGGACCCCTACCGCACCTATGAGCTTGTCGTGTAGTCAAAGGCATCCTTCATGGGCAATAAAATAAAATAAATAATAATTTTTTTTAAAGAAAATAATATTTAAAGTGAAACGTAATGGAGAAAGGTTCCTAGTGTTGGAAACCCTGCTCTGATACCAAAATGTCATGCCCAAACTTTTGGGCAAAAACACAACAACAATTTTTTTTTTAAAACAACACAAAAATACTAGATGTTATACGGTAAAAGATGTGATAAATAAGTTTTTCTATACTAAGGGTTGACTCGTGCGTTAAAATAATGGGTTCCTAAAGTTAATTTAATTAACGCAACAAATATAGCATTAAAAATTTTAACACTGAATAATTCTACCCCAAGGGGTCATCACAACTTTATTTATTAATTAATTAATTTACCCCAAATAATTCTTCAATTTTTAATCAAGAGATAATAATCATCCCAAATAGTATTTAATTGCTTATGAAACTAATTAAAATAATGTTAACGCATATTCCATTGTATTAAAAATAATTAATTAAGGAATAGTAAATAATGTTTTTAAAATCCGTCTATTAAAATTAACTAAATCAAATATAATAATTACCTAGTCAGTAACTTCACATTAATGCCGAAATAATTTTCCCTATAAATATTAAATATTTAATATTCGACATCAAATTACTCCCTTAACATAAAATTAATCATTTTACTATGTAAAATTTCTATTAATAAACTTCTTTAAGAAATTTACCCAAACATGAGTATAATATTACCTATATAAATAATTATTTATTTTTCCAACTAAATTCCTAAAAGAATAACTAACCTAAAACAATAACTTAAATCAAATGGAGTTTTCCCATTTCAAATTTTAAAAGAACTCCCCCTCTTTTATTTTTTTTATTATTATCTTTTTTTATTTCAACTCTAACTAGGATTTACCTTTTTTTTACTCTATGACTCTCTCTCTCTCTTTACTTTTCCTTTGTGTTATTCATTTTACCCTAACCCAAAATTGGGTTAGGGTTTCATTTTAGCAACACATATTTTTGTTTTGTTTGTGTGTGTGCAAGTGAAGCAGGGCAGAGGCATGTTGAAAGGAGGCACAAAGGTCGTGGCCTTAGCAGTGGAAGGGTAACGTAGAGGGGCGGTGGTTGCAAGCTACATGGCAGCATGCGGGCACCACTGTGGATACCCACAATGGTGGCTGCAGTGTCGCCCATTGTGGTTATCCACAGTGGCAGCCACAGTGCCGCCCACTGTGGATACCCATAGTGGTGGCCATGATGCCACTCACTGTGGTTACCCACAATGGCGGCAATGGTGCTATATATATATACTTAAATTTGCATTTTTATTTTCTTTTACACTAGCTTAGAGCAGGAATGTCAAAATAAATAGAATGACTTTCTTTTATATTTTCTATTTAAATAAGAGTGCTTAGATTAAATTCCTCTAAAATGTGCATTTTCAAATTTACTAAACGTAGAGTTTTATAGGAATGCAATGATGAACTTTTATTTCCAGAATTATAAAATGTAACAGAAATGATTTATTTTACAACTCCAACTAAATTCTTCAAATTTATCTTTGATCAATAAAGCAACAAGATGCATATACTAAAGGGGATTTAAACTAACACTTAAAAAATATTTTTCATACATTTCTTTTTAAAACTATAGACAACAATAACATTTCATTTTTATTTACAATTGCACTTCTAACACTTATTTTGCATAAATTATAAGATTAATAGAATGAAAACAACTTAAATATTTATCTAACTTTTTCCCATTTCCAACATGCATATCTTTTATTAACTAATAAAATAGAAAACAAATTTCATTCCAACTTATTCAAGCAATAAAAAAATATAAAGGGACAACTCAAATGCTTTCCTTTTCTTTTATTTCTTTGAAATGAACTACTCAAGTAAATATACATTTGTTTCTTCTTTGTGTCCTTTACACAAAGTAGGAAGGTTACAAACTCAAGCCTCTTCATTTCTACCAAATGAGGGCTTGTCCAAAAATACATTTCTTTACTTTGAAAACTCAATATATTAAATAGGAACTTTGCAAGTAGGCTTTACTCCATTCTTTATTTCTAAGCAAACCTGCAATTACATTTGTAGGTTGTGACCACAAAGGCTCACCTCCCAACCTAGGCTTACATGAAGCCACCCCCGAGCTAGGAGAGCCAAGGCTAAATGGGATACAAACAATGCAAACACAACACAAGAAAGACTCACAACATTTGAACTCCCAACCAAAGGATAAACGAAGTCACCAAGTGACTATTTCTTTGTGGGGTGAAGGTGGACCAAGTACCTAGAGGAGAATCTGTAATATGGAGAACACAATGCCTTTACAAGGCTGCCAAAATAGAACCACCACAAGTCACATACTTGTCCCAAAATACCCTTATGTCCTCCATGGCATACAAACCCAAAATCTCCCCTTATGACCCCCTTTGAATAAACAACATAAAAATATAATGCAGCAAGGATCCCATAACTCTTGTGTATCTCTCTCTTCCAAGAAGAGAGTCTCTACACTCTTAGGTTGTCAAGAAACCCTTCACCCCCAAGGCTACTCTACCCTCCCAAGGGTGAGTATGGCCTTGAAACACCCAAAAACATATATATCTGTAAAGCGGAAAAATCGAACCCTAGTTGTTCTCCCCTCCCCAACTCCAAGGAGAGAGAAGGGAGAGTCACTAGGGTTGACGGTTTTCACTTAGGAGAGACTTTACATTCAAAAGAGGGGTTGAAACCCACAAGATCCAATCCCACACAATGCAAGAATGGATTCTAAATGAGTTTCAAGGGTTGTGACATCAAGGATACCCTCTTTTGTAAAGAATGTAGATAGAAAGATTGAACTAGGAATGCATTTAAGTAGGAAAGATTCACTTAAAAATAGAGATAGGGATATGGGATGAAGCTGCAGACCTGGAATTAGCAGTAAAATGTTGAGACGGTGCTGTTCTGCAAATTTGAGCGAAAGTTGACGGGACGATGGCGCCCGGCGTGCACACGGTCCTCCGAAAAATCAGCGAAACGAAGGGGGATCTGTTCGTCTCTGCACAAGGATTCCAGATCTTCAATTACAGCTGTGTACCTGCAACCTACACACAGAAAAGAGAGGATGATTGGGGGGTTAGGGATGAGGGGTTTGCCTTTAGGTCAAACCCCAGTTTTGGAATTAACCAAGAAATGAGAATGCTGTAAATGTAAATGTTTGTAATGTAAACAAGTACTGATACCTTGTTGTAAGAATGTTTGTATTCTTACATGCGAAGGTGTAATGTATGTAGTATGTTGTATGTTGTATGTGATCTCCTCTTCAATGGTTGAATCCTTGTCTTGAATGCAACACCTAGCCTTGAATGGAGACTTAGAATGCTCAATTGCTTGAAGGAATGTTTGAATGCTTGAATGTTTGAATGTTTGAATATTGCTTCCGCCTTTTGCTTGCATATGTCTTCCTCCCTTTTTAGGAGAGGAAAAGTAGTTTATATACTTGTCAATTAGGGTTGATAGGCTGATTTTCCTGACCTTAGGCCGAGGCTGATTTTCCCGACCTTAGGCCGACCAGGAAACATTATTTTCCAATTTGCAAACTTAAAGACCCGATGCCCACAAGAGACAGGGCCCAAAATAGGGCCAGGGACCAGGGCGCTGGGTGCCCTAGTCTTGAAGGACTAGGGCGCTGGGCACCTTGGTCCCACCTCCCGGGACAGAAGGGTCCAAGGAGGGATCAGGCCAGGGTGCAGAAAAATGCAGTTTTTGATGTTGTAAATAGGTTTCGGGGTCTCCATTTAGGTTCAACGTTGCGCCACCATCGTGAAGACCCAAATGCAGTCGAAATTGCAAGTGTCGCAATTTTAGGACGCTACATTTAGCCCCCACTTTAGCGGGAGTATAAGCGTACGCTCATACATCCGATAAAGTACAAGGAAACAACTTTGAAAAACTTTCACCACGTCAAGGAGGCAAGATACACCAAGCCCCCAGTTGACTAAGGATCTTACGACTTCGATTGACAAACTAAAAGGGAAGATCACGAGGGAGAACCATGACTGTCAGTAGTAAGGTTCCCTCACTATAAGTCATGCAAGAAAGATATCAAAAATTTTCAAGGCAAAGCTAAATTTGTCAAGAAATTTTCAAGTATCTTGAAAAGATATGAACGGGATGTATGCCCCCCTACGCTAAAGCGATCACACACGCCTCATTGGGGGTGATTGCTTTAAGGTAGTGATACATATAAGAAATGAGAAAGGAGCACGTTATCACAAGGATTTAGCCCCCAAGTGTGAGATAAGCCCAAGGATAATAGACACAAAACACAAAGCACAAGGTGACTTCGCTTTCCTCGGGGTCAATATGCTTGTATGATAATTCATGTATATCATATGTATGTATGCATAATTGTTCTTCATTTCCCAATCAAGGAAGGTCACCTAGAAGAAGGGAACACATGTGTCTTTTGAGTCAACATGAGAGAGACCAAGAGAGATCTCAATGCTTTGCATCATCCTCAAGTAGACAACACTAAGGACAACAAATAGAAGAATGAGAATAACATATAGAAGAAGTAACAAAAGAGAGGAGGAGAGAGTCTGCTATGCTAATGAACTAGCCTAGCACGTCATCTACCCCCCGATCTTGCTGATCAATATTTCAGGAAGGTAGGAAACATGCTAGAGGAGGAACATCCAACACAACAGATGGAGCTATCACAAGATCCAAACAAGGGCTATGTTCATACCCCAAGCCACGGTGTTCTTGTCTAGGAGCTAGGATAAGTGCTTTAGAAAATTCGTTAGATAAATGATTATCAACATATTCATATTCACTATCAGAATGAACAGGAGTAACATTTTCATCATGAATAACATTTTCATCTATATCATCATCAAGATTTACAAAAATAGGATCTTTAACTCGCACAGGATCAAGACCATCATGCATCTTATGTTTAGGATATTTCGGCTCAATCGTCGGCTAAGGAGAAAATGGAATAATACTAGCTGAAGGTGTTTTTAGGGATTGCAAAGTTTGAGAAGCAGCTGCCTGAGCTCTAAGACGACACTTTCGTCGGCGTTCACGTGTAGAACGATTTCGTCTAGTCTTAGTAGGAAGTTGTGAAGATTGAGGAGGAGGAATGTTCTCATCCTTATCACTTGGGTGTTTAGGTTGTGGTCTCTTAGGTTGAACAATAGGAGAAGAGGAAGGTCTCTTCTCTCCATAAGAGGAAGGAGGAGGAACTGCTCCATATAAGGGAGGAATATTTGGTTTAGGAAGGAGACCAAGTCCATCATGACGAGGAGGGATAGGTCTACTTTTAGGAAGTTTATTAATCATAGGCATAGTCAAATTCATAGGGATGGGTTGGGAATCTTCTTGACGAAAGACATTAGTTTTATCTTTCAAAGGAAGAACTTCCTTCTCAAGAATGATAGGAATGTCAAGTTTGGGTGTTCTAGGTTCACTTAGAGATAGGATCATGTCTTTTTTCCATTTTTGATAAGATTTGAAAAGATGATCGCTTCGCGGAGGAAGAGATTGGAATTGTTTAGGCCAAAAGTAATCAATAGGAACGCTAGAAATTCTTTCAGTTGGTTTAAAGAGACTATGATTGACAGTAACAACTTCACCATTATGGGGAAATTTCAAACACTTGTGAATAGGAGAAGCAATAGCTCTCATGGAAGATAGCCAAGGATAGCCTAGCTTCACACGAAATTGTTCGGATGATGGAATAATAGCAAAGTCCACATCAAGGGATTTGTTATGGACCTCAATAGGTAATGTAATAGAACCAATTGCAGGAGAAGAAAATGCATCAAATAATTTCACAACCACATTTGTTTCATCATAGATCACTTGATTCAATTGCAAAGTAAAAAGAAATTCTTTAGTAATGATATTAACCATACAAGAAGGATCAATAAGCACTCCACGGCAAGGTGTATTCTTGAATTTTGCAACTATATATAAAGGACCATCAGGTACCCTGATAATTTCACTGGAATCAAAGGTGATGGAAGGTTCTTTAGGGATTTTCTGCTGCTCTACAAAGTTAATCACATTCGGAGTCATGGACACAAGATCATCAGGTGAGACAAAGGAATCAGTAGTATCAATCGCATTAGAGGTATGAGAAGGCAATGGATCAGTAAAAATCTGAAGATTTTGGTTGGGAGGAACTATAGATGTGTTGCCTTTATCATTCACACCAGAAACAGAGATAGTATTATTATCAATCAAATCTTGAATTTTACCCTTTAAAGCAAAACATTTTTTAGTATCATGCCCAAGTTGATGATGAAATTGACAAAAAGATTTGTTATCAAAATAGGGTGAATTAATCTTTGTAGGGTCTATTTTCCTTATAGGAGGAAGAGTAAGCACATTTTGTTCCAATAATTTATTCATAATACTATTCAATGATTCATTCAAAGGAGTAAACTTTCTTTCTTTCTTGAAAAACTTAGAAATAGGAGGCACACCTGATGCTGCATTCACATTGTTGTTGATGATGTTTTCATTGAATTTAATGGACTCTCTGTTCGGTTTAAACTTCCCAAATGGTTGTTGACTACTATCACCCTTATCACCCGGAGCCATAGGATTTGCTTGTTCCATTTGACTCACAGTCAGTTGATAATTGTGAAGAGTTGCGCACAACTGTTGGAAAGAAGTAAACTCAGAAAATAGAAGTTTTTCTCTAATATCTTTTTGTAAATTAGAAATAAAGATTCTTTGAATATCATTGTCAGGTACTGGAAAAGAAATCTGAGCATACAAATGCTTATATCTACCGATGAAATCAGTCACTTTTTCTTTAACACCTTGTTTACAATGCATTAAAATCAATCAAAGTAACTTTAGGACTTATATTGTTTTGAAATTGTTGAATAAAAGCATTTGCAAGTTGTTCGAAAGAAGTAATAGAATAAGAAGGCAATGAGCAATACCATTGTAGGGCTTTATCTCTTAATGTTCTAGTAAACAATTTGGCAAGCAACCTTTGGTCATAAGCAAAATCAGTACATATTGTTTGAAAGGTCTTAACATGTGTTAGAGGATCACCCTTACCATTATAAAGCTCCAAATGTGGAATTTCAACATGTTTAGGGGGGATAGCTCGAACAATGTCAAGAGAAAGTGGGCTCGCAACATCAAATGTGGGCACACTAAACTTAGATTGATTCATAGAGGCAATTTGTTGCTGTAAAGAAGAGACAGTTTGTGCAAGATTGTTAATGGTCGCTTCAGTCGAAGAGTTCATATTAGACGTGTTAGATTGTGATGGAGGTGTTATGTTATTGAAAGAAGGTAGAGAGTAAGGTGGTGGGACACTATGATAGTTAGTCATAGGAGATGATTGGAAAGGAGGAACACTACAAGGAGGAATGGAAGGGTTAAATGAATTGCCCCCTTGCGTCATGTTTATTTGTGGAGATGTAATAGGGACACTCATTGAAGGAATGAATGAAGAAGTTGGATTGAATGAAGGAAGAGGGTTGATTGAAGAAGAAGGATTGCCCCCATGACTAGTGATCATAGGTGGAATGTCTTGTATTGAAGTAGTCATTATGTTTGATGTAAAAGTAGGTATACTAGCAATAGGAGTTGTCAAAGGAATAGAATGATTAACTTGAGTAGGAGGTTGTGTATAACCTAAGGTTTCGGCACAACTTTTCATAGGCATCACATTCAAATCCACAATGTGTGCAATACCACGCAAAATATCAATTCCATTCTTATCACTTTGAACCATACGTTTTAGACCCTCAATTAAAGAAAGAGCTTGACTATCGGGGTATTCTTGAGACATCCATTATCGAAAATCATCAAATTGGTTATCCAATTTTGAAAGTTGTTCTACAAAAACCTCATGGAGAGATTCTTCATCTTTAAGAGGATTAGAGGAATTACCCATGTCCTCGTTAAAAAGGCCATTCAAATTAGGTTCCATCTCCTCAGTAATTAAACCTTGGAAAGACTTAATTCTAAGGCTTCGTCTAACGGGAATAGTGTAAGTAGGGCTTATTGTTGTAAAATTCATGCACTAAAGAAAGAGAGAAGATTTTGAATTTTAGAGGTAGCAAATTTCAATAAAATCAGCCAATCTCCTAGATTTAAGCTGTTAAATGCAATCAGGACAATCTCTCGAAATTTCAGAAAAAATGTCCGGGACTGTGGCGAACGGAGTGCACACGGTCCTCGCAACTTTTTTCAAAATTTTCAGGGATGAAAGTTATGATGATTTTAAAGCTAATCTGAAAAAATTGAGTGATTTTACGATCTGTAGATAGGCCAAATTAAAGTTGCAATCTCAAAATTGAACCCTACCAATATTGTTGAAAAATGCAAAATTTGAATTTTGAAAAAGAGGGGGAAACTGAAATTTTGAATTTTATGATTTTAGAGGGAATACTGAAAGCAATGCAGGCTTTGAAATTTAAAAGTTGACTCGATTTCAAGCAAAATTCGAATTTGAAAGTGGAAATCAAGGTTGTTGCAATTAAACACTTAATTTCAAAAGTCACAAACTGCAAAAATTTGAATAAAACACTGAAATTTTGAATGAATGCTAACACACTTTTCAGATTTAGGACTGTAAGAAACACAATTTTGATACAAATTTCAATTTCAAAATTTTTTGAATGATTAGAAGCCTCAATCCAAGTAATCGCTAGACCAACTTTGACTTTAATTTTGAGAGTGTTAAAATTGATAAAATCAGCCAAAATTCTGGATTTTAGCAGAAAAATATAGTAAGATCTAGCTCCCGAAATTTTGGAAAAAATGTCAGGGACGAGGGCGCTCAGGGTGCACACGGTCCTCGCAACTTTTTTCCAAATTTTCAGGGATGAAAGATATTGTGATTTTATTGCGGAATCCAAAGTTACAGCCGATTTGGAGGTGTTTTGATTAACGAAATTATCAGTCAAAGGTTGAATCACAAAGGTCTTAAAAATTAGGGTTTTGACATTTAACCACTTAATTTTCAGAATTAAAGCACAAATATGAATTGACAATTTGCAATAGAAGGGTAGATCTGAAACAAGCATTAACAATTAAACGTTTCACAAGTTTAATTACTTTAAAAGAAAATTTTAGGGTTTTTATGCAATCAACCTCTAAAATTTGCAAAAGATCAAACATGGAAATATAATTAGGAAAGCAAAATTTTTAGATCTAACCATGAATAATCAGAATGAGGATGTTCACGTCGGGTTCACCAAAATGTAAAGCGGAAAAATCGAACCCTAGTTGTTCTCCCCTCCCCAACTCCAAGGAGAGAGAAGGGAGAGTCACTAGGGTTGACGGTTTTCACTTAGGAGAGACTTTACATTCAAAAGAGGGGTTGAAACCCACAAGATCCAATCCCACACAATGCAAGATTGGATTCTAAATGAGTTTCAAGGGTTGTGACATCAAGGATACCCTCTTTTGTAAAGAATGTAGATAGAAAGATTGAACTAGGAATGCATGTAAAGTAGGAAAGATTCGCTTATAAACAGAGATAGGGATATGGGATGAAGCTGCGGACTTGGAATTAGCAGTAAAATGTCGAGACGGTGCTGTTCTGCAAATTTGAGAGAAAGTTGACGGGACGATGGCGCCCGGTGTGCACACAGTCTTTCAAAAAATCCGCGAAACGAAGGGGGATCTGTTCGTCTCTGCACAAGGATTCCAGATCTTCAATTACAGCCGCGTACCTGCAACCTACACACAGAAAAGAGAGGACGATTGGGGGGTTAGGGATGAGGGGTTTGCCTTTAGGTCAAACCCCGGTTTTGGAATTAACCAAGAAATGAGAATGCTGTAAATGTAAATGTTTGTAATGTAAACAAGTACCGATACCTTGTTGTAAGAATGTTTGTATTCTTACATGCGAAGGTGTAATGTATGTAGTATGTTGTATGTTGTATGTGATCTCCTCTTCAATGGTTGAATCCTTGTCTTGAATGCAACACCTAGCCTTGAATGGAGACTTAGAATGCTCAATTGCTTGAAGGAATGCTTGAATGCTTGAATGTTTGAATGCTTGAATATTGCTTCCGCCTTTTGCTTGCATATGTCTTCCTTCCTTTTTAGGAGAGGAAAAGTAGTTTATATACTTGTCAATTAGGGTTGATAGGCTGATTTTCCTGACCTTAGGCCGACCAGGAAACATTATTTTCCAATTTGCAAACTTAAAGACCTGATGCCCACAAGAGACAGGGCCCAAAATAGGGCCAGGGACCAGGGCGCTGGGCGCCCTAGTCTTGAAGGACCAGGGCGCTGGGCACCCTAGTCTTGAAGGACCACGGCGCTGGGCGCCTTGGTCCCACCTCCCGGGACAGCAGGGTGCAAGGAGGGATCAGGCCAGGGTGCGGAAAAATGCATTTTTTGATGTTGTAAACAGGTTTCGGGGTCTCCATCCAGGTTCAACGTTGCGCCGCCATCGTGAAGACCCAAATGCAGTCGAAATTGCAAGTGTCGCAATTTTAGGATGCTACAATATCATTCAACATGCAAGAAAAAAAAACATAGGGACTCAAAATGAACTTCCCAAGTCTACAAAGAAAACAACCATCAAAAGGCACATACAATCTTGTTCACATTACAATACAAGCATATGTAAGAATGAATTTCTACCAACCTTAAACTTGCAAATGGAAATGAGGAGAGGTTGTAGGAGAGCTGCCCAATCCACTAATCTTTTTCCTCCTCCATACTTAGAAAATCCAACTCCAAAAACTAAAAAATTCAACAAGAATTCTATGTCTCCAAAAATGGAGAGTGGGTGACCAAAATTCTCCCTCTCAATCCCTTCCCTAAGAAGACTCTTCTCACTCTTTCCAACCTCTTGGAAAGGGTGAGAGATTTCATAGGTTGGTCTTCCCAACATCTTAAAAGCTCTCTAAACAAGGCAACCCAAAAAGGTAAAATAAAAATGGGGAAGAGGAAATATCACTCAATTGGGAGGTTGTCTAACTTAGGAGAAATCCTCAAAAGTTGAAATTCGTCCATCTTGAAAAACTCAACTTTTGAGGTGACTTGACAGTCACCTGGGAGTGGACACATGGCTAAAATTGACCTTTACCCATAGATATAACATATGGACATTTAAAAATGCCCCTAACCTAACCTTAGGAGTTAGTTTAACCCTTTAGAAACTCACCCAAAGTTTACCTACGGGTCAACCTTGAGTTGACCTTTCTAATGGCTCTCTATCCAAGACTTTCTTGGGACCATACTAGGATATTTTGAAAAATGCATTGGTTAAACAAATTCCCTCCAAGGGATATGTCACTACCAACCCACTTCACAACACATGTGTCAAGTGACACCACACAAATATACAATACTTAAATACACATGGCAATGTCCCTTTTTTGAATTAACAAATTTAACAAAATCAATTTAAACACACATCTAAGCATAAATATTTACAAATAAAACACATTACAAATGAGGTGTTGTCTCTCCATATAGACAGCCCTTGGCTTCACAAATGCACATAGGTTTATCTTGATTCTCTAAATAGTTTTTATGGTCGCATGGATTAGTTTTCATGCACATCTCACTTTGCACATTAGTAATCTCAATAATCACATATAATACTAGCATATGAAAAAAATACAATTCAAACATTTGTATACAATTTCAATTATAATAACCAAGTTACCAATTATCCAATAAAATCCACATAAAATAATTTACTCAATGGCATCATCATAATCATTATGAAATTCAATCATTCATAAGGCATGCATCCATAATTTCTAACATCCTAAATAAAGTACTGCAAATTAGAGATATATGACATACACCATATCAATGTTATCCAATCACTGGATCATATATAATCTATGTCCATATTTCATCAAAGTAAAGTATCAATAATAGTTCCAAAACATGAAAAACAACCGCAATTGTATGACGACTCGGGGTAGGGCCTCACATGTTATGAATAGAATCTTAGAAAATTGAATACTATAAGTTTGGTTTGTTATTCATCTTCTTCTAGCCATAATGGATTGTCATCTATGCACTTATGGTGATTGAAAAGTTGTGTTTTTCTCCCTTGCATTATAGTTCTATTTCCTTGATGATAATTTAGCTACAATGATTCTCTAATATAAGTTTGATATGGACTCAACATGTAATTTAGGTGGTTTAACAAAGTTTTATTATTGTGATCTTCATTTGGGTGATTGTGAATTGGTAGATGAGCTTGATGAAACAGTTTATTTGATTTTAATTCTTAGAGTGATTTTGATTTTATTCTCAAGACACAATTTCCTTATGTTTATGCTTGTTTATCCCTGAATTAAAGTTCAATAAATATTGTAAGACCACATAAATAAATTGATGGGGAGGGTTAAAAATATCAATCGTAATACTCAAGTGGAGGCAAAAGAGCCTTGCAGGATTTTGTTTGGGGAACAATTCAAAAGCCCATTACCAACTTTGCTTTCCCCAAAATAAAACTCTAATGATGAAATCCTTTATTTGATTTTACGGCTATAGAAAATTCAAATGGCATAGTTATAAGATGACACCTTTAATGTTGCACTATTCTTGCAAGAGACAAGAAGAATGGTTTTCAAATTTGATTATTGTGTGTATATTGTTTGACAAACGAAATGCCTATATTCTTATATTAAGATATTATCTCATTTTGATTATTAAAATTTTTGCTTCAAATTTATTACTATAAAAATCTTTATTATTTATGAATACGTGCTTTCAAATTTGATATATCTTAGTGTATTTTACATAGATGTTTTGAAATATAGCTATGCTAGTTAATTACTTTTTTAATGACTTTTTTAATTTAATCATATAATAGAAGAAATAAACTTTCTATAGATTTTTTTTAGGGTTTATTTTGGTTTAGTGTTAAGAATAGAGTTTAACTTGATGAATATAAAATTTTATTACTAAATATTAGTATTTGAAAATTTATAATAGATTTAATTATTTAATAGTAATTTTATTTAATTGTGATATAATATATAATGAATTATACATAAAAATAGTTTGATATATAGATTCTATTTAATAATTAGAAACATCTTTATTCACATTAATTATTATTTTATATAACTTCTCTAAATTAGATATATCATAAAATTGAGAATTGTATGTAAAAGCAAAAAACATATATTCAAAAACAATGGATGCAATGCGTCAAATTCCTCCAATAGTGTTGACAGAAGAGGAGATAGAGATGTTTAGAAGGGGAGAGTAAAAGGGATGTGGAGAAATAGAGATAGAAAGAGGGAGATAATGAGAAAGGGGGAGATGGACAGATAGAAAGTTAAAGATATAAGAGTTGATATATAGAGTAGAGAAAAGTAGATATAAACATAGAGAGAGGGAGAGAGAAAGAGAGATATGTAGATAATGAGGTATAGATAGAGAGGGAGAGGAGAGATTTGAAGAAAAAGATAGAGGGGGAATACTTAGAAATAAAGATAGAGATAGAGATAGGGAGAGAGAAACAAAGAGTTTGTATGTGAGTATTATTAGTTATAAAATGATTTGAAATATATTTATTAGTTGCAGATGACATTCTTGATATTTGCATGAAATGAGCCAAAGAGTTATAAACAAATATTTAAAAAGAGCTAAAGAGATACCTATATTTAATTAAAGAATATGAATAAATAATACAAATAGTATATTAATATTTTAATTAATATTATATGTTAAAATTATAATATATTTTTTTTAATAATATTTTTTTTTTTTTGTTGTCGAAGGGTATCTCCATTACCTAGCCTGACACCCATTTTGAGGCAAGGTGAGGCGAGACTAATCACTTGGGGTGTAGGTAAAGGCCTATGTTGCCCAAGTTGCGGGATATTTAATAATGTATATTATTAAGCATGATGTAATAATAACAAATATAAATTTTATTTATATAAAACACAAATAAATAATAAAGATATCATATATCTAGCATAAATATAATATAATATTAAATTAAAAAAAAATCATAGTTAAACTTATGTCAAAATAGTATACGATACTAAATTGAATTTATTTAGATTATTATATAATATCTAATAATAAAATATTTTTTAAATCACTTAAATAATTTAAATTCTATTTAATCAAATTTATTATTATTTAGATAAAAACATTTACATTGTATTTTTTATTTCCTTAAAAAAACATATTTTTTTATCTTGTAAAATATGTTTTTTATCTTAAATTTGCTTGATCTTTATTCTTTATTATATTTTATAATATAATTTTTTAAATCAAATTAAAGCATAAAACAAGATCTTTAAATAATATTATTGGATGTTACATAGGTCTTTACTAAAATTATAAAAATAGAAGATTTGAAATATCCTTTGAGAAGTATCGCATAGTACTTGCCATCATAGTATTGTAATAAAAATATTTGCTAATTTTTAATTTTATAATTTTAAATTGTAATACATTTGTAATAAAAATATTTGTTTTAAATTTTAATTATTATAATTTTGAATCATTGTTACTTTAAAATAATATTAGTGTAATATTAACATAACTCTTATTTTAATAAAATAATTATAATATAATACAAATTTTATAGTAAAAATATATGACTTAAAAGCATAATCCTAAATTAATTTATAAAATTATATAATTATAATTATAATTATAAAATTAATCTCAATTTAATTATTATTATTATTTTATATTATATAATTATAATTATAATAATAAAATTAATCTCAATTTAATTATTATTATTATTATTTTTATTTTTATTTATTTTTAATAGGTAAGTGTTATCCAAGGGGGATAACTCCTGTACATTACTTCCTCATTACATAATACGGTGAAAATGGACTAACTAATGCCAGTCCTTCCTAATACCATCTGCTTTTCTGCTCCTAAAACCCTAGATAATTTACAATAGAGGCCATATTTTCTCCAATTTCCACCACATGGACCGCAGCTGCAAGAGAGAACCAATTATCTTCCGATTTGAGAAGTCTTCGGAATGGCCCCATATCCCTATTCCTGACTCCAATTCTAAAAACCTCCCAAGCTTCCGTGATAAAGGATCTTCTCTTGTCTTTCGCCTCTTTTATTCGAGCCCATTCCTCCCTTTCATCCTCTGAAGCATCCTCTTCGTCCGAATCTGAGGAGATGTAGTTAGCACAATTGAAAAATATCCGCAACGCACTTGACCAATAATCCGTGTCTACTTCCATCATAGCATTAGCTACAGCCGGTCCATCACAGGCTCGGACAAATCCATCTATCCGCTGAACACATAATTCCTTGGAGCCAATAATGTCTATCAGTAGACATAGCACAACTTCATAAATAAACCCATCACACCAATGACGGTCTCCACCCAGCACCTCGTTTGCAACCCTCCAAACCGCACTAGACATTATTTCATCTGTGTTGAATAACCTCCTACACTGTGCTCGAGTTGTTTCCTCATTGCACAAACAGCTGAGACCAAACTGATGCACCATTGCTACCCTAGCCAAAACTTCTGTCTTCCCATTTCAGATCCGCTCCATAAATAGATACGATCTACTCTAGATCCTTTAGCAATCCCACATGCTTATCCCAAATCTGACTCGATCTCCAGAATCGGAGTACTATGACTGCAACTTTCCATCCCAGTAATATTCTCAAATCTGTCCTCCCGAGATTAGCTATAGATCCCTATCTTCCTCAGATTTCCTAATTCTGACATTTATCAGACCTGCCAAGCTAGTACCACTCACAATCCCCTATCCGACTCCTTTCTTTTGTTTATTCCTAAAGGTTTTGAAATCCTCTTTAGCAATCTCTTTAATTTCTTTACTCCATCCATTCAAATTAATTATCTCAGCCCCTCTTCCCACCTTGATCCCATCATTTGCCAACATATCTGCAGCTCTATTAACTTCATGATAAACATGAGTAATTTTGTACTGGTGTATTCGATTTAAATTTTGTCTTATGTCTTCCATATATTGTTGCAATTTCCAATTAGGTGAAGACTGTTTTATGACTGCGTTAATTATTATCTGTGAATCACCTTCTACTTCCACCTTGTCATACCCTTGATCAACACAAAATTGGATGCCCCTTACCATCGCCAAAGCTTCTGCCTCATTATTAGTTGCTACACCCATATTGCTTGCAATGCTTCCCAACATAATTCCGTCTTCGTTTCTTAATATGCCTCCATATCCTGCCAATCTCGGATTGCCTTTCGCTGCCCCATCAAAGTTGAGCTTGACCCAGCCTTTCTTTGGAGGTTCCCAGAACGCATTCACTCTTCTAACCTGTTTTGATATTAAATTTATCTTAGGTGGGATTAACTGTTTCCATTTCATCTGAATTCTTTTATCCCAGTCATTAATATATTCAATTTTTCTATTGTAAGCCTTTGCATTAGCCACCTCACATATACTAATTTGAATTTTTTTGATAGTTTTCTCTACTGAGTTTTCCTTTCCCTCAAATATTCTTCTATTCCTTTCTTTCCAAATCTGCCAAATCACCATTGAGGGCTCAATAATCCATAACGATCCCCATAAAGACTTTTGATACATTATTGGCCAACTTGTGATCCATTTTTTAAAATTGATCTCACTGGCGCACACCCACACAAGACTATTATTTAACCAGTTCCAGCACTGCCTAGCAAAGGAGCAATCTAGCAATAAATGATTGATTGTTTCCTCATTTTGCTTGCATAGTATGCATATGCTAGGTCCTTGTATCCCATACATTTTCAATCGTTCACATGTTAATATTCTTTCGTGAATAGCAGTCCATAAGAATGATCCTGCCCTTGGGGCAACTTGTTTATTCCAACATAACGTGTGTCGCCAATCACATTTCTTTCTGACAACCTCTTGTATTTGGTATCCCAATTTAACTGAATATTCCCCTGACTTAGCCGCACACCAAATTATTTCATCTTCTTTGTCCCTTATAACAATCCTTCTACATTCCAAGATTTCTACTAGTATCCTTAAATCGCTATTATCTATAGTTTGCAGTTGTATAGCTTTCCATTCGTAATTTCCAATCCCATGGGAGACTTCCTTTACATAATCCGCCACCAATTCTCCATATTTGTTTTTGGCCTCATTGATCCAATCCTTGTTTCCAAAAATTTTACTGATGCTCTCATGTCCGTCCCAGCAATCTTCCCAAAACTTGGCACTTTTCCCATTTCCAATTCTCCAAGAAATATGGTCAATTATAATGAATCTGCATTCCCTCATAAATTTCCAAATAATAGACCCTCCCTTATAATCAATGGCAGTTAAAACTCTAGCTGGATCGTCATTATCTAAATACTTCTTTTGTATAATTCTGCACCATAGTTTCTCAGGTGAACGGTATATCTTCCAAATTAACTTTGCTCCAAGAGCCAGGTTCTGCATTTCTAGATTCCTGAGTCCTGCCCCTCCATCCTCTCTCGACCTACATGCTGTTTCCCAACCAATCAATGGTATTTTCTTAACCTGCTTCGCACCTTCCCAAAGAAATCTTTTGAAAAAACTTTCAAGTGTTTGTATTGCCTTGTGGGATAATTTAAATATTGACATTGCATATATTGGCATGGCTGATAACACTACTTTAATTAACATAATTCTTCCTGGGAGTGCAAGCCATTTATGTTTCCAGGCCTCTGTCTTTTGTCTGCATTTTGCAATCATCTCCTCCCATACATCAGCCTTAGCTCTCCCCCCAATCAGAGGAACTCCTAAATACTTCGCAGGAAGTGTACCTATAGGCCATCCCAGAAACTTCGCGATCTTAGCCTGTGCTACCTTTTTAACATGGAAGAAAAAAACTTCGGTTTTTTTACTGTTAATGTGCTATCTAGAAACCTTGGCATAATCGTTCAGTACCTCCTTTATTACCCTTGCCTCCATTACCAATGCTTCCCCAAAGAGAGTTGTATTGTCTGCAAACTGAGAGTGCATAATGGCCTGAATTTCTGCATGTATTTTAATCCCTTTCCAGGCCTTTTCTTCCTAGCGCTTAGCTATATACCGGCTTAATGCTTCTGCCATGATAACAAATAGGAATGGAGAAATTGGGTCTCCCTGTCTCAATCCGTTCTAGCTTCTAAAGAAACCAAATAACGCTCCATTAATTGCCACCGAATAGTGTGGAGTGCTTATGCATACCCTAATGATTTCTATCCACTTTTGTGAAAACCCCATCTTTTGCATTACTTCTATTAGAAATTCCCATCTAACTTTGTCATATGCTTTAGAGATATCGAGTTTTATCACCATCGCTTTCCTTTTCTCTTGAATGATTGAGTGCAATGTTTCCGTTGTAAGAATGATGCTGTCAACAATTTCTCTTCCTGGAGTAAATCCGTTCTGTTCTATGGAAATCAAATTTGGTAATATTTTTTTCAGTCTATTTGCTAATGACTTTGTGATAATCTTATATATTGTATTACATAGAGCAATTGGCCTATATTCCTCAAATGATGTGGGATTTGATTTTTTGGGGATCACTACTAGAACCATATTATTGATTTCTCTCACGAATTTCCCATTCTTTCTAACCTGCTCCAATACTCCCACTAAATCCGCTTTAATGAATTCCCAGCAATTCTGATAGAATCTAGCAGTCATACCATCTGGTCCTCGAGCTTTATCAGGATGAAGCCCAAAAACAGCCCTGCGAATTTCCTCTTCCGAGAAGGGTTCCAAAAGCATCTGATTGTCTTCCTCCGATATCAACCGTGGCACCGCTTCTACCATCAATCCTGAATCTGCGTCCTCCCTCCGTTCCAAATCATTCAGTATCTGCTTAAAGTAAGCCTCCGCAGCCTGTCCTATACTGACCCTATCTGAGTATATCATCCCATCTTCATTCTTTATTTCGTAAATTGAATTTTGTACCTTCCTTGCTTTGACCGATGCATGGAAAAATTTGGAATTTTTGTCACCTTCCTTGATCCATAACTCTCTGGATTTATCTTTCCAATAAATTTCTTCTCTGGTTAATATCTCTGCTAAATTGGCCTTCAGCGCCTTTTCTTGTTGGAAGTCATCTTGCTCCATTCCATGTTTTAAAATTTTGAGATTCAGTGTTTCCAATTGGTTTTCAACTCTTTCCTTCTCAGCAAAAATGTTTTTAAAAACATCCCTATTTCATATTTTTAATTGATTTTTTATGAAAGCTAATTTTTTTGTGAAACGAAAGCTTGGCATACCTTTAATATCATTGCATTGTTTGCACCATTTTTCCAAGTTATCTAACAGTTTCTCTTCTCGCCACCACATGTTTTGAAACTTGAAATAACCGCTGCCCCTCTGAATTTCGCTGCCAATTTCTAACTATACAGGAAAATGGTCGGAGATGCTGTAAGGCAATGTTTTGACAATAGTTGCGATGTTTGCTTCCTCCCAAAAAGATCCTTTCAAAAACCTGTCTAATCTCTCTGCAATATTATCCAGACCATGTCTTCTGTTGTTCCATGTGAACCAACCATTTGACGGCTTGCAATCCTCCACCTCGATTGTTTGTACAAAATTCCTAAAATCTACTATGTCCCTGGTTATTTTCCTATTGCCTCCTTGCTTATCTACCAAGTCCAAGATCACATTAAAATCTCCCCCAATAATAATTTTCTTATTCCCATTCATAGCTATTCTACTTCCAATCTCTTCCCATAACTTTGCTTTCTCCTGTGAATTAGAAGGACCATAAATATTCCAGAGTTCAAGTTCCAGCTTACTGAGTCTATGCTGAACATGGCAAGATAACCATTGCTTGCCTTCAAAAAATTTTATGATATTTACCGTTAAGGGATTCCATATGATTCCAAGTCCACCTGCTCTTCCAGTTGCTGGTGTAAAGATGCCATTCCAATCTTTGCAAATTCTAATAAACTTATCGCTCTCCTCATAGCTACATTTAGTTTCTTGAATCATCACAATATCACTTGCGATCTTTGCCAAATGCCGTTTTAACATTCGGCATCTGTCAGAGGCCACTAGGCCCCTAACATTCCATGTGACGATCTTCATTGCTTCCCAAGGGAGTGGTTCACTCCCTTGGTACTCTTCCTATTCAAGAATTCTGACACGCTGATCAATCCTTTCTCAGCTGCCTCTTCCTCCCTTTTTGTTTTGTTGGATTTCCGACCTTTACCTCTCATCCCTTTCTCCATAGTTATAACCACTGACTGGCTTATATTCCTTATGTCTGTTGTCTCTAATTCCTCTTTATCTTCATCTTCCTCTGAGATTCCGTTTTCCTCCAATCCAATGTCATTTTGATCATTGGATTCAAAATTACCAATTTTTTCATCTATGTCCTTTTTATAACTCCCCACTGCGTCCAAGCTCTTTCCACTCTGTTTCTTGCCCGTGTTTTCATTAATATCTTCGCTGTTGGTTATTTGAAGAGGTTCTTCTGAGTTTTTATTATTAGCCACTTGTTTTACCCGCCAAACTTTTTTCTCAGTTTTGTTATTTCGGCAGTTGTCTGAATCATGGTTTCTTCGGCCGCACAAGGAGCAGTAATGTTTCTCCTCCTCAATTTCAATCGTTTGGATCCATTCCATATCTTGACTTCTCAATTTTATCAATTGTGGAATTCTCCTAACCGCCACTAATTTCATCCTTGCATACAAATACGAATTCCCAGTCGCAATTTCCGCATCAATCTCCATTAGGGTTCCCAAAGATCTGCCTATCTTTTCTAAGGCTTCTTCCGACCAATATTCCATTGGCAGATTGTTCAATCGAATCCATATTGGTTTCTCATAGGGCTCAGTTTTTAATGGATTGAAGTTTCTAAACCATTTTTGGATGTACAGCGGCTTCGAGTTCATGGTCCATAACCCTCCTTCCAATACCTTTTGCCGTTCTTCCTCCGAGGCGAAAACCACAATGAAGAAACCCTTTGGCATGAATTTTGTTATTTGCGGTGTTTTCCATGTTTTTTCTATCCAATTTTCAATTGTTTTCCTGTCTGTTCGTGGATCGATGAATCTGCAGATGATTGCTAGATCTTCTAAAAAGTTAACATCTTCCTCAATTTCTTCACTAACATCAATGGTTTGAATGTTTCTTCTGCCATCGCCGATATATTCATCTGACTTCCCCTTCGCATCTTGATTTCCATTTTGCTAAACCCTCTGCATTTTTTCTTTTTATGAAAGATATTATACTACAAAGTAACAACAGGAAGGATCTTATTATTATTATTATTATTATTATTATTTTGATAGATAATCTTAATTTAATTATTAATTTGTAATGAAATATTATATTATTTTTTATATTTATGTAATATTAATTATAATTGATCTTAATAGCATAACTATTAATAATTATAAAAGTGAAAATAGACATTTTTTTAATAACTTAATAAAAAATATTTAAATTTATGATTAAAAGTTATTAAATTATTTTGTATATATTAAAATGATTAAAGCATTTATGAATCTCAAAAAGTATTAAAAAATAAAATGATTTCAAAATAATATATAATACAATTATAAAGAATACATATAATAATTAGATTTATTTTTTTAATAGAAATACTTGTATTTATTTTTTCATTTAATTTAATTTAAAGTGAATCAAATCCCCTAGTTTTATTATCTATATTTTGAGGTAAAAAGAATTATTTAATAACTTTTAATCATAAATTTAAATATCTTTCATTAAGTTATTCAAAAAAATGTCTATTTTCACATTTATATATCTATTTTTAAAAAATATTTTATTTACAATATTATAAATAATAAAAATGGAAAAAACTATTTAGTATAGATATTTTTTTTTTTCAAAATACAAAGAAATATATTTATTTGATGAGTACCGAAAATTTTCACCCAACAAAAAGTAGAGGTCTGCAACCTAGGGTTTGATGTGGACCGTCTGGCTGCACTCGATGTTGGGATTCTCTCTCCTATGTGTGGAGGAGGTGGCAAGGCCTCCCCCACAGTGGGAAAATATTCTCGCCTTACTTCTTCGTTTTCCTTTGTGACCCATTCTTTTTTCTCTGCCTGGCTCTTTCCTTTCGGTAGAATTAATTGCAAGTGTGTGAAGGAGGCCTCCGCATTCAATGCCCGATGGAAGAGGACTCAAGTGGGATGGGCATTAATTCAGCCCAACTGATATCCTCAAAGGTGGTGGAAGAAGGTCTTATCGGCAAGTCCTTCAGAGATGCCATTATTAGAGACTCTACGCAGGTCCCCCTTGAAGCCAAGTTCGACTTGGTAAGTGCTTCCTCCTCTGGGTGGGATGGCAGAGATGAAGGATGAGGTAAGGGTCCTTCCTCGCCTCTCTGTACATTTTCTATTTCTCCTAATGAATCTATGACCAAGGCTCTTGAATTAGAAAATCTCAAGCTTCAAGATATCACCATTTTCTTTGTTGTTACTGATTTAGATAGATGTCCGACTAGAAAAATTTTAGATGACTAGATGGAAAATGTTTGGATTAAAAATTAGGGTTTAATTTCTCCTTTTGTAGAATGATTCAGAAAGTTTTATTTATTATTTTTTTCAATGATAATAAGTCACAGGCAGAGGTCCTCCAAAAACAATTTTGGGTTGTTGGTCAAACCACTTTCAGAGCCCTCAAATGGTCCTTTGATGCGATTAATGAAGAGATTTTGGCTCTCTCTTGCCCTCGCTGGCTCCTGATTAAGAATTTGCCTCCCATCTTTTGGAATTTTATCCTCCAGATTCTAGAATCCGTCTGTAGAGTGATTAGAGTTGATCACTCCTCAAATCTTGTCCCCCATCTGGATGCCATACTCCTAGTCTCCATTAACCCTGGCATTGATATTCCGAGATTTATTGAGATTAAACTCCAAGGTGACACATTCACGTGTTGTCAAAACCCTAGGAGACCTGAATTCTTGCTTTTTGTGTAGACAGGAAGGCCACATTGGAAGATTATGCCCTATCCTTTCGACCAAGAAGAAAAAGTGTAAACCCTTCCGAAACCGTCTCTAAGTTGAGGGTCGTTTCTTCCCTCAACTCAGCTGCTAAGACTGAAGGAACCCCTCCTATCCTGGATAAATTGGACTCTCTCAGAAAGGCCATTAATAATGTTGTGGCTATCTTTCCAAAAGAACAACTTGTGAACCCCCCTGTTATTGAAAAAGACTTTACCTTTGGCTCCTTTAATACCGACCCCCCCTCCCCCATTTGGCTGTATCTGCTGCCATCTCCCAAATGGAGGGAGTCGAGGGCTCTGTCTACCAGGTGGTCTCTATAAAGAATAAGAAGACTAAGAAGAAAAATGCCCAACAATTGGCATTGGAGAAAACTAGGGCTAGAGGGCAACATAAGCCATGCTCTATTGAGGCACCCATGGATGACGATGCTAGTAGGCCCTCACCTGAGATCTTATTAATGAATGATTTAGACAAGGACTCCCTTGTTAAATCTATTATTAAGTCTTTTGAAGGGATTGATCGAGGAAGCTGTGATAGTAGAAGAAGGGATGTAACCTCTTCTCCCCCCTATGATCCTCCTTTTTCTCCTAACTCTAATCAATTCCAAGCCTTGTCTGACTTGTCCAATTCGGCCATAGTGCAGACTAGTTTTGAGGATCCCCAGGGGGATGGAGATTTCCCCCCTCCCTCTCAAATCATTGCCTATTCGGTCTTTGTCCCTATGAAATCTAACTCCTTGGTTGATGATGACAATGTCTTCTATGAGGTTATCTCGACTACTCCAATGATTGACAATCCTAAACCTGATTGCCCTTTTGAGTTAGGTCTATCTAAGGGTGATACCCCTGAGGAAGCCTCCTTAGTAGAAATTCAAGAGTCTGAGATTGAGACTGAGCTGAGATCCAACTTTTCGGTTACTAGTTGTGAAGGGACTAGGGACAAAGATAATATGAATGACAAGATCTCTAAGGCTGAAGCAATCACTAGAAGGAAAAGAGGTAGGCCACTAGGCTCTAGAAGTAAGCACTCTCCCCTGCACAAAAAGTCTAACCAGAAGTCTGTCTTCCTCAAGTGTTTTAGTAGCTTTAAAGCTAACAAGAATGATAATTAATTATCTAGTTACCATGAAGTTCTTATCTTGGAATATCTGGGGGTTGGATTCCTCTGATAGGAAATATGTGGTGAGAAGGACGTTTAATCAGCATAAGGATTTGGACTTTTCCCTGTTACAGGAAGTTAAAGCCATTAGTTTTTCATTGGAAATCAATCTTAATTTTGTGTGGAGAGATGCCCTCAAATTTTGCACTAAACATGAGAAAGGCAAAGGGGGGGCTTCTATTCTTATTAACCCTAAGTGGAGAAAACCTATCCTTTGCTCAGGGGTGTCCCCCTGCAATAGGGTTGTATGGATCACCTTTGAGCATGGTGACTCTTCCTTTGGGCTCTGCACTGTGTACGCTCCCAATGATTATAGGGATAGATCCAACCTCTAACAATGGCTTGCATCCCTTCCAGATATCCCATGGATCCTGGGGGGAGACTTTAACATGGTTGAGAACAAGGAAGATAAGTTAGGGGGAGCCAATGTTGAGTGGAAATGGGGAGAGAAGTTACATTGCGAAAGACTGGAAATCATTAAGAGATTCTTTGACCCCTTGGAAGATTTAAAACAAGCCTATAAGGGCATCTGTTTTACCTGGTCCAATTATCAAAAATCTGGGAACATGATTTTCTCTAGATTAGACAAATTCTACACCAACAAGGATGCCTTCTCCTTTATCCCAGATCAACAAGGGTGCCCGATGATTGTGAGGCCATCTTCCCTATCTGATCATCACCCCATTTTTGCCAATATTGTCTTTAGAAGTTCTAACAAGACTGATAGAAAAAGTGGTGGCAAATTCATCCTTAACAGTAAATTATTGCAAAACCATGATGTTTTTGTTTCTAATCATATTGTGAAATCGTTCAATAAATTGGATTTTCAAGTTATCTCTAATATTGCTAGGTGGAATACCTCGGTGTCTAGCTGGCAGAAGGTTCTTTGTATCATTGGCAAGAAGAAGGCCAAGGATGCTAGACAGGTGGAGCTTATCCTCTCCTCTAATCTACATAAGGCAGAGCAAGACATTCAAAGAGATCCCAACAATTCACATCTTACTTGGTGGCGGTGGCTAGAGATAAACTCAAAAAAATTTAGCATGTTAGAGCCATGGGAGCCATGACTAGAGTTAGGATGTTGTGGTTGTCTCGAGGAGATAAAGGGTTTAAATTATTCTTCAACCTTCTAAAGTAGAAAAAGGTCAAGGAGAAGATAAACAAGCTATGGGTGGACGACAAGGAAGTGTTTGAAGAAGAAGAGATCATGGCTGAACTCTTCAACTTCTACAAGATGTTGTTTTCCTCAGAGGATTCTCCCGTATCCGTGCTTGCTAGAGACAAGTGTCGGGCTCTTGTCCCCAAGATTATATCTCTTGAAGAAGGTAAGACTCTTAGTAGACCTTTTTCAGTTGAGGAGATCAAAGGAGCCATCAACTCTTTGCATAATGATAAAGCCTCTGGTTCGGATGGGCTTACCATTCAATTCTATAAGGCTAACATTAGCTGGATTACGGATGACCTACTAGAGGTCTATAAGGAAGCTACTAAGATAGGTTCTTTGGGTGCTGACATTAATAGAGGCCTTATCAAACTTATTCCTAAATAAGGGGACAAGGCTCTAATAAAAAACTAGCATCCTATTACACTACTTAATGTATCCTATAAGATCCTTGCAAAGATGCTTTCTATTAGACTTGAAAATATCCTACCTAAGTTTATTTGTACCACTCAGACCAGATTTATTAAAGGGAGATACATCTTGGAGAGCCTCATTACCAGTTGGGAGGCTATGGAGTGGGCTAGACTTTCAAATCAAAAGGTGGTCATGTTTTTGTTGGACTTTGAAAAGGCTTACGACAGGATTGAATGGAAATTTATTTCCATGATGCTTAAAGCTTTTCGTTTCCCTGAGGTTTTCTGTCAATATGTTTAGGTACTCCTTAGGGATGCTCATGCCCAGGTGGAAGTTAATGGATTGATCTCTCAAACCTTCAAGCTTAGTAGGTCTATTCGGCAAGGGTTCCCTCTAGCCCATACTCTCTTTGTAATAGCCTCAAACGCTTTGTTTTACCTCCTTAGGGACAATTATCTCTCCCCTAAGGTTAGAGGGATCTCCCTTCTGGATAAATCTGAATTGCTTAACATTCATTTTGCAGATGACACTGCACTTTTCTTTGAACTATCCAAGGAGAACATGAGTGCTTTATCTACCAAGCTCACTTAGTTCTGTGATGCTTCAGGGGCAAATATTCCCCAAGCCAAATATACTTTGCTCAGTTGGTCTGAGCGGCCACCACATTGGCTCTCCACCTATGGGTTTCAATGGGGAGGACCTAATACAATTGTTAGATACCTGGGGACTCATTTCACAATCTCTCCTTGCCTCAAAGATATGTGGGTATAGATTAAGGGAAAGATTGAAACCAAACTTACCAAATGGAACAAACACTACCTCTCATTGGCCAACAGAGTACAAGTTTATCAGAAGATTTTGTCATCCTACAATATCTACTATGCCTCTATATGGATGTTTAGTAATTATCAAATCAATGAATTGCAAAAGATCATCAAAGATTTTTTTGTGGTCGGATGGTAGAGGTCGCAGAAAAGCACATTCGGTCAAATGGGAGTGGTGTTGTATGTATAAGACTATTGGAGGACTAGGCCTTAAGGATCTTAAAGTGCAAGGGATTGCACTTGCTGCTAAATGGATCTTCCATGCATTGGAAGGCAATGAACCTTGGAAAGTGCTCATTCGGAACAACATCAAACTAGGTGTTCCCAAGATAGCTAAATCCTAGAAATCCCTTCCTATTAGTGACCTTTTAGCTGGAAACTTCTCACTCTCTACCGCAGGCTCTGTTGTCTTTAAGTCTATTTGGAAGGCATGGGAGAGCGTTAGGCTTAGTATTGGCAATAATTGGGTCAGCCGAGATAACCAATTTTTTGGGGAAAGATCAATCTGGTGGAACTTAACCCACAATGGTAAACCCCTCGCTCTCACTCGAGGATGTTTGGCCAAGAAATGGGCCAACAAAGGTGTTTGTTGTCTTAAAGATATTATTATTAATGGTGCTCTCATCTCATGGGACAATCTTTCCAATAAATATCAACTTCCCTTGTCTAATAAAAGAACATATAACATTATGTACAATGCATGTGATCTCTTGCAACTTCCTAAATGATGCGATGTGAATGAAGATAGGTTTGTATCCTTCTCATGGGTTGATGGCGGCCCACTCTGTAATGTGAAATCAATTTCTATCTCTAAAACTCTATCATATAATGCTAATTGGTACTCAGATCTATCACCTACTCAATGGGGCAAAATGTTTAAGGCTCTTTGGAGCTCTCCTCTGGCTCCTAAAAATAAAACTTTTAGATGGTTGTTAATGCTTGATAAACTGCTTATCAGATTTGATTATAGTAAAGAAGATCTCTATAATATTTGTAAACATATCTTCTTTGATTGTATTATTGCTAAGGAAGTTTGGCTTATTTTTGGTTTGATTATACCGATGCATATTAACATACTTGATGTTGTTACTAGATTTATTAAAGGCATTAAGAAAGACACTAATCTTTTTTGGAATCTGTTATCTTGTGAAATTCTTTGGTATCTATGGAGAATTAGGAATATAGAAAGATTTCAAGGGGAAGAAAGAGCCCTTACCGAGTCTTTTCGTAGACTCACCTTTCATTTTATCTTCTCGCAGGTTACTATGGTTATCAAGCTGAATAAGGAGAAATTTCGTAGGTTCTTTATTGACAGGCATACAAGAATATTTATCTTTGAGCTCTCTCATGGCTATACCTGGGGGAGAATGAATGCAAACAGAACTCCCTTTGTCAACGCCTTGGATGCTCTTATGGAGGAAATCAAAGGAAATGGAGAGCTAGTTCACCAGGAAATGGTACACTCTGCCAAAATGATGGATGGTTAGAGGTTGGTCTGGATGGAAGGCCCCCTAGGATGGATTGCTTGGATCTAGCACAGAGTTGTCTCATGGTGGATGTATATAGCTGGATAGCTTTTTGTATATGCCTCTATAGCTGTATAGGCTTGTATATGTTTTTCATATATCTTGGATTAGGACAGTATAGGCTTTTTTGTATATGTTGATGGGTTTGTATAAACCCATATGTTAATAACCTAATCTTTACATACTCTCTGATGTGGATACCTACTTAGAAGGCTGACATGAATTGCAGATACAACTCTAACTATTTTGTAAATCAATTTACTCTCTATTATCAATATAAAACAAATACAAAGAAATTAAAAAGAAAACCTAAAAATCTACCATTCCTAAAAATTTGCTCTTATAACACCAAATATTTTAAACCAATCATAGTGTAGATAAATAATTTTTATACAATCTTAAATTAAAATATATAAATCTCAACTTTACAAAAACCAAGTTTATTTTGAAAGCAAAAATACTTTTGATTGGTGCAAACTAATTGATTAATTGGGCTCTTACCTAGACAAGTAATAATAATAGAAGAAATAAATATATTATTTTACACAAAGAAAATTATTATTATTTTTTTTGAAATTTCTAATACTGTAGCCAATAAGAAAAAAGAAGAATGATAATTTAATAATTATTTAAAATAAAAATTAAATAAAGACTATAAATTTTGTTGAGAAATTTTAATTGTATACATTGATATGACAAACTAATCAAAAAGTTGAATTGAATGGATGCAACAGTATCTTCCCTTGGAGGAATTAATAACAATTTTCTTCTTTGGTAGAAACTAATAACAATTTTCTTACTATATTGATATTTATAATTACTATATTGATATTTATAAATATGGAAAGATATATTTCACATAAAATATTATATATAATAAAAAGACTTTATAGATTTTTTTGGGTTTATTTTGATTCGGTGTTTAATGATAGAGTTCAATTTAATATATAAATATAAAAAAATATTTTTAACATAAATGTAAATCAACTTAATATCATATCCGCAAATCAACCTATGCTTAATCATAGTAAATAATATCATTATATAAATTAGTGAATTGTGAATAATAGAAAAAGAAATTACATAATAAACAAACAAAAATAATTCTATAAATCAATAAAAAATGTCAATTAACTTTCTTTTCTTTTTTTCTATTTCCTCACATAAAAATCATTTCATATTCTAAAATTAAACTAAATCTCAATATTTAAATGATTAGTAAATTAAATAAATCAATTATCTATTTTCAAATAATAACTTAAAAATTAATTATCAAAAATTCATTTTATTTTTTAAAATTATACTAAATTCTAATTTCACTTTTTCATTTTTGTGTTTTATTAAGTTGTATTATCCTCCCAAATTTAAATTTCACTCTATAATTATACTAAATTTTAATTTATAAAATTGATTAAATATTTATTATCTAATTGTTAAATAATTAATTAAATTATCATAACAAATATAAAAGCATTTTGTGTTCTATTTTTTTTCTTTTATGTATGCAGATCATTTAATATTCTAAAATTCAATCAAATTCTTTTATGTATGCAGATCATTTAATATTCTATAATTCAATTAAATTCTATTTTCAAAAGATCATTATTTTATTTGATATAATTAATCAAGCCATCACAAATTTTTCAAAACTTAAATTTAATTATAATCAAGTAGAAATATTACCAAAATTTAAAAAGATGAATATGATTTTTTTTAAACATAAGAACAGAAATAATTTCAAAAATATAATCAAAATTTGATAATTTTTTCCTTCATGTTTATAAAGTATTTTGTAAGTAGATTAATCTCGGAAAATCTTTTCAATTTCAGCTAAAATTAAAAATCTACAATAAAAATAATATAATTAAAATAACTTTTGAATTATTTTTAAAAAATAAACTAATTTGGAAAATATAAGTAATCTATTTAATAAATTCATTGCTGAAGCAAGGTTTTAAAGAAAAAATATACACATTTGATACACTTTTGTATTCTGAAAATTGATAAAGAGACCAACAACTTCACCTTGTGTATAACATGCAACCTCCACCATCTCTTTCTATGGAAGAGCACGACAACTGCCATATTCAAGAACCCCACATTTATAGTCATTTTCGTCACTTCCACAAATAGAAAAACTGATTTTTCATTCTAATTAGAAACTTGTGATTCGAATGGCCGCTTGAAATGATTTATTTAAAATAGAAACTTCCATATGGAATGGAAGTTTTAAAGGTTGAGAAAGGTAGGTTTATTAGAACAAAATACTCTAATACGCTTCAATCCATAATATGACTACCATACTCTAATACAAGTTTAAAAAGAAATGGTTGAATTGATCATTCAAAGTGTTAGAAAGAAATTCTAGAATGTAATGGGTAACACATATGAGCAAAATGCATACATCATTAACTGTTCATTTTGATAATTATAGTCTTAATTAACTATTTATGCAGTAATAATAACTCTGAGACAACATCTATAAAATAGTGTCAAAATAGAATTTGGTCATAGTTACAATGTGTGAATAACTTAAAAAATTTGTCAAATACAATTTCAAATCTTGTTTGAATTAATTAACCATTTATACACTGACAATAACTCTCCATTTTCAATATCATCAAGAAGAGCTTGAACTTTAATTGTCACATTGGACTTCACGACATGTAATGTAGGTATTCCATAGTATAATGTAACAACTTGAATGATGGCATGACCTGATGCACTGTGAATCTGATTGAATAATTGAATTTAAAAGTAGCAAGCAACCATTCCTCAAGTGGCTCCATGTGATAATTAATTTGTGATTTTCCCTTAAGAAATCTCATGAACTTAATACTAACTTGATTAGATAGGTTGTGCTTTATGATGGTCATTGTAGGCCTAATAGTGACTTTCCAGATACATCCAACAAGGTAGAGATCTCAAAGTTCATGGTATAGAGTAATTGATCAATAAGAAAAATTCGTAATCTCAATTTGTAGATTATTGAATTTTGCATCTAGATTCATTTTCACCTTAGATCCATAGAGAAAATTAAAATATAGAGCATAATTATCAAATTTTCATTTACTAGTTCTTGGTCCATTCTTTTAAATTCTGTTGGCCATCTTTTCTCTCGACCAATAGCAAACACTGAATTCTTCTATACAATAGATGACATTGATTGGAAGTTTCCATTGATACTTTGACAACCAACTAGACTCCCATATATTTGCATTGTGTGACATCTTGGTGACTTGAATGAAAATTATTATTAGCATTTACATTAATAATAATTAAGAAAAGATAAAATTTTATAGACTAATTAGGATATCATATATGCTTCTAAAGTTTAAGCAATTATATGTTATCAAAGTAAATAAAAAAATAAAAATCTAAGTCATATATGTAAGAATAATTTTCTTTAAAGTTCGTTTGACTAGATAAATTTATAAAAATTTGCTTGATATAAATTGAATGTATTAAGTTAAATAGGAAATAGAACAAAATAACATATATGTAGAGTTTTACTTTATTATAACAAAAAAAAAGTGATGCAAGGATGTTAGTAATTATTATAATGATGGAAAATCACACATTTATTAACGATAATTCATGTCATATTATTTATAATATTTTTTTATTTATTTATGTACAATATAATCACTACATCTATATGGTGGAGTTGGCCTAAAAAAAAAAACATTTGCTATGTAATACTATATATTTAAAAAAAAAAAAATTATCGATTTATTATTTTTTCTTTTATAATATCAAGATGCTACAATGGTTTCTACTTTGTTTCATTCTATTAATTTACAATGCAATAGATGATTTTCTATGTAAGATATTATGAGAAGAAGCTATGAGGTATAATATGATATTAAAACACTGAAAAGCCATGGAAATGAATTTGAACAAAGATATATTATATCAATTATCTTCTAAAAATTTTAATCTATTTTCTTCGGCTTTTTACTTTGCAAGTTATCTACCCATTTTTATTTTTTTGTAACGATCATATGTGAATGCTAGCATTATTCCGACACCTTCTAGAGACTTTACTCGAGACATTGCCACAAATGTCAATCTTGTTCCTTCCCTTGGTCATATATCAATTGTGGCTTTTGATAAAGTCAACCCCTAAGATTTATGTAATGCCAATGTCCATGGCAATCTTAATGGTAATTGAAACTTATTTTGCCTCTTTGTATTGGTGTTATTGGAATCATATTTGGATGATGATCTTCAAATTGTATTCCTGAATAATTGTCAAATTAAACCATGACATATGTTGGTGGTTTCAATGGAGAAATTCCTTGTTTATAGATAATCTTTCAAACATATCCTAGAGCTCCATTTACAAGTCCTACTTGTATCCAAAGATTTGAAGTCAACATCACCCTTGAATTCTTACTAATCAATATCTCTAGGTCAAGTTCATCATTTGAATAATCTTCTGATTGATGCACACTTCCCACTTTTGTTGTGAAACTATGAGCAACAAGATGTTTTAATGAATATAATTTTTTTTGTTATGATTGTGAACATTTTCATTTGTGGAGAACAAATAGACAATATTGTCAAACTCAACATTACTTGTAGCATCTATGCTAATAGAGGTTCTTATCATAAGCAACCTCTAATCATCAATTTGTGGGTTTGCATCTCTTAAATTTGTCAAAAGTTGATGAAACCTTTGTTATTGGTTGTTTTCTCCATCTTGTCTAAATATTGTATCTAATATAACCACATTTTTGAATTCTTGCAACAATAACTTTTCTCGTCTATTGCTATCGTATGTCAGTCTATTATTGATTGGAGGCACTTGACCCAAATCTCTAACCAATCAAGCAGTGGACCATCTCATTATATAGTTATTGCCAACCTCAAAAAAGTACTACAACAATCCTTCCATACAAGGTAGCAGGGCGCAAACCATCACTATCAACTGGAGAGTGTAGCCATGACAAACTTTCAAGTCTTTCTTCTGATAATTCAGTAGATACGAATAGTTAGTGGATGAGAGGTATCATTGTTATTGCAACCACGTAGTATGAATGATTTTTTGCACAACAACCATTCCACTGACAATACAATAATTCATATGTATTTTCTTGACTTCAATGAAAAACAAAACTAAATCACAAACCCTTCCTAATTTTATTTATCTATTTATTTTAAATTAATTTTTTAATTTTTAAATTATAAGTATTTTATCAATATTAAAAAAAATTACATTATGTAATGAAATGGGATAAGACAACCTTTCTAAAAAATAGAATATTTTTTAAATATTAAATCATAAATTGTCATATAAATTTTATGTAGATCCATTTGATTTTAAAATGGAATCCAAATAGAAAACTAATAAATTGATATTCAATGGATAAGGATATCTTTTGAATTTTATGCATATCTATTTAATTTTTATGCAAATCCACTTTATTTCAACGTGGAATGTTTTCAAGTTTAAAAGAATAATTTTTTTTTTTCAAATACACAATTACATTTAAAGAGAATAAAATTTCCTTACATAATTTTTTTAAACATAAATTTTATAAACATTCAATTTATGCTACCATTATAAAATTCAACACAATAATTACAACTTTCTTGCAAGTTATAGCTAGATTTTTTTTAATGCAAATAAATAATTTCAAAGAGACCAACAAGACTAGTTTTATACAAATGAAAGCTAGCTGGAAGAAAACCTTCTACCTATGAAAATTTAAGAGAAAATGTACAAAAGATATTTTTTTATTAATTAGAATGTTAAAAAAATTCTTAGAAATTTTTTTAAGTTTCTTAAAAAATTATTAAAAAAACAAAGGTTTTCTTAAAAAAATTTTTTTTTTTTTTAAAAAAGCAGAGTTTCTTTAAAAAAATTAAAAGTTTGTTTCTAAAAAAATTAAGTTTTCTTTAAATTTCATTTAAAAAAAATAATAATCTAGTTAATAAAATTTGGTAGTAGTTGTTTTTATAACTATTGATTTAATAGTATTAGATGAGAAACAATTGAAAAATAGTAATTAAATATTTTGATTAACTGGCATGACATACATTCAAATATTTGAGAAATAAATAGAAGATAACATGGTACTATTGGTTGAAAATTTTGTACACTTGGAGAAATATACAAAATTATGGTTTCAACCACAGTGTGTGAGTTTTCTCTCCTAATTAAGGGAAAGCTCCCCCTATCTATCTACAACTTAAATTAAAATAGGATGGGACAACAAGCTTTCTTCTTCTTTCAAGAAAGCCAATATCCTTTTCTCTTCACTGAAAAGTGATAGCAATTTAACATAAAACAACAATAACAACTTGTGAAATGAAGCGAGAGAAAGGAAATGAAGTTTCCTGAAAGCTCAAAGACTCCTGTCACTTCCTTCGGGATGGGAGAACAATATCAAGCTCAAAGTCTTGATTATGTGAAGTCCTATCTACCATTTTTCTATATTAATGATATTAAGAACAAATTATATCAGCACAAAGACTGAAATACCTTATTCTCTTCTACATAAAACAATAGGAACTAGTACGAGATCAAAGACACACAACTATTTCTTACAAAATCTGCTTCTAAACTCACAGCTATTTCTTACAAAGTCTTACAGCTCCTCTCAAAAGAATATTTACTCTAATTTATATTAACCTTCAATACTTGCAGCACAAAGACTACAAATCAAATTTGATTAAGCTCTTAAAGAAACACTTGCAAAAAAGATAATATAGAACACAAACTCAAGAATGTAGCACAAAGACTCCAAGCTTGAGCAATTTTCTTCTAATTCTTTCAATTCTTGAATTCACACACGAAAACTCAAAGACTTCTTTGCTGTAAATTTTGCAGAGTTTTTGTTTTCTTTCTAAAAGATAAAGATTACAATAGACCCCTCAAGTATTTATAAAAGAGGAGTCTTGAGAAAAAGGTGGGATGATCCTAACTAACTTGAGACATTATCTCAACCACCAAGACTTATTCAATAGCTAATTATGACTTATTCCAACTACAGTCCTAACTGAACACAACTTGTACTTGCTTTACATGTAATTACAAAAGTGCAAGTAAAGACTTGACTTGCAATTTACAAAAAGTTTTTACATGTAACTTGTCAAAAGAAAAACTACAACTAAGAGATTACAATTCTAGAAAAAAATGCAACTAAGTGTTGAAAAACACTTAAGCTGCAACATGTGAAGACATGAATGCTTCAAACTTTTGGATGATCATTTGTAGCTCAGCAGGATTCAGTTCGTGGGTGTTTTTGGCAACAACCATGGTCTTCACGATGGTGTCATGGCATCAAAGAAGCATAGAATCGTTCTTCTCCAAAGTGGACTGGATTTCGTGCAAAAATATTTGATGTTTCATCAAAACCTGAATTGAGGCAGCTGAAAATTGTTCACTCCACTCATTATGAATCCTCATCTGTAGATCTGCGAGCACTTCTTCTTCTAGTATCAACTCTCCATTCTGACTCATTATATTGCAAGACGCCTTCTCGCAATGAAAAACAACACCTTGGAATACTTCAACTCGCAATCTCATTGCATCATCAATCTCCTCAATGAGGGATTTGAGAACAAGGGCTTTATTCTTTAGAAGTTCTTCAAATTCCAAGTACATAACCCTGGAAGGAATAATGACATGCTCCTGAAGAACACTCAACTGTTGTCGAGGCATTGTGCACCAAATTGTTAAGCTATTTTCAACCCTTTCCAAATTATGTTTGAAAGTCTCAGAGGTATGATTCATTTTTTCTTCAATGGTCTCCAACTTAGACATCATTTGGAAAATGTCTTTCAACACTTGTGCACACAGATCATGAAGTTGATCCACCCAAGAATCCAACGCTTGTACTTTCTGAGCAGCTCTTTCAACTCCCCGAATTGATTCTTGTGAACCAGAAGAACTTGTAGGATTACTCCCTTCACCAACAGGTTTTGTAATTTTATGAACAACTACAACAAATTGCCTATTCTCCTCTTCTAGCTTGTCTTTCTTTGCTAGAAGTTAATCATACCACTGTACTAGTGAAGCTATGGATTGTTGGGCATCATGCTTGACCACTTCATGTGTTTGTCTACCCAAATCTATCCTTGTAACCCTGCAATCAGCAACTTGCATTTCCTCACGTGGATTATCTGCAAGGGGCTCAACAATTTCTGCCACTTTCATCTTGTTGTTGTCAACAGTTACTCATGAGATTGTCTTGGCTTTTTTAACAACCTTGGGCCTAAACTACTTGAGTTGCTGATAATCAAAGACATCAAGAGAGATTTATTGCTTCTTCCTCTTTGGGGTAAAAGAACTAAGCCATGGAGGTAAAATGACTAGTTCTCCTCTAGTAGTTGTTGAAAGCGAAGGAGAAGCAATTTCTGTTTGAATAGTCGTGGTCACCCTGGGAGGAGCATCTGTTTGGATGGCGACCATAGTTTTCTCAGTAACCAAAGGGCATGAAGATTGCCTCATAAACTATTCAAAGTCAAAAGTAGAGGTATCAATCTCTAACAAATGGAAAGATGTGGGAGTATCCTCGAGAATTTCCAGCAAACTCTCTTGTTGATGATCAAGAGGTGGCTCAACTGCTGAAATAGGAATGACAGTTTGAGGAGATTCCTCCCCTATTATGTCAGGAGGAGATAGAGGCGGCTCCATGGAAATTGAGGGGGGAATCTCATGAGGTGAGTCTGAAGCTGGTGACTTAGGAGCATCATTTGATTGTTGTCCTTTTGGATTTTTAAGCTTGATCACATGAACGTGAAGCCAATACTTTTCTTTCCCACAAACTGTCACCTCCTCAGAAGGAAGCACTATTGCCCGACTAACCTGCAATTTGATCCTAGTGCTTGAAGATGATGCACCTTCCTTGTTGTTAATCTAAATCTCAGACTTGCATTTAAGAGGCCCTGTAGAGTCATCTTCTTTTCCAACCTTGATCTTGATGAGTCTAATACCATTACCTTTGATCCAAGTGTTGGTGTTAGCTAAGATAGGCTAGAATCTTTCAAGAATGGAAGTGCAATCTTTATGTGACCATTGGATTAAAGGAAGTGGGGCTTCCTCAACCCTTCATGAGACAAACTCTGGATCGAGCAAATTCCCATCATCAATCATTTCTTGCGGAATGTCTACCAGGTTAAGATCAATGACCTGCTCAACAATGAGCCTGCAGTAGTCCATCTTGAGAATCTCCATTTTTCTACGAAGACCTACCCAGATATCCTCAATACGATGCACATGTACGAAGAACTTTTTGATTTTTTCCTTCATACCTCGATAGTCAAAATCTGCCCTGGACTTAAATCTTTTGAGTTTAATCTCCTGCATCTCAATCTCCATAGCTTTGGCTTTGGCGGATGTGACAAGAAAATAACAAGCAATCTTCAATGGGTTTGTTGTAGAAATCCCCATTTCGATCTTATGTTTGACAAATTGATGAGCGTGTATAACCATGATTTGTCTTTCCAACTCCATAAGAATGATCTTATCAATCGAGTACCTAGGAAGCATGTATGGTTGCTCACTGTAGCATCTGACCCTTACATAAGTGAAAGTTGGGAATTCAAGAAACAAGCACCCATACTCATTCACTCTTTCTCATGCTTCATCTGACACCCTTCTTTTCTTTAGAGTCTTGTCAAACTAGCACATGAAGTAACCAAAGAATGCATCTTGAACCCTTCTAAAATATAATCTGTTGGGTCTCAAAGGCAGGTGATCATAATATTCCCACACGAGTATAAGCGATCAATCACCCTTGGTAGAAAGACTAGGGAAATGTCTGAGTGATGCTCCCAAATACACTAAGTATGAATTCATGTAGAAAGTCATGGTAGTAGGGACTGCTACAAGTTGCTCGCACAAAACATCACTGATAATCTCTCCCTATGATATATGATGGGACTTCCTTATGAATATGGTAAACTGATACATCCAAGGTTCAAAAAACTTAGAGTGTTCAAGACCCATCATCCTATGGAGGAGAGTAATGATGTCTCCAATTTCCCACTTAAAGTCACAACGGTACAACTTAGCCCACCTCATGAAGGCGGCTCGTGGCTCATGAATCCACCTGTTAATATGACATTTGCAGTCCTTTTCCCTCTTGACATAGTACTCGGTTGCACTATCCTTTGAAATTTCCATATAAATAGGTGGTGGTGGTATTTTGAAGGCTTTCTCAATAGTATCTGCATCAAGGCGGAATATTGCCTCACCATAATCATTTCTAATGGTTCTCCTCTCCTTGTCAAAGTGATGGGCGCAAGCGAGAACAAATTTAGGTTCTATGGCAGCCATTGGAAAAGAGGATGCATGATGAATGTGTCTGTCCAACAACCGCTGCATATTACTATCATGTAAATCCTCCACCCTCTTAATGAATTCTGACATGTCCACATGTCCTATCTCTGTGTCCTTGATGTGATCCAAAGGAGAGGAAACTTGCAAAGGTGAAACTTCATTCTGGTACTTGTCATATTTATATTTCATCTTCTTTGAAATGAGAGAAGATGGTAAATCTGACATTAAAGGACAACCTGGTCTACTGTGATGAAGACTTATAAGTGTTAAGGCAACATCATAATCAACTGCAACTAACATTTTTCCTTCTTCAAATTGGAAGAACTCCAACCCTTGCACTCCACAACTTTTTGAGAGAAAGATGGGAAATAAATGGGAATGCTGGAAATTTGACTTTGACCAATTTCAGATCTGGGGAAAAATTTTACAAGCATACAAGTGGGGAAGAACGAACATGCAAGCAAATTTTTAAAACCCGAATGCATGTATACTTGTAAAATGAAAAATGGAGAAATGAGTGAAAAATGAGATTTAGACTTGTGGGAAATGATGTGAATGGAAAGTACGGATATAGGCAATATGAAAGGATAAAAATGGGAAGATCTTAGGAATGCCATTTTCAAGAGAATGGGAAGAAATTTCAACATGCAATTCGGTTCTAAAAACCCGATTTTGGAAGAATGGGAGTTTTTCATCTTTGCAACTTGGAATTTCAACAAAAGATGGTTAAATTTTTATAACCATAAGGGAAGATCAATTATTTTCACCCAACTTGTAATTGGGATTTAAAATCCCGAACACAAGTAAAGAGGGAAAATGGAGAAGAACAATGCAATTCACAAATTGCTTTGCAAAGGGGAAAATCTCCCTCACAAAACCGATTTGGGGGCAAAACCAACATATATACAAATTTATAACTAGAATGGAAAAACAAGAAAACAAGAAAAGAAAACATACCTTGCTTCAATTTGAAATGTCTCTTCAAAAGATGAAACAATCTTTGAATGAAGACGACAATCCCTTAAATAAGCAATAAACGAACTCCCAAAACCCTAGCCACATTTTCCAAACTCGGGTTTAGAGACTAAACAACAAAAATGTGGTTGAAGATGCAAGAAAATAGGTTGAAACTCTATCCAAACCCCACGCCTAGGTGAATGAAGCAAAAATGACTTGGGAAGAAGAGATTTGTGGCACTTGAATCCACCAAAATGTGGCTTGGAAGAATCACATGTTTGCTGCAAACTCGCCTTCAAACCAACAAACAAATATACCAGATGGTGTGGAAAGAGTTTGAATATGCATGAAAATAGCATGAGAATCCAAAATGCCTCTTCTTCCTTAAAAATCTCCACAAAATTTGCTTGAAATCTTCAACAAATCTGCCTTCCTGGCTCGTCAGGTTTTTGGAAATGAAGAACAAGTTTTATTTTACATGCAATAATGAAAATTGGGTTTTGGACTTCATATTACATGTTTAAAATGTTAGTTTATTCTGTACAAGGCAAAATCGGGTTTTAAAAACCCTTTAGCAAGTTTAAAATGCCTTTATTTTCTCTTATAGAGCAAATTGGGTTTTTGAGACTCAACTGCAAGTTTAAAAAGTCACTTTATCTCCATTCTAAGCAAAATCAGGTTTTTGAGAGAGAAAGACAAGTTATAATAACTTGTAAAGGGGAAAATAAAATCCTTTCAACAAGTTTTAATAACTTAACACATGTAATAGGGGAATAAAATCCCCATTACAAGTAAAAAGACTAAATAGGAACTTTATAAAAGAATTACAAGTGACTTTTTAAATTTGCAATTTAAAACTAACTTGTAACTCATCCAAAAATTCCCTATTATGACTTAAAAAACCAAAAAGCATAAAAGGGGAAATAAAAAGTAAGTTACAAGTTTTTTTTCAATAAAGTGCACTTCTAATTAGATAAAAATTTCACTACAAAGACTAAAACAAAGGAAAGCATTAAAACTTGCAACTTAAGGAAAATTTATCACCTGCAGTCAGGGAGAAAAACCCTGAAATTGAAGGAAAGACATAGCTAACAAACCTAGAATGCGATAAAATTTGAATTTTGGTTTGAGGATACATTGAGAATCAAGCCAATCCAAGGGCGAAGCAAAATTTTGCCTCGAGAAACGTGCCATAGAATAATTTTTACAATTTTTTTTGACAAAACTTTCATGTTATGGTCCATTTTTTAAAACAAAAAATGAGGACAACAGGTACAAAATGTTTTCACTACTTAATTGGTCATACGTGCATCATTTAATTCAAATGACGGTCAAATTCTTTTGATAGGTCAAGACATATTTATATTTTTATCTATATTTGTATATTTTAACTAACCATATAAAGTGTTACCGAAATATTCAGATGACACTTTTGTTATGGTTCTCTATTTTACTTATAATGTAATTTTTTTAATGATATTAATTCATTGAAACCTAAATTTTATTCAAATACAAATTTTATTGAGTGTTTAACATAAAGATATTGTATGTTTCTATCCAAACTATGTCTTGTATCCAAATACTTTCAAATTAACCTGTGATTAACTTGTAATTTAATTATTAGAATTAATCTTTAACCTCTTAACCATCACAACAACCCTAGTTGAATCTTATAGCTAATCCTAATTGAACTTTAACTATAACCTTAAATAAATCATAACCTTGAGTAAACCTTATATTTAATACATAAAATAGGTTTATGTAATTGTATGGCAAATTAGTATTTTGTATTGAAAATTTCGATATGTTTTAAATAAATACATTTAAAATATATATTAAAACCAAGTGACAATTTTATAAAACACTTATAAAACCAAGAAAGAAAATTCTTGATTAATAGTGAGATTTGGTTTAACTTCTTTAAAAATGTCCTTGTTGTGGTATCTTACTATCATTGCTTTGGCAAGTCTCTTTTTTTCCAATATAAAAGTAGTATATTAATAAATTGATGGTTTTGTGAACGAGTGACAATTCAACTAAACACCCATAATGGAATATTAAACAAATGTATAAAGGAATAACGAAATGTTTCCAAAATATACTACTAAATTTAAAAGGAAAGTTTTGTACATATCTATTGTTATAATAAACTATTTTAGCAATTTAATCTTAATCTTTATTAGGAAATAATTTTATTCATCTATTTATTTTAATTTCTAAACATTTATTAATGTTAAAAAACATTTATATTAAAAAACAAAAAAAATGATATGATAATTTTTTTTTCTACAAAATAATTTTTTGAAAAATATTAAATAATAAATTGTCAAAAAATATTCTTTGTAAATTTTTTTTTTATGTAAATTCAATTTATACTACCATTAAAAGAATTAATACAATAATTACAACTTTCTTGCAAGTTACAAAAAATAAAAAAATAAAAAAAATCATGCAAATAAATTATTTCAAAAGGACAAACAAGACCAATTTTCTGTAAATGAAAGCTAGCTACAAATTATTCATTACTGGGTCCAATAGAAACTTCAACCAATAGAGCAACAACAAAATGGTAGACCATGCAATTACTTTAGTCTCAAAACTATCATATTTCAAATAGGAGAACATATAAAAATAATATCTCTTCCTAAAATTTACAAATAGCTTTCATTGTGGATTAAAGAATCAAAGGCGACTGTTGTTGTGATAGATACCTTAAGCAATGCTCTAGCAGATAGAATGAAAGAATGAAGGAGATTATATTGTTGAAATGAATAGCCACTAACTTGTTCACCAAACCCTCTTAAATAATGAAGTGAAAGGAAGACTTCCTCTTCTAATTAAAAATATTATAAATAAGAAAAACTTACAAATTATGCAACTTCTTTTCTAGTTAAGAGTAATATTAATAAAGAAAACATAGAATTTGCATCAAATAAATCTTTGTATTACTCCAAACTATCTGGACTAAGTATAAAATGTAATGCCCCATCAAGATACCCTAAAGGAAACAACTACAAACACTCGAAAAGAGTGCAAATAATTTTTTTCTCACAGTGATAAACTTTAAGATGCAATAAGTTAAACATTGCAATAAAATTTGTACAAGAGGAAGACTTAACTAATCACATAAAGGGTTCGATTAATCCAATTAACAATGAGATTGATCAAACATGTTCATGATAGAATGATTACCACATGAACATAGCAATTAAATTTCATAAGAGATTAAACTCTAAGCACAATTGAATATATACAACTGCCATTAGTTTTATTACATCACTAAAGCTACATTCATCATAATCCATATTACCACACTTTATTTATACCTTCATACATCCAATTAAGATTAATATCACCTAAATTACATTATACATTTTGACTATAATACAATTCATACATCTAAAATTAAAAGGAACCAGATGAACACATACACCATACAACACCAATTGATATCGGAGTTCACCCCTAATGGGCTACATCACCAGGTCCACTTCAAGTGCAAGACCATTCTAATAAATAAAAGATGAAAAATACATAGAGTTTACATCAATTACAACTTACCATCAATGCGTACATGAACAAATGATACATATGACCACATAGGGTTCAAACGATACATGAATGATCCGAGAAGAACAAAAGGATCCATCTGAAACATGGAATGAAGTAAATACAAAATAACAACTGAAGCACCTACAAGACTAATCCATCGCAAGAAGGCACGATCAAAATACTCAATGGAAAGCGACACTACCACCCAACCATGTGGCCCAAAAATGAACCACCCCTTCATGCTAGGAGATAGAACTAAGACCCTCAAACAAGTCATAACAAAGCATCACATGGTCTCACATGTACATTAGGAACTCACACAAGACATAAGTATACAAGCATGACTCTTGCAAGAGTGCTCCAAGTAAAGCCAACACATGACTATACACTAATAAACATAAGGGAAGAGTGTTATCACATAGCTAGTATGGACTCTGACAGGCCTCCATAGGCCCTGACCCCCATCTTAGGTTACCCTAGTAGCCTCTCTTGAACCTCCGACTCCCATCCATGTCTCATGCGATATCCAACAAACCTTTCGTGAAGACAAGGTAGTTGGTTTGCCATTACAAGCCTTCCCACTACATCCTGAGTCTATACTAGCACTCAACCATGAGCGGGGCATAATTTATCTTGATTAGTGTTTGTAGAACCCAACCCCCCGTTTTTTAATTAAGTTATCACTTATTACTCAAATTTTGATGGGTTATTCTACTACCTCTTTGGGCACGACCCCCACTCGAAAGTCACTCTTCCTTATGACACTACACAACCTCTAAAGAACCCCAAGGCAAATCACAAAAGACAACCAACATAAGGAGTTCAAAAAGAAAAACTAAAGGACAACTTGATTAAACCAACCTTCTACCAAGGTTAAATCAATTGGAGGTGTGAAACAAACAACTAGTCTATCCACAAAACAAGACCAAAACCACAATAAAACATGTACGACCACAACCAAAACTTAACCAAATCAACTTGCACAATAAACTAATATTCAACATGTCATCATGACACAAGAATAACTTTACCAAATCAACACCAAAATTTCACCAATCAGAGTAAACACTAAAATGAATCTACTTCCACTCTAAATTCATCCATGTTAAGGATTAAGAACAATCACTCAAAATATACTTAAAACTAACAATCTCTAATTGTAGTTATTTCAATAACTGACTCTTTCATGATAATAAAATCCACATTAGGGAACAACACATCATTTAAAAACAAATATATAATATTGGAGTTGAGAAAAAATCAGCTCTATAGCTCTCAAAGATCACATGCATGCAAACCTGTCACAGAAGGAGAGAAACAAAAAACCTATGGAGACCAGAATTCAAAGATCCAAAAAAGAGGAGTCATATTGATTGTGCAAGAAGAATGCAATTCAATAATTATAATTGTTATGAAATTACAAAGAGATAATCCTTATAAAAGGATACTCAAAACTCTAAAGAATTATAAGATTCTTAAGTTTAGCTTAAGCAAATGGTATAATAAACTAATAATTAAATAAATAATTATTAGCTAATAAAATATAACTCTAACACCCTCCCTTAAGATGAACTTAGGGAGTAGCTAAAAAATAACTAAGGACTAAAAAAACATGTAAAAAATACAGGAAAGCAACAATGGGTCCTGACAACTAGGCCTGATGAGGTATCCAAGTACAATAAAATCTCTATAAAGTGGAATAAAAAGAGGAAACCCTGTGAGAACAAAACTCATCTCCAAAAAGAGATGAAAACTCAAGTGAAGGACTAAGAAGCATCCAAACAAGAGTGTTCCAAAAGATAGGAACAAAAAAAACATGAAGAGCACCATTGAAGCATGAAATAGCTGCAAACACTATCGAAGAGTAACTGCTGATCTGAAGAATCTCCACTAAAATAGAACATGACCAAGTAGAGAAGGCTGTAATCTCCACGAGTGTTCTCAAATGACACTACTCGAATCCGATGACAAACAAAGATAAACAACTAAACTCGAAGATGCAGATGACATGAAACACCAAAGCCTGAAGAGCTGATCAATCGAACCAAGAAAACATTAGAACAATAGGACAAACCTCCCCATAATGTTGAAAAAGGAGAGGGACGGGGACATTGAAAAATACGACCAACAAGAACTGCATGACGAAGAACTAAGAACAACAAAAGTGCAGAGAAAGTACATAGTGTCATGGAAGGAACACTCACTTGACACACATCATGAAGCTAATATCGTGGAATGAACACTCACGTGACAAAGGTAGATGACAAACAAAGACAAACATCAACCCCCATGACACTTTATAAGTAGTGCATGTACAGTAAGACACAAGATGTGTAAGATCCCAAATATATAATGCATGCTGACACTTTATCTCAATGCATTTGCATAAATAAAATGTTACAATGATCAGAAGAGACAGAAGATCAGAAACAAAAAGAATAGCAAAAAATGAGGCATCCTACTAAAATAAAGAGATCCCAGGACCTGAAACATCCAAGATATTCACCAGAGTGCTAAAAAATAAAAAACCGAATAAAATATATTTGGAGAAAAATATGGAAAGAAAACACATATGAATGGAAAAAACAAAGAACAAGCTTTCCAACAATATAAAATTTTCAAAAAACAGAGTTCAGATGCTCAAGTTATGTCTCCCGGAGTGCAAAAGAAACCTCTGGCTTTGACAACAAAAAAAACGTCATCAAAAAAGCAAAATCAAAAGTTCAAACCTTCAAATCTGGATAGAGCTTTTCGACGATATAAAATTTTTGAAAAAAATGCCTCTGTATGACCAAGTTACGACCAACAGAAAAAAACACTTTTTGTAGGGCATATATATATATACATATATTGACGAAAATTTTCTGAGGAATTGATAGGTATAGCCGTACGGATTTTCATGCCTCGAAAAAAGTGTCAATAAAAAATCATGCCTCAGATGCCCCTGTCACTGAAAATAGGCAAATTATATATCAAAATTCATGAAATCAACCTTCTGAATCCAACTGTGAGGTCTTTTTGGCACCAAAAAATCAACTACCCCATAAATGGAAAAAAAACAACTGCATAAACCCCCGAATACACAGATATGAAGAACAAGACTCAAAAACTTTCATGAAGAGCATATGGGCATATACATATGGAGCTCTGAAACCATATTAGAGTTGAGGAAAAATCAACTCTACATCTCCCAAAGATTATCTGCATGCAAAACCTGTCATAGAAGGAGAGAAGCAAAAAAGCTATGGAGGTCAAAATTTAGAGATCTAGAAAAGAGGAGTCATATTGATTGTGCAACAAGAATGCAATTCAATAATTACACTTGTTATCAACCTTCTGAATCCAACTGTGAGGTCTTTTTGGCACCAAAATGTACCAAAAAATCAGCTACCCCAGAAATAGAAAAAAAAAAACTGCACAAACCCTCGAATACACAGATCTAAAAAACAAGACTCAAAAACTCTCATGAAAAGCACAAAGGCATGCAGATCTGGAGCTCTGATACCATATTAGAGTTGATGAAAAATCAACTCTAAAACTCCCAAAGATTACCTGCATGCAAACCTATCACAGAATGAGAGAAGCGAAAAATCTATGGAGGCCAGAATTCAGAGATCCAGAAAAGAGGAGTCATATCGTTTGTGCAACAAGAATGTAATTCAATAATTACAGTTGTTATAAAATTACAAAGAGAGAATTCTTATAAAAGGATACTCAAAACCCTAAAGAATTATAAGATTCCTAAGTTTAGCTTAAGCATAGAGTATAATAGACTAATAATTAAATAAATAATTATTAGCTAATAAAAGATAACTCTAACATATAATAATTTCAATTTAAGCCAATTTGGCTATAACAAATATGACTTGAATTTTAAATTTCAAGATAATGAAATTAACATTTAAAATATTTTTGAAAACTAAATTTGATATATAAATCATAATAATCTTTCTAATTCAAAGTCATATCGACTAAACATAATTGATGGCTAACAATATAAATTTCATTTGCACAACTAATTTGCATTTACATCAAATCAATATTTAACATTTTTTTCATATAATAAATTCAAAATACATAGTATAAATATATACACATATTTATAAATTAATTACTAGACTGATATTAAAAAAAAAAAAAAACGAATTTCATCAAATACCATATTCCAAAAAAAAATTACAAATTGAAAATTACCATTAACAAATAAAAAATTACAAATTACACACACACACATATCGAATTTAAAATCAATATACAATTTTACGCATTGGACAAGAAATAACATCTACTATGATTTTGTTTTGACTGAGTTTTTTTTTTAAATCCACACAAATAACTCATGGAAACAATGCATTTCCAACACTTGTATTCAATTAGTCAATTGACCCTAACGCTAGGAGAACGGATCCGATTCAATCCACAAATGGAATTTTAATATATAATATCATTAATCAACATAATAATTTTACATTTAAAACATCAGATTCACATTTTTCAAAAAATCTAAGGAGATTAATAACCAGGTTTTGGAGGCCATCCACCATTGATGGACCTACAAAAACTCAAAAAAATAAAACTTGCCAAATCAAAAATTCCTTAAAACCCATTGGTTGATGGGTGAACAACATCACACTTTTGAAATAAAATTTACTTTCTGGGCATACATAAAAATTTGAGCAGTATTTCCCTAAAGCAACTCTCATTTTAAAAATTGAAACATACAAATTCATATCTAAACTAAAATCCAAAATTCAAGTTGGAGAAAGGTTTTAAATCCATTTACTATCCATTTGCAACAAGAATTACACAGTTTCATAAAGAATCAAAGGAGAAATCAAATAAAATTCATCTTCAAGTTGAAAAATTTCAAAATGAAACATGGAGCCAAAGGCTCTGAAAGAACTCATTAAAACCGAGTAGCAACAACAGTTTTCCCGCTCGAATCCAACAAGCTCCTACCCACAAAATCTCTTCAAGCAAATCCTACCCAATCAAAATTTCAAAAATCCATTGTAGGGTTGGAAATCTCCAAAATTTGGAAAATATTACTAATTGTTCAAAAAAATACATAGCACATATTTTATTCCACCATATGGTAATAAATAAATACTCTAATTTTGCTAGCTTAGTAGAATTGGATTTATCAATTTATAAAAACAATGGTCTTATTTTTATTTATTTTTAAACAATTACTCAAGCCAAATATAATTTAACTTTCGCTAATAATTCAACATTCACTCTAACTCAGACAATTAAAAATAATCGATAAATTAACTAACCACAAAAATGATTCTAATATAATTTATTCTTAATTCCCTTTAATCAACACGACACATATTAAATTCTCATTAACAACTCAAAGAGAGAATAATTAAACACACAAAACGCATAACACACAACATTCAATTGAAACCAAAATAGAATATGACACATACCAACATCGGAAGTGGCCTATTTGGCGAGCTGACAAGGCAAATAAAAGACTGACGACACTCACAATTGAGCAAGGCTAGGGTTAACATTAAGACCTTAGAACTACCTCCTCGACTTCCTTTAAGTTAATTAGGTACGCTCAGACTTGAGGAGCCAGGTGGAAACAATACCTCGTACCTATGGTACATATACCTGCAATTTTCTGCATCAACGAACCACATATGCATATATATACAAACACAATAGACGCGTCAGTGAAGAAGAATCGTGACGTTCCCTGTCTCATTGAAGTGTGTGAAGGAAAATCATCTCCTCGCACCTCATACACTTTCACACAACACGCCAACATATACATAACGCAACTCGCATGTAAAGTAAATGTGTTAGTCCATCATTAATAACACATAAATAAACTTAACATTTCATCACTTATAAAGTACAATGCAGAAGCAGAGTTTACAACTACTTATCAATAAGCAATAATGTAAATTCAATATCTATTCCTCAATGTAAAATAGTGCATAATCATGTACACCTAATCACATTCCCAAGCATAACACCAAAATAACACACCACAATCACAATAAATCAACCATCCTTGTAAGCCACATAAAAATCAACCTTGGTCAACGAGGTCAAAATGGATATGAACAAGGTAGGGGTATTACATAAAATGTTTGCTTAATAAGGAAAACTTACAAATTATGCAACTTTTCTTCTAGTTAGGAGTAATATTAATAAGGAAAACTTGAAGTATAAATAAAGAAAACTTGCAATTTTCATAAAGAGAGATTATATTATTCAAATGGATAGCCACTAACTTGTTCACAAAACCGTCTTAAATAATGAAATGAAGAAGATTTCCTCTTCTAATTAAAAAACATTATAAATAAAAAAAACTTACAAATTATACAACTTATTTTCTAGTTAAAAGTAATATTAATAACTCAAACTTAGAATTTGCATAAAATAAATGTTTGTATTACTCCAAGCTAATTGGACTAAGTATAAAATGTTTGTTTAATAAGGAAAACTTGCAAATTATGCAACTTTTCTTTTAGTTAAGAGTAATATTAATAAAGGAAAACTTAGAATATAAATAAAGAAATCTTGCAATTTTCATAAAATAAATACAATCATATATAGTACTTATTAATATTAAATTATAATCAATTAATAATTACTAATTTACTAATAATAAATGTCAAAATCTTAAATTTTATATATTATGATAAGTTTCTAAATTCATATAAAAAATAGAAACTATTTAAAAAATTCATATTAAAATATTTCAAAACTTAAAAATAATTATACCATATTATTTCAATTATGACAAGTTTCTAAATTTATATTTAAGACAATCTTATTAAAAATATTTTGAAAATTAAATTGACTAAGATTTTAAATTCATATATAAAAATCTTATCTAGTATGTAGTTGACTTATTATATGAATAATATTTTAATTTTAGTAATATGATTTAATTCATTTAAGTTATTTAATTTGATTTAATTTAAATGAAATTATTTAACTAATTTAAGTTATTTTCTTTAATTTTTAATTCTTAAACAAATTCTTGAATTTTAATTAGCTTAGCTGTAATAATTATTATTAACTAGACTTAGTATAATTTGATTAATTAATAAGAAAAAAATTCAATTTTCATATATAAGTTGATTGGTTAATAAGGAAAACTTACAATTTTTTTAAGTTGCAAGCTGATTGGACTAAATAATAAATTGAACTTAAAATTAAACTAAAGAAGCTAAATAAAATATTTTATTTATTTAATTCAATTTCATTTTAGTTATTTAAATCAATTTCATTTTAGTTATTTAATTCAATTTTATTTAAGTTATTTTTAAAATTATACAATCATATATATTATATATTAATATTAAATTATTATCAACTAATAATTACTAATTTACTAATAATAAATATCAAAATAAAATATAGCAAAATAAAAACTTTTTAAAAATTTCGTAGTAAAATATTCTCCCCAAAAATTAACTGTTGTTCAAAATCCAGAGGGACCGAAGGGTGGACTTGGCCAGAATGGCAGAATGTAGAAAGTGCAAAACTTGACTCCGATTGAATCAATCTTGTGATCTTGTTAATATTTTTTCTTCAGTTGTTAATTTATTAAAAAATCACAAAACTCATGAGCAAGCACCATCCATACTCACAGTGGGCAGACATTTATGGCGTCGATATTTTTGTTGCTCCAAGAATCTTTTGTAGTACTTATTCTACAACAAAAAAAATTCTCGGTCTGTCATTTTCTTGCTATTCTGTATAAACGCTCTTTGCAGGAATACAATAACAAGAGAAAAATCAGTTTGCACCTAGTAAATAGGGTATTTACCTTTTGGTGTGTATCCGTACTATTGAATCCGATACTTAATTCTGTTTGCATTGTCCAGTGTAGATAAAGAGACAAATTTCAGTGTTATGATGAAAAATATTGAAAGCCCTTGAAAACTATCCAATCTCATCTTTGTACCAAAACAAATCTGCAGAGAATCTTCAAGAATGAGTTATTTCAATTTTCAGCTATGGAGTGTGCACATATACTCTTCTCAGCGTGACAAGCTTTCATCAATTAATTAGAGGATCGTAAAATATAATTTTTTAAAAATATATTTTATTTCATCTACAGCAGCTTGAATATGATAGCCACTTGAAATAAATCTCATTTATCTTGTCCACAAAACAAATTGGATATACAATTTCACGAAATCATATTCTATTCAAGGATCAGCACTGCTTTGGAGTTGGAGAAGTTGGAGGTTTCAAATCCTCATACCTACATACAATTGAACATTGGATCATTTAGACTCAACGTTTATGGACGTATCATAATTTAAATAAATCAAGTTTTAAGCAACTTCAACTGGGAACAGAACAGTTATTTTTGCCTCTAAATAATACCATTATACTTGGAGACCGAATAATTTATACCATGCAACTTTCTAACTGAAATACTAGACATAAAAGAATTATGTATATGAAAATTTACATTGAATAAGGAGAAAGGGATCTCATTGCGTTTGGCTGCTGTTCAGCTTTCTCTGCAGTTACTGGAGGAGCAGATTCAGAAGCATCTTGTTCCACTGATGACTGGGACACTGGAGCCGATGCCACAAGCTCTGAAGTGGACTTTTGCTCCTGCTAACACCCCAAAAGAATGGGTCAGTGTATGCACTGCAATATTTTCTCATCCTTGAAGCTATAAGCAGTCTCTTTGTTATCTTATATACCTAGCTTTTTCAATGTAGGGTGCCTATTTTTATGTTGAAAGTTTCCTGTGGAAGATAATACACAACCTGTTAAGATAAAGCATACAAATTTAGTCTACTTCATACAGATAGGAACAAGTAACTGTTTGTATAACTTAATTTTAAGTTCCAAAGCAACTTGATAATTTGCCGCTAAATAAATTTATCTGGATGAAAAGTTACCATCCATAGATTATAGAGCGCTAGGATAAAAGCTTAACTTACAGCTCACTAAAACAACGTAACAGTATTAGAGACTTCCTAGCATGACTTCAGCCCACTAATAACACCGTTAACAATATTGCACTTGTTGTCTATAATATTGTTAATGGTGTTATTAGTGGGGCTGCAAGTCATGTTTTTATCCTAGCGTTTTATTATCTTTGTAATATAAAGAGTTAACTAACTAGTTGTGGCTTCCTAGCCACAATCCCTTGGTGACTACATCTACTGATATACAAGATTAGCCTACTTCAAGATTATTGCATTAACATATGATTACATATGGATGCATCCCCTTAGGTCAATGAGCCATTATGGATGTCTTTATCATCTGCATTCTATTTTATGGATGTCTAGATTGATGCGATTCTACAACATGGGTTAAAGACTCGTAAGGAAGACATGTTGGAGTCAGTTTAGATTTGATCCTTTATTTAACTTGAAGTGGAGGGAAACATTTATGAACATAAAATTCAAAGGTAGAAAAAAGATCATTGCATGATGCATCTTGTTGATGAAATAAGATTAAAAAGATATAGTAAATTATATTTCTTAATTTGGTTGGATATAAAACTCCTCTTCCAAGGATTATTATAGCGGGACTTCAGCATATGACACCATTATCAAATGATTTTCAAACAAAGAATGCATTTGACACTGTTCTGATCCTTAAACAAAACCTAGGTAATCATCCATATTTTGCATATGCAGACAAACTCAACAGGTCTTTTCAACTTCATATCTCCCCTTGGAGTACTAAAATTTCTGCCACCATTAAGATCAGGATAAACTTAAAACACCTTGCCAAAACTATAAATGGATCTCTTCCATATTGTCAATATTATTAAAAACAAGATATGAAATTATGAATGAAGTAGAACCAAATGCTCAAACACGTTGATCAATTGGTTATCTTCAACATTACATTACAATATGAATAACATGACTTACATGCATATGAGATTTCTCCTATAACCACTCTCGCAACTAATAAGTAACAACTTACTGATTGATACCAACCAATAATTTCAAATAATATAAGTTTGACACAACATCCCCCTTATATCACCCTTTACAAGAATCAACAAAGTCCATGTTATCCGTGAATATCCTTGGGTCAAGACAAAGTGTTAATGACAGTAAGGTAGCGGACAAACCATCAATTGCAAAATAATTTTCACAACTAAGGCTTTGTAGCATGACCGTGACAAGCATACAAGTGCTATGAACAAGCTGTCAACAATTACACCTGCTAAATAAGTATGGTTGCAATTGAATTCTTCTTGTTTCCTTGATTGACACAAATTGGAACGATGAACAAGAATGTGTACCTGATTACTCCTGGAGAGGTTAACTAACTATGCATGGGTATGATTTTCATTATTGCCAAAGATCCTAGATCTCCTCAATATCGAGCAAGATTTCAATCATTACAACAAAATTATTAGGTTTCTTCCATCATGACAAAGATCCAAGATTCCATTCATGCTAGAAACAAACAAAAAACAACCAATCTTTGGCCATCCACACCCAAAATCACAGATTTTAGATTTCCTCTGTCTGAACATAAATATTCCAATTTTTGCCCACCATCACAGAGATTTTGATTCTGTTGCAAACTACATCGAGAAATTGAATGCCATTAAATAAACTAAAAGATACACTTGGGTAGGACTTTGCAGGTCTGATTTACTTGCATTCCGAGTTGCTAGAATGAATCTACAATTTAGACATTTAGAAATGTTATGCCTTTTTGATAACTTTGAACGTTATTCATTTGTAAAGGAGGCTCCATTTCAATGCCAATGGCAAGAAAATTCAATGCAGCAAGCAAATTATTTGAATGCCATTTCTAGCCCTTTCTACACTTTCTCACACCTGTTCTAGGTCTTTGTTCAGTTATATGCTTTGTGCTTAATGACCTTGCTACTTAGCTACAGTGCTGGCTCAAATAACCATTGTATAGGAAATGAATCTACAACCCCATGCTCTCTTCTAGTAGATTATTCAATGCAGATTGAATAAAGCCAATGCAAACAATAGCTTGAAAGCCCATGAAGTAGATTTCAACACTTAAAGACTATTTCCCAATGCCTTTGATATACAGTAATTTTTATTTATTTTAAGTATGAAAAAAATTGTGAACAAAAATGGAATGCATACAATGGAAAGAGCGAACAAGGTGTATGAAAAAAAGAGAATGCAAGTGGATGATGAATGTTAACAAGTTTGCACAAGGTCTGCACCACAAAATTGTTTTACAAAATGCAAGAGTTGTGGATGGACAAATCAAAGGCTGTTGCATGTGGTCTGCGCTACATGTTTTTTGTGTCATTTTAACATGCCACAACACAATGGAAGGTGAATAGAGAGGTCTCATAGAAAACCTACACTTATAACATTTTAAAAACGAGAAATGAAGTAAAGCCAAAGGCTTAAAAACATTAATCAATTGATCATACTCAACGTTATATTACAATAACATGAATTACATATATATAGAATTTCTCCTATAACTGTTGAGATAAAACCCAAATAAAACAGAGGCTGCTACTCTGATACCAACAGTCGGCAATAAAAAACATCTAACAAACTATGGAGATCAAATAAGAATAACAAGATTCATAAAACAAAGAAATTATATTTTTTATTTATGCCAGAATGTCATTTACAACAAAACTATTACAGACTAATCACAAAACTATTGGGAGATGCATTTTTGGAGCTAGTGTGTACGCTCAGAGTCTAGATCTGCTCTGTAATTGGCTTCCATAGCTGCCGCTGCAGTTGACTTTTCTATTCTTACAAAAATTCATCGTCTTCTCTCTCTACTAACAGTTTTCTTCTCTTTCATTTTGTTTATCTCTACCAATTTCAAATTCACCTACCACAATAAATTCTCCCCAAAAATTAACTGCTGTTTAAAATCCAAATCTAGGCATAAAAAATAGAAGTCCCCCCCACCAAAAAAAAAAATGTGTTGACTTAGAATTACAATATTCCAACACTCCCCCTTAATCCCAAGTCTCCATGCTCATTCTATACTTCTGAAGCTAAACTATCCATTTTGGAGCTCACCTTCTGGAGCTTTTCTGGGTCTCACCTTTTGGACCTTCTCAAGCTTAACTTGCAGAGCTTTCGAAGCTCGGAAGCTTGGTTGTACATGAATTTGGAGATGATCGAGAGGGCTCCAAAGAAGCTAACACTATATCCATGATACCCGAACTGCTTCTCAAACAATCAAAAATTGTCTCTTGTGAGTGGCTTGGTAAAAATGTATATGAGCTGTTGCTCAGATTTGCAATAGGGAACTTTAGTTTTTTCATGTTCCACCAACTTCATTATGACAGGATACTTGATTTCTGTGTGCTCGCTTCATCCATGGGAGACTGGGTTCTTCTTCAAGGCTATTGATGATACATTATCGCAAAATATGGTTGTACTATCTTCTTTTATTCTTTCAAATATGTTAGGATACTCCATAGCCAAACAACCTGACATGTTGCATTTAATGCCATATACTCAGCTGTAGCTGTGGAAAGAGAAACTATGGGTTGTTTCTTCAAATCTTGTGAAATGGCTCCTGAACCCCAATGGAACACATGTCACAATGTGCTCTTCCTATCATCTATACTTTCTACCCAACCATTGTCAATGTATCCAACCAATCCAAACTCATTTGTTGTAGTATAGAAAATACCATATCCCTTGGTGCCATTAACATACCTCACAATTCTCTTACTTTCTTTCCAATGTGTTTCTTTTGGTGTTTTCATATATTTGAAAATCGGTCTTATTGCATGCATTATATCAAGCCTAGTTGTTGTCAAATGCATTAAACTTCCAACCATAATCTTGTGCATAGTTGGATTAATGTTGTTGCAATCTTCCTTAATTTCAAACCTGTGGTTGTTGGTGTTGGTTTAGGCTTGCTATTTTGCATTCTAAATCTTTTCAAAATCTTTGCTACATACTTTGCTTGAGAGATATTTCAATTTTCCATATGATTCACATCATACCTTTCATTATGATAAATATCCCTCAAGCTTTTCATTTCTCTCAGCACTTGGTAGGCAAGAGTGGGATCTAAACTCTTATTGTTGTAGCTACTTGATTATGCAGAAAGTCTTTCGAGCTAACTGGTTTTTAGATAATTGTTGTCTATTGGTTCCGGATTTGTCTGGAGGGCTCCAGAACTATTGTAGGTGATCTTCAAAGCTGATTTCTGGCCTCCATTCCGTCTATAGATGCAACTTGCTTCTCTTCATTTCATTCTTCTTTATCATCTATAGGCATTGTAACTGAAACACCTGTAGAGGTGTCCACTATGCCTTCCCATGACTCATTTTCTATGAACTCAACATCCCCGCTGAATACAATATTCTTAGTGATAGGGTTATACAATTTGTATGGCTCAGACTCTTTGTTCTAGCCTACAAAGATGTAATTTTCACCTTTGTCATCCAAATTTTGACTTTTATCTTTTGGCACAAATATATATACCACACTCCATTTGCTTTGTCCACCTCTTATGGAATCTTGTCACACTCAACCTTTGTAGGGGATCTATTTAATAATAAATTGGTGTTGCAACAACTTCACCCCAATATTTATTTGAGTCCCTTGGCTTTCAACATACTTGCCATCTACATGATGGTCCTATTTTTTCTCTCAGCTACTCTACTTTTCTATGGACTGTAGTTGATTGTCAACTCTTTCTTGATGTCTTCATTTCTGCAAAATTCACAAATTCTTTTGAGGTATACTCTCCCCTTCTTTCTAATCTAAGGACCTTAATAAGGTCTCCACTTTTCTTCTCATCCTGGGCCTTAAACACCTTAAATTTGTTCTTCAAGAAGTAGACCCATGTCTTCCGATTGTAGTCATTTATAAAAGTCGGAAAAATACTATTTTTTTCCAATTGTTCGAGTTTGCATAGGGTCACACAAATCTATATGCACCAATTCCAATGATGCTCTTGTTCTTCTAGAGTTCCTTGATTGAAAGGGCTACCTATGGTTCTTGCTTAAAGTGCAGGCTTCACATTTTCCATTAGGCTTTACTATGGTTCGTAAACCCCTAACCATAAATGTCTTGGACAAAAGTCAGTCTGGAAGAAATTAAATGTGCATACCTTAGATGTCAAAGCCTAAGGGTCTTTGATGACTATCTTGAAAATTGGTTGCTATTGTACTACTATAGTTTGTACCATAGTTGAACTACTCGCGACTCGGCTCGACTCGCCAAGCCCCTGAGAAAAAAACTCGGCGAAAAACTCGGCAACGTAAAAGCACACTTAATTTTAATAAAAAATGCATTTTTTTGCAAAATTTAATGAGAAGATGCATCCAATGAGTCAATAAATGATAACACAAAAGAAACAAGCTGATTCTAGATATATTTAAATGCAAAGTTTCTACAAAATCGCATCCTCATGAGAAATACTGATGGCTGGAAGCAAAATAGTAAATAGTTTTTGTAAAACCAAAAGTAAATACATCATTACAAATTACAATTACAACTTCCTCTTCCCAGCTCTAGCTAAAACTAGTTTCAAACTTTCATCATATTTGAAATTTCATCATTCATACTCATAGTTTCAGACTTTCAACTCTAAAATGTATAATACCAAGATTTCTTCAATGCTAATTATGCTGTTATATGGAGCCTAATCAGACTCGGAGGTTAAATTCTCCCTACGTCCATCAGCGCAGTTTCCCCTATATTTTTTGACAGGGGTTTGGGGGCAGCGCCCCCAAGTTGAGGTCAAGGGGCAGCATAAGAAAGGAAAAAGACATATTGAAATTTCACTTATACTTAAATGTTATATTTCATGTGTATATTCTGATGAAGAGAATGAAACTGACCTGAAAAAACAAAAATTGATAATTTTTTCACATGTTTGAGCCTCTTTTTTTAGTCTAGCCAAGTTTTTAAAAGAAACTTGCTGAGTTTTTGCAAAAAACTCGGCGATTACTTGGCGAGCTTTTTGCAAAAACTCGACGAGTTTTTTGCTGCGAGTTAAAGTCAGAAAAACTCGCAAAGCTCAAAAACTCGGCGAGTTTTTGAAACTCGCTGAGTACTCTGCGAGTGTGTCATCTATGGTTTGAATCCTTATTTGAAACATCCAATTCCTTGTCATTTGGACCATTGCTACTACATTCTTGCTCTCATTCTTGCCAATGATGATCCATTCTCCTTTTTCCATCAGCACCTTGTAACCTCTTTGGACCAACTGTCCAACACTCAAGACGTTATGTTTTATCTTTGAGGAAAACTAGACATTTACCATTTCTTTCTTCTCAGTTCTCACCATGCTTGGTGCAAATCATAATAGGCCCTTTGCCCACAAGTAGAATTGTTTCATTGTTCCCTATCTTTATCTCATATGTAACATTCTTGTTACCACTCCTCTGGTTGTGCATCCACTGTCCAAGTACAACACTCCAACACTACCTTGCTCACTGAAATATCCTAGACCAATTTTTTTCAATTTTCCAATTACAAAGAGTAATGCAACACACATCCATTAGGGTTAGCACTTAAACCAAAACGATGCGGAAAACAACTCTAACCAAGAATGTACACCAGGATCTCGGGTTGGGCAAGGCGTGAGCATATGGTCAGAGGGTCTTAAAGCATTATGAAAGTAACTCTAACCAAGAATGTGAAGATGGATTAACATATGGTCAAAGGATCTTGGTGCATGCTGAAAGCAACTCTAACCAAGAATGTGCCCAAGATGGACTAACATATGGTCAGAGGATCTTTACAATTACAACTGTTGAAAGGAAAAACTTGACACCAAGCATGTGCTTTCAAACCCAGGGTGGGAATGGAGCTCCCATATGGCGGAGATGCTAAGAACTTAGAAATGGAATTAAATGTAAATAACAAGCGTGAAATGAAAATGAGAAGAAATGCTACCAGTACTACTGTTCAGCTTACAATATGATAGTAAATGCTTGCCAAGATCATAGGATTAAGACTATACAATGCTGTAACAATATAGAAGGCTCTCCCAGGCTTAACAAAAATGACAAGTCCAAAAAATTCTACTCAAGGATCAATCTTAATATTCTGATTTATGACAGACCTGCACGTGAAATGCTTAATCAGCGACACATGGAATCACTAAAACGCTCATTACTCTCTCAATACTAGTCCGAATGACCCAAAACCAAAAGCAATGGCTTCCTATGAAGGAGGCGACCCAACCAATACCAAGAAATCAGACATTAACCCAACAGATTATTTATCACGAACCCCAAGGCAATTCCCAGCGATGACGCCAGGCAAGAATGGCGATTCTTCTCTATAAAATAAAACACTTCATATTAGAATCTGCAAATTTGCACAAAGGAGCGCCCAGCCAATACCCAGAATGAATATGCTTTTATTTTGAAATATATGAGTGAAACTACAAATCTGCCCTGCCAACCGCAACTCCCGAAAATGAAATGAAATGCAAATAACTAAACTTCAAGCACAACTCAAACTACAATGCAATCCCCACTACAAACTCTCACAACTACACTAATTCACCACTAGTTGCTATCTTTCAAGCAAGAAGCAATGCCAAGGCTAGGAGGCATTCATTCCTCGAAGCAACCCCAATACCATTCCGGCAGAGTAACATTACAATAGACATAAGATGCCAAATGAAGGGAAGAGGCCTCCATTTATAAGCTTAACAAGGGATCTCTAGAGGCTTCTAGAAAGTGCTACTCCCATGAATGGAAACAGTGAACACAACCACCATGGCTACTCCCAGAGGGTGGGTCCATCATGGCTCCTTCCATGAATGGAAACAAGTGAACACAAGTGCCCATCACGTAATCCTCAACGTGATGCCGTCATCTCATCATGACATTCACCATGGCTACTCCCAGAGGGTGAATAAACACAACAGCCAAGTCATGGAGTCTCTCACATGACATCCACCATGCCTACTCGTAGAGGGTGGATCCACCATACCTACTCGCAGAGGGTAGAACAAGGGCTTTCACCTCAAACTTCCCCCAGAGAAGAGTGCATTACCACCATGCCTACTCGCAGAGGGTAGAACAAGGGCTTTCACCTCAGACTTCTCTCACAGAGAAGAATGCATTACCAAGGGCTTGCACCTCAAACTTCTCTCGCAGAGAAGAATGCATTAACAAAATCTTCAAGAAGATGTGGCTCCCTCTGAAGCTGGAATGTCAGGCTCCCTCTGAAGCTGAAATGACATTTCCTACTTTTAGAACAAGAACCCTTCTAAGTTGACATTTGACCTTGGCTCCTCCTGAGGTGCCCCTATGTCAACTTCCGTAGAAGAAGCTAGAGAAGTAGACCTAAATTTGCACTCTCGAGCAATGTGGCCATACATGTCACACTCAGTCCCATGGCAGCAAGCTGTGTCTCCATCCTTCAGCTTGTGAAGCTTCCTCACAAGATGCCTCAAGCTCTTCCTTCCTTGAATTCCTTAATCTCAGATAATTAATTCATCATTCATTTGCTTCTCAATCCAACCTGCATTTTAACAGGATTAATAATAGTTTATATCGAACTACAAGTGAAGTAAGCGGCAAATATCATTGAAGGATCAATTAGTGGCAAATATCATTGAAGGATCAATTAAACAAGTAATAGAACTTATCTTTGTTGATTCTGAAATATCTTCCTTTCATCTCTACTACTCCCGGAAGTGCTAATCTCACCACAAGAAGAAAGCAATCTGCTCAACTCAGATTTCTCGGACACACTATGCAGCCAGTATATTCAATATAGGACCAGGCCTCTCAAGGCACCATTACAATCCATGTACATAGAGAATGAAATCAATGTGACCAACCATCACAATCGAGTTGCAGTTCTCCTTTTATTTTTGAGACACTCTCAAAAATCTTCACAAATGAAGGTGAGGATAATACTCAGAAGGATATGCATGGGCTGAGTGAATCACAAGTACCAGCCCAAAGCATGTTAAACATTGGCCCTGCATAATAACCAGCCATAGCCATGGTTGGCTATCAAGCCTTTGCAACTGCACCATCTGCTACAGAATTTCCCAATGCCAACACTGTTATACCTAATAAGGCTGGTGGCAACTTTAATATGATACCAAGCGCTGCCAGGCAACCTAGAAGCTCTCCAGCTACAAAGGAGATTAATAATAGTTCATCCAATGCAAATGAAGCATACAAGATTCACTAATCCAATGTAATTGCATGAATTTATACTCTACATAAAATTCATGATCATTAATTAAAGGTACAAACAACAAAGGAATACTTATCTTTTATTGTTGGTACACCATTGTGCTAGATCTTTCCATCCACTCGCTCCTACGTTTTCTCCACAAACTCATCAGGCAACACCCTTATTCTTCATCCTCCCTATATTGTAACACCTTATTCTTGTGTTCTTAGCTGGTTATCTTCCTCTCGATACACCATGTTGGAGAATGAATTTGTAAGTGTTGCCCCTTTCATGTGGTGGAAAAGTTCTCCATTCCATGCTCCACATTTACTATTCCTTGCTTGCATCAAACCTATAATCTGCTTATTAGGGCGGACTTGATGATGCAGGTCTGAATCTGGAAATTTGAATCAGGTCTGCATAACTCACATTAGGGCTGCTTATGATTTCGCTCCAAATCAACCTCAAAACAGATACAAATGTTTCCCAGATTCGTTCGTATCAAACCTTATAAATTCACACCCATGTTTGATATCCAAACTCACTTCCAGGAATAAGAAAATTGCTCCAGAATCTGATGAAGTTCGCTAGGTGGTGTCTGCTAGGTCTGATTTGTAAGTTTGGAAATGCACCTTCACTTGTGGAGATCGTTTTAAATCAAAACAAATATTGCCTCCTTCAAAAGGTGAAGTAGGAGAGATGATATGGTTTTCACTTGTAAGTTTGGAAATGCTTTGGTTTTCATATGTTGATGCCACATTGGATACAATGTGCAAGTGTTAAAAAATGAAAAGAAAAAAATTGTTTAATTCAAATCCTAGTATTACAACAAAAAAATTACACAACCATCACTCTGAAAAAATTTAAACAAAATGAAAAATTTAATGCATAAACCCTAGATTAATCTGAATGCATATGGAACATGAATAAACATGTAAGGGAAGAATCTATAAATGTATAAGAAATTTGTAAAAGCTTGGTAAAAACAATAAGAAAAAAGCATAAAAGCTTCAATGATTATATTAACTTCAATAGCTCAAAGGAGATATGAGATGCAATGTGAGATGAAATGTAGGGTTTGCAGGGATGTTTTAGGCAAAAAATCTTCATAATTTCTGAATTTTCACATCTAGGCGCATTTTTTCCGCACAAGCCACATCTCCAACCCGTCAATAGTCTGACTCACGGAGTCACTAAGACTCAGTCCATAGCTCGAACTTATGTTGACTCAGTTGCAAGTTTACTTACAATTTCTGCCCTTTGATGATATTCAAAAGTACTCACAATTTTAGCAGGTACTCAGTGAGTTTTTAATATTTTATACTATGACTATGTAAATCTCCTTCCATCATTTTTTGCCAAATTGTCAAGCATTGAGCAATAGGCATTTTCCTCAAATATTATACTTAGCATGCTTATATCTCTTATTGTCCACTTAAAGGCCAATGTGTTATCTCCTATTTTCCCTAAAACAAATAAACAAGATGTAAAGTTACATTTCTCAGCTTGTGTGGAATGCATGCACATAACCTTTGTGAGCTTGGCATTTTTTATTTAGCCATGAGAGCTGTACTAGAACTTGCAATTGAGAGTTCTCTTGGTTCTTGTTGTCATTTTATGACACCCTTGGTCCATCAGTGAGAACCGATCAGAGATATGTTCCATGGACCATCGCTGCCCAATTGATCAAGGAGAAAAGCAGTGAAATCATGGTTTGAAGTGTTGCCTTTGTCGGAAGTTCCTTGGCCCTCTCTTTCTTTTCTCCGGAACTCCGAAACCCCGAGGTTTCGAGTTTCTTTGCCTTAGCCTCTTTCTTTCCTGCTCCGGAACTACGGTAACTCAAGTTTTTGAAGTTCCCTTCCTTCCCTTAGCTTTTCTTTTGTTCTTCTACCTCGGAATTCCAGAACCCCCAGGTTCCGAAGTTCCCTTGTCTTCAACCCCGAAACTCCGGAACCTTTAGGTTCCAAAGTTCTCTAGTCCCCAACCCCGGAACTCCGAAACCCCCAGGTTCCCAAGTTCTTTGTCCAACTACGGTGACTCCGGTCTCCGAAGTTCCCCAACTACGGTGACTCCGGTCTCCAAAGTTCCCCAACTACAATGACCCCGGTCCCCGAAGTTCCCCTTCTCTCTTTAACCCTTTCCCTCTCTATCCCGGAACTTCGGAACTCCAAGGTTCCGAGGTTCCTTCCCCTTTTGCCTTCTCCCCTAGTTCCTCCCGGAACTCCGAAACCCCGAAGTTCCGAAGTTCCTTTCCTAGCCCTCCTTTCTCCTATCCCGGAACTCCAGAACCCCAAGGTTCCGAGGTTCCTTGCTCCTTCTCTTGTCTTCCTCACTTCGGGAGTCAGAACTTCCGAAGTCTTCGGGCTTCCTTCCGACTGGCGACACTTCCGGATGGCATGATCGACACTCAAGGCTTTGAATGCTCTGACAGTTTTGGTGACTTATGCACTTTATTTTGTGGAGCCACAAGGGTGCATTTAATGTTTTTGGCAGGATTTCCATCAAGGGAGGTACGGGGCCATGCTTGGTGACTTATGTCGTCTCTGACTTTGGAAGGTTGGTCAATCCACCTTCTCAGGATTGCCCTTTGTGGGTATGGCTAGGTTGCTTGCATGTACAAGCCAGGTGCATGCACTTCCCTGCACTTCCAGATTGACATGCAGGGGTCATGATCCCCATTGTAACCCATTTTTCTATGTAATGGCTTTTAAGCCTCATTGTAAAGGGTTCTCTCCCTACGGCCTTGAGTTTTCTTATGCTCTTCTCTTCTCTTGAAGACTTGTAATTTTTGCATTTCTGCAACTGTAAGATTGGCGATTGGCCTTATGATTAATTGAAGAACACTATTCTTGCCTTCTTTCAACCTATGTATGTCGTGTATGCTTTCTTACCTTCATCATAGGTGCATGTTGTGACTCTTTCTCTTCATATATGCTGTGTTAACTGGTTTTCTGAGTGTGACTTGTGGGAATCCTTCTCCCCTCTTGGCATTCAGTGGATTCTAACCTTCATCTATGCATTGGGGTTACTCACATAATTGAAAGTTGTGCATCTTCAGGGTGTTTCAGTTAATTGCTTGTGTCGTTTAGGTAGGGAGAGGAAATATCTCTTCTTGGTGCATCACCTCCCTTGTTTCAAGCAATTTCTCTCTTCTCTTTTCCTCTGCAAGTTGTTAGGGTAGGCTTAGGAACTAGCTTTGAAGTGTTGAGTTGGTTCAACACCTGCACCTAGACAGAGAAGGAAGTCGGCCTTCTCCAGAGATTCAACCCCCTTGCGCAAGGTCCCACACTTCAGGGTTGTTTCCATGTTTCACAAGGTTGCTGAGTTGATAGCTCAACAAGGGTGCAAGCTTTTGTGATAACAGTTTTTGGCATGCCCGGTGGGACCTACTCAATTCACGTGCTAAGGATTTAGTGTTATTCTTAGTGTTTTGGCCTTTAGGGGCAGTCATCTCTTAAGCACTTAGCGACTCTGCTCAAGGACCAGTTCGTGCTCACACAAAGTTCATAACTCTGGGACCCTGGAACCCCAGGTTCACAAGTCATCGTAACTCTGCTTACTCCAGAACCCCTAGGTTTCGAATTCAGTGAAGCCATCTTACTTCAGAACCCCGGAACCCCTAGGTTCCGAGGTGCTTAGACCTAGAAACTCAGAGCCCCCAGGTTCCGAACTCCCGAGCTTCCTCACTCCGGACATCCGAGCTCCCGAGGTGCAGTTGCAGATTTCATGCCCAAAATTCATACAAGGGCGTCTTCTAGGGGCAGTTTTCAATTCCTAGAGCTCCCATCTGCAGGCTCTAGAAGGAGGAGAGGTAGACCTTCATTATCACCAGTCAGGGGTGACGAGGTTGTAAACACTCCATCTCCCAGGTCTCGTTCTACTCCTCCATTTACAAGACCTTTTCTATCAGGGGCTCCCACCACTCATATCAATAGACCATTGTTTCACATGGCAAGAAATCAAGTCTTTGTTACCTTCAATGGGAGGAGTCCCCTTGTTTTGACTCAGTGGAATGACATACTAGTGGCTGCGTTGAAGAGTATACCATACTTCACTAGTGAAACAACTACTACACCCATTGAGCACATTCAAGACATTGCAAACATCTGCTCCATCCATAACATCACTCAAGACGATGTTGCTATCAGACTCTTGGCGACATCTTTGAAAGGCAAAGCCTTGCAGTGGTATAGAGGGTTGTCGTCTAGCTCCATCCACAATTGGGACGAATTGGGGGAGAAATTGTGCAACCATTTTGAAGACAAAAGTGATCACACTGGTGGAGCAGTTAACTACGATCAAGAGGGCACCCCACGAGTTCATGGGAGACTTCAACTTCAGATTCCATAAGACATGGAATAAGATTCCTGCTCTAGTGAAGCCATCCCCAAATCATGCCTTCTTGTATTATCTTAGAGCTCTCAATAGCGATATAGCTATCATGGTACAATCGATGGGTGGAGCCTCTCTACCGGGTGCATATGATATAGCCATAAGAGCAGAAAATTGTTTGGTCCAAGCTGGGAAGATAGCTCCAAGACCTCCAATGCCTCTCTTCCCAGAAGCTCCTACTCAACAACCAACCTTGGCTCCTATTCCCATGGCACCTGCAAGGCAACCATCCACGCCATCTATGTCCTCTAATGAGCTCCATGAGGTCAAGGCTCTATTACAAAACTTTGGCAATGAATTGGTGGCACTAAAAAGACAACAAACTCGATATAACAGACCTTACCAAGCACAAGGTCAAAATTATCAGCAAAACAGCCCACCCTTTCAAGGGCAAAACCAATGGAGCAATGTCAAGCCTTTGAATAGTGTGAACCCCAGAAATGCAAGCAACTCAAAGGCAATAGTTCCAATGCAAAATAACCTTTCCCAAGAACAAGATTGGTGTCAACCATGTAATCAGCCACACAACCAAGGTGTATGCCAAAATGGAGGGTTTGCCCAAACCTTAGTGGTGCAAATGAGCCGACCACTTTTGGCCAGCAATATGACCCTAATCAGCCTAGTATTAGTCCCCGGGCTCACTTACAAGGGGAGTCTACCTTTGTCAATTGGCAGGAGGCAAAATTTTGTTGTTTGAACCAAACAAATAGTGAGTCCATGCTGCAGTATACAAGGTCAAAGAAGAGAGCCATGGAGACTGCCTCACCTTCAACATCAGTCGAAGCTCCAACACCCAATGTAGTTGTCTATGATACAAGCCAAAGTACCATGCAAAGGAACAAGAGGCAGGAAGAGGTCCAAGTCGTCCAAAGAGCAAAAGTAGACCTTGTAGCCTCAAAGGGGCCTCTAAAGTCAGTTCGTGTTCCTTTCAACATAGTTGATCAGATGAAGAAGGCCAACCTCAACGTCACTATGTGGGAGGCCCTTTCAATCCCATCCCAAAGGGATTTGCTTAAAGAGGCATTAAAGGATGTCAATCAGTCAGGTGGTGAGGCAGCAGTCAGCAAAAGGGCAGCCTCCACCAGCTTGGTGCAGCCCAACGAGGAAGAAGATTCAAGCAAGATCAGCAAGCCTCCCCCTTTTTATCTCTCCTTAATCATAGGAGACAACTTGGTTCACAACTGCATGATAGATTCAGGAGCTAGTAGCTCAGTCATGCCTAAGAAGGTAGTTGATCTTCTTGGCATAGAATATGAACCCGTGACCAAAGGGGTGGTCCAGTTAGATGGCACTTCTATTAAGACAGTAGGGGTGGTAAAAAATCTGAAGTTAACCTTGCATGCATGCCCTGGTTGCACTCTCTTGCAAGACGTATCCATCATCGACCTCCCTGCCTTCTTCGCCATCTGCCTGTCTAGAGACTTCACAGCCAAGATAGGTGGGTACCTATCTTCCGACTAGTCCCATATGCTATTTCAAACAAGGTATGGTACCAAGGACACCATAAGGGCAGAGCCCATTGCCCAAAACCATATTGAGCCCTACACCCCTAGCCCTATAAACATGAATTGCACTTTGCATGAAGAGGGGGAGGAGTGTGCTGTCCGTGAGCCTACTACTCTCTTGCAAGAGGTTCCTGATTGCTTGTTGGACGAATGGGTCAATGGTTTTCAGTTTGATCCATAGCTAAGACTGAAGAGACTGGGCTTGGCACCTATTGGATCCATGAAGAAAATACTCCTATCCCTAACCTCATCAAGACGCAAGGAGATTCAGAGGGGTTATGGAGCATGTTTTTTGATGGTTCAAGAAACAAGAATGGTGCAGGCACCGGGGTAATGCTTGTTTCTCTTGAGCAGGAGAAATATTTCTTCACTTTTAGGCTTCAATTTGGTTGCACTAACAATGTTGCTGAGTATGAAGCCTTAATCCAAGGTCTCCAACTTGCGCAAAGAAGGAAAATCAGATCTTTGCAAGTATATGGAGATAGTGAGTTGGTTGTTAAACACATCCGAGCCCAAAGCGTAGCAAAGAACAACCTACTCAAATCATACAAACACAGGGTTTGGGATTTGATTGAAGGATTTGAGGCCTTCAATATCCAGAGCATTCCTAGATGTCAGAATAAGCATGCTGATAGGCTTGCAGCAGTTGGTGCTCAGTTCGACATACCAGTGCATGTTGCACGAGAGAAAGAGCAACACATCAAACTTGTTGTGAGGCCTGCTGTCCTAGACAATCAAGTGAATTGGCAAGTGTTTGAAAGCGATCAACAGATCGTCAACTTCTTACAAAATGAAGCAAAGTTTTCTACTAAAAATCAGTCCAAGCTGCAAGACCAGTATGGAGATCAAATCATGCATCTCAACTCCAACAAGTTGCCTAAAGGTCTAGTTACCTTGGATGGCATTTTCAACTCAGATGATCAGTTGAAGAAGAGGATGAACTTGGCTGCAAAGAGGGGTGATTACAAGCCAGTTGTTGTTGCTGAGGGTAGGTCCTTGAACTTGGGCAAGGTGTGTTCCTCAACCGAGCAAGAGGCCTTCGTTGAGCTTTGCCAACAATATGATGACATAGTTGCTTGGACCTATGAAGACTTGAAGGGTTTTGATCCTAGCCTAGCCCAGCATACCAAAGAGCTAAACTCGGATGCAAAGCCAGTAAGACAGAAACAAAAGCCAATAAACCCCAAGATTGAGCCACTAATGAGGAAGGAGTTGGCTAATAGAAGCCAATATCATCTTCCCTATCAAGCACTCCTCCTGGGTGGCCAACCTTGTCCCTGTAAGGAAGAAGAATGGGGAAATCAGACTATGTGTAGACTTTAGGGATCTCAATAGAGTCTCCCTCAAGGATCACTATCCCCTTCCCTCTATGGAGTAGATTCTCCAAAAGGTCAGTGGCTCAGGAAGATTTTCATTCTTGGATGGGTATTCAGGCTACAATCAGATCTTGGTCCGAGAATCAGACCAATACAAGACTGCATTTACTACTAAGTGGGGCACCTATGCTTATTGTAAAATGCCCTTTGGGCTAACCAATGCAGGTGCCACGTTCCAAAGAGCAATGGACATGGCCTTCAAGGGTGTATTAGCAAGGTTTGTGCTTGTAAACCTTGATGACATAACTGTTTATTCGAAGCATGTAGCTGACCATCTTGGTCATCTTGAGCAAGTGTTCATGAAATGCAGGGAGTATGGTGTGTCCTTGAACCCTAGCAAGTGTGTATTTGCTACTGATCAAGGAAGATTGTTAGAACACATCGTATCCAAGGAGGGTTTGGCCAGTGATCCAGAGCGAGTGGAGGCTATTCTTTCTCTTCCACTCCCCAATCACAAGAAAGGATTGCAAAGTTTCCTTGGAAGGATCAACTTTGTGAGGAGGTTCATTCCCAACCTTGCCACCATGGTAAAACCCCTCACTTCCATGTTGAAGAAAAACTTGGTTTTCAGTTGGACCAAGGAAGGAAGGGCCAGTTTCGAAGAGATCAAACAAGCAATTGCTCAAGCCCCTACCCTCGTCAATCCTAATTATGAAAGGGATTTTATCCTTTATACCTTTGGAGGAGAATCCAACATTTCAGCTGTCCTAACACAGCTGAACGATGACAAGTTGGAGCAACCTATTGCTTTCTTTAGTGAGGGGCTAAAGGACTATGAACTTAGATATAGTTATGTAGAGAAGCAAGTCCTCACTGTTGTAAGGGCATTAAAAAAGTTCAGGCACATGTCGTCCAACAACAGGATCCAACTCTTAGTTCTGCATGCAAGTGTCAAGGATTTCCTTCTAAACAAGGATATCAGTGAGAAGAGGGCTGGGTGGATAACCAAGGTCATGGAGTATGACATCAACATCAAGATCACCAAGCTTGTAAGAGGCAGGGGCCTATGTGAACAACTTGTCTCATCTTCTGAGACTACTTCAGAGGTCGCCCTTGTGTTACAAGAGGATCAACCAACTGACAACAAAACTCAATTCAGTTGGATAAGTGACATGACCACCTTCTTAATGGAAGGTAGATACCCCCAAGGTCTGGACCGGACCAAAAGAAGACATTTCAGGTTGCAGTCCATTCCCTATGTCTTAGTGAATGGCACTCTTTTTCGAAAAGACTCCAATGGAGTCTTACTAAGATGCATCGAGCAAAACCAAGTCAGCAAATTGTTAGAGGAATTTCATGATGGCTCTTCAGGGGGCCACTTCTCTGCAAGGACTACGGCTATCAAAACAATGAGGGCTAGTTATTACTGGCCATCCTTATTCAGTGACTCACATAGATGGGTGAAGAATTGCAAGAAATGTGCTCTCTTCTCTGGAAAGCAAAGACTAGCTGCCCTACCCCTTCATCCCATCCAAGCAGATCAACCATTCGCCCAATGGGGCTTAGACTTCATTGGCATGATAAACCCACCTTCTAGTGCTAGCCATAAGTGGATCTTAGCCGCAACAGATTACTTCACTAGGTGGACAGAGGTAGTTGCATTGAGAGATGCTACTGAGGCCTCAGTGTTAGAATTCCTTGAGGGAATTGTGACAAGATTCGGTGTCCCTTCCACCATCATATCAGACAATGCTAGGGCATTTGTTGGAACCCAAATCAATTCTTGGGCAGTTAAGCATGGTGTATACTTGAAGACATCATCCAACTATTACCCGCAGGGTAATGACTTAGCTGAATCTTCCAACAAGAACATCATCAGGATAATTAAAAGGACAATTGAAGACAATCAGAGGGCATGGCACACTAAGTTGAGGACAGCCTTATGGGCTGACAGGATCACACCAAAGCGGGTGATTGGTAACTCCCCGTTCATGCTAGTATATGGGAAGGAAGCAAGACTCCCAACTTCCCTAGAGTTACGCTCTCTTGAACTAGCGCATCAGCTGGAATTAATAGAGAATGATGCCATGACAGTATGACTAGCTGAGATGATGGAGTTGGAGGAGGTTAGAAGTCAGGCTATGCATACACTTAAGACTCATCAAGAGCAGGTTAAGAAGGTTTTTGACAAAAAGGCTACTAATAGGGTCTTCAAAGAGGGAGACCTAGTTCTCAAGTGGGATGCAGACAAAGCCAAAGCTGGGTGACACTCCAAATTTGATGCTATCTGGAGTGGTCCATATATCATCACTAGTTGCAAGGAGGCCAATGCATTTCATCTCTCCAAGCTTGATGGTGAAGTTCTTCCAATCCCAGTGAATGGGATTCATCTCAAGCCTTGCTTCTAAAGAGGGTGTTGGTGACTATGTAAATATTAGACTAGAGGTTGTTTTGCTTTCACAAGTGCTTATGCACATGCCGCATTCTCCTTAAGAGGGTGTGTGCTCTAGTTTTCAGTTTTCCTCCAAGTGATGGCACACACATGTTTGGGTCTTCCATGACTCAGTGCCCAATGGATGTTTAAGGCTTCTGGACTTCATGCTTAGCAGGCAAGCATCCCGTAGAAGTCGCCAAAAATGTTGTCATCTTATGACACCCTTGGTCCATCAGTGAGAACCAATCAGAGATATGTTCCATGGACCAGCGCTGCCTAGTTGATCAAGGAGAAAAGAAGTGAAATCATGGTTTGAAGTGTTGCCTTTGTCGGAAGTTCCTTGGCCCTCTCTTTCTCTTCTCCGGAACTCCAGGACCCCGAGGTTTCGAGTTTCTTTGCCTTAGCCTCTTTCTTTCCTGCTCCGGAACTACGATAACTCCAGTTTCTGAAGTTCCCTTCCTTCCCTTAGCTTTTCTTCTGTTCTTCTACCGTGGAACTCTAGAACCCTCAAGTTTCGAAGTTCCCTTGTCTTAAACACCAGAACTCCAGAACCCCCAGGTTCCGAAGTTCCCTAGTCTTCAACCCCAGAACTCTGAAACCCCCAAATTCCAAAGTTCCCTAGTCTTAAACCCCAGAACTCTGGAACCCCCAGGTTCTGAAGTTCCCTAGTCCTTAACCCCGGAACTCTGGAACCCCCAGGTTCTGAAGTTCCCTAGTTTTAAACCCCGAAACTCCGGAACCCCCAGGTTCCAAACTTCCCTAGTCCTCTACCCCGGAACCCCCAGGTTCCCAACTTCCTTGTCCAACTATGGTGACTCCAGTCTCCGAAGTTCCCCAACTACGATGACCCCGATCCCTAAAGTTCCCCTTCTCTCTCTAACCCTTTCCCTCTCTATCCCAAAACTCCGGAACTTCGAGGTTCCTTCCCCTTTTGCCTTCTCCTCTAGTTCCTCCCGAAACTCTGAAACCCCGAGGTTCCGAAGTTCCTTTCCTAGCTCTCCTTTCTCCTATCTCGGAACTTTGGAACCCCAATGTTCCAAGGTTCCTTGCTCCTTCTCTTGTCTTCCTTACTTCGGGAGTTCGAATTTTCGAAGTCTCCGGGCTTCCTTCCGACTGGCAACACTTCTGAATGGCGAGATCGACACTCAAGGCTTTAAATGCTCCGACAGTTTTGGCAAGATTTCCATCAAGGGAGGTACGGGGCCATGCTTGGTGACTTATGTCATGTCTAACTTTGGAAGGTTAGTCAATCCACCTTCTCAAGATTGCCCTTTGTGGGTATGGCTAGGTTGCTTGCATGTACAAGCCAAGTGCATGCACTTCCCTACACTTCCAGACTGACATGCAGGGGTCATGATCACCATTGTAACCCATTTTTCTATATAATGGCTTTTAAGCCTCATTGTAAAGGGTTCTCTCCCTGCTGCCTTGAGCTTTCTTATTCTCTTCTCTTCTCTTCTCTTGAAGACTTGTAATCTTTGCATTTCTACAACTATAAGATTGGCGTTTGGCCTTATGATTAATTGAAGAACACTATTCTTGCCTTCTTTCAACCTATGTATGTCGTGTATGCTTTCTTACCTTCATCATAGGTGCATGTTGTGACTCTTTCTCTTCATATATGCTGTGTTAACTGGTTTTCTGAGTGTGACTTGTGTGAATCCTTCTCCCCTCTTGGCATTCAGTGGATTCTAACCTTCATCTATGCATTGGGGTTACTCACATAACTGAAAGTTGTGCATTTTCAGGGTGTTTCAGTTAATTACTTGTGTCGTTTAGGTAGGGAGAGGAACTATCTCTTCTTGGTGCATCACCTCCCTTATTTCAAGCAATTTCTCTCTTCTCTTTTCCTCTGCAAGTTGTTAGGGTAGGCTTAGGAATTAGCTTTGAAGTGTTGAGTTGGTTCAACACCTGCACCTAGACAGAGAAGGAAGTCGGCCTTCTCCGGAGATTCAACCCCCATGCGCAAGGTCCCACACTTCGGGGTTGTTTCCATGTTTCACAATGTTGCTGAGTTGATAGCTCAACAAGGGTGCAAGCTTTTGTGATAATAGTTCTTATATCACACACAATCACTAGAGACAATTACTCTAGCTATGTAGCACCCCAACAAATCCAAGCAAGGGATGATTAACTCATCTATCCCATCACTTACGGGAAATGTCCACACATTGCCTGGTCAGACCATGAATGATTCACTATGAGGGGTCGGTTTGATTTGAAAAATTAATTGGACAATATAACTTTCAAGCACAAACTCTTATGAACTTGGAGTAGAAAATACAGGACAAATGCTAAATAATTGGGAATTTACTCTGTAAACTCAAAACTTTTACCATAGATGAGACAGATACCATATTAAATCTCATTCATTATTGTGAGGATATTGATCTGCAAGCGATTAGCATAAGCAGATCCAAGAAAGGTCCTTGAGCAACTCTTTGAGACTCTTTACTTGCAGATCTAAATAAACAAATACAAATATAAAAAGAACGTGACAGTATTTAATATAACACTCTAGAGTAACAGACTATTCTCAATGGTAGGCAGTGGTGGTAAATTATATATAATCTTCTGTTTTCTCAAAGAGCTTGGTTGATAGCAATTGAAGTGTTATCTAGTTTGAGGAATTTACAATGTATTGTACCTATCATAAGTCTTCTGTACATTTATATCTGTACTGCTTATCAGTCAGACTTAGCACTTCGATCGCAATGCACATCTTGGAGATAGCCAAAGTTTAATATTATTATTTATTTTCTTACCAAAATAAGTGCACATTCTCTACTTGTATATTATCTTCTTTGTTGTTTGACATCGCAAGTCACCAAAACAAACCTATACCATAATAAGGTGTGTTTTTATATGATTATTTAACAAACATACATCAATTATTCATAGCCTTCATAGTGATAACATAAGAAATAAAAATGAATGCTCCAACATCAACACCAATGACATATATAAGGTTTGTGTTTCATGTGAATCTATTCTTTCCATTAGTAACTATATTCACTTATTCTAGCATTATTATTATTTGCAAATTTGAAGTCCAGCTCGAAGCTGAATACAAATACATGTTTCCTTTAAAAGGATATAAACACAATATGCTACATTTCTTGAAATAAGCGACTTGATTGTCAATTAAATTAGCCCATCTGGACATTTCTACTTGTATGGTTTAGCCTGAAATCACTTGGTTTCTGTATTTTCAAAATGCTAGGTAGAAAACCTTACCATGCCATCTGCTATTGAAACTTTAGCCAGGAGTTCTTTGATAGGAAGCAGAGGAGCAGTTGTCTCGGCAATTACTTCAACAACTTTATTCACAGAAAGCTCTGTATTATCTGCCATGCATGCAAAGAGTTCTGCCACCTGGAATTATTTAATAGTCATTTTCTCTAACTTTTCTTAAAAGTTAAAATCATAGTAGTAAATCCACTAGCTAGGAAATGAGATATAACTATCACATTATCCAGGAAGCTAACTAAAAATTATTAAAACAAATGCATGAAAAAGAAATCTACAGAACTAAATATTAAATACTTAAAAATGGTGAGCTAACCCATAACCTCTTATAATCAGCATTTATTGCAATAAGGTTTATTGATAATATTTATTATTGAACTTATTGCTTCTTATTTTTACATTGTAAAATCAAGCTCTTCTGCATTGTTTCTGCACAGGTCTTGCTCTAAATCCTTCAGCTAATTTCCATCCCCAATGAGGGCTGGCCCTACCCTCATTCCATTGGACTTTTGTATAAGATTTGCACGCTAAACTAATCATCAAATCAAAACTTAAAATCCTATAAACCTTATAAGACTAGAGTTTCTCTAAAGCAGATTCAAGAGGAATTTCCAGATTTTCTGGGTGTTTAACTGCATTAGATCTGTGTAAACTGGAAACTAGCCAATAGGAAAAAGAATTATATTTTGGCAAAGTGTCAACAAATGATAAATGGGGCATATAGCACTATGATGTAAAGGCTGAAGGTGAGGAGAGGAGATAGGATCAATTCGTTTGGAATTGGAAGACGCTTGAGGGCAGGTAAGCTGGTATGTGCATCCAACATACCAGATGACAAATTCGTCACCTTTTCCCAATCATTTTGCACACAGATTCTAACTTGAAATACATCAACGTTAAGTTGAATTTGAGGACTGGTATGTTCATATGCAAGTCTTGATAGTGGGTAAAAACTCTAGTGCATGTGAGAACGATTGAAATAAAGTTAGACAGTTATCCAAACATATTAAATCATATTTGAGCAGGTTTTAAAAATGCTTGTTCCATAAGAAACCAATGTCATAATTTAACTTTAATAAAATGTACACACTGCTGCTGTGGAAAAATGCAATTTCCTTACAGACTATATTCTTACAATAACTTATCGTGATAAGCGCCCTATGTAGCATATAAAAGTCATTGATGTTAGTTTTAGCAATCAGATTAGCAGTATAGAACAGAAAATCAGAATGCAAAGTAAATCATACGCATAACAAACATGTACCTTGGGAAAACCTCTCTCTTGGAGGTGAAAAACCCAGCAACAACTATCTCAGATTGTATTATATTAACCACAGAACAGATTTACAATATAGCCTTCTAGGGCACAAGCACAACTTATCTAAGATATAACAATTTGAAGAATCAAATCCCTGTAGCTCAATTTGGCAGCCCAGATTTGAGTTCGTTGTCTTTACATGAAGTTTACTCAGCCTTGCAAGATGTTCGCTCAGTTTTGATAGGGTTCGCTGGGCTGTAACTCTACTTCGCTTGCTGAAGATTGCAGATCAGAACATAAGGGCAGATTGTCGACTAGTCGTTCGCTCACAGCTGGAAGGAGTTCGCTGACCTCTAGATGAGATTCACTGGCCCCTATGATTAGCTCGCTGACTTTGTGACTGAATTCGCTGACCTTTGAAGTAGTGCAGATCACATTAGCTATTATCTATATTTTGTGACCTCAAGTCACTTCCTTTATAATATTATATACATGCGTTTAACCCTTATGCCTAGGTCGGCCTTGGTGCCAAATTACAAATTCAATTTGCAAATTACATAGAACCTACCTATTGTGACGTATTCACACATCGCCTCATTGCAAATGGGGACCCCTGCTTTTTGCTTTCTAGGGTTTTTTCTGGGTCTTTTAGGGTTTTGTCTGTTAGCCTTTGCATGATGAGTGTTGTCAGGGGGATCACTAGATAGCAAGCTTTGCTTGAGCTAGGTTGAGTCAGTAGATGCTCCAGGTTAGGATTTCTTTGAAAGTCTTCCTTAGGGCCTAGTTTTGCTCTTGTTGCTAATTGTGTCTTGCTTGGTGAGTGAGTATCATCCTTGAAGGTCCGAGCTAGGTCAAGTTGGTGAGTGATGAAGTCTGGAATGTCATCCTGATCTTCAAATGCCCTGAAATTTGGCTAAGTCTAGAATGTCCTGATCCTGAAATTTGACTAAGTCTGGAAAATTGAAGAATCCTCCAAAAACTAGAATTTGCATTATAACTCCTGGAGGTCTGAAACCACTCTCAAACATCCTAACAGTATATATGGAATATAACTTAAAGTATAAGTTCCATAAAATGATCCTGACGGAGAGGCTAAAGTGTCAAATTTCGCTCCTGACCCTTCCAAAGTGTCCAGAGCGAAAATTCACCAAAGACTCAGGATCTCACCTAAGTCAAAGAGTGGTTAAGCGAACGGGCAAGGATATAGAAGGAAATGGATCTAGGATAAAGTCTAAGACAAAGTCAAGTCAGTTTGAAGGTGAATTGAGCCTAGAATAGGAATTTCGCTCCTGACCCTTCCAAAGGGTCCAGAGCGAATTCCTCTACAAGACACTCCATCTTGACCCAAACTATAAGCTAACCCATTCCTAGGTTTGAATGAAAGAAAAGGCACTTGTTTGAATGAAAAAATGTGAAAATGAAGCCAGGACTTGAGCTCAAAGAGGAATTTCGCTCCTGACCCTTCCAGAGGGTCCAGAGCGAAATTCTTAGAAGACCCCTTTTTCTTCCTTGTTTGCACTGAAAGTCTTGTTCCTTGATCACAATGGGGGTAGACGGATATGTTCTTGCCTTAGGGAGTGACTAAAAGAGATGAAGTTAAGGGTCTTGGCCTAAAATAGGAATTTCACTCCTGACCCTTCCAAAGGGTCTAGAGCGAAATTCTTCATAAGCCTCATTTGCGTCCTTGCTAAGACTACCAACCTAGTTCCTTGGGCGTAGTTGGAAGGAGAATGATATGTCTTTACCTTTTGAGGTGATAGAATGTGGAAAAATGGAGGATTTTGACCAAAACATGAATTTCGCTCTTGACCCTTCCAAAGGGTCCAGAGCGAAATTCACCTTTTCCTCTATTTTGCTCCTTCATATGGCCAAGTTTTGGATTTTTGAGGCATAGTCGAGGAGACTTGGATACATGTTTGCCTTGGAGAGAAGTTTTAAGACTACAAAATGATGAAAATTAGCCTAAATCAAGATTTTCGCTCCTGACCCTTCCAAAGGGTCCAGAGCGAAAATCCTTATAAACCTCAAATTCTCACTTGTCAAGACTAATTTCCTAGTTTCTAAGGCATGTGTGGAAGTGTTAGACATATTTTTGCCTAAGGAAATGACTAGAGGTGGAGGAAATGGAGGATTTTAGCCTAAAACAAGATTTTCGCTCTTGACCCTTCCAAAGGGTCCAGAGCGAAATTCTTGAAAACACTCATTTTCCCTTTAGCCAAAGTCAAGACCAAGATGAGATGCAAGAAGAGCGACCTATGTTTGCCTCCCAAAGAAGATTAAAGTTGGAAAAATCAAGAATCAAGGTCAAAAACATGATTTTCGCTCCTGACCCTTCCAAAGGGTCCAAAGCGAAAATCCTTATAGCTCTTGTTTTCTTCCTTGTTTTGGCTAGGTGTTGACATGATGGAGGATGAATGGGTATGTTCTTGCCTTGAAAGGGAGTTGGATGCTTTGGATGATCAAGATTTTGCCTAATAGTGAATTTCGCTCCTGACCCTTCCAAAGGGTCCAGAGCGAAATTCACTATAAACCTCATTTGCTACCTTGTTTGAGCTTGAAACCTTGTTCCTTAAGTGGAAAATGATCTATGTTTGCTCCCAAAACAAGATTGAAGTTTGAAAAACGAACAATCTAGCCCAAATCATGATTTTCGCTCCTGACCCTTCCAAAGGGTCCAGAGCGAATTTTCTCAAAATCACCTTTTTCCCAATATTGTGCCAATGCAATTGCAGACTAAAGTGAATTGAGATGAAAGAGATCCTTAGGAATGACTTCAAGTGCTAGGAAATCATTGAAAGTGAAGGAATTGAGACAAATAGTGAATTTCGCTCCTGACCCTTCCAAAGGGTCCAGAGCGAAATTCCTAAGATCCCTTATTTTCCTAGCAAAATCAAGTCAAACTTGGGTTTCTATAACTTGGATGAGTGAGGAGAAGTGTTTTCTTGCCTTTTTGAGGTGGATTCAAGTTGAAAGGATGGAGGAAGAAGACTAAAAAGTAATTTTCACTCCTGACCCTTCCAAAGGGTCCAGAGCGAAAATCTCTATAGCTCTTATTTCCTTCCTAGTTTTGGCCAAGTGTTGGTTTCTAAGGCATGTTGAAAGGTGGATTTATGTGTTCTTTCCTTGAGAAATGGTGGAAATCAACTGAGAACATGGATTTCGCTCCTGACCCTTCCAAAGGGTCTAGAGCTAAATCCTCATTTACCCACTTTATTTTGCCTAAGGCATTGAGAGGTGAAGTTTTCAAGCTAATTTGGTGGTGAGTGGACTTGATTGTGGAGAGGAGAGTTGAGTTAGATCAATTTTGAAAATGGATTGGATGAAGGAGGTGAGAAATCAATCAAGAATAAGAATTTTGCTCCTGACCCTTCCAAAGGGTCCAGAGCGAAATTCTTGGAAACTCATATTTTCTTCTTGGAGATGGTCAAATTCTTGAGTTTTATGGCATGGTTAGAAGACTTTGATGTGTTCTTGCCTTTGACTATTGGATTGAGGTAATGGAGTAGCCAAAACAAGCTTAAAATAGGAAATTCGCTTCTGACCCTTCCAAAGGGTCCAAAGCGAAATTTCAAAAAACCCTTATTTTCCTAGCAAAGTCAAGTCAAACTTGGGTTTCTATAACTTGGATGAGTGTCACGATTGGTGTTCTTGCCCTTTTGAAGTTGGTTAAGGTTGAAAGATGGAGGAATAAGCCTAAAAAAAGATATTCGCTCCTGACCCTTCCAAAGGGTCCAGAGTGAAAATCCTAAAATCCACCTATTCCTTTCAAATTTGTGCCAAGCCAAACCTAGACAAAGATGGTAGAAGCCCTTGAGATTGCCCTTGAATGGATTGTTGTCTCCAATAATGATGATTATGGGCTAGAGGAAGAAATTCGCTCCTGACCCTTCCAAAGGGTCCAGGACGAAATTCATTATAGGTCCTGTCCCTGGCCATGATTCCTAGCGAAATTCTCTTTTCTAGTCATTTTGAGGTCAAACAAAATGTTGCAAGCATGGGAAAGGGATCCAAGGATGAGATTCTAAGTATAGAAAGTGAAAGAAATGGAGTTGAGTAAGGGAAAACAGGCATAGAGAGAAATTTGCTCCTGACCCTTCCAAAGGGTCCAGAGCGAAAAACACTAAAACCATCCTTTCTCCAAATTTTGAGTGAAGTCAGGCCTAGACTATGGTAAAAGAAGCTATTTGGATTGCCTTGGAAAGATTCTTGATCATTAAAAATGCAAATTTTGAGCTAAAATTAGAATTTCGCTCCTGCCCTTCCAAAGGTTCTAGGGTGAAATTCTTATAGGGCCTATCCCTGGGGAGAATCTTGGGCAAACTTCATTTGATGTCTTCTTGTTGATGATTTAAGGTGGAAAATGCTATGTTAGAATAAATATATTATGTGTCCTTAATCATCTTATGGTTTGTCTTGCAGATGAAAGAAGACCAGGCCAGATCAAGGGCGACCTCCTCCAGTCCAGCATCATTAGGGACGACCTCCTCCAGTCTAGCATCATCAAGGACGACCTTATCCAGTCCTGCATCATCAAGGACGACCTCTTCCAGTCCAACATTTTAAGGAAAGGTACACCATCCATCCTGCACATCAAAGACAAAAGAGGTTAAAGCAAGGGTCCGTTGAAGAAGCAGATAGTTTCAGAAGAGTTAATCAAAATTATCTTCTCAGCATCATCAAATTGAACATCTACCAAGTTACAAGTGTCAGACAAGGTGGCATCCTAGTCATCATTCCTCCAGTTGAATTGGTCCACCTTAGCGTGTCCAGATTCAATGTACCTGACTCATCAAAGATGACACAAACTTCGATGTACCTACCCCGGATATCCATTGGTCGAATATTCCATAGAAGACATGTGTCCAAATAATGCAATTATTTCATTGGATAGAATTGAGTTTGTTGTAACAAACCCTAATTAGGGTTTTCATTGTAAAATCTTGACCATTGATCTCAAATTGATCTGAGCCATTGAATTGTATTGAGGGCACTATATAAGCCCTGGCTCCTCATTTGTGAAGGCTAATAGTTAGACAATAGTTGATAGTGGGTAAATAGTTATCTGATAGTGAATAGTCAGCTGATAGAATAGCAATTAGAGTAAATTAGTAGGACAAGGCAAGAAATTGTTGCCAGTGATTGTAAACAAACTCCATTTTCATTGAAGTTATGGTGAAGTGTGTTGTTTCGTTGCAATATGCATGGTCTCTTGTCAAATCTTCATTGTAGATGGTAAATAATTAACTTGAATGAAAGAAGTTGTTGAATGCACCTATGTGGAATCCGTCTAATCCATACCACTAGCCTCTTACTGATTGTAAGTGCGCCCTGCATGGTCAACTGGTATAAAATGAGCTTAATCTTAAGTCGTTACACTTCCATTGTTCATGCATTATCTTGAATGGTGATCATTGTTTGATGATGTACGATTTAAACGTATTGGAAGCATCCCTTAGAAGATCGCACTGATTTGGTGTCGGATTGTTCAAGCCTGATGGTGAGACCCAGCCCAGTAGGGCTCCACCTAGTCATTCATCCATCTTCTCGCATTCTAGGTAGTAGAGTAAACTTCCTGAACCCTGCATCTTTTACCATTTGTTTGTCTTCCAGTTAGTAAATAGGACTTGTGATTCCAGCAAATCAGACGTTCATGTCATTGAGTGTAAGTCCCCTTGTGATTCCAGCAAAATCACATTATACCACGAAGAGCTTATCCACGAGTAGAGATCCTACATAACGGAACCTTGGAGTTACTCTGACTGATCCTTCAGCGAAATCTTCAGCAGTCGGGAACTTTGTTCAAGAGAGGATAAGGTACCCTTAGGTATTTTATTCTGTGTTTGGTCGTGTACAAAAGACACATCAACACTACCCCAAGTTACAAGTTACATATTCAATAGGTCCCGACCTATTGAATTACAAGTTACACAACGAATAGGTCTTGCCCCATAACCATTATAAGTTACATAAGTTGAGCGCCCAAATAAGGCCTACCCTTAACATACACAAGTTACATTGATATCTATTTGGGCCCAGCTCAATTACAAACTATCCAAATTGGGGCTCAGCCCTAATTATATCAATACCATTAATTTTAAGGCCAAGGGCCACATTAAAATTAATTACGCTAGGGATTCGACCTAGCTACATTTCAACAATTGACAAATAAATACACATCCCTAGACGATATTTTAGTATGTTAGTCATCAGTTTGCACTTGATCAAATATTGCAGTAGGTATATGATATTCCCATGAACTAATGCAAGTGTTGGTGATACAAGTTTTCAACTATGGACCGTCCATGATCCATCAAGGCTTCCCTTCTATTTTACCAAATACGCCATGATATTTTCCCCTTTCTGAAAGTTCTAGAATTTTTGGTTGATACAACTATTATACCTTCAACATAACAAAAAAAAAGCTTGCCAACTTAGGCATTTGAGCATTTTGCCTCTTGATTAGAAAACCTTATCATCTCAAACTTCTCAAGAGTCCATTCAAATGCATCATTCTAGATATAGAAATGCATCTTCCTATGGGGGATAGAGAGTATGTGAATCCCTTCCCCTCTCTCTTATTATCTCTTTTGAGGGCTATTGAATGAGCTCTTGTATTGACTCTCATGCTCTAGCACACGATCTGTTACAAATGAACAATTCTTCAGTGCATAATCCAAGCGCTACCCAACTGCTTTGCCATGAAACAATCTTCAAGCTCACTTTCTACATCTACAAACTTCAATCCATGGGGTCCTCAACTTTTGGTCATGAGAGATGTTGGTTCTCAAACCTGCTGTTAATTATTTCTAAGGGGCTGCGAATCCCTATGATCACAACAATTAAGATGCTAGACCAACAAATGAGAGATATATGACTCTGTCCTACACTTCAGACTCTTCATAACTTAGGCAAGAGTAATTAATAACAACAATAGATCTTTGTAGAAAAATGGGTTTATCACACTTAAAAATGCTGATAAATGGTTCATGCAAATATAGCAAGGGTTTGAAGATAATTTCACACTATTAGCTTTCTTGTACCTTAATGGCATGAACATATCAAAAATACCTAAACTAATATATGACACCAACCAAAATGTGATTCCTTATTTTGTATTTTTAAATTTTTACTATGCATTCTTGCCATTTTTTGACACGTCCCCACACAAACGACATTTTGGGAACTTCTGGACGCCTCGAAAACGTCCCCCTATTGTTCCAATAAAAAGAAATTGTTCCTAACATCCCACCAGAATGTCTTGAAAACATGGGAACTTCTTGTGGATGGTTGGACATCCCAAAGACAATTCGGTATGCCAATGGCGTACCCTTTTAATCACACAGTTTTTTTATAAAAAAGAGCCCAAAATATATTCAAAATTATTTTATTGTTCTTTTGTGGGCCTGTTGTGATGTATTCACACATCTCCCCATTGCAAATGGGGACCCCTACTTTTTTGCTTTCTGGGGTTTGCTTTCTAGGTTTTTAGGGTTTGTTTGTTAGCCTTTGCATGCTGAATGTTGCCAGAGGGATCACTAGGATGGCAGGCTCCGCTTGAGCCAAGGTGAGTCCACAAGGCCCCAGAACTAGGGTTTCTTTGAGAGTCTTCCTTAGGGGTTGGTTCTGCTCTTGTTACTAATTGTGTCTTGCTTGGTGAGTGAATATCATCTTTGAAGGTATGAGTTAGGTTGAGTTGGTGAGTGATGAAGTCTGGAATGTCATCCTGATCTTCAAATGTCCTGAAATTTGGCTAAGTCTGGAATGTCATCCTGATCCTGAAATTTGACTAAGTCTAGAAAACTGAAGAATCCTCCAAAAACTAGATTTTGCATTATAACTCCTGGAGGTCCGAAACCACTCTTAAACATCTTGACAGTATATATGGAATATAACTTAAAGAATAAGAAACAAGAAAGATATAAGGAAATGTCACTTATACTTAAATGTTATATTCCATACATGAATCCTAACGGAGAGACCAAAATGTCAAATTTCGCTCCTGACCCACCCAAAGGGTCCAAAACGAATTTCGCTCCTGACCCTTCCAAAGGGTCCAGAGCGAAATTCTCCATAAGACATTCTAGTTTGACCCAAACTTAGAACTAACTCATTCCCAGGCATTATTGAGGGCAAAATACTTGTTTGGATGAAGAAAAGTGAGAAATGAAATCAAGATTTGAGCCTAAAAGTGAATTTTGCTCCTGACCCTTCCAAAGGGTCCAGAGCGAAATTCTTAGAGGTCACCTTTTTTTTCCTTGTTTGCACTTAAAACCTTGTTCCTTGGGCATGGTAAAGGCAATTTGATATGTTCTAGCCCTAGGGAGTGATTGAAGGAGTTGGATGTTGACGGGAATAATCATTATGTTATGTTGTCATATTATGTTTATGTTGTTGTCGGTAATAATGAGTTACGGTGGTCAGTTAGTTAGCCGACGGGTAGGTAGTTGGAGTCGCGACGGTTGTGTCGCGCCCCTTCGGGTATTATATATTGTGTACCTTTTCTTCGAAGGAGGATCATGTTAGTCATGTCAGATGTAATGTTATAAGCACTTATTGTACATGGACTGTGGAATTAATACGGAGGCTGGTTATTTAATATATTTCCGTTATGTTCTGGGCATTTACTTTCTGCATTTAACCGTTTACCCGAGAGGGCAAACATTGGAGAGTGTGGATTTTGTCTAAAAACATGAATTTCGCTCCTGACCCTTCCAAAGGGTCCAGAGCAAAATTCACCTTTTCCTCTATTTTGCTCTTTCATATGGCCAAGTTTTGGATTTTTGAGGCATAGTTGAGGAGACTTGGATGCATGTTTGCCTTGGAGAGAAGGTTTAAGACTACAAAATGGTGAAAATCAACCTAGAATGGAAATTTCGCTCCTGACCCTTCCAAAGGGTCTAGAGCGAAATCTTCCATTTGACCTTCTATCTTGCCTAAAATGATGAATAGAGTTTGAAAGGACCTTGAAATTGATCAAGTTTGAGAGAGAATTGGATAAATCAAGATTTTCGCTCCTGACCCTTCCAAAGGGTCCAGAGTGAAAATCCTCATAACCCTCATTTCCTTCCTGATTTTGGCTAAGTGTTGGTCTCTAAGGCATGTATGGAAGTGTCTGACATGTTTTTTGCCTAAGGGAATGACTAGAGGTGGAGGAAATGGAGGATTTTAGCCTAAAAATTGAATTTCGCTCCTGACCCTTCCAAAGGGTCCAAAGCAAAATTCTTGAAAACACTCATTTTCCCCTTAGACAAGATCAGGACCTTGGTTGAGATGCAAGAAGAATGGTCTATGTTTGCCTCCCAAAGAGGATTGGAGTTGGAAGAATCAAGAATCAAGCTCAAAACATGATTTCCTCCTGACCCTTCCAAAGGGTCTAGAGCGAAAATCCTTATAGCTCTTATTTTCTTCCTTGTTTCGGCTAGGCGTTGGCATGTTGTAGGGTGAATTGGTGAGTTGGACGCTTTGAAAGATGAAGATTTTGCCTAAATCATGAATTTCGCTCCTAACCCTTCCAAAGGGTCCAAAGCGAAAATCTACCTAGCCCTCATTTTCTTCCTTGATTGATCAAATTTTAATATCCAAGGCATGTTGAAATGAAGAATGGACATGTTTTTGCCTTTGGGAATGTTTGAAAGAAATGAAAGGTGGAGATTTTGTCCTAGAAATAGAAATTCGCTCCTGACCCTACCAAAGGGTCCAAGGTGAAATTTCACTAAAACCACCTTTTTTCTCAATCTTATGCCAAGCCTAGTGCAAACTAAGGTGAATTGTGATGAGAGAAGTCCTTAGGAATGACTTCAAGTTGCTAGTGATCCATGAATTTGAAGCAACTGAGCAAAACCAAGATTTTCGCTCCTGACCCTTCCAAAGGGTCCAAAGCGAAAATTCTACAATCACCTACTTTCCTTGCAAGATAAGTCAAACTTTGGGGTTTTATAGCTTGGGTAAGTGTGAAGAAATGTTTCCTTGCCTTTTGGACTTGATTGAGGTTGAAATGATGGAGGAATAAGCTCAAAACAAGATTTTCGCTCTTGACCCTTCCAAAGGGTCCAGGGTGAAAACCCTAAAAACTATCTTTTTCTCCAAAATTTGAGTGAAGTCAGGCCTAGACCTAGGTGAGAAAAGTTCTTTGGATTGCCTTGGAGAGACTTTTGATCACCAAAAATGCAAATTTTAAACTTAAACACGAAATTCGCTCCTGACCCTTCCAAAGGGTCCAGGGCGAAATTCATCAAATGTCCTATTCCTTCAAGTTTGTGCTAGGCCAAGACAGTGATCAAGGCGAATTGGACTTGAAGATGGCCATAGGCATGTGCTTCAATAGGTTTTGAGTCCAAGAGGTAAGGATTTTGAGCTAAGGAGTGAATTTCGCTCCTGACCCTTCTAGAGGGTCTAGGGCGAAATCCTCAATTTCACCTGACTTGCTCATGATAAAGGTCAAAGTATGGATCCCTAGGCTTTGGAGGAAGGAAAGCTATCATATGTTTGCCTTCGGAGGAATTTTGGAGTAAACAAGTGATAGAATTATCCTGGAATGCAAAATTCGCTCCTGACCCTTCCAGAGGGTCCAGGGCGAAATCTTTTGAAACTCCTACTTTTCACCTTGTTTGGGCTAGGCGAAGAGCTAATTGTGAGATAATGTTGAAAAGAGGTCTAAATTGGACAAAATAGCAAATTTCGCTCCTGACCCTTTCAAAGGGTCCAAGGCAAAATTCTTATAGGGCCTGTCCCTGGGAAGGATTTTGAGCGAACTTTATTTTGAAGTCTTCTTGTTGATGATTTAAGGTGGAAAATGCTTTGTTGAAATGAACATGTCATATGTACTTAATCAGCTTTTGGTTTATTTTCCAGATGGAGAAAACCAGGCCAAGGCAAGGACGACCTCTTCCAGTCCATCATCATCAAGGACGACCACTTCCAGTCCAGCATCATCAAGGACGACCACTTCCAGTCCATCATCATCAAGGGCGTTCCACAAGCAAAAGGGCAGACTCAAGGTGTTCAAGGAATTGCCAGCATTTCAAGGAAAGGTACATCACCCATCCATCACATCATAGACAAAAGAGAATCAAATAAGGTCAATGCAAGGGTCTGTTGAAGAAGCGGATAGTCTCAAAAGAGTTAATCAGAGTTAGCTTCTCAGCATCATCAAATTCAACATCAACCAAGTTACAAGTGTCAAACAAGGTGGCATCCCAGTCATCATTCCTCCAGTTGGATTGGTCCACCTCAACGTGTCTAGATTCAATGTACCTAACTGATCAGGGATGACACAAACTTCGAGGCACTTACCCCTGCTTCCTATTGGTCCTCACCCTTGGAATGTAATTTTCTAATTGGCTAAGGAAGTTTCTTGTAACAAACCCTAATTAGGGTTTCTATCTTGTAATCCTAGCCATTGATTCTAAATCAATCAGAGCCGTCTATTTGTAAAGGGTTCTCTATATAAAGCCCTAGCTCCTCATTTGTAAAGGTTAATAGTTGGTTAATAGAGAATAGATTGTAGTGAATAATCAGAGAGTATGAAATAGTTAGAGTAGAATAGAAAGAGAAGGCAAAGATTGTTGCCAAGATGTTGTTGTAAAGGACTTGTAAACTTCATTGAAGAAATGGTGAATTCTATGGGTCGATTCAACAATTTGCATGGTCTCTATACTTCTCAAATTTGATTTCATGTTATTAGATGAGTGGAAGAAATGTGTATGATCGATGGTGAAATTTGTATATCCATACTACTAGCAGTTTGTTGATTGCAGACTTGCCTTGTGTAGTCAACTGGAGTCATTCAACTTAAGCTTAACTTCAATTGTCGCTTCTTCATTGATATGCATCAGCCTGATGGTGTCCATGCTTGTAGTGGTGATCTGAACATTATAAAGCTTTCAAAAGAAGATCGCACTAACCTTGTGGAGATGGTCCTGGGATGTCAAAGCAAGACTTAATTAGAATTTCATCAAAGGTCATTCATTGCTCTTACATTCTTAGTATTAGAAATAGATCCCGTTTCAACCTTTCTCCTTTTTCTTTTGTTTTCAAAATCAACGGCTAGTAAAATCTCACGTTCCAGCAATATCCAAAGCAAATCAGACGTTCAGGCAATCAAACGTAAGTCCCCTTGTGATTCTAGCAAAATCACATCATACCACAAGAAGCTTATCCACACGTAGAGAACCTACATACAAGAACCTTCGAGTTGCCTCGATTGATCTTTCGGTGAAATCTTCAGCAGTCGAAAAACTTTGGTCAAGAGAGGATAAGGTACCTTTAGGTATTTTATTCTGTGTTTGGTCATGTACAAAAGACACATCAACAGCGCCCCCACACCACTCTCAACATTAAATGAAAGATATTGGTTTGCCAAACAATAGATTTTCAAACTCCTTTATGGTGTATGACAATCACATGTTGTTAAGGTTGACTTTGCAAGATCTGAAAGCAGTTTTCAAACATTTCCAAGTGATAAAATAACAGCGTTTTCAAGATAAAATCAGGGAAAAGAAGTTAAATAGCATTCAGATTTCAAGCTCCATTTGTATCTCTCAATGTGGTGCTTCAATCCCAAGATTGCAATTTTGTATCACTAAAAGCAACAAATTTTAGTAGTTTTTGAGTCACAAAATTGCAAGTTTACATTATATAACAGGAAAGGTTAGAGTCTTATTGAGGCAGCCTTCTTTCCAATTGCAATACAAAGCTAGGAACTTGTCTCTTTCGTCAACCACTATGATTATGATACAATGGAGATAGGTTCATTGATTGCACAAGTTCTTTGCAAGTTTAGGAATAGTAGCATATGCTCTATGTTTTTGTCATTTTGCAATTGGAACTTGCAGCCTTTAAGCATTTTGTTGTAAATGTTATGTACTAAGGATCTAAAATGTATATGATGAATGCCTTATCAATGTTATAATATGATTTAAAATTTCCTTGTATTTTTAAAATTTCCTTATTTTTAATAGCCATCCCCTTTATCGTCCCCTAAAATGGCCTCCAAAAAATCTGTCCCCAAAATGCAACCCCTCATCCCATGCCATTCCCATCCTCAAAACTTGGTGGAACATAGTAGTTTTATGAAAGGATAAGGATACTGGAGAAGATCAGTGCCTACTCCTTGGGGGTAATCAAGTCTAAAACTATTCCAATAAGACATTATTCTGACATTCAATCTTTGGTTTTAATAATAATCTATTATTTTCTTATAATAATATAAACCCTCCTCATTGACTTATTGAATGAAATTCTACTTACTAATCCTTCATGAATACTACACAACCCCAATTGCTGCTTAGAAATGTTAACCACCCTCTTTGAAGATGAACTAATCAAACCCTCAAATCATATAGGAAATGTGTAGACATAAATTTTCTACTCTCCTTGAAAATTTACTTATTTCTAAGAATGTGTAGACATAAATTTTCTACTCTCCTTGAAAATTTACTTATTTCTAAGAATATGCAGTATAATGTAGGAGACAATCAAATTAAGAAGCATGTATTCATAACATTATCATAGAGTAACCTATATATAATATATACACTAAAAGAAAATCATAGAATTTATTATCTCTTTGCTATGTTGTCGGTTTTGGTACTGATCTTGGTTCGGGTTCATAGGCTCAGCTAAATTTTTTTGGGGGTTTTGGTTTGTTTTTGGTTCATCCATACAAACATCATGTAAAACTCATATATGCATATATATATCCTAGAAGCATGAATTAAGATTAAAATATCACATAACATCGTATAAACAACAAAACCACCATAAACTTGAATGTCATTTAAAACATGCATGATAAATATTCATTGTTCAAACTTCAAGTTCAATAAAACAATAATATCAAGTTGTCACTCTTTAAATCTATCTTTTTTGTTCAAAACAACAGACAATTGTCCCAAGCTAAAATTCTCAACCTATTTAGCCTGAAGTTTTTAATTAAGGGTAAAACAAGTTTTCAAGGGACCTGATGATGTGTTTCTCATGCACATGCAAACACAGAATAAAATACCAAGGTATCTTATCCTCTCTTGAACAAAGTTTCCACGAATGCTGAAGATTTCGCCTAAGGATCAATCGAGGCAACTCCAAGATTCTTATATGTAGGGTCTCTAAGTGTGGATAAGCTATTATGGTGTGATGTAATTATGCTGGAATCACAAGGGGACTTACATTCGAATGCCTGAGCGTTTAATTTACTGGAACTCAAGTCCTATCTACTCATCGGGATAATAAAGAAATAGAAAAAGGTGAAAGGCTCAGAAAGTCTACTATAAGGCCTAAAATGCAAGAAAACAGATGAATGACTAGTTGAAGTCCTACTGGGCTAGGTCTCACCATCAAACTGAACAATTCAACACTAGCTCAGTGCGATCTTCTAAGGGATGCTTCGAATATGTTCAAATCGTTACACCATCTGATATTGATCACCATTCAAGTTAATGCATGAACAATAGAAGCGTAACGACTTGAAATTAAGTTCATTCAATGCCAGTTGACCACGCAAGGCACCCTTACAATCAACAAGAGGGTAGAGGTTTGGACTAGGCAGATTCCACGTGAGTGCATTCAGTGACTTCCTTCATTCAATCTAATTATCTATCATCTAAAATGAAGATACAACAAGAAACCATGCATAATGCAAAGAAAACAACACACTTCACCATAACTTCAATGAAAACGGAGTTCATTTACAATTTAGGCAACAATTTCTTGCCTTTTCCTCCTATTCTATTCTAATTGCTATTTTATTCACTATTCTAGCTACTAACTCTTAGCTATTAGCTATTACAACCTCTATTAACTAACTATTAACCTTTACAAATGAAGAGCCAAAGCCTTATATAAAGAGCTCTTTACATTTCAATGGCTCTGATTGATTTACAATCAATGGCTAGGATTACAAGATGAAACCCTAACTAGGGTTTGTTACAACAAACTCTCCTTAGCCAATGAGAAAATTACATTTCATAAGAATGGACCAATAGATGCAAGGGTAGGTGCCTCGAAGCTTGTGCCATCACTGGTGAGTCAGGTACATCGAATTTGGACATGTTGAGGTGGAGCTATCTAACTAGAGGAACAGTGACTGGGATGCCACCTTATCTTGCGTTTGTGCTTGGTCAAGGAACTTTGTATTTCTTGATATTCAATGTGATAATGATGAGAAGCTAACTTTGATGAACTCTTCTGAAACTATATGCTTCTTCCAACGTACCCTTGCACTGGCCTTGGTTGATCCTCCTCTGCCTTTGATGTACTTGATGAATGATGTACCCCCTTGACTCTCATGTGATTGATGAAGCCTCCTTCCCAGTCAAGTCACTCCTCCTCTGGTAGCTCATATCGCCTTGAAGTGTTTATAAGATCTTTTTTTTGACAAACTATGGTTTCTCCATGTGGTAGAATAAAAATATTGAGGATAGCTTGCAACTCCTCGAACACTTGAAGTCTTCCAACACTTAAGAAGCACTTTAAGCTCTCCTCCATGCATTTGAGGTGTCTTTAATGATGATGAAACTTGAATACGTCGTCGTTGTCTGTTCTTCCTTCTAGCCCGGACTTGTTGATTTACAAAAAAAAACAAAAGATGATTAAGAAGACATAATACATTGATTCTAACATGGCATTTCTCATTTCAAACCATCCACAAGAAGGCATTAAGATCAACTTCGCTTTAGACCCTCTCGAAGGACAGGCCCTATAATGAGATTTTCGCTCAGGACCCCATCCAAGGACAGGACCTATAATGAGATTTTCGCTTAGGACCCTCTAGAAGGGTCAGGAGCGAAATTGCTCCTTTAGGCTCAATTTTTCATCATTGACTTCATTTTCAGCCTTTCCTAATCAAAAACAAGTGTTTTGCCTTCAAATATGCTTGGGAATGGGTTAGTTCAAAGGTTTAGGCAAGGAACAAGGCTTCCTTCAGAAATTCGCTCTGGACCCTCTCCAAGGGTCAGGCCCTTAGGTAAATTTCGCTTTGGACCCTCTGGAAGGGTCAGGAGCAAAATTTGTCTTCTTGGCTCAAATTCATCATTGCCTTCACCTCAATTCACTTCTTAAGGCAAGAATATATCAATCCTCCCTCAACCATGTCCTAGGAACAAAACTTTCATTTGAACAAGGAGGAAATATGTGTTTTTAGGAGAATTCCCTCTAGACCCTTTGGAAGGGTCAGGAGCGAAATTCTTCCTATCTTCCATTCATCCCTTCTTTGCCTTGAACCTAACTTATCAAACCTCCTCCCATCATGATCAAGTCAATTTGCCATCAATTTAGCCCAAAACAAGGCTCTTTTAGGTGCATTAGAGAAAATAGGGAGTCCTAGGAATTTCGCTCTGGACCCTTTGGAAGGGTCAGGAGTGAAATTCTTCCTAGGCTCAATTCATCTTCCATTCATCCCTTCTTTGCCTTGAACCTAACTTATCAAACCTCCTCCCATCATGATCAAGTCAATTTGCCATCAATTTAGCTCAAAACAAGGATCTTTTAGGTGCATTAGAGAAAACAGGGACTCCTTCTAGGAATTTCGCTCTGGACCCTTTGGAAGGGTCAGGATCGAAATTTGCATTGTAGGCTCAAATCACATTCAATTTGCCTTGGATTTGACTTAACCACCCTTACCTCATCATACACAAGTCAAATTCCTCTCAAAGTGGTGTGTACTCAATGTTTTTGACAAGAAATTAGGCTATCCTAAGGGTTTCGCTCTGGACCCTTTCGAAGGGTTAGGAGCAAAATTTGGAAAATAAGGCTTGCCCTTGATAAAGTTTTCTCCTAGCTTGCTTCTTTAGCTTCAAACCATCTTAGGAAAATACCTTGAGGGCAATTTGCTTTAAAATTGTAAGGAAAATACATGTTTTCGAGAAATTCGCTCTGGACCCTTCGAAAGGGTCAGGAGCGAATTTTTTCCTCTACACCCAATTCTTCCTTCTTTTCATTCATCTGGCTTTAGACTTGTCTTTTGAATCCTTTCCTTGCCATGTATGTCCACCATTTGATGTCCCTAGTGAAGAAATAGGTCTATTGGAGGATTTCTCTCTAGACCCTTTGGTAGGGTCAGGAGCGAAATTTGCATTTATGCTCAAATCCTTCACTTTCCATCACTTCACTTTGTTTCACACATCAATACTCTCTCAATCACACCATAGGGATAAGGTTTATGAGGCAAATTAGGACCAAGAAGGGAGATGTAAAGAAATTCGCTCTGGACCCTTTGGAAGGGTTAGGAGCTTGGATGAATCTTGCCCTCGACCCTTTGAGAGGGTTAGGAGCGAATTTGCTCCATTAGACTCAAATCCTTCACTTTTTCACTTCTCAATTGCTTCCAACGCATGATAACATCGTAACTAAGGCGCCAAGGCATAAAATTAGTCCAAATTTGAAGCAAAAGGAAGGATCCTATGAAAATTCGCTCTGGACCCTTTGGAAGGGTCAAGAGCGATTTTTTGTCTTTTAGCCTCAAATCCATTGTTCTCACCTTAGGACACACCAACAAATCACCTTAAGGACGCATCTACCTCAAAACTTTGGATCAAAAGTGCATATTAACAATTTCACTTAGGTACCTTTAGAAGGACAGGACCTATCCAAGAATTTCGCTCTGGGCTCTTTGGAAGGGTCAGGAGCGAAATTTCTCTTTTTGCACAAATTCTCCTCATTTCCTTCAACTTTGTTCTTAGACTTGCCCTTTGGGTCCTTCCTTCATCTTAATCAAGTCCATTTGCCTTCAAGGTGAAGTCAACTCAATACCTTTTGATGACAAATTAGGCCTTTCTAAGGATTTTGCTTTGGACCCTATGGAAGGGTCAGGAGCGAAATTGATGTTTTAGGGTCAATTTCCTCATCCCATCTCGTTCCAACTTGCTCACAAGGCATAGATAGGTCATTCCTCACTTACTCAAGGCGTAGGAGCAAGCTTTGAGGTCTAAACTGGGAGCAAGAGAAGAGTCTAAGAAGATTTGCTCCTGTCCCTTTGTAAAGGTCAAGAGTGAAATTTGATTTTGTGTTCAAATTCTTCATCACTTCTCCCATTTGCTAGGTCAAACATGATGTTTATACTTCTTCAAAGGCATGGATAAGTTAATTTCTCCTCAATCAAAACTTTGGAGTAATCCTTTTGATCAAAGTTAGGAGATCTAAGGAAATTCGTTTTGGACCCTTTGGAAGGGTCAAGAGTGAATTTTGCAAAAATGCTCAAATTCTTGACCTTTCTCCAAATTTTCAAGTCTAGACTTGATCATTAGGCGTTTTCCAAGGATAAATAGGTCAGTTTCACATCAATCAATGCCTATAACTTCACCATTCATCAACCGGACCAATCTCAAAACCCTCAAAGGGAAGAATCCTTGAGAACACCTGCTCACATACCTCCATTCACTTTCTTAACTTAATGACATAGGTCTCAAAAGCGAGATTGCTAGCATGATACAAATATTTTCCCAAACTCAATCAAGACTTAACCCTAGAAGCAAGACCCAGTCCTACTAAGGGAAACCTTCAACAGAGACCCTGACCTGGACCACCTACTAACCCATTTGAGCCTAAGCAAACCATTCTATCCTAGTGATCTCTCTAGCAACTCTCCAATGCAAAGATTAATAGCCAAGACAAGACAACCAAGCAAACAAAACCAACCCTACAAAGAAAAAAGTAGGAGTCCCTATTTTCAATGGGGTGATGTGTGAATACGTCACAACATCTAGCGCCACCTCGAATAAATGTTCCTAAACATTATAGAGATAAATACCCAATCGACACTTAGAACCTCCGGAAAATTCAACCCAACTTGTCAAGAGACTAGAAAATACACTCAAAGCGGACGGAGAATCCTTAACCAGATCAAGACACTTAGTCTTTGATTACTCATGTGTGTGCAACTGTATTCATTCCTCTCAACAAGACGACTATAACCTTTAGGTTCCCCTATGATTGGCTACCAAGTGTATCTAAACTTCATAAGCATCCTGGATAGAGCCTCGCTGCCAGTGAGACGTCTATAGTCTCGACAAGGTTATGGCCTCAATCTCACGAATATTGCTCCATAGCCAGCCGAGCGTCCATAGCCCTGAGGGAGTTACTCACATTTTCCCATTAGCCAATTTTGATAATTCATTTTCATTTCATTTCATTTTCTTTTTTGATTTTTCTCTTTCATTTTCTCATTTTTCTCTTTTGATATTGCTTTTTTCATTCCGTCAATTCCTTTGGCTCATAAGCAATGAAGCCTACTAGGGTTTGAGGATTGTGGTGGCACTAAAGCAAGATTTGGGATTTTTCACTAATCACAACTTCGCCTGAAAACCATAATGACTCAAAATCTATTAATGTGTAAAGATATAGTAATCAACAGATGTCGGCATCAAGACACAACCTGTGATTCCCTCCTAAGTCAAGTACAAGTCCTGATCAGATGATAAAGTTGGAGAGGAACAACCTCGGATTCAAAGCACTTCATGAATAGATATCTAAGAAATGAGTCTAACATAAGATCCAAAATGTCGCCAATGTGTGAGCAAACAACACAAACGCCATTCTTAAAATGGAGGCTCCCACTCAAGGCACATAAACTAAACCAACCAACAGCAAACCAACCGACAGACCGACTTAGAAAACTAAACTAAAGCAAACCAAAAGCCAACAAACTAAACTACCTGAGCCACCAAAGAATCACAAGTCAAATGACTCAAGGCAAATTAATAACAAGGCTCAAAAGACCTCTAATCTAAAAGCACACAAAAAGAAAACCTACTTTAAAGCTATATACAAGATTCCCAGACTTCACACGACTCAAAGAAGCGAAATATATACATGACTTCACATGATTTCTCAGGATATGCAATAGGAGCGTGGCAAAGGTGATGGTTCTCAACCTAGGAAATCCATCCTTAAATAAGGAAAAGCAAGCTCTCACCATGCATCTCTCATATTCAGGCAAGATTTCATGTAAGATAATCAGTTGAGGTAACTCATCAGGACCATGATCTATCCAAATGCAAGTTGTTTTTCCAAAACCCCCGTAATCAAGATCATAATAACTTTCAAGGCGAGGATTAAGGAAAGAGACAACCTAGCATTGTTTGTGTTTGAATGGAAGTGCATTGTTGGAAGCGAGATCACCAGCTGCTTCAAGAGGTCGCCATTGATGATGAACCATTCCACGAGCATTCACAGTATGTTGATCTTGATTTGGAAGCTCCATTTGAAATAAGCCTAGTGCCCCTTCGAATAGCTCAACATTCTTTGCTTTCACTGAGACATCTGGCATAAACCAAGCATCTTCATGAAATTTTGTAAGCATATCCTCAAAAACTAAGCACTCCTTGATGGATTGAGCGTCAAACATCTCCTCTAGTTGATCAAATATAATCTCTCATGGCATTTCATCTTCAAGCATAGTCTCGAGAGGCCGGATCTGATGATGAATCACATCACTCACCATAACTTTTTATCTTGAAAAAATTTTGACCATGATTTCATTTGTACTTCCTCTGTGAGATCTTTTAGCACACCTTCAAATAGCATGATGATGATGGTGTCGCTGAGCATCCCCTCGAAATGTTCATCATATCTAAGCTCACTTATGATGGTTTGTATTTCCTCATTCAACATCTCAACTTGATTGTCCTGTTTAAGAATGCTATTTGAAACCTCTTGCAATTCACTCTCAAGGATCTTCTTTTGTAGCATGAATGAAAATTCTTCAAGGAATGAGTCGCCTTCTTGAAAGGTTGTTGAATCATTTTCTTCTTTTGGTACAAGGTGTAGAGAGGTATCATTCACTGCTACACATGATCATTAAAGGAGCTTGCATCGTCAACTTGCAACTGGCTCTTCTCACAATCAGGTGTTGGAGCAATGTCTTGTTCATAGGTTCTCCTAAATTCAGTTGCGAGATGTGCACACCAAGATCTATTCACAATACACTCTTCCTCGGATAAAGCCGGCATTCCAAACTAATATCTGACTTGGTTGATGGCCATTTCACATACTGAGCAAGTAAATTCAGAGTGAGATGTGTTATGAATCCTACACCACAATGGTAGTAATATGCCCTCTAAACGCATTTCACCATTCAAAATAAGCTAACTCTCGATTATCCATAAGAAGCTTGAATGAGGATCTTTGCTTTCTGGGACGCTGAAACTGCCTTCTTCTGCTTCTGGCCTGGGGACATCCCAAAAGAAGATCTTTCCTTGCGCTATCGATTCTATCCTTGATAAGTATTTCAAGCAATGCATTTCATCATGTTCATTTGTCTCATGGATCCTACATTGCCCTGGCTTCGCAAACTCGGACAATCTGCGTGGATAAAGCTGTGTATTTAGTCTCCACCATAGTTGAAGAAAATCAACTTGTTGCTCATCATGAAACCGTTGTTGCTCCATTGAGAATTCTTTCTTTTTTGATTTTTTGATTTTTTTAGATTTTCTATTTTTTTTTCACTTTTTTGGATTTTTTGGTTTTTTACTTTTTTTTGGATTTTCTGGAATAAGAGAGATCTTTAAAAATGAAATCTAGCTTCGAAAGCTCAACTAGTTCCAGCTACACAAAGTGCTTCCTTATTTTTGCAAGTCCAACTGACGACCCCGCGATCATCTCCTTCTCTGTACCAATTATGTCGAACGTTGAAGATGGCTTTCCACTGATCTTCCTTGGATTCAAGAGTTCGCATTGGCTATCATGTTCCTCTAATTCTGCTTCAATTCTGTTGAGCGTGAAGGAGAGGGTAAAAGCCCTAGATAACTCGTCTAGATATGACTTGATAAAATCTAGATTTCAGTTGCTCTAGTGTTCATCGCGATCATGCCCTCCTTCTAGCACCAATTCTGTTGATGTGTTTTTCATGCACATGCGAACACAGAATAAAATACCAAGGTATCTTATCCTCTCTTGAACAAAGTTTCCCCAAATGCTGAAGATTTCGCCTAAGGATCAATCGAGGCAACTCCAAGGTTCTTATATGTAGGGTCTCTATGTGTGGATAAGCTCTTATGGTGTGATGTGATTACGCTGGAATCACAAGGGGACTTACATTTGAATGTCTGACGGTCTGATTTGCTGGAACTCAAGTCCTATCTACTCACCGCGATAATAAAGAAATAGAAAAAGGTCAAAGACTCAGAAAGTCTACTCTGAGGCCTAGAATGCAAGAAAACGGATGAATGACTAGTTGGAGTCCTACTGCGCTAGGTCTCACCATCAAACTGAACAATTCAACACCAGCTCAGTGCGATCTTCTAAGGGATGCTTCGAATATGTTCAAATCATTACACCATCTGATATTGATCACCATTCAAGTTAATGCATGAACAATAGGCGCGTAATGACTTGAGATTAAGTTCATTCAATGCCAGTTGACTACGCAAGGCGCCCTTACAATCAGCAAGAGGCTAGTGATTTGGACTAGGCAGATTCCACGCGAGTGCATTCAGTGACTTCATTCATTCAATCTAATTATCTATCATCTAAAATAAAGATTCAACAAGAAACCATGCATAATGCAAAGAAACAACACACTTCACCATAACTTCAATGAAAAGGGAGTTCATTTACAATTTAGGCAACAATTTCTTGCCTTTTCCTCCTATTCTATTCTAATTGCTATTTTATTCACTATTCTAGCTACTAACTCTTAGCTATTAGCTATTATAACCTCTATTAACTAACTATTAACCTTTTCAAATGAAGACCCAGAGCCTTATATAGAGAGCCCTTTACATTTCAATGGCTCTGATTCATTTACAATCAATGGCTAGGATTACAAGATGAAACCCTAATTAGGATTTGTTACAACAAACTCTCCTCCAATGAGAAAATAACATTTCATAAGAATGGACCAATAGATGCAAGGGTAGGTGCCTCGAAGTTTGTGTCATCACTGGTGAGTCAGGTACATCGAATTTGGACATGCTCAAGTGGAGCTATCTACCTAGAGGAACAGTGACTGGGATGCCACCTTGTCTTGCGTTTGTGCTTGGTCAAGGAACTTTGTATTTATTGATATTCAATATGATGATGATGAGAAGCTAACTTTGATTAACTCTTCGGAAACTATCTGCTTCTTCCAAAGTACCCTTGCACTAGCCTTGGTTGATCCTCCTCTGCCTTTGATGTACTTGATGAATGATGTAGCCCCTTGACTCTCATGTGTTTGATGAAGCCTCCTTCCCGATCAAGTCACTCCTCTGGTAGCTCATATCGCCTTGAAGTGTTTATAAGATCTTTCTTTTGACATCCTGTGGTTTCTTCATGTGGTAGAATGAAGATCTTGAGGATAGCTTGCAACTCCTTGAACACTTGAAGTCTTCGAACACTTTAGAAGCACTTTGAGCTCTCCTCCATGCATTTGAGATGTCTTTAATGATGATGAAACTTGAATAGGTTGCCGTTGTCTGTTCTTCCTTCTAGCCCAGTCTTGTTGATCTGCAAAACAAACCAAAAGAGGATTAAGAATACATAATATATTGATTCTAACATGGCATTTCTCATTTCAAACCATTAACAAGAAGGCATTAAGATCAACTTTGCTTTATACCCTCTCGAAGGACGGGCCCTATAATGAAATTTTCACTCAGAACCCCCTCAAGGGATAGGACCTATAATGAGATTTTCGCTCAGGACCATCTGGAAGGGTCAGAAATCAAATTGCTCCTTTAGGCTCAATTTTTCATCATTGACTTTATTTTCAACCTTTCCTCATCAAAAACAAGTCTTTACCTTCAAAAATGCTTGGGAATGGGTTAGTCCAAAGGCTTAGGCAAGGAACAAGGCTTCCTTCAGAAATTCGCTCTAGACCCTCTCCAAGTATCAGGACCTTAGGTAAATTTTGCTTTGGACCCTTTGGAAGGGTCAGTAGCGAAATTTGTCTTCTTGGCTCAAATTCATCATTGCCTTCACCTCAATTCACTTCTTAAGGCAAGAATATATCAATCCTCCCTCAACCATGTCCTAGGAACAAAACTTTGATTTGAACAAGGAGGAAATATGTGTTTTTAGGAGAATTCGCTCAGGACTCTTTGGAAGGGTCAAGAGCGAAATTCATCCTAGGCTCAATTCGCCTTCCATTCATCCCTTCTTTCCCTTGATCCTAACTTATCAAACCTCCTCCCATCATGATCAAGTCAATTTACGATCAATTTAGCTCAAAACAAGGCTCTTTTAGGTGCATTAGAGAAAATAGGGAGTCCTAGGAATTTCGCTCTGGACCATTTGGAAGGGTCAGGAGTGAAATTCTTCCTAGGCTCAATTCATCTTCCATTCATCACTTCTTTGCCTTGAACCTAACTTATCAAACCTCCTCCCATCATGATCAAGTCAATTTGCCATCAATTTAGCTCAAAACAAGGCTCTTTTAGGTGCATTAGAGAAAATAGGGAGTCCTAGGAATTTCGCTCTGGACCCTTTGGAAGGGTCAAGAGTGAAATTTGCACTGTAGGCTCAAATCACATTCAATTTGCCTTGGATTTGACTTTTCCACCCTTACCTCATAATACTCAAGTCAATTTGCTCTAAAAGTGGTGTGTACTCAATGTTTTTGACAATAAATTAGGTTATCCTAGGGATTTTGCTATGGACACGTTGGAAGGGTGAGGAGCGAAATTTGGAAAATAGGGCTTGTCCTTGATAAAGCTTTCTCCTAGCTTGCTTGTTTAGCTTCAAACCATCTTAGGAAAATACCTTGAGGGCAATTTGCTTTAAAATTGTAAGGAAAATACATGTTTTTGAGAAATTCACTCTAGACCCTTTGGAAGGGTCAGGAGCGAATTTGTTCCTCTAGACCCAATTCTTCCTTCTTTTCACTAATCTGGCTTTAGACTTGTCTTTTGAATCCTTTCCTTGCCATGTATGTCCACCATTTGATGTCCCTTGTGAAGAAATCGGTCTTTTGGAGGATTTCACTCTGGACCCTTTAGCAGGGTCAGGGGCGAAATTTGCATTTATGCTCAAATCCTTCACTTACCATCACTTCACTTTGTTTCACACATCAATACTCTCTCAATCACACCATAGGGATAAGGTTTATGAGGCAAATTAGGACCAAGAAGGGAGCTATAAAGAAATTCGCTCTGGACCCTTTGGAAGGGTTAGGAGCTTGGATGAAATTCGCTCTGGACCCTTTGGAAGGGTCAGGAGCTTGGATGAATTTCGCCCTGGACCCTTTGAGAGGGTCAAGAGAGAATTTGCTCCTTTAGATTGAAATCCTTCACTTTTTCACTTCTCAATTGCTTCCAAGCTATGATAACATCGTAGCTAAGGCTCCAAGGCATAAAATTAGTCCAAATTTGAAGCAAAAGGAAGGATCCTATGAAAATTCGCTCTGGACCCTTTGGAAGGGTCAGGAGCGATTTTTTGTCTTTTAGCCTCAAATCCATTGTTCTCACCTTAGGACACGCCAACAAATCACCTTAAGGACGCATCTACCTCAAAACTTTGGATCAAAAGTGCATATTAACAATTTCACTTAGGTACCTTTAGAAGGACAGGACCTATCCAAGAATTTTGCTCTGGGCTCTTTGGAAGGGTCAGGAGCGAAATTTCTCTTTTTGCACAAATTCTCCTCATTTCCTTCAACTTTGTTCTTAGACTTGGCCTTTGGGTCCTTCCTTCATCTTAATAACTTTGTAAAGGTCAGGAGTGAAATTTGATTTTGTGTTCAAATTCTTCATCACTTCTCCCATTTGCTAGGTCAAACATGATGTTTATACTTCTTCAAAGGCATGGATAAGTTAATTTCTCCTCAATCAAAACTTTGGAGTAATCCTTTTGATCAAAGTTAGGAGATCTAAGGAAATTCGTTTTGGACCCTTTGGAAGGGTCAAGAGCGAATTTTGCAAAAATGCTCAAATTCTTGACCTTTCTCCAAATTTTCAAGTCTAGACTTGATCATTAGGCGTTTTCCAAGGATAAATAGGTCAGTTTCACATCAATCAATGCCTATAACTTCACCATTCATCAACCGGACCAATCTCAAAACCCTCAAAGGGAAGAATCCTTGAGAACACCTGCTCACATACCTCCATTCACTTTCTTAACTTAATGACATAGGTCTCAAAAGCGAGATTGCTAGCATGATACAAATATTTTCCCAAACTCAATCAAGACTTAACCCTAGAAGCAAGACCCAAGCCTACTAAGAGGAAGCTTCAACAGAGACCCTGACCGGGACCACCTACTGACCCATTTGAGCCTAAGCAGACCATTCTATCCTAGTGATCTCTCTGGCAACTCTCTTATGCAAAGATTAATAGCCAAGACCAAACAACCAAGCAAGGAAAACCAGCCTTAGAAAGCAAAAAGTAGGGGTCCCTATTTGCAATGGGGCGATGTGTGAATACATCACAACAAGACCCAAAACCCTTTTTACAAAAAGCTGCTACATAGATACACATAGCCATTCAACAACTAAAAAGCAGACATACACCAGCAACAAAAAGTCCAGCTCAAACCAAAAAAAGAGACCACATGACCCCACCTTCATTTGCCACTAAGTCACATTTCCTAGTCGCTTCTATTGACGTGCGAAAACTGTTGCTTTCAGTCAACACATAATAGAATGTTGAGTGTATCCTATTCTCTCTTGGAAGGAAATCCCTAATGTTGTTCTAAATGATCAAAGGGGATAACCTCATGGCTCCAATTGTTATGTCTTGACTGCTCAGGATAACTCAGCGGTTAATGAGTATTGCTGGTAAACACGAGGGGACTTACGCATGTTACAACTTGGCCTAAATCCGGTGATGCCTTGATTCTCAAACTAGGGAAATAAATAACAAAAGGATTAGAGTTTAGGAATCCTAAGGACAATGACAGTAACAGTTGGTGCGGTGGGTAGACAGAGTTCAAATAAACTAGTTCCTACTTAGCTAGAGATACACTCACAAATCCGTAGGAATAGTGCAAGCTCCAAGGGAATAAAAGGATTTTCATACTATGGATATTCATTTAGACACCCAATTCTAGCGCATCCTGAGACAAACACTCATAGGTGAACTAAGAACAATGATAGGTTCAGACTAACCATAAATAGAGACCGACAATCAGCATGCCTCCAATGGTATGAATCTGAAATAAAATCAAATACCCTCACACTTCACCATTAAGATCAATGAACATTAACTAACCAGACGAAGAGAAACCATGACAACAAATTAGGGCAAATGATAAAACACCATACTTCAATGCTCCATTCATTTGTTCTAACTGCCATTACAACAATTTCCTATTGAGCAATCCTACTTTGTTCTACTTTACTCCTAATTACAACTATTTCTAACCTTCTAGTTGTTCTAATTCTAAAAATTCTAACCCTTTTCAATGAGAGAGGCACTGGCCTTTTATAGATTTTATATTCTAGATCAATGGCCAGGATTCAATTCATCCAATGGCTCTGATTTGCCCTCTAGAAGCTTTGACAACTTTCTAGTTAATGATTTCAACCACCTCCAACTACCTTTTAAGCTACCTGCAATTGTTTTCAATTAATTTTTCTAGAAGACAAAGTTTCACTGGGCTTGAGGCACCAAAAAGGTAAATTAGGTAGCTAGGGTAATAAATGACTTGTGGTATCCTTTTGAACTTACATTAAATTGGGCCCACAAGTAGTCATCTTACAATAAAGCAATTGCTTTTACAAACAAATTCTCTTTTTGTTGTTTACAGCTGTTTATTTCTGATTATGCATACTCCTATAGCATTTTGTGTAAGCACTTGCCTTCAATTTTGTGCCTTGGTCTTCAACTTTTTGGTTGTGATGGTGGTGAGAGTCCTTGCTCATCAAATCCTATCACTTTGTTCATGGGCTCCATTCGCGTAATGCTCAATCCCAAGCATCTCCCCAAATAGTATCTTTCGTCGTATCCATCATCCTGCATGATCACATAGGTAAGGGATTAATCATTATCTCATAATTCATTTGTTCTCTGAAGGATGTGAACACTACTAAGTCTAAGAAAGCCTTAGGGCTTTGTGGAAATGATGAGTTGCATTGGTTTGGGACGATCACCTTGGAAGGTGAAGACCTCTCCTAATTCTAAGTTTCAAATAAGCATTAGAAAGTCCTTTGACACTCCCCAACCTCGCCCTTGTGATCGCAGACCCACCTTGAGACACCCTAGGGAGCAACCTTAGGAATAGGCCTCTTCGCATAAGAAGGGGGAAATAGCATCATCGTTGAATGTTAGCATGAGTCGAGGAAGCTCACACTCCATCTTGGCATTGAAAGGGTTAATTGGTCCAAACCTTGGCTTAAGAGTGACCTTAAGGATCACTAGAAATGTTGTTTACTTCCCCCCCCCCCCCCCCCCCCTAAACAAACACCTAAACCTGAAAGACATGCACAAAACACCCCCCAAAATCTAGCAAATGGGACTAGCAAGCTAAAACATCATAATTTCAAGTCTTGGGAAAAACTTCAGCATTATCTTCGATATTGGCAAGGGGATCATCAAGTTTAAAGCTGTGAAAATACTGAATTTTGCTCACATCCTACTAACTTCGATATAATTTTCGGTAAAAACAAGAGTGCTATCAGGTTTTTCACCGAACTTTGCTTGGAATTTAGTTATTTTCGGTGTTTTTCTTGACATTTTGAGGGGTGCTAGCAAGTCAGAGGTATTGAAAATGCCGAAGTTTTACTAGACAAAAACACTGAACTTTGTTCAAATTGGAGGAATTTCGGTAGTTAGTTTGGACCTTTTAAGGATGTTACTAGGTTGATTGGAGTGCTAATGCCGAACTTTTGTAGACAAAAATACCAAACCTTTCCAAATGTTGTGATAAGCTAAGGCTGGTTAATGGGATGAATTCGATCTTGTTGAGGCCTGGTTTATGATGCCTTTACTTGAGACGTGGCTAAGGCTCACCTTCACATGCCCCATGGAGAAAACAAGACCCTTAACCTCAAATCTTTCCTTCATATTTTATGGGGTTTCCAAGACAAACATCAAAAAGTATTTCGAACCTTGCTTATGTTTGATGGACTTCAGTGTTTTGTTCAGTAAAACAAGCGCTTGGAATCACATTTTGGCCTACAAACGTCGAACTTTGCCCAAGAAAAGGCATGGACTTTGCTTGGGCTTGCTCTCCTTTCACTCTCTTAATCCATTTTCCCCAAACACATATACTTAATAATGTCATCCCTTGTTTAAGCTTGTGAAGGGGGGGTTTCCAATGCCCTAGTCTGAAAGTAGGTGGTACGTGTTCATGTGTTTTTTAGGCACATGCGAACACAAAATAAAATACCCAAAAGTATCTTATTCTCTCTTGAACAAAGTTTCTCAAATGTTCAAGATTAGCTTAACGATCACTTGAGACAACTCCAAGCTTTATAAATGCCAAGTTTTGACATGTGGATAAGCACGAGTGGTCGTTGTGATTGTTGTTTCATCAAGGGACCTTTTCGCATAAGGAGAGACTTATGAAGTACTTTGCGGATGATATACAATAAAGTTATTTCCTACTACTATTGGATGTTTATCAAAAAATAGCAAAAGATGAGGGTTGAGAGGTTCTAAGCTATCCTAGGAATGGATGGATGAAGGACAACATAAGTGAAACTCTACTAGTCTTAGTATCGCCATACAAGAACAACACCAAAACTAGTGCAATTTTCTAAGGACATTCGAAGATTTTCAAATCGTTACTAAGCATAGGCACCATCACTTGATTGCATACCCATGATTAAGCATCAATTGAACTTGAGTACTTTCAATGATTCCAGTTGATCACGCACAGTACACTTACAATCAGCAAGAGGCTAGTGGTATCGATTACAAGCTTCACAATAAATCAAGTCCAACATTCCATCATTCAATCTAAATACTTAAACTAATATAAAAGATTGACTTGAGAGGATGAAAACCATGCAATAAGCTTCAAAGATTGAATAGAAACACCATAACTTCAATGTTTTATTAATCCAAAAGCCAAATAACAACAATTTTTCAAGTCCTCTTATCACTCTTGAACTCTATCTCTTATAGCTAATATCTAATAACTAATCTCTCTAACTGATATCTAACCATTTTTACAAATGAAATGAGTGGATTTTATATAATACTCCCAAATACAATGAAGGGCCAAGATTTTGCCACCTAAATCCTAATTAGGGTTTGATACAACTCAAACCCTATCTAGATAAACATTATCATGAAATCAACCAATAAGAAAATGATATGTGCTGGCATAGAAATCGAGGTAGCATCCTCCAATGAGAAAATGAATTGCCAAGTAGGATCATAACAAACTATCTTCTAGAATCTTATTTCCTCTCTCTTCTTCCCTTTTGGCATATTCAATGAATCTGGTCACTACGCCCTCTATCTCAGTCATCGGAACTTCTGGTAGAGACTTCAACTGTTCCTCCAAGTGCATGACTTCATCGAAAGCTTTGACAATGGCATTCTCCCATTCAGGTTCGAGCTCTTATGTCTTGTTGGCTAATACTAAGAGTTCAAGCATGTCATCCAACCGTCTTTTGGTGATCATTCCATCGGTCTCATGAAAGATAACTCATACTCTTTCTTCCAACTCTCTGGCCTCTATAGTCATCCCCGGATCGATCTTCCTCTCCAAGACGATTTGTGCCACTTCTACTATCTTATCATGAATACGATGCATATCATCTTGAACTTGACTGCACCCATTTCCAATATCGTCAAAAATGATCTTCTTTGTGCAAAGTAGGCTACTCCATTGTAGAAAGCTAGGCGTAGATCCTTCTCTTCTTATTTTCTCTCTTGATAAGATTTCCCTGGGTATTTTCCTTATTACTTGCAATACTGGAATGATAACATCTTTGTCATGAGCAAATGCTTCAAAGGCTTCTATGAGGACATGAGTTCTTCCAAGGACTTTTATGACTGGGTCGAGTGTCTTCATTATGCCCTTCATGAACTTGCTAACTTTGGTATATGAGTCTTCTATCCATGTGTCCATCAATTGTGCCGAATCCTTCATCTTCTCCATATGATCAACTAATTCTGCAGGAAGCAAGGGTGGTGGTGTAGATGTTGGACTCTGATGTCTCAATGGTTCCTGGAACTGTTGGAAGTAGTTCCTCCACGCACTTATCTCCTTCTCTAACCTTTTATTCTTTTCTACTTCCCCTCTTAGCATATCATTAACTACCTTCAATGAATTATTTGCGTCACCTATGGCTCGCTCGAAGGTGAGTGGGCCCAAATCAATAGTCTCCATATCATACTCATTTGTTGTGATTTCACCTTCATACTTATCAACCATTAGAGTAGCTATTTGCAACTTCTAGATCTTGAATCATCTCTAATCACCTTAGACATCTTCGTAGCTTTCCTTTTCTCGGTGACTTCTCGAGTTCATCTTAGAAGGCTCCCTATGTCATATGTTGGTTCTTCATCAACTACTATCACTTCTCGGGCTAGTCTTTCCTTAAGCCATTCAGGAATAGAGGATCTCACTTCTTGGACCTGTGTTTCTCCAAGAACCCGCTCATCTCTAGGTGGTGAGGTAGTCTCATCATTGTCTTCTTCTTCATCTCCTTCAATCTCTTGAATGTGATGAGTGACATCTTCTTGTCCTTGTGATGATTTCTCTTTGCCTTTATCATTGTCAACTGTGGATTCCATTGATTCATTTGCCCCTTGACTTAATTCCTTGTCTACCCTCTAATCTTCGTGTCTTTCATCTTGGTTCAACTCTTCTTCGCGCCTGGAGGAAGGATGACTGGAACTTGATTCATGCTTCTTTCTTGATGACTCATTTTCTCCACGATCATCTTTTCTCTTCGAACCTCTTGAATGAGATGGTTGAGAAGCACGCCCACTCGCGCTTGCATCATCTTCATTGTCTTTCCCCACTTCTGAGTGGAATGTCATTGCTATGTTCTGCTCTTTCAATTTTTGATGTTGTATGTCTATCCATACGCAAGTGTATTCCAGGACTTGTTTCATCAACTCCTTCAATTCTACGACCTCCATGTCAATCCAATTGATCTTGATTTCCTTTCTTTCTTTGGCATAGGCTGATTGGAGATATTTGCCGCTATCCTGGACTTGATCAGCAACATTAAATAACTTACATTTCTTGATGAAATCGAGAGGTAGTCTCAAAGACATATTTTTCTTCACTTCCACATCATCTTGAATGTTCATCCAATAGTCCTCTAACTGCCACTGGAGTCCATATTTATTTCCCAAAATTCCTTTTACATTATCATATGGCTCAAAGTGATCACTGGGAGTGAATGGCTTGAGTGAATAGAGTGCTAACTCTTTCTCGGCGTCTTCAGCTACTTGGAAGGAAGGACACGCTTCAATAGATTCTCCAAGTGAATAGGAAAAGAAACACTCGTTCCATGCTTATGCCTATTTGCCTTGACATATGCCACAAATGTCTCACCACCTCAAGTAGCACCCCTCTGTCTATCAGGTAGCGTGGCAAAATGTAGGGAGGAGAAGGATATCCTTGAATTCTGATATAAGCGAACTTCGGAAATTGGATGAACCATGCACCATGCTGCTGAATCAATGCTTGTGCATTTGGAGAGAGTCTTTGCTGAAGTCCACCTCGAAGCGACCTCGTGATGTGCATAGTGAATGCATCATTCACTCTCCCATAGTGTTGTTTGGTCGGATGATGAAGTTGTGTATAACATTCATGCACTTTTTATTTCTCCTGGTCCTGTTCCAACTATACCCCTCTACATCAGTTCAGGATACTCATAATTTCTTGCAAGAGAGTATATGACGTAGGAGCTCATGTAGAATGTTCTAGTGCGCATCAGCCTTCTTAACTGCAGCTCAATACTGTTGCTGATGAGCCTAGCCCAATTGATTGCAGCTTTGCCATGAGTGACCGTCTCTATGAAGTAGAACATCCAGTCTTCAAAATATGAAGCTTCAGGTGCACCAACCGCTCGATGAAGTAGGGTGATGAAGTCTCTGTATTCATCTTTGAAGTCCACTCTATGTAGTATGTCGGGCCATCTGCTCTTACCGCCTCTACTCTTCTTTAACCAAAACTTGTTGACGATCTTAGAACAAGCTTTTGGATCATCGGCATAGGCAGACTTAGCTCCTTCCACACTTATGTAGACCATGTCCTTAGGCTCAGGTACATGAAATGCTTCACTAATTGCTCTCTCCGAGAGATATGCAAGTACTCTTTCATCCTTCGCCACTATTCTTCTTGAGGGAGAATCATAGTGTTGAGCACTTTCAACGATTAACTCATAGCATTGCACCGCATAAGGGAAGCCAGCTGCATTTATAATTCCACTATCAATCATCTTCTTTGCTGTAGCAGTAGGTTCAATTGTGTACAACAGGTTACAGAACTTCTTGGTGTCGAATTTCCCAAGATTGGTGTCTCCTATTTTGCTCCAATGAGACATGATACTGGTTTCTAATGCACCGTTCCTCGAGTCTTCCTTGATGAGTGCTTGACGGGTCATGGTTCCACTTGGTTTAGGTGTCGCCATCTTCTCACTGATTTTTTATGATTCAACCTGAAATCTGATTAACAATGTGACGGCTAGGACTGTAACTGGATAGTTTAGCCTTGCAAAAGGTGAATTCTCTTGTATTTGTTGTGATGCTGATGAAATTCGCTGTAACTATACCTCCTTCCTGAGCAAATTCGCTGTCTTCTTGGTGAATTTCTCTATAATTCGCCTCCTAAATCAGCTGATCTGCATCTTCATACTTGAATTCACTTTCATTCTTTGATTGATGTTGCTGTTGGAAGATGAAGTTCGCCCTTCAATCTGCAATCTCAATGTTGAAAATTCGCTGACCTCAGTGAACTTTGTTGCTTTCTGATGAAATTCGCCATTTTGTTTTTGGCGCCAAAGTAATGTTTGGTTAATCTTTAAAGTGCATTGAAATATAAAGGATTTCTCTCTCATGAAGGTTTTCATGAAGTTCGCTCCTAAGCCTTTTCACATGAAATTCACTCCCCTTGGCATGCACATGAAGTTCGTTCCCCTTGGTTTGGACATGATGTTTGCTCCCCTAGACTTGCACATGAAGTTCACTCCCCTTGGCTTGGACATGAAGTTCGCTCCCCTTGTCTTGCACATAAAGTTCGCTGTTCAAGGCAAGCACATGAAGTGAATTTCAAACCAAAATTAACTTTCCTTCCATCACCTCATTGTTTCATCAACTCAATCCTTAGGTTTTTCAAGTCTTCATCTAAAAAAACATGTCAAACTTACCTCATGGAGGCCTAAAATGAAAAAAAAAATTCTCCTCTTAAAGAATACATGAAGTAAACTTTTCTCTAAAGGAGTACTTGAGGTGATGTCAATTTGAAATCATACTCACTATCCTCATTCCTACGCTCCAATTCACACTCAAACAATGCTCCTAGGGGAAATTCGCTCCAAAAGTGATGGTCATGAAGTTCGCTCCTAAGGCTAAGCACATGAAGTGAATTTCAAATTGGAACTCTGACTTACCTTTGCTCACTTTCACTCACTCTCTCAACTCTAATGCGTGATGCCATGCCTAACATGAAGTATTAGGCAAAATCTCCCTCCACAAAAGGTACATATGAAGTTCGCTCCAAATGCTATGCACATGAAGTGGATTGAAATTCAACACTTAGCTTTTTGTTCGCTTACCTCGCTTCACTTCATCCATTCAAACTTGTCAGAACAACTTCGCTCTCAACTAAGGGCGTTCAAAACAAATTCCGCTCCTCATAAGGAGCACTTGAAGCTTTTGCCCTCAACCTCGAGCACTTGAAGTATCCCTAACTAGCAGTCTTTCACACTCTTGGGTTGAACTCATGATAGACTTGACTCTCATGATATCTAGATGTTACAAAGTCACTCATTTAATCTGAGAGGGAGATATTAGACTAAGAGACTAGGACCTGAGAAAAAAGGAGGGGTCCACATTTTGATGGGGCAATATGTGAAATGGTCACAACAGTACGTAGAGGGGGGGACCTATCCTTTTCGCTGCAAAAACATGACTACTGGCCTACACTTCGGCCTTTTTCCCTCCTAAAGCACTACAAACACTGACCTTCCACCATAAAAATTGAACTTCGATAAAAAGCTCAATTAAAGTAAGGGCATTGACAAGTTTTATTTTTATTTTTATAACACCGAACTTTGTGTAGATAAAAACACCAAACTTTGTTCAAATGATCGAATAAACTTAGGCTTCTTGGACTGTCCAGGGGGGGGAGAGGGGGGAGTTGAGCAAGCAAAAATTTAGACCTCATTCTTACCTTAGCACATCAAACACTTTGCCCTTTCTCTCTCACATGCTAGCAGGGAAAACAAGAAAGGGGAATCCCTATCAGAGATGGGGATGGTGTGCCAAGCACAACAGCTTCTTTATCCAAATGCAGCACCAAGTCGGTCATCTTTCGATTTTTTGAACCCAATCTGCATGGTACTTAAGTTCACAAAACCGTCGACTACCCAGATGCTCCCCTTTTTGAGTTCTCATTGTCAATGATATATGCAAAGAAACCTCAGCATCGATTAGTTGGGTTCAGTCCAAACCTTTACCTCCTTTCATTTTTATGGTTCTTGAGTTCTTAAGCTTGCCGACCATCCAACTACACTTTAGGATGCCTTAGCTTTAAGCCTTTGCATTGGTCTTGTCTTTCTAGTCGTCAGGTCGATAGTTTCCCGAACCCTAATGCATTTGTCATTGATGGTTCTTAAGTTCAAAAAGCCACTGATGCCCTGACTTAGAAGGTTTTTCATTCCCCAAGGAGTGGTCATTCCAAAGTACTTGTGAGTACGAGGCACTAATGGTTGATTGGGTGGCAAAAGTAATACAAGCATGTTTGCACGCATTTCGAAAGAGAATGAAGGGAAGCCTGCTACCAGAATTAAATGAATTTAATGCTCCCTCTTTAAAGGTAATATCATTTCAAAAGACTTCATTTCATCTCAAGAGCTAGCAGAAAGAGACTTCAAGTTTTCGTGGCGGGAGGAGATTACAAACTTAGGTCGGAAAAATTCCTTTCTTGTTCTCTTTTCTTGAATTTAAAGTTGAAGAATTTTTCAAGAGCCTGACCACTATGATAAATTGAGAATCCCCTCACGAGTCTACTTAGTGAGACTCTAGTATATGGTCACTCCCTGCCCACTGGTGTCACAAAACTTTTTATTAATTGTTTTTTATATCACCAACTCCAAACCCTTGTTTCTTTCATGCCCCCCAACATTGAGAATGGTTTAGGAGGTGTAGCGGACACAAAACTAGGTGATGTGAGTCTACATGGCATTTTAAGAAGAATGAGGGAAGAGTCTGCCTCCTCTCTAGCTAAGAAAGTCGCTAAAAGTGGTCTCCTCGAAGTTGGCAGTGTCCTGCATGTCATCCGTTGCCCTGAGTTAGTTGATTCTTGTGCTAATCACTGCCACCTAGAATCTCATGAAATTTGAACTTTTAATGGTTTAGTGCTTGTCAGAATTAATTTTGAAATTGTGTCTCAAGTTCTTAGGCTTCCCGAAAGGGAACAATTTGTAAATGTATTTGTGATGTCTAGCTAGAATTATTTTTTGGATAAAAGGGAATGGTGCTTGAATTGAATTGCAACCAGCTGGTTAAAGGTTAAGAAGAAGGGTAAATCGAAACTCCCTTCGGTTAATGTTATATTAGGTGACTTAGGAAAAGATATAATTATATCTGATATTACTGTTATTATTTCCTAAGTTACACGTTGAAATTTGAAGAATGCCTTATGTTATTGTTTGAGGACTTAGGCAAGTTCGAAATTGTCTAATTATTGATTAAATACAACTTGGTCGCCCACTTTGGTAATGAAATGAAATGTAATTTGGATGCCATGTGATAAATGAAATGCAATGAGATGTGGGCGAATTTGGGAGCAATCACAATTGAATTTCAGAGGGAAAAATCTTTAAATACAGGTGCTTGGCCTCTCATTTGGAGACCTTGAAGAAATTACACCATTATGCTGCCGGTTTGGCGATTGAAATCTGAGCTTCGAAATGAGCCTTCCTAGCTAAGTGCAGTTTCGTACTTGCAAGATAGTACCTAGCTATTTTCCATGATCTTTGAGTGATATTAGTGAGTTTGTTGAAGTGTGGGATTGCTGGTTTTTCTGTAGTTCGAGTTTTGGTGTGTTTCCAAGCTGTTGGGGACGACATGGCTGAAGCATACTTTCGTTCATAAGTCTCCGTGTGATCTCTCGTTGCTTCTGGGCATTGGCTCTTTGGTTTTCTATGTCCTAGGCGATGACATTTTTAAGTTTTCAGCTCTAAACTTTGAGTTTTCAATTTTATTATGCAAATTGAACTTCCCAACCTAGGCGCCATTCTTTGTGTGGGCATTTGGAAGCAAGTTGTGGTGGTTGGGATATATAGAGGTCATTTTTCTATTTGTATTTGGTCACTTATGATATATTAGCGGTTTGGGAGTTTTTTGGGGATGTTTTGTGTGAGTGATGAGTGATTTTTATGCATTTAGTGTGTCTTGGTGTTGCTGGTTGTGCATTTCCAGCTTGCTGTCATAAATTACAGATTTCCAGAAGTTGGCTTTTGGGTGTGCATTTCGAAGTGTGAGCAGATTAGTTGATTTGGGTGTGATTTGGGGTGATTTGGGTGAGTTTGGAGAGAGATATGAGCATTTCATAGTTTCTTGAAGTTGTTGGTCTGCGTGTTATTGATCCTAGAATTTCATAATTACATGTTGAAGGATCTTTTGGGAGTTAGTAATTGTTTGGAGATATTTATCAGCATTGGACAGCATTACTTCTCTATTCTATCTCTCTATTTCTATATTGTAAGGTTAAGTAGTAGTACTGCTAACCATTTATGGAGTGTTGCTTGCCCACTGCATAAGTGGAAGAGGCTGGCCATGTCACCTATCTTTGTTTGTAATAATGTCCTCCCGCTGAATAAGCAGTGGAGTTGATAGTAATCTTCATTTTTGTCCTCCCACTGAAATATGCGGTAGATATGTATAAGTCCTCCCGCTGCATAGGCTGTAGAGTGATTGTGTTGAAATTCCTTGTTTCCTTGGCTAGTTCACCTCCAAGTAGTTTAATTTATATCCTGCTGAATAAGAAGAAGGGTCTGGCTTGCCGCCCGTGCATTGTCATTCCAATTCAGTTTATGGTGCTAACGATCCCCAGAACACCGTATGCTCTCACCCTCCTAGATTGGGCTCTCGGTAAACAAAAAGTGGAAGGGTTCCCTTCAGTTGCTATAGATTATTTCTCTAACCTTAACGGGTTATTGTGTTTGCTCTTTAATTCTTATTGAAAAATCAAAAAAAAATTAAGGGGGCTTATTACAAATTACACCAAGAAGATTTGTTTACAAAAAATAATCTATGTGGGGCATATTGGATATAGGGGACTTTAGAGATTTTTTTTGAGAGATTTTTTTTGACACCAAAGGACAAGGACCCTCTATCTTAGGGTTTTACAAACCCTGGCCTGGCCACAACACTTTTGGGTTACAAAACCCTAGGCATCCAAGTTTAGGACAGCCAAAACCCTAGCTGTACCAAGTGGATTGCAAATACAGGCATGTGATGTTGGCTGCCCAATTTCTAGTTAGAAATCAATATACATTAGCAGACTATACAAGGAAAGCTGGCCGCCACGCAAGGTAGTGCTAGAAACATGAGTTGTGGCATGTTTAGAGGAAGATAGGAGGGAGCATGAGAAGTAAAGAGGAAGTAGTTCCTTTTAGGGAAGCATTGTGTGAGTTTGGGAAGCAACTCGAACTTCATTGCTGGGTTAATAGCTTTAGCAAAGTCGTGGTCAAGTTAGTAGATGGGATAAGTGATAGTGAAAGGTAGATAAAGCTGTGAATTGAGTATTTGGATGAATACACAACAGGACTGGTGACTAACTGCCAGATTTCAGGTCATATAAGCAGGGAGGTCCATAACAGCATAACAAGGTTCTAAATAAACAAAATACCAATTCTAGGCATTTTACAACCCTCTGCTAATCATAAATTTTACACAATTTATGTTATGAAAGCTACAGAAGGTTATTCTCAGTATAATCATCTCTTATTTGATCATACCAGTTGTTTGTAGTGCTGCAGCAGTATATAAGACATCAACAAATGTATGGAGAGATGTTAATGAAGTCCAGCTGCTAACTTACTAGGTTCTACAATAGTGAAGGACTTCAGTTTGAACAGTTTCAATCAGCAAGCCTCCGTTGTATAGACTTTCTACATTTGTAACAATTCCACAATAAAGTTTCAGACCAGAACATTGCTATTGATATTAATATTGTTGGGATGTATCAGCTGAATTCAAATAAGTAGAGCGTTTGCCATTTCTTTGATAGATTGTCTATGAAGTGTGTAGCATGACAATTGTCTGACAAAGATGTCCATAAACTATTGAAGGTCTACAACTGTTTGTGATTATATTCATGTAGAATTAATATACTTGCAGCCGTTCCCTAATTGTTTGATGGAATGTCTGTGAGCCAAAACTTGTAATCTTAGCAAGTTGAAATAAAATTGGTACGGGACATTACACCAATTTTCTTCTTCTTTCTATTGGTATCTTTATTGATAGGCTACCCACTTGATTCTTTCTACTAGCATCAAGAGGGAGTTCTTTGGTCCTTGAAAGATCCCCAATCCCGGATACCAAGACAATACTGTTTTTGTTTCAAATGAATCTTTGACCAATGGTTTAAAGCTCTGAATGGAATTTCTAGAAATCTGATTTTTTTTCTGATTTTTCTGCCTTTTCTCAATTTTTTTGGATTTTTGGGAATATAAATAATTGCATAAAAGATAGCAAACAGATTCCAACTATGAAAGGTAAATACATAACAAGAAATTAATCAATACTGTAATCTGAAACAGTACATACCCAGAATAAGCCAGCAAACTGATTTTTATTTCAGAATGGAATTAATGCAAAGATTCAGTGTTGTCTTACAATAATGAAATAACGCCAGCTATAGGAGAATGCTTGGTGTGAGTCAAGAACCTGAGGAAAACTCTGCCTCAAACCCTCCAATACCAGTCTGAACACAATGGCGTCCAATGCAAGAGGAAAACGTCTCCAATAACCTCACATGAGCTGCCCAGAGAGAACGCACAAGCTGAAATAGGTAGCCGCCCCTACTGAAACTCCTCAATACTGCCAATATGTGCATTCCAGTACAAGTTCGACCTCTTCCTCTATCAATCTGAGTGCAAGAAAGAACAACTTCAATCACCAATTCGTTGTTGAGGTTTGCGTTCCAACAATCCAGACTTGAGGGTTTTGTCCCAAGCCACTAAATCGCTCCACCAAAGCAATTTCAAGTTTCACAAGTTTCAAATGTCAAAAGATAATGAGAAATTAGGTCTCCATCTCCTTATATCCCCTTCCAAGTGCAAATCGAACCCTAAAGGGAATTACACTTTGCACTTCAAACAAAATATAATAAAATAACATTTTCCCAATTAAAGGCATCCAGACTATAGGAAAAACACTACTTTATTAAAATGTCATAACTCATAGCACCAAAAAGCCTCCGGATAGTGAAAATAGTTTATAATAATTCGAGACCTTTCCAATGAGCTATCACACATAGGCATACACGCCCAAATTATTCAATTATTTCCTTATTACTCTGAAATGGCTATATAAATAGCCTTATTATATTTTATTTAATTACTAACTTAGGAAATATTAAAATATTTCCCTTTATGCTTCTGAAAGCCCAAATCAACCAAATAATCATGCAACTGACCATGTCACCTGTCTGTGACTGATACGGGACAAGATGGGTCAACTGGCAGTCCCTTCCCTAAAATCTAGGGATGCTCCTAGAAACTAGGGAACACACCCTGTCGTCCTAAAACTGAAACCATCTGAAAAGTCATGAATAACCTCACGACTAGCAACTGTCACGACCTCCTAAAATTTAGGAATATCCCCTAAAATCTAGGAACTGCTCCAAACTACCTACAAAGCCAAAATCCAGTCACTATATGCACTGAATGAGTCCCAATCAACCTCTGCTAGCCTACGAGACTCCAATGATAGGCCAACTCCTCCGTCTCTGATGTCCACTCTAGAAAGGGGACATGACAGTCCTCCTTGGCTATCCCAACATGGCCTCCTGACCTTGGATACCCCTCAACAAGCATTATCTCTCACAATAAATGATGATGGCTCTAAGAACACCATTTCAAATGCAAACAGGAATATTCAAAAATATTTCCTTCTAGTCTTCACCAACATATGCTTTGGGTGCTCTTGTTTGCCCTTAATTGCTAATTGTATTGCTATTTGTTAGTGGCACAATGCTTTATTTTGTCTTAAATACTTTTAGCATTTTGATTCAAGGATTCTTTCTTCCTAGAACTTTCTATTGCTAATTGCTATAGCTTTACTCCTCTTAACCTATTTTTGCTCATCTATAGACATGAATATAATCTCTGTTTCCCTGTCTCTCTTTTAGAAAAACTTGTTACCATAGACATTTGACCATTTTGTTTGCTCACCTTCCTTCCACCCCCCCTCTATCTATCTATCTATTTATCAGTGTTTCTAGGTGTATATTTCTCATCTGAGTTTTTCATATTGTGTGTCTATATATTGTTGTGCGTTGCACACGCTCCCCGTCGCCGACAGGGTTCCCCTTTCCTCTTTTTGGTCTTTTCGCCTTCGCCCTGTTGTGTCCTGCGCAGGGTGTCTCGCATCCTTTTGAGTGTGCCCGTAATCAGTCCATGAGATGATGATGTCGTGGGCGGAAGCCTGTGAATCCATAAGATCAGTTTAACCTTTGGGCATTTAAAATTTCAAGAGTTCGTTTAAACTTGGGAAATCGCCTGAGGTAGGCTTGGAATGATAGAAACTGGCAAAATTCCCCAAGTAAAAGATAAAGCGTCTGAAGGTCACATAAGGACCCAAAGTGCCGATTTTCTTAAGAAGTTCGCAGTATAGGGAAAAATCGCGATCTAAGGGAAATACCACAAGTGAAGACTTGCAAATGCCACCAAAATCCCGAAAATCACGATTTGGAGGGTAAGTGTGAGAGAGAGTTGAAGGTTTTAAAGCTTGCAAAGCATCCCAAATCGCCAAAATCCGGAAGGACTCCCCAAACCGTGATTTTTGGTAAACTTACAAACTTGCAAAACTCTCCAAATGGTCGAAATTCGCCATGCAAGGTAATTCGCGATTTTTTTGGCAAGTATTAGATATCTTGAGGTTAAAATGCCCATCTTTGACGCAGCGAGAGGAAGAACTGCAGAGTTTGAAATTCGCAAACCCTTCCCCCATTCTCCGAAATTCGCCCAAAATCGTATGAATCTTGTAACGTGAAGTCTGAAAGCCCTTCAAAACTCAAAAATCGCGATTTCTTAACATTACAACCCCTTTTCAAAATCGCTTTAAACCTAAATCACGCCCAAGCCAAAATCGCCCAAGGTAAAATCGCGGAAGTGTAGGAGGTCAAGTAGTTTGTTGAAAAAAATCACGTAGGAAGTAAATTGCCAAATCACCAAGGTAAAAATTGCCAAATCTAAGTTTTTAAATTGCTGCATTTCTGTCTCCAAACTTAGGCGCAAAATTGGGAATAAGGAGTTAACCGTTAAAGTTTGAAATTGCAGAACTCTCTCATTCCCAAATTTGCAAATTGTGAGTTTGTGTTTACAAAACGTAGGGCATTAGAGAGGCATTTTTCAAATCCAGAGAAAACCGTTCATTTCGCCAAGATAAATGCCTAAATCGGCAGTAGAATCATCAAAGACGCCTAGTGCAGCCGAAACATCACGAGCATCCAAGTCAGATATCCCTCCCAGAGTCGAAAAGAAGAAATATCAGTATCAGGGAGGAGGATTGAGGGAATCAAAAGTTCAAAGTGTGTAGGAAAATGTAGGTGATACTGACCTAGGGCACATTGATATTCAAGATTTCAGAGACCGAGTTTTCTCCCCTAATGCCTATGGTAGACCTAGGCAGATGATGGAAAGTGGCATCGCTCAGGCAGCAAGATTTCCCCTGTCAGTGCAAAACTATGAACTGGTAGTAGAGGCTGCCCGACATTACCAACCAAACACCAGATTGGTACTCCTTGAAAATATGGTCCTCACTGACTTCGCTCGTGAAGCCATTGGCAACACCTTTGACATCCCCTTCCCGAACAACCCCATAGCAACAACTATAGATGAAGCGCAAGTGGCGTATGATATGAACCCTACCAAATGCAAAACACTCATAAATGAGGAGTGGTACAAACAGAGAAGACCTCCAAGCATCAGGATTGGGAAAAAGACCCCCAAAAGCGACTTCCATAATGAGCATGGAGACATGGTCACATTGCTCAGCAGGATTATGGGACTCCTCCAATCCAACTACTTTGAAGAGTGGATGTTCTACTTCACAGAATAGGTCTTCGCTGGGAAATCCAAGTTCGAATGGGCCCAGATCATAAGTGACAACATCCATACCCAATTGATCGAACTTGAGGCGAAAAAATATTTTACCATGACATCCTATTTGGTCTACATGTTCGCCAGAAACCAGCCACTTCCAGGTTTGATCATGAAAGGTGAAATTGGGAATGGACCCAATCAGGTGAAGGTATATGACTGTTATCCACAGCTACACTATCAGGACATAGCTCAAAGGGAAAAGAATAGCCCTGCCTATGCAGTTGGTCAGTATGAGCGCGTCAATGACGCCTTCACAATGCGCCTAGTCAAGCTGATGCAAGGAGGACTACACATAAGGCTCTCAGAGCAAGCTACTATTCTGGTACAGAGGTATGGCGCCTGGTTCATCCAATTCCCAAGATTCTCCTACATCTGAATAGCTGGCTTTGAGGGTGCTCCTTTCCGACTTCCGCGATACCCGACCGATAAAATAGTTCTTCTGGAAGTCGCAAGGCAGTCACATCGAGTGAACAGTTTACTCAAAGACAAGAAGCAGTCAAGATTCACCTTCCCTATGATCATAGGTAACCTTGATGTCCATCTGAAGAGTCCAACTCATGCCGAGGAATCCCTTGCAGAACTAGCCTCTTACGGCCTACAGGAACATTTCCCAAGGAAATGCTTTGATCACGACAATCTAGCAAAGAGAGCCTATGGCAGGCGATACAGAGCAAAGGAGTCAGTTGAAGATTATTGGAAGAACTGCTCTGATGACTATGAAGTCGGAAGGCGCGAATATTCAAGGTTGAGTGTGCAACAAATGTGACTCTATGAATACCGTCGGGTCCCGGATCAACTAACAAATTCAGGAAATTGCCTACAAGTCCGGGAATTCGAGGCGGTAAGAAATCTTTTGCTAGGCATCGATTGGTCGCAAGATCCAATCACTGATTTTGAGGCGGTTATGGCAACCCCAAGAAGATACACTGACCAGTGGTTGCACCAGCAAATTGAGCGACTGATTCATGAGGGAGTCCAATTCACCTACCAAATGATGGGTAGCCTTGATTCTCAGTCCTCTGAAGATGAGGGAACCTCTAGTGCACCTAAGGAAGAGGCTGAAAAGCCCGAGAAAAGGAAGAAAGCCAAAGCCAGCAGAGGGACTCGGACATCTAAAAGAACAAGAAGGGAGAAGATCCCTATTAGGAGACCGGAGGTCACTTCATCATCAAAAGACCCCAGTTCATCTGATGATGTAGTTGAACTAGATTATATACCTGCTCTGCCTTCCCAGAGCGATATTGACGCATTTGGAGCTGATGATCCTCCTACACCCGACATGCTAAATATAGAGGTAAGAGCCATTGAATCTGCCGAACCTGAGAATCAAGTGGAGGAAGGAGAGATTCCATCCATTCAAGGGCTGGAGATGCATGAACCCACCCAGCAGAGCCGCCATGAATTGCAGCTGCATAGTACTGCCAAGGATGACTCCACTGTTGAAGGAGAGCATAGGACAGATGAGACCCGCGAGCCTGAAAAGACCGAAGAACAACCATCACATGAAGATACCAAACAATTGTTCAGTGAAGTGGGAGAGAATTCAACTGCGAGCAAAGGACTTGACACTTCCTCCACTCCTCCTGTCACAGAGCAGCTGCAAATATGCAATGAGCCGGCTGAAAACATTAAAGAGCAGAGTGCAAATTTAACTATAGCATCAGTCCAGACCATACCTCAAGATTGGTTGGTTGCTCGAGCTCAGCGCAAGGCAGCCACCAAGCCACCCATTGACTTGGAAGACATCTTCTCACACATAGACCAAGCCAAGGCCAAGGGGAAGAAAAAGCCTAAGGCATATTCCCGGATAACCCATGATGAGCAAAGGAACCGTACCCTTCATATCGCCACCCCGCCTGTTGATAAGCCAGTAGATCAAGTTACAATGGCTGATTATAGCATCACAACTATCCCCATCGGACGAGCCACCAAGGAGCAGGAAAGGGAGGAATTCAAAGACTCAGTGCAAAACATGCTCAGACAACTCGAAGAGATAACTGTTGAAAAGGACATGTATCGAGTTTGTGCTGAGCAGGCCGAGGGGTACATTGATCAACTCTTGAGACCATTGCATAATGCTTCCGAATCCCACATTCCCCCTACAGCATTGGCGCAAAGGACCACCACAAAGTTTGAAGGAGTACGAGATACTGTCAAGGTCATCAAGGAATGGATGCGAGGCATTAAAGAAAGAGGGGAGCAAATCTTCCAAGATCTGCGCGAAATGGCTCTCCATAGGGAAGCCACTATTATCAAAATGTGTAAGCTAAAGAAGGAATGCTATAACACTCATGAGGCAATTGCCAAGGCATTGCCCCTCATTAGGGCTCTATTTTGGACCTGCTCTCAAATCCCTGCTATTGATACTATCCTAAATCCTTATAGTGTCAATACCTTCAAAGAATGGTATCGGACCCTCAGCATGAAGGACGACATGAAGGATAATATCAATAAAATGCATGATAAGTGCGATGACAGTTTATCAAATGTGAAGGATCTTGGTGAAAGGATCCTCAAATCCATGGTTCCCGGTTGGAAAAATAGTATGGAGGATAGTGAGGTACAACCACAGTGGGAGGACAAGCTTAATCCTAGGGTCACTTACACCGTGGAGGCTCTAGATTTTGTTGTTGGGCTACAAGTAGACATATCATGTTTTGAAAATCACAAGTCATACTGGAGAGAGGATCTGGAGAATTTGGATAGCCTCCTACAAGGTATTCATTACAAAATGTTTAATCCTCCTATGCCGCCGATGACCGAACTATTCAAGTTATGTCTAAGATTTCAGGACTACATTCGGGTAGAGCGTGCAGCCGATCAGGATATCTGGGGAGAGTACCTGCACAACGAGGTCGAATTCATCACCAAGGAATCTACAACTGGAAAAGAGAAAGTGCTCTCTTAAAATGCATTTTTCTTTTAAATTTGAAAAGCACCTTTTTGGCCAAAGTCCATATTTGACTACCAAGTCAACTGTAGACTTTAAAACTTTGTGCATGTGCACTTTTTGAATTGTTATGGATAATTTTAATTACTTTTTTTAGGTAGTTATTGCTCCCTTTTTAGGTGGTTGCTGATATTTACCTTCCATTTATGGATATGGGTACCTTTTGTAAAGATGAATCTGGGTCACTTGTTTAGTTTAGATCTTGCCCATTCATCTATTTTTGGAAATCTATTTAAAGGGACTGGTTTTCCCTTATTTTGTAAGAAGTTCATGGATTGTTGTTGAGGCTCTGGCAAAATTTACATAGGATTTAATGCAAAGTTAAGGTTGTTTCTATTTCATTGTGAGTGCATGGTCTCCTTCTTCATCATTTAAATTATTTTGTTATAGCTTTCATTTTTTCTATAGCATTTTTTAGATAAACATCTGATAGAATCCTCGTTGTTCATACCATTAGGGACTAACTGATTGTCATTCCTTTTGCATGGTTAATCTGAACCTTCTCATATGCTTAGTTCGGTTATTAAACAATTAGTGAATGAATATAAAATTCTGAATCTATGTTTAATAGCATGAAAATCTTATTTTCCCTTGAAGATCACACTAGATTCTTACAAACGTTGTGCTTAAATAGCTGATAGTGTTTAATCTGGTTATTTGGAGGTGTCTGTCTATTTTTCCTGAATATGCTATCTTGGTTAATTAGTTAGATTTTCTGTATCTCTTTTCCCTATCCCTCCCTTTTTCCTTTTTCTACCAAGAAGAATCCACAGTCCAGCTGAATTAGTATCGATCCAACTGAAATCAACCAATAGCGAGACTGTTAGAATTATAGGGAACTCATCCAACAATTGCCCATCTCACCATAAGTCCCCTTGTGTTTCCAGCAAAACACATCAAACCACTGAGTAATCCCGCAGTCAAGACCTGACAATCAAAACCTTGAGGTCATCCCCTTTGATCAAACGCAAAAAACAGCATTAGGGATTTCCTTATCTCAAGAGAAGATAGGATACTCAGCGAGTACATTCTATTCTGCGTTGACCGGATGGAGTTTGTAGCGATACGACTTTAGACACGTCAACATATATATACAAAATACATACAATATGTAGAACTCACATGAGAAATATACACCTAGATGCACAATAATAGTATCTTGTCAATAATTTGTGTTTAAGTCTTTAGTTATTGATTTGATCACCACTAAAGGAATAGTATATGCCTAATGCATGCATTATAGAATGATATTAAGGATGTATACCAGCGACAACCTATGCATGCCACTTTGGAGGAGTCAGCTCTCATACACACAATCCTGTTGTAATTATTTTGCTCACAAGCTGCATGATTGCTCAACTTCATTCCGTTAGGGCATATGAATAGATAAATAGATAGGTACAACTTAGATAGATATGGATACATATACTTATGGTGTTCCTAATGGATCACAACAAAATACCAACATGCTAAACACTATCATAATTTTGTGGTAGATGAACTGAGATGAAATAATTGAAGCGAATTTAAGTTTGTGAAATATAAGTATTTATCTAGTTATAGAAAAGTACTCAAACCCATGCCAATCTGCTATCCTCCAATCTTTTGTGATTTGAATTGATAAAAATATTGAAAATTATTGAATTCCGATAAACTCACCTGCAAGTTTGACACCTGACCACCAAAATATGTGTCTTTGCTAGCAAGAACAAGATTATGGGTCTCCTTATAAGTGTCAGTTGGTCGTTCCATCCCACCAGGTCTAACAATCTGAAAATCGTCAATAAACAAAACTGAATTTGTAACTTGTGTTATTTATAAATCCTGCAGCTCCTTTATTAAAAAAAGCCTGTGAAATGTCCTAGGAATTATTTCTGTAGCATTTTTAATTTCATGATCTCCATATTCAATTCAAGCCTTAAGTATTGAACTAGATTTATTGACACAAGACTAAAGACCAATGCTTGGGGTAATATTTACCTTATTTTTATAATACAAAGTATACTGAAATTGAACTATGAAAAGCTATTCAAATACAGAAAAAAAGAGCTGTGCTAAATTTCTTTTTGCTGGCACTCACACTATATGGAAGGCCACTGCTAATCAATGCTTCTTCCGCCTTTCTTTTCCATATAAGAACACCCCAAAAAAGGCTGTAAAAGAAAAAAAAAGTATAATGTAAGGTGTTCAAGAAATTGCTTCGAGTATAATTTCAGCTATGCTGTTTCAAGAGATGCTCAATAGCAGAATCATCTGCCAATTGTTCCAAGTTGAAGTAATACCATATCTCAAAGGAAAAAAGGTACAATTGCATAAAACAAGATAGATTACACCCCAAGGAGAGGTCAAATCAATGCAAGGCCCAATTACAACACTGAATTGCAATGATTGAAACATCTTAAATGCTATGGGTGAAGAAGATCATGCTCAAGGAACTAAATTCAGAATGATGACGAAGCATCATCAATGATGTTAGAGAAGATGGTGATAAAACCATTAAAGTCCAGCTTAAAAATACAACTCCTAAAATCAGATAAAAATCAGAAAACTGAGAGCTCAAAATTATGTACTTCCTAAAATAAAATTCAAGAAAAGCATGCCACTGAAAATGAATCAAATCAAGTGTTTTTGTTCCAGACCATAGCCCTGTTTTAAGCATTTTCCATATAATGCAATATGACAGCTTTAAATACTATGGACAAATTGTGGAAATTGAATCCATAAGACTCCGGAATAAGAATGCCAAGGATAAATGATAGTATTCAGAGTCTGTTCCAAAATTAAATTCATGGAATTTAAAATTGGTGGTACAGTATCATGTATAAAATATAGATGATGTGAATGGTTGGCATGGATTTCCTTTATTGAACCATAAGTCTTATTGAGAACAAAAATGCTTCTCCAAAAAGGAACTTGTTGTCAACACTGAAACTGAAGACCTATCAGGTAATTATAATCTAAATATTATTTGTTGCCTAAATACTGTTCTAACATAACAATAATTGAGACTAAATATTTATAGTTATAATTGACATTAAATTTGATAAAGCAATGTCAATTTCACACGAAGTTGCAACAAATAGATTCTACCAAGAAAAGATCAATAAATTTCTCATGAAATTCTATGTTAAAATGTAATATATGCCCCTAATTTTATATTTTTGAAAATTTCATCAACAGAAAACAAGATACAGTGCAATAACCTTTTCCATTTTCTGATAATTCACATCCCGGTGTTAATTTTAGTACTTTCAGATTGAATAAAACTCAGAAAATCAGAATTAGTTTTAACTAGGTTAATTAAATTTATTGTTTTCCAGATTTAAGCATAGTAAAGGAAATGAATACAAAAAGACAAAGCACAGTTACCCTGGGAAAACCTCCTAGGAGGAAAAACTCAGCCAAAAGATTCTCAGATCTGATTATGAAATTGAATTCAATTGATCATTACACACTTATCTGGAGTATAGAGGTTGCAGTCACAAGGAAGATGAGATAGAAGTCTTCACAATTAGTTTGCTAATGAAGATCATGATTTGCAGTCCTCCTAATCAGATTTGCTGTGTGTTACAAGGGTAGCAGCACCTTTCAAGTAGTTCGCAATCCTTCTATAGGGTTTGTTTGGGCCTTCAATGGAGTTCTCTATCTCTTGGTGGTGATCTGCTGCATTTGGTAGAATTCGCTGTCTTCTATTATGTTCTGCTGCACTTCAATGTAGATCGCTGATGTCAACTGCCTTGATTCAATATTTCGCTTCCTTAGTACATATTTCGCACCTTTCTTGCAAGAACTGAAAATGGATAAAATTATGAGAAGTTAATGCTATATTTATAGGAGTCATAATACTTCTCAATCATGTCGGCCTTCTTTGCAAATTAAACATTTTAATTATTTTAATTCCTTTTAAGTGAATTGGATAGGGTCGGCCCTATCATGGAGGCGAGTTGGGTTTGGATGTAGCATGGAGGCCTTTTAGGTGGAGCCGAGAGGTATTGGGCCTGGCCCTATATGTTGGAGGCGGATTCCAATGTTGCTCAAGGCAATTGGAATCTGCCAGCCCTAATTACAAACAACACTCCCTCTTAATTAGGGAAGAGAATCATAAACATAATCTTCCATCTTGCACACAAGCAAGTATGGAACTACATAATCATAATCTTCCAGCTTGCACACAAGCATAGACTGGATCCACCTTGCATTGCCCACAGAAGGTGGAGAGGATCTTTTTCTACCATCTTACATTGCCCGCAGAGGATGGTCAACAATTACACTAATACCATCTTACATTGCCCGCAGAGGATGGTTTAACAATTACACTTCTCCCTGAGAAGTTTTACAATACCATCTTACATTGCCCGCAGAGGAAGGTTAATAATTACACTTCTCCCTGAGAAGTTTACAATACCACCTTACATTGCCCGCAGAGGGTGGTTAACATTTACAATACCATCTTACATTGCCCGCAGAGGATGGTTAATAATTATACTTCTCCCTGAGAAGTTTACAATACCACCTTACATTGCCCGCAGAGGGTGGTTTGATACAGCACAAGGTATCACTGAGATTGAGACTCCCTCTCAATTAGGGTTTCATTTTCCACAATACCAAGTCTATCCCTGAAGTACACAAACTTCACTTTGGATAGAGGCTTGGTAAGAATATCTGCAACCTGCTCATCAGTGCTGACATACTTCAACTGAATAGCACCTCTTTGCACCATATCTCGAATGAAATGATAATGGGTTTCCACATGTTTTGACCTGTCATGAAACACTGGGTTGATGGACATCTTAATACAACTCTGGTTATCATAGTGAATAACTGTAAGATCCCTAGCTTGACCAAATAGCCCTGCAAGAAGCTTGCGAAGCCACACTGCTTCTCTAGAAGCTACACTTGCTGCAATATACTCAGCTTCAGCAGTACTTAATGCCACTGAGGATTGTTTCCTGCAAGCCCAAGAGATTACTGCGGATCCCAAGCTAAAGCAAATATCGGAGGTGCTTTTCCTATCTTTGACACTTCCATCCCAGTCTGCATCAGAATAACCTTCTAAGGTTATTGGAGTGTTAAGAGGATACTTCAGCCCAAAACCAACTGTGCCTCCGAAGTATCTTAGGATATGCTTGGCTGCAACAAGATGAACATGTTTGGGCAAGCTCATGAACTCGCTGAGAGCATTCACAGCAAAGCATATATCTGGTCTAGTGTTAACTAGATACATCAGAGAACCAATCAACTGTCGGTACTCGGATGGATCTGCAAATTCAAAGTTAGCTGCAGAAACACTTAACTTCTTCAAGTTAGATTCCATAGGAGTAGACATAGGTTTACAATCCATCATTATAAATCTTTTCAAAATGTCAATAGTATACTTTCCTTGACTTAGAAAAATTTCGTTAGATCTTTGCCATACTTCTAGACCTAGGAAATAATGCATTAGACCTAAATCTTTCATTTCAAATTCTGAAGCTAGTTCTTTCTTGCATCTAATAATAAGTTCATCTTTACCAGTAAGAAATAAGTCATCCACATAAAGAACTAGAATTAGCATTTCATCATTGGCTACTTTAAAATATATGTTAGAGTCGGCATCATTTTTACAAAACCCTAGACTTAACAAGTATTTATCAATTCTTTCATACCAAGCACGAGGAGCCTGTTTAAGACCATACAGAGCTTTCTTTAACCTGCACACATGGGTTAATCTATCCTGAATCTCATAACCCTCAGGTTGCTCAATATAGACTTCTTCCTCAATGACACCATTGAGGAAGGTAGTCTTGACATCCATCTAATGTAGTTTCCAACCCCTAGAAGCAGCAATGGCTATTATAGTTCTAATAGAAGTATATCTAGCAACAGGAGCAAATGTTTCTTCATAGTCTATGCCTTCCTTTTGAAAAAAACCACAAGCTACAAATCTAGCCTTATATTTTTCAATACTACCATCAGCATTATGTTTAATTTTAAATAACCATTTAGAGGAAACAATAGATTTACCTTTGGGTCTGGGCACAATGTTCCACACATCATTCTTGATGATTGACTGATATTCTTCATCCATAGCAAGCTTCCAGGCATGATGACTTAAGGCTTCTTCAACACTGCAAGGTTCAGTTTCAATGAGATTACACATCAAGGAAACGTAGTTGGAGAATACCTGAGGTCTCTTAGCTTCACGGAAGGTGCCTCTGGGAGTAGCAAACCTTTCAGCTTCTTGAATGGTGTTCTTTACCCAGAGAGACCTCTTTTTGGTAATGACAATGTCACTAGGAATATCAGTGGGATTCATGGGTTCTGGAGGGTCATCATGATCATCTTGAGGAGGAGGTTCAACTTGCTCCCTCTGAATCTCAGGGTTAGAATCAACATTTATATTTTGATTGTCATTAGCTTCATCAATAACACAAGAACCTTTCGATTTCTTAAAAGCAATGTCTTCTTCAAATGTAACATCTCTACTTACCTCAACGTACCTTTGACCTGGGATGAGAATCCTGAATGCCTTGGAGGATTCACTGTATCCAACTAGCATGCCTTTCTTTCCGGAAGGTTCCAACTTTGATCGCTTTTCCTTGGGCACATGAACATACACGGGACTTCCAAAGATTCTGAGGTGACTAATGTCTGGTTTGGATCCTGTGAAGGCTTCTTCCGGGGTCATGTTCTTTAGGACATGATGAGGACATCTATTCTGGATATACACCACTGTTCTAGAGGCCTCAGCCCATAGAAAGATCTGCAAGTTTTGATCGTGTATCATAGCCTTTGCAGCTTCCATAATACTCCTATTCTTTCTTTCAGCAACACCAATTTGTTGAGGGTTGTATGGTACACAAAACTCCCTCTTAATTCCTAACTCAACACAAAAATCATAAAAGCATCCGGAGGTGTACTCACCTCCATTGTCAGATCTCAAGCATTTAATTCTTTTACTAGAGGAGTTTTCAGTTAATGCTTTAAACTCTTTAAATTTACTTAAGACTTCATCAGATTCTTTAGATTTCAAGAAGTAGATCCAAGTTTTCCTAGAAAAATCATCTATGAAGATTACGTAATACAGAAATCCACTAGGAGATGCTATAGACATAGGACCACATAAATCAAAGTGAACAAGTTCTAGTTTGTCTTTAGCTCTATTTTCACTTTTATGAAATGGACTTTGAACATTTTTGCCTATAGCAAAACCTTTACAAGTGTTATCATGAATTTGACTAAGTTTAGGCATACCTTTGACTAATCTTTCAAGAGATGGAAGGGCTTGATAATGCAAATGTCCAAGTCTTCTATGCCATAACTCAGAGGATTCTGGAGCCTCATTAATGAGTGTTTGAATAGGGTTAGTAGAGAGCTTATAAAGACTATCATATCTATGACCAATTATGCGAGCAAATTTAAAATTAGCTTTCTTAGGCCAAGCAAGGACTTTTCCCTCAGAAAATGCAATTTGATAACCTTTATCTTCTAAAGCAGAAATGGAAATTAGATTTCTTTTAATTCCAGGAACAAACAAGATATCACTGAGGTGCAAGGAAATACTAGAATCTAAATTCAGGGAAGTAGAGCCAGAACCTCTTACTGAATAACGAGCATCATCACCAATTACCACGTGAAGGCTAGTATCCTTTTCAACTAAGCCTGAAAGGTGATCACAATAACCTGTAATGTGTCTGGATGCACCACTGTCAATCAACCATGTATTGCTATCTGAAGGAACACTGCTAGATAGAGCGGAGATGAATAGGAAGTCATTATTTTGTTCTGAGACTTCATTTAGGTTGGCTTCACTTTCTGAGACTTCATTTAGGTTGGCTTCACTTTGGTTAGGGTTATTCTAACATTCTTTAGCATAGTGACCAAATTTGTCACATCTAAAGCATCGGACACGTGAGGTATCTCTTGGTTTCTTCCAAGGGTTTTGGGAACTAAATGATCTGAAATCCCTATTTCTTTTTGGATAAGGTTTCCTCCAATTTCCCCCTTTCTTGCATTGAGCTGCAAGCATGAGGTGATCATCTACATGGGGACTTTTAGTTTGCCCCCTTGTGATGAGGCGAGACTCTTCTTGAATGCAATCATTCTTAAGGCGATCAAGGGAAGGTAACTCAGTCCTGCCACTGATAGTTTGGATAAATGACTCCCATGAGTGAGGTAGGCCATTTAGGGCAATCATGATAAGGTCTTTGTCTTCCAGGTTATGGCCAATTAAACCTAGCTGATTCTTTAATTCTGAAATTCTCATGAAGTAGGAAATAACAGAATCTTCTTTAGCCATTTTGATATTAAGTAGTTGTCTTAAAGTAATTGCCCTACTGAGATTGTTAATTTCATATGTACCTTGTAAATGGTTGAACATTTCCCTTGCAGTGGTAAATGAGGCAATAGAGGTGACTAGGTGGTCTTTGACTGAATCAATGAGAATCTTCCTGGCCTTGACAGCATCCTTTTTGAATTGTTTTAGTTCAGCAGCATCCGTAGGCTCAATTAGCTCTTTCGCTTCTATGAATTGGAGAAGATCTTCTTCCTCTAGGGCCAACTTGATTCGAACTTTCCATGCAATGAAATTGAGATTCCCATCAAGTCTATCTTCAACTTTCAACCCCATTGACCTGATCTGCAAAAGCTACAGCAATCTGGAAATAAAGGTGTACTGAATTTTAAATCTGAAGATTGATCTAACCTATAGCTCTAATACCATGTTAATTTTAGTACTTTCAGATTGAATAAAACTCAGAAAATCACAATTAGTTTTAACTAGGTTAATTAAATTTATTGTTTTCCAGATTTAAGCATAGTAAAGGAAATGAATGCAAAAAGACAAAGCACAGTTACCCTAGGAAAACCTCCTAGGAGGAAAAACCCAGCCAAAAGATCCTCAGATCTGATTATGATTTTGAATTCAATTGATCATTACACACTTATCTGGAGTATAGAGGTTGCAGTCACAAGGAAGATGAGATAGAAGTCTTCACAATTAGTTTGCTAATGAAGATCATGATTTGCAGTCCTCCTAATCAGATTTGCTGTGTGTTACAAGGGTAGCAGCACCTTTCAAGTAGTTCGCAATCCTTCTATAGGGTTTGTTTGGGCCTTCAATGGAGTTCTCTATCTCTTGGTGGTGATCTGTTGCATTTGGTAGAATTCGCTGTCTTCTATTATGTTCTACTGCACTTCAATGTAGATCGCTGATGTCAACTGCCTTGATTCAATATTTCGCTTCCTTAGAACATATTTCGCACCTTTCTTGCAAGAACTGAAAATGGATAAAATTATGAGAAGTATATGCTATATTTATAGGAGTCATAATACTTCTCAATCATGTCGGCCTTCTTTGCAAATTAAACATTTTAATTATTTTAATTCCTTTTAAGTGAATTGGATAGGGTCGGCCCTATCATGGAGGCGAGTTGGGTTTGGATGTAGCATGGAGGCCTTTTAGGTGGAGCCGAGAGGTATTGGGCCTGGCCCTATATGTTGGAGGCGGATTCCAATGTTGCCCAAGGCAATTGGAATCCGCCAGCCCTAATTACAAACAACACCCGGAATGGGCAAGGTGAGAGCATACGGTGTCTAGGATTTTACATTAACTTAAATGCTGAAATAGAAAAGGTAATACACTAGGCAGCAAGCCAGCCATTCTTGCTTACTCAATGGAGTACTTATGCACTAATCAAAAAAAAGAAGAACACTAGATGCTTATTCAATAGAATGTAAGTACACATGCACTTGTTCAGTGGGTAAACAAAGAGGGCACTTCCACTTATGCTGTGGGAAAGCAAAGGGGGCACTTGCACTTATTCAGTCAGAAAAATTAATACAAAATAACCACTTGTTCAATAGAATAAGTACATCAGCAATAAGCAAAGATCAAACCCACTCGTGCGGATCATGGTCATTACCAGATCGTGGTTATTGTGGTTAGCAGATGATGATTTATTTATGCATACAGATTGTGATTTTCTTATACATCATCTCCTTCCCTTTCCTTAACAATAATCTCTCCTAGTCGATTAGGATTAGTTAACTTTCCTTAACAATAATCTCTCCTAGTCGATTAGGATTAGTTAACCAAACAAGGGAGTGATTAGCATCAAGTAGATTCTTCATCTCATAGGTCACATCCCTCTTGAGAAGTCGTCATCCAACAAACCAACTGTAGGGATATAAATGGTGTTAAAATAATATTAATATCTTCGATAATGGTCATCTTCTATTTTTAGCGGTCATCTTAGTTGTCGACTTATTTAGCTATTTAGCTTTTTGGTCGACATATTTAGCTTGTTAAGTTAGTCTTTATTATTTAGCCTTTTAAGCTATATTTAGCTTTTTAAGCTTTTTAGCTTATTTGATTTCACTTTTAACGACTAGTTCTATTTATAGAACATCGTCTTGTAGGCTCTATATATATGTGTGTATATCGTTCAATGTAATTATCTGATTATTGAATCATTCATTCAATTCATTTTTCATGGTATCAGAGCATGGAAATTAAAAATTTCGTAAGTTTTTGTTATTAAAATTTTTTGAAGTTTTTAAAGGTTTTTTTTCTCTTCCTGGGCAGATTTTTTTTTGCAGGTTGAAATTTTTCCTAAGGTTTCTACAATTTTCGACTAGGGTTTTGACGCTTCAGTTCAAGTTGAAATTTTATTCTGGTTGCAGATTCTTGGTGGGTTTTTTGAGACCTCAACTGGGTCATCATATTTTTTTGGGTGCATCGTTTTTCGTGCCTCAATTTTTGAGCTATCGGATCTGCATTCTGTTTTCACATTTTTGGTGGGTTTTTCGAGAGCTTTTTTGGGTTGGTCTCATATTTTTTTGGGTGCCTCGTTTTCTGTGCCAATGAATTTGCCTTGGAATTTAAAAACAATTCACAATTTCGGCTAATTCTGTGGACGTTGGGAATTTTGTTGTTTTCTGGGCATCGTTTATGCTATTCTAAGTTTGCAAAAAAAAAATTCATTTCTGGGTTTCTTCCAAACCTCGAAATTTGTGCCTTGGAATTTGTGCCAGAATTCTCCTATAGGGTTTCAGTTTTCCCAACAGCTGCTTCTATTTTGATTTTTAATCAGAATCTTCTCTCTCATTCTTTGTGCCTTCACTAGGTTGACCACGTTCAACCTCAATTTCTGTGATGGCATCTTTGACCAACATCATGTTGGAACACAGTCAGAAGTTCAACAGCCTCAACTACAACACCTGGAAACAGCGCATGTTATCAATCTTTGAGTATTGTTGCCTTGATCAGCTTGTTTTGGGCAAGGAATCTTGTCCTACAACAACAGGTGATGATCAAAACAAACATGATGTGAAGAATCGAGAGGCTATCATGCTTATCAAACTCTTTGTCACAGATGATCAACTCCCACAGGTGCCTTCAGGTAAAACAGCAAAAGAGATTTGGGATATCTTGAAGGATCTTCATGAAACGTCCGACAAGAGCTGAGCTTTCTTTCTAAAGAACATGTTTTCTATCATGATGGATGAGAAGTCATCTATCCAAGCACATCTCACAAAGATCAAGGAGATCCGTGACCAGTTAGAAGCTATAGGCCGAACCATGGCAGAAGAGGATACAGTAGTGTTCACGCTGAAAAGCCTTCCTAGATCCTACGAGCATTTCATTGATACTCTCAATATCTCATCTACTAGTGTTGATCTGAAGTTTCTTGATCTCTACAACAAGCTTCTACAGTAGGATCAATGGAAGCAGCAGTTTGGAAGCAACGCTAGTTCGTCCACTGAACAAGCCTTCACAGCTAAAGTTTTGGATAAGAACAAGGGTAAAGGTCAATCCTTCCAGCAGAAGGGGCAAGGTCAATATACGCAGTCTTCAAAGAAGAAAAGTGTACAGTGTAACTACTGTCACCAGTTTGGCCATATGAAGAAAGATTGCAGGAAATTGTTGCCATCCGTGCAATCTAGGCTGGGAGGGTCTCAGGAACAAGAGAAGGCTCATGTTGCAGAGCATTCTGGAGAGAAGGAGTCAGCCTTCTATGTTTTGTGATAAGCAAATTTCCTGTTTGGTTGGTTTTCACATTTTTTTCCTCAAAAATTGTTCACAAGGTTTCGAATTTTTTTCCTCGAAAATTATTATCTATCATCCGCAAAGCTTGCGTGGGATTTCTAGGTTTTCACGATTTTTTCTTCAAAAATTGTTTGCTGGTTTTTACGAATTTTTCCTCAAAAATCATCTATAATACGCGAAGTTCGCGTGGGATTTGTGATTCGCTAAGTTCTCTTGTTTTGATTGATTTCTCCTCAAAAATCGAGCTTTGTTGCAATCAGTTTGGGTCGCACCTACCAGGGCGAACATCTGCAACCGTGGTATCTTGCAGTCAGTTTTGGAGTTGGTACTCTTCTGCAAAAGGGTTTGCTGATTTTTTTCCTCAAAATCATGGTTTCAGGGTTCAGTAATTCATGTGTGCTAGATCTCTAATTCATGTGTGAGGGTTACATTAGCCGTAGCAGCAGAGTGTTCTTTGCATCTGTGATCATAACACCTGTAATGTCTTCTATAGGGTATTGAGTACGATGACCATTAGGGAGGGTGTTAAAATAATATTAATATATTCTATAATGGTCATCTTCTATTTTTAGCGGTCATCTTAGTTGTTGACTTATTTAGCTATATAGCTTTTTAGTCGACATATTTAGATTGTTAAGTTAGTTTTTAATTGTTTAGCCTTTTAAGCTATATTTAGCTTTTTAAGCTTTTTAGCTTATTTGATTTTACTTTTAACGACTAGTTCTATTTATAGAACATAGTCTTGTAGGCTCTATATATACGTGTGTATATCCTTCAATGTAATTATTTGATTATTGAATCGTCATCCAACAAACCAACTGTAGGGATGTAAATGGAACATGCCAGACTCCAAGGAAGGTCATCAAAGGCATTCAAAATCAGACATTTCTTAAGACACTGATCCTCAGGCAGTCCGTCTGATTATTGTATTGTGGTATGGATTTTTTGTGCAAATCATTAAGTGTTGTGACAATGTTTATATATATGTTTCTGCATATCAATATCTACAGATCTATTTCTGCATATTTATATACTGTTGATATGATTATTCATATATGCCATAGTAAATATAAATCAGACCAGTGTACTTTGCAGTTGATTTATGTAAAATGTGTATCTTCATATATTCTGAGTGTTTTCAGCCATGATAGAGGGAGAAAGGATTACAAGTAGGGGAACGGTGTTGGGATTATCCTCTAGGTATGCCACCTCATGGTATATGACCAGGGAGTCCCATGAGAACAAAGGGGTACAAAGGATATTGCCTTTGGGCTTAGAAAGGATAGATTTCCAGGGAACCCTAATGTGAATGCCCCTCATGCTCTCTATCATGGTGAATGAATTCATTAAGAATGTGTTGTGCCTTGCACACACTCCCCGTCATCGACAGGGTCCCACCCTTTCTGTGTTTTGCCTCGTCGAGGTCCTAAGTAGGAGTTTTTGTAAGTAGGCAGAATGGAGTGCGACGATTAGAGAGTCGCACTGGGAAAGATGATTCAACTTGAAATTCCAACTGGCCAAAGTCCTAAGTCCTAAAGAGTTTGCAACTTGAAAATCAGAATTTGACGAGCAACCCGGATGCACTGAAATATTGACTGCAATTTCTTTGTGCATGTGAAAATTGAATGGGAAAGAAGCCGACACCTTTGAAGCCTTCATGAACAAAAGATAACCGAAGGCAAAATTTCACATCTAAGTCAAATACCCGAATGACCAAGACGTCTAAATAACAAAGAAAATAACGTTTACTCAAAATATGCAAAAGGCCCAAGTTTTGTTTAAAAACAAAGTGATAGGGTGGCCAAGCCAAAGTCGTGCATTTTAAGTAAAAAATGCCAAATTTCACATCTAATGTAATGTCCCCATTTTCCAAGCCTTTCATGAAGGCTTAGCCTTTTGGCTAAGTGGAGGAATAAGGAGAAATTATTTAAATTAATTTCTTATAAAGTCATTAAAATAAATTAAAAATTAAGAAGTGACTTTATATTTAATTAATTTAATTAAATAGTGACTAAAGTATAAAATTAAATTATAAAGTCACTTAAATAATAATAATAAAGTGTACCTACCCTCTTCTAGAAGGAATCTCGTGATGGGTTATGAAAAGGATAAATAGAAGAGGGTGATTGATGATCAGGCAGATTGCAGATTGGAGATTTGGATATGATGAAAATGACTGATGCGTGGCATTGGTTGAATCTCCGAGGACGCAAACCTTCAACAGATTTGATAGAAGGGTTGGACGAAACCCTAGTTCTTCATTTTGGGAGTAGGATCATGACGTAATCTACATCGGTGTCTAAATTTGTGAAGTCTTCTTTCGAAGACAAATTTGCATTAAGGGTGGGAGACATTTCAGTCTTCCAAGTTGAGCTTATCAAGGGTTCATGTCAGATTTTGGTGGTGGTTGTTTCAGACCTCTAGACTTCTACAATTTTGCCGATTAATGATGGTGGATGCATCGTTTTTGAGAATTGAAGACATCAATCTCTCCTAGGGAAGAGAGCGATATTGTTTGTTGTATTCTGAAGGCAAATCGAACCAAGTTACATGCTGGTGGTCAGACTGCAGCAGACTATACCTCCCCTCGATTTTGCCCATTCACCATCCCTAATGCATCGATTTTGGCATTGAAAGACAGCGATGTCAATAGGAGGTTTAAGCGACTCCCTCTTGGTAATTTGTATCACATTTTGATGACAGTTTGTGGTTGCATATGAAAATCTGATCAGACAGGGCCATGGCACTAAAACCCTCGATTTGGGTTAAATATGTATGGTTCGGCCTTGGGATATCATTGTTGACGTGAGGCACTTTCATTGGAAGGAAGATCGACCAGATTGGAGTGGCTTTTGGACACTTGGTGTGCAGATATAACTTGGTTCTCAGACTTACCCTTAGCAGCAGCAGGGGCGGCATAAGACCTAGCTCGATCTTGCACATTGGAGTCTTCATGTTGGCGGATGTTGCTTGTATCTTCATCGCCTCTCTTGGGCGAATTTTATCAGGTTCCTAAGGCATCATTTCATTGTAATTTTCAGTTGTTTGCATGAGTCATTGGAATGAAACTTGTCCTCAGAAAATCAGAGAATTAGAAATAAATATCAGTCTATGTGTTCATGAGTTTGTAATGAATTATTGAGCTATTGTATGAATGAGGATCAAGGCTTATAGGGCTGCACTTTACATGACTGAATTCTGAGGTTGTGTGCCATATTTTTGACTAAAAGACAGTCCATAGTCAATTTTGTTTATAAGCTCCAGTTGTGCTAGTTGCTGTCTACTCTTATTTTCAGATTATTATTGAATGATCTTCATTAAGTTTCTAGTAATCAATGTCCCTATAACAAGCTGAACTGAGAACAGCAAGATAGCACTTGTAAGACAAGTGTTTGACGAAATTCTTAAGGGGGTTAAGACTGAAATTTTATATCTGAATTGAGGAGGGACATTACATCTAACAAGTTTGGCGTTTTTAAGCAAGTCAAAAAATCGCAGAAAATGGGTAAAATTTGCGACATTACATGATTAAGTGAAGGCGTTTAAAAACCTAAGCTAAGAAAGGTCACACTTTTTAGGTAAAAATGCCCAGTTAAGTGAGAAGAGGACATTTAATGAAAATCACTCTACTTGTCTAGGAAACCCGAGCTCCAAGTAAAGGAGGTGTTAATAAAGTAAATTCGCACATTTCGTGCGAAATACCCGAGTTCTCTTAAGCAAAGGAAAGGGGACGTTTTAAAGAAAACAATAAAATCACACACTTCATGGTAAATGCCCGAACTTATTAAAACAAGTTAGGCATTTAAACTTAAAAACACAAAAATGCCCAAACATGTCAAATTGGCCGAACATTTTTATGACTGAAAGAGGCATTGTAAGTTAGAGACAAATCGCCCAAAAAGACTAGAATACCCGAGTTTGCCATTTGAAATGAAACGCATTTAAAACCGACAAGCAGATTTGAACATTTTAGGCCAAAACCCTGAAGTTGCTAGGGCATGGTTCATATAACAGAGGAAAACATTCAAACTGGAAGAAGTAACTCGCACATTGCAAGAGAAATTGCCAAGTAAGGTGGGCATTTAAAATCTGAGCAAAATCGCACAAGAAGTTCACTCATTCTAAGAGGAAGAGCCAACTTCCAACAAACCAAAAGTTAGGCGTTTGAAACCCAAAAAAACACGTGATTTGTCTAAAATCCACAAAGGTTCATCAAAAGAGAAGGCGTTTAAAACAACAAAGCCCGACATTGCCTTGAAAAAATTCACATTTCTTAAATTTATTTAGTTTTTCACAGTGATTAATTCGGGTTGAAATTGATTATTTTTAGGTCGATGACGTCTAGAAAGGCTAAGGTGGCAACCTCAAGCACAGATTGAGGACTCGATTGTGATCAAAGTCGAGAAGCGAAGATGCAGGAGCACAGGATCAAAACGACGAAGCACGGAGAAGCGCGCCACCACTGAGCCAACAAGGTTGAAGATAGAAGAACACTCAAAGTGCTACAAAATGTGCATTCTCATAAATTCACAACTGGAATTAATTCCAGATAATCAATTTAAAAATTGAACTGCTTTATTGTAAAAGGACTGCTTGTGGGTCCCATCTAATGTCTTTAAAATAACGGGACACAAGTCAGTTATGCTTCAACTACTTGATTGACCAAATTGATGTCAAATAGTGGTCGGTAGCTGGAAAAGTGGTTGGGAGGACAACTGAGAATAACTAGGCATGGGCTAAAGCTGCCAAGTTTCTAGAATGCAAATCAGGGCCTTTGGATGCAATCAATCCTGGCCTTTGATTCAAATTGTAAAATCTATAAAAGGCAGGGGCCTTTCTCTTGTAAAGGGTTAGATTTTTAGACTCTTAGAGGTTAGAGAGTTAGATTTTAGTAGTCAGATTTTTTAGGAGTTAGAACAGTTAAATGTAGTTTTCAGATTAGGAATAGAATAGGACTGCAATAGGTAATTGTTGTAATGGCAGCTAAAATCAATATATGAACAATGAATCTGGTATTTGTTATTTTGGTTTTATTCTCTTTGCATGGTTTCCTTCAGTTTGTTAAGTCGAGTTCAGTGATTTTAATGGCAAAATGTGGGGGGTATGTGATGCATTTTAGGTTCATACCATTGGGAACCTGTTGATTCTAGGTCACCGTGTATGGTTAGTCTGAACCCAAAACTGTGCCTAGTTCAACTGTGAGTATTTGCCTCAGGCTGCGCCAAAATTGGGTGCCTGGATGAATCCCCAAGGTCTGAAAATCCGTCATCCCTTTGAAGCTTGCACCGTTCTTGTCGAGTTGTGAGGGTGTTTCTGGCGAAACGAGAACTATTTTATCGAAATTTGTCTACTCGTTGCATTAACTATTATCATCATTGTCCTTAGGTCGGTCTCCTAAACTCTTCCCTTTTGATTTTATTTCCCAGCTTGTGAATCAGCATCGTAAGATGCAGACCAGCTTGTTGTAAATGTAAGCCCCCTTGAGTTACTAGCAAAACACATCAAACCGTTGATCTATCCGGCAGTCATGGCCTGACATTTGGAACCTTGAGGTTGTCCCCTTTGATCATCTAAAACAGCATTAGGGATTCCTTACGCAAGAGAGGATAGGATACTCAACATTCTATTCTGCATTGACGGAAGAGAGTTCGGAATCTGGCTTTAGCCACATCAACAGAATTGGTGCTAGAAGGAGGGGCCCTGTCAAGTTCCTTGCAGCAAGTTGAGTCTATTAGACCCTTTAAATGCTACATTTGGGATATGTTGGATCCCTGTTACACCAAAAAAAACAAAAAAAATCAAAAACTCTGAAAAATCAAAAAACAAAATAAAAACTTTGAGTCAAGATGGGAGCAGCCACTTCATGAAGATTGTCCTCAAAGATACTTCCCAATTCCAGCAAAGGTTAGGTACACAGTTGTACCCCAAGCAGTTATTTAAGTTTGCATCTGCAGGTCACTGTAGAATCCACAACACAGTAGAGAACGAAGACTTGAAATGCTTGACATTTATGTCAAGAGTCGAGCTAACGTTGTAGGGACAAATATTTTTCTGGGATATCCCCAAACCAGAGGAGCTCATACAGTCGGATATTCCCAATCCTCCATCAAGCATCGATGATTTTACCCAATTCAAGAATTTGATTCAAAACTAGTTCGGTCTCAATGAAGAATTATGCTTGGAGAGTGTACTGTCACCTTGGTGGTGCAGAATTCATGGCACCCCTCATTCAGGATTCACCTACTCACTATGTCTAGAGGCAGTCAATCAAGTCAAAGCCCAGTACGGACTGCCGAAAGTATCAGAGGAGTGCCATCACCAGCAAAGTGTGGAGTGCCTACCTTGTTGCAGATGAATAGCAAAGAACGCATGATCGTTGCAGCCCCACACTTTATGAGGATGAAAAGATGGAGTTGCCAAGTGCTGACCAAGATGAACCTGCCAATCAGACTGTGACAGCAAATGACTTAGTTGTCCTTGTGCCTGAGGAGGAAAGTGCTCAAGATGACCAAGTGCACCCTGTTGAACAGCCAGACACTGAAGAGCAATTTGCAGCAGCCCCACCAATGGAGGATACAGTCTAAGAGCCCATTGAAGATGTTTTTGAGGACCAAGCTATCAAAGAGTCCTTGCTCTTTGAAGATATGCTAACAGAAGTACATAAAGCTGCATGATTTATGCAACCTGAAGATGCACTAGTGGATGATGCATTCCACTTTCCTGAGTTCGAATTCGAGATCGATTTTAAGCCTGTGCAACTTGTTGTGCGTTATGCACACCCCACCCCTTTGCTTCACAAGGGACCCCCTCTGATTCTGCCCTCGCGTGAGGAGTGAGTGATTTTTGTAGTTCGAAGCCTCTCGACCCTGCAAAGTGCTAACGTAGGAAGAAGTCGCACCTTTTATGTCATACAAAGCTCATCAACCCTGACTTTCACCAAAGTAAAAATCTCAAAATTCAGCCTAAAGGGTCGAATTGAAGAAAGACTAGGTCGTGTGTTTTGGCCATTTGATCCGAAAAACAACGCAAAGCTCACAAATCGGCCTAAAAGGCCGAAATGTGAGGTACGGCTCTCAAAATCCTTCACTTGGCCGATAATCTTGTATGCCAAAGATAAAGGAAAATTCAAACTCGCGCCTCCCACCTTCAAGCCGAAATTCGCCAAAAAGAAAAGAAAGACTCGACTTCGCCGAAATGGAAAAACATCTAAAGCTTCAAAATGGGCCCATAAGCCGAAAAGGAAAGATCAAAATCTCACAAAAACGAGGCTTTTGAGCCGAAAAATAATCAACACCTTGCAAAATGACTCCTTGGCCCGAAACCTATAGCTAAGTTCAGATCGCGTGAGAAGCTGAAATGGGAAGTAATAACGAAAACGCGAATTCTTGTAAGTTCAAAATCTCGCAAACGTCCCCATTTGCCCGAAATCTTCAAAAGTCTAAAATCATGCAAAGTTGCTCTTCAGGCTGAAAAACTCAAGGCAAAAGCAATTGAAATCACTCCGAAACCCGCTCAATGTCGAGTTTTAGTGCAATGTCATCCAAGGTCGCCACATTCTACCTTAGAAGCCGAAATGCAAACAAAACTTCCAAATCTCCTTCATAGGCCGAAAAGCCCAGTTGGTGAAAGTCACGCGTTTTCATCTAAATGGCCAAGCTCGTGAGTTCAATATGGAGACGTTAAGCTAACTCGCACAAGAGGGGATTATTTGGCCGAAAGTCATGCTCAATAAGCCTCAGGTCAAGAGCTTAGAACATGAAATTCGGGCTCAAAAACCGAAATGAGGGTGAAACAACACAGTTCGCACAAATCCTCCATAAGCCGAAAAACACAAAGGCCCTGAAAATCACGACACCCATAGGCCCAAGTTTGACAACGAGACCTAAGTCACGAAAAGGAGAGCTTCAACCCGAAAAGATCAAAAGGGCCTAAGATCATGCACTTCTAGCATTCAAGCCAAAAATGTCAAGAGAAAGGTAAATGTGCAACATCGTCTCCCAGGCCGAAGTAGGAGATAAAGTTCACGAAGGGTAAAACGTCAAACTCTCACAAAATCCTCTTTTTACCCAAAAATGGAATGAAGAGAAAATCACGCTAACAAGTCAAAATGGCCGACAAGATCAAAGCCAAATTCGGCATCAATCAAAGTCGCGCGAAACAGCCCAGAGAGCCGAAAATAAGAAAAGACCAAATTTGTGCAATTTAATCATTATGCTCGAACTCTATCAAAAGAGGTCTATGGGCCGAATGTTGGAGAGATTAAAGTAGCCCAAAGGTCTTCAAAGGCTGAAAATTTACATTCCAACCTCAGGCCGAAAATTACAAAAATAAAAGAGACTAAAGTTCGCACATATCAAGCCTATCTTGCCGAAAACTTTCAAAATCGGCTTCCAATCCGAAAATTCCAAAAAGAGAGTGAGATTTTTAAAGTTCGAAAGCAAAGTGAAGTCTCGTATTTTACTCGCAGAACCCTCAAATGAGCCAAGAAGGTAAAATGGCTAAATCGTGCCTAAACCAAAATTGCACATTTTCTACCAAAGGCCTGAAATTCAAAAGGAGTGGCTTTAACTTTAAAAGATACATCTCATAAAGAGCTTCTCAACCCCGAACTTCGCCAAACCAAAGCCCGACCTCACATAAAATTTAATGTTTGTCAAATTAATTTAATTAATTTTTCAAATCGATTTATTAAAGTGAAATTGATTGTTTGCAGGACATCATCGGAAAGAACCAGGAGAAGGCCTTAAACACAAATTGAAGAAGGATCGCGATCAAGGCCAGGTGCTGGAAGCTGGAGGAGAAAAGGATGTAGGAGCGCAGGATTGGAACCAAGCATTGGGAAGCGCGTCATCACCAAAACGACAAAGTTAAAGGCCACCACCTGAACCACAGAGTTGAAATCCACCAGCGCAATTAAAGACCGAAGAACACTCCGAATGCTACCAAATTATGCATTCTCAGAAGAATACACAGCTGGATTTAATTCCAAAAATTCAATTTCTAAAAAAACTGAAATTGTTTAATGTAAAACTGCTTGTGGGCCTCACTTAAGATATTTTGAAACAAAGGGGAACAAATCAGTTATGGACAACTATTCCCAACCACCAGGAGGACCGAATTAATGCCAAACAGTTGTAGGCAGTTGAGATAGTGGTTGAAGGGATAACTGAGAATTGAGTAGGCATGGGTTAAAGCTACCATGCTTCTAGAAGGCAGATTGCAACCCTTAGATGTAGTCAATCCTAGCCACCAGTTCATATTGTAAATTCTATAAAAGGCAGAGGCCTCTCTTTTGTAAAGGGTTAGATAGTTAGACTCTAGTTAGACTGTTAGATTATTGTTAGATTTTTAGGCAATTAGGCTATTAGATTTCAGTTAGAATAGGTTAGATTGTTAGAGGGTTAGATTTTAGGAGTAGCATAGAGATGTTGCAGAAATTGTTGTAATAGGCAGCTGGAATCAATAAAATGGACATCGATTTGGTGTTTATCATCTTGGTTTTTAGTCTGTGTGCATGATTTCTTTCAGCATTTTAAATAGATCTTTCTCTTTTGGGTGTGCAAGTATCTGATGGATTCGGGCTCATAGAATTGAGGATATATTGATTGTGTATCCTTTTGTATGGTTAACCCGAGCCTTTGAATCGTGCTTAGTTCAATTATAGGTGTCCGTCTGAGCTGCGCCAGAATTGGGAGCTTAGCCATGCATTTGCAGTCTGAAAATCTTCCAAGTCCCTTTGAAGATTGCACCATTCCTGCGAGGCTGTGAGTTATTCTGGCCAAATAGGGATTGGTTATGTTGAATCCGTCTACCCGGATACCAGCCTTATTAATCGTAGGTTTCCCAAACCCTTCTCTTTTTCTTTTATTTCCCAGTTCGAGAATCAGACACTGACCAGCTTGTTGCAAAATGCAAGACCCCTTGTGCTCTCAGCAAAACACATCGACCGTTGAGTTATCCCGCAGTCAAGAACTGACATTTGGAACCTTGAGGTTGTCCCCATTGATCAACTAAAACAACATTAGGGCTTCCTTATACAAGAGGATAGGATACTCGGCAAGGTCATTCTATTATGCGTTGTCCGGATAGAGTTGCAGCGATGCGACTTTAGTCACGTCAACACAACCCGATGTAGAATTCAACGCTGATTTGCACAAACCGGACGCGAGCGAGATGCTACACCACCAATTGCGACCTCCTGAGGCTACTAAAGATCTCCCGTCGCACAACCCCCCGCACGACTCAGAAACACACCAGGTTGTTTCTTTCCTTTTTGCTATTAGTTTTGAATATTTTTAGTTTGCTTTTGGATATTTCAGGAAAGCAACCTGTAAATGGATTAACCATGGACCTAATGAACTTCTCCAACTGGTAATACTGCCCGATGTCATGGTTAAACCTGAGAGTGGCCAACTGAAAATTTTCTTTTCAGAATACAAAGACAAACTAGCCAAACTTAGAACTACTCCCACTATCCTGTTACTACTGCACGTACTGAGAAATCATCCTGGGTCGGGAACGCATGCATATAGTACACATTTTGTGTAACCGGTTTCTCCTTGTACATAGTTTAGGTTTTTATTTTCTCTTTTAGAGTAGTTTGTTTTCTATTTTAGCTTAGATTTCTTGTTTTCTGCTTTAGTTTAGTTTGCTTTGCTGTAGTGTAGGTTTCCTTTCGGAAGGGGTTGTCTCCCTATCGTTTTGTAGGGGCATGTTTGCTTTGCATAGCTTTGGTGTAAGAAGTTAGGATGTTTTCCGATCTATTTCTTGGGTGCCAACTTTGGTAAAGCACCTAATTGACGGTTGCCCCCATAGTTAACTCATTTGGTTTAAAGCTTAGTCATTTTAAAAAGGTAGTTGCTTACTGCGTTTTGTCACCAACATTGTGATCACTGCACATTCAACTCGTAATATCGCTTAAGTATGTTGTTTTATCAAAGGGAAGTCATTGCAAGTGAAAATTTTGAGGCTTTGCTTCAGCGACCACTGTAACACTCAATCCCATGTAGGCTTCATTGCTTACCAAACAAAGTGAAAAAGTGAAAATAAAAGAAAGAATCAAAAGAAAAGAAATTGAAAAGCAAAGAAATATCAAGAATATTTGGCTTCGGGAGTGCAAACACCTCTGTCGGTACTCAAAAGAAAATCTACCAGAAATAGAGCAATCTTTGTAAGCTTACAGGTGATAACCTCGCCGAGGCTATAGACACGCGTTGGCAACAAGGCAATATTCAAGTTGCTTTTGAAGTTAGATTCACTACATGTAGCTTATCTTGACTGAACAATAATGTCTCAACTGTCTTTAAGAAGGAATGAACTTCACTGCACACACTTGATTCCCAAGATTGATCACTTGATTCAGTTTGCGACCTCATTTTTACTTTGAATTTGTCTTTTGTCATTTGGGTTGTTTTGTGGGGTATAAACCAAAGATTTTAGGTTCGATCCAAATAGTCATCCTTGAAATGTTCAGGAACATTTCCCAGCCGAGTCGCCATTCGTTGTGCCTTGCACACACTCCCCGTCATCAACAGGGTCCCCCCCCTTTCTATGTTTTGCCTCGTCGAGAAATTGAGTAGGATTTTTTGTAAGTAGGCAGAATGGAGTGCGACGATGAGTAAGTCGAGCTGGGAAAGATGATTCAACCTGAAATTCCAACTGGCCAAAGTCCTAAGTCCTAGAAAGTTCACATCTTGAAAATCAGAATTTGGCGAGCAACCCAAATGCACTGAAATATTGATTGCAACTTCTTTCTGCATGTGAAAATTGAATGAGAAAGAAGCCAACACCTTTGAAGCCTTCATGAACAAAAGAAAACCTAAGGCAAAATTTCACATCTAAGTCAAATACCTGAATGACCAAGGTGTCTATAATGTCCCCCTTTTTGTCGACCTTTGAAATTAATGAAATAATTAAATTAAAGTTGTCGAAAATTAATAAATATTAATAACGACTTAATTTAATTATTTAACAAGGTCGGAAAAGTGACTTTAATGTCAATTAAAAAATTAAAAGGGTCACTTTATTGATATTATTTCCCATTTGCAAAGGTTCAAGTATTATGTAACTTGAGCGGCTTCCTTAAGAAGGCAATATAATTAATTTATGCCATTACGAAAAATGTTTTGAAGACCAACTGTGTGTAAGGGACATGAGCAAGACAAGGATTATTATAAAATTGATTTATATAAAGGGAGCGACTTTGGCAATGAAATATTATTACTACATGAAGTAAATCGATGGAAAAAAAAGGCAAAAAATATATATGGTTTTCGTAGAGCTTGAAGAGGGCATTCTTCACGATAAATGTTTTGGACTAATTTTTCATTCCGCACTCTCTGAGCTCTAGACAAAACCCTAGAGCCCATTCTGGACGAAAATCCAGGGCATACGATGGTATCTCCTCCTTCAAATCGCACCATTGTCTTGCTCCAATCCAAAATCTCATGACGGCACTAAAACCCCTTCGTGGAGGCATCAAATTTCAAGCAGGAAGAAGTCGTGGGTGTAGGAATTTGCGGTTTGCACACCAGACAAACATTGGCTCACACCCATAGTTGGCTATTGTCTATCTACAGCGAATGTAAGAGAGAATAGACGTAGCTAGCAGCACATGGAGTATGTAACTTTTGAATGAACCCTTCCTAACCTGCATGGGTTCTAGGTAGCCAAAATAATATCGCTAATCGCATTACAGGAGGTGTGAACTTTAGAGTTGGTGAATAGTTAAAGTAGTGAATTTCTAGCAGCCGTGCACACAATGGAAGAAGCTGGAACAAATTCACGGAAGTTTGGGGATTTGGAAAGGTATTCCTACGAATCACCTTGTCTATTTCATGACTAGTAATGGTGCTGGTAGCATATGGGGTGCACTCATTCTATGCTTGAGAGATTTACCAGGTCAGCAGTGTATTTCAAAGATAGTTTGTAATGTTTGAACAAGTTAATGAGATGGTAATTAAAACTGGTTGCTGTTAGCTCCATGTTTTCTTTATTATGTTGCAAATGTGTCATGCTTTGTGCATTTCTTTGCCATGAATGAAATCTGAAAAACATCAGTCAGCAAATTGCTCATTGGTTCCATAAACATATTGTTGGTGTAAATAAATATTCATTATGGATATTATTACACTTTACTTAAGTTAACTTAGGATAATGCATCTCTTTGTAGTTTGGATTTGAGACACTTAGGGAAGTGTGCACATAGGGATAGAGCTTGTAGGAGAAATTCCACCTTTTGTGGTCTTGTTTTGTTGTTACACTCCACATTCGGTGGGTCATCCACCTCTTGTGGAATATTATATTATCTCTCCTACCTACCCCTAGTATTTCTTACCTACCCTTGTTTCTCATTGAGCCACATGTCATAATTGTGTGCTCGTACATCCATATGGCCTTGCCTATATAAGCAGGCCTATATTCATTGTATTGAAGAATCCAGTTGATCATTTTCATATTGATGAGAATACAGTTTGTTCTTGTCATTCTTTTGTCTCTATTTTTATACTTTTCTTTGTGCCCTTGATCTTGGCAAAATCTCACATGGTATCAGAGCCATTGGGGCTTCATTGATTGGTTTTTGGAGACATCGTGGAAGGCTTCTATTTTCGGATCTGAGGGACTGCATTTTTGGGAGGCATCTTAGAGCGTTTTTTACCTCACCATTGCGTCCGGAAGGCCGTTTCCATAAAAATAGAGTATAAATTCGACCTATTTTGGCGAAAATCGATTTTTGGGTGTGGAGGAAATTTTCTGCCCAATTCCGACGGTTTTTCGGAATTTTCGGATTCTCTCAATTGTACCTGTCCAATCCCCAATTCTGCAACTTCAAAGGCCTCGTTTGAGCTCATACGACCTCCTTTTCAGGTGCCATTTTTTGAAAGTGCATGTTTTTTCGTCTACTTTTATAATCTATGATCAGATTTCAAAGATTTTGAGTAGAAGTTGTACTTTCAGATATTGGTCTTATTTGGCCTATTAGGTACTTGTAAAGTGCTTGGATCTTAGTTTAGATCTCTTGCATTATTAGTTTGAGTCTCTTTTGGCCTTATTGAGGCGGTTGTAAAATTGAAATCAGAAGCCCACTTTGCCATTTTTTGCAAGTGGCCCATTGTATACGCACTAAGTATAAAGTGTCAAATCATCACTTTTGGGGGGGTTCTTTGATTGAGTGAATTTGGGGGGGTGTCTTGTGTGATTGTGCCTCTCTTTCCTTGTGCTCTTTCATTTTTGTTGCAATGAGTCCTCATAAATTTCCACCTTTAACTCCACATAATTATGCATCATGGAAAATTAAAGTTTGGAGCAAATTAATGGAAAAAGGTCTCGCGCATTACATAGATGGAACAATAGCAGCACCACCTGATCCTAAGGCTGATCCTAATGCTCAATTAGAATGGCTCACTAAGAATTGCATGGCTCTTGGAACTTTGAGCAAGTATGTATCAGATGACCTCATCTTTCATATTGAGAAGTGTACTACAATCAAAGATGCTTGGGATATGTTTCAAAAATTGTATGGTCAAGTTGATGAAATCAGAGGTTATAAGATTGACAATGAGCTCACCAACTCGGATCCCAAGAGTTTTGATACAATCCAAGATTATGTCACCAAAGCAAATGAGCTAAGAGCAAAGCTTGAGGATTGTGGAATTGACAAAAAGGATGCTCAGTTGATATTCAACTTGTTGGACAAGCTTGCACCAAAATATGCAGCATTTGTGTCTAGCTTCCAAACTCATCGTTTGACAGTAGGGAGTTCCTATGTTATGCCTTCATTTGATGCTTTCACAGAAATGTTGATATTGGAACAATCTAAGTTGTTGAACATGGGGCTTCTCAAGTCTTCAAAGTCCAAGGCTTTGGTGGCTAATCAAGGGAATCAAGGAAGTCAAGGCAAAGATTCCAACAAGAAGAAGAAGCAATCTAAGTCACAGCCACAGCAGGAAAAAGGACAATCATCCTCTCCATCTCAAGGCGATTTTTCATCCTCTTCCAAGAAGGGAACACCACCTAAGAAGGATAAACCAACTTGTGCATATTGCAAGAAGTATGGTCATGATGAGCATCGATGCCACACAAAGCAAGTTGATGAGTTAACTAATATTCTTATGAAAAACAACATCAACTTGCCATCCGCCTACACAAAGAAGGATTCAACTCCTTCCTCTTCCTCACAGTCTAAGGGAAAAGGGCAAGCATTTGTGGCTACTACAGGTTCTTCATGGCAGTGGATACTTGACTCAGGTGCCTCTTATCACATGGGTTCTACAAAGGAGCAGTTTTCTTCATTGGAGCCATCTAAGGTACCTCACATTTGCATAGGTGATGATACACAAGTCGAGGTTGAAGGGAAAGGTTTGGTTGACATGGATGATGGAACTTTTGAGAATGTTCTCTATGTTCCTAACTTGTCTACCAACCTTCTCTCTATCTACCAAATCACTCACTATGGGAATGGGAAAAAGATTGAGTTTACACCAGATTCAGTTGTGGTCAAGGAACTTGATGATGATGCCTTGGTAGCAGTGGGACAAGTCAATGACAACTCAAGGCTTTATTCATTCTCCCACTTTGTGCCAAGTTCACCTTCTAGAGCCTTGCTTACTCATTCAAATTCCGAAAGTAAGCTATGGCATGAGCGGTTTGGTCACCTCAACTACCGCTATCTTCAGCTGCTAAGCACTAAAGACATGGTCACAGGTCTACCTCGAATCAGTTTTTCAGAAGGTGTATGTTCAAGTTGTTCCATGGGCAAGCATCCCGAGGAGAAGTTTGATAAAGGGAAAGCTTGGAGAGCTTTGGAAGTTCTTCAACTTGTTCACAGTGATGTAGCAGGTCCATTTCCAGCACCTTCATTTAGCAAGGCCCGCTATGTCCTCACCTTCATTTATGACTACTCCCGTTTCATTTAGGTCTACTTTCTCATTCATAAGAGTGAAGTATTTGACAGATTTCAGGACTTCAAGACTCGTGTGGAGAAGCAATCCGGGAAAGTGGTCAAGATTCTTCGCACAGATAATGGAAGGGACTATGTGAACAAGAGACTTGAGGATTTTTGTACACTTGAGGGAATTGATCTTCAGCATTCTATTGCATACACTCCATAGCAGAATGGAGTTGCAAAACGCAAGAATAGAACTCTCAAAGAAATGGCTAGCTGTATGATACATGCACGTTCTCTTGATCTCGCATTTTGGGCAGAGGCTATCAGTTGTGCCACACACATCCAGAATCGAGTTCCTCACAAAGCTTTGCAAGGTATTACTCTTTTTGAAGCTTGGGCTGGTAGGAAACCGATTGTGAGACATTTCAGAGTCTTTGGGTGTCCAGCATGGGCTCGCATACCTCCGCAGAAACGCAAGGCATTGGAACCTCAGAGTCGGCCTTGCATATTTGTTGGATATCCTGAGGGTGTTAAGGCATATAGATTGATAGATCCTGAGACACATGAGGTGTTCATTGAGAGGAGTGTTCACTTTGAGGAAAGCTCTCCTAGCTTAGCCTCTCTACTTCCTCCACCTTCCTCCATTGTGGATAGTGATGCTAGTGATTTAGATGATGAGACTCCTTCAACTCCGACTCGCAGGGTTACACCTCTGCCGGGTCCACTTGCAGTTGAGGAGCCTCGTTCTCCACCTCCACCTAGACCTCGTTGGGCCCAACAGACACTTGAGTCCGTGGGTTCTCTTGTTGGGGATCCTTCAGATACACGGAGAACTCGATCACAACATCAGGATCTTCCACATGCATTCATTGCTACCGCATCCGATCCACAGACATTTCGGGAAGCATCAGGGGTTCCTGAGTGGGACCAAGCTATGGAGGAAGAGTATAGTTCCTTGATGAGGAACAACACATGGGATTTAGTCCATCTCCCTAAGGGGAGAAAGATGGTTCGATGTAAGTGGATCTATCGGACCAAGTTTGCAGCGGATGGTAGTGTGGATAAGTACAAGGCTCGGCTTGTTGCGAAAGGTTTCTCTCAGGTTGCAGGTGTTGACTATACTGAGACCTTTGTGGCCGTAGCCAAGATGAACTCCATTCGCTTGACACTTGCTATTGCTGCAGCTCATGGTTGGGTTGTCCATCAGATTGATGTGAAGAGTGCTTTTCTTCATGGTGATCTTGATGAGGAGAATTATATGGAGCAGCCACAGGGTTTCATCCAGGATACTTCCTTGGTTTGCAGACTAAGGAAATCTCTCTATGGCCTTAAGCAGGCCCCCAGGGCTTGGTACACCAAGATGGATTCCTTTCTTCTCTCAGCAAGGTTCACCAGGTGTCATTCTGATCCGAATGTCTACATTTTGCGACAAAATGACTCTCACTTGATACTTGTGCTCTATGTTGATGATTTGATCATTACAGGGAGTACTGCATCCATCATTGGCAGGGTCAAATCTGCTTTGCATGACAGATTTCCTATGACTGACTTGGGTCTTTTGCACTACTTTCTCGGGATAGAGATTTCACAGTCACCTTCCGAGATTACACTATCACAGCCCAAGTATGCTCTTGATCTACTTGCACGCTTTCATATGGCTGATTGTAAGCCTGCCCCGACTCCCTTTCTTTCAGGAGTCAAGATTGAGGCTCAGTGTTCTTCTCCACCAATTGATGCCACTTTGTATCGTCAGCTTGTGGGTAGTCTCATCTACTTGACTCATACACGCCCTGATATTTCATTTCCAGTTGGCATGGTTTCCCGCTTCATGCAGGAACCACACGAGCTTCATTGGAAAGCTACCAAACGCATCCTTCATTACATCTAGGGTACACATCACTATGGGATTCACTATGAAGCAGACACAGGACTTCGCTTGGTTGGTTACACAGACTCCGCTTGGGCTGGCGATCTTGATGATCGTAAGTCAACTTCCGGTTACAGTTTTCACCTTGGTACAGGCCCCATTTGTTGGCAGAGCAAGAAGCAACATGCTATTGCTCTCTCTTCGACTAAGGCTGAGTATCGAGGCGCTGTTAATGCAGCGACTTGTTGGTGTCTGTTTTATCATCTACCAAACATTAGGATAGGATACCCGAAGGTATTCTATCCTCTCCTAAAAAATCACTACTGATTCCAAGGTCTATATGTGCGAACAAGCGACTTTAGTGGAATAGCTTCTTGGGTAGTGTATGTTGAAATTTTCAAGGGGGACTTACATTTGACAAGTATTCTTGAACTGCTGGACTTAGATGGATTTAGCAATTTTAGGCTCTTCTTCTTTTTTTGGGATTTTCTGGGATTTAGACTTTCAAAAGAAAGGGAAAAAGAGATAGGGTTCAGGAAGGCTAATCTAATCCTACGAATTCGGGAGACGGTATCAACTGGGTGCTCTCGAGAAACCAAACCTTGCTTCGCCACACTAGGGACAACTGCACAAGGCCGGTGCAATCTTCAATGGGTTGTGCTTATCATCGAGATGTTGGGATGCACAGGGGATGGGCTCAGACTAACTTTGCACGGTGAGATGGAAATCATCCATACACCAAAAGTATGACGGGAGATACACCATCAATTGACACTTATAAAATCCTTTATTCAAATTAACAACAATGAAAGCAAATCTAAATTAATTTTAACAAAGTGTTGAGGCAATTGAAACCATGCAAATCATTCAAATAATAGAGATTACAAAGCAGCGCACATGCAATATATTATCTGGAAATGACCTTAAGCAACAATACATCAAAAACCTCACCCTTTTCAAATGAGGGGAGGCAACCTTATATAGTTTCTCAAAAATAAATGAATGGCCGAGATCAAACAGTGATCAAGGCCCAAGATTGAAAGTCCTAAACCCTAATTAGGGTTTCCCGAAATACTATCAGTTCAAGCAAATGAAAGAGTGACAAGTGGCGCAGCTGCTAATTTTACTAAGGTGAGTGGCCACTTTCCTCTTTCAGAGATTCAACGTATCTGGACACCACGAGCTTGACCTCCTCTATGGTGACACTTGGCAAATTGCCAATTTGGAAATCGACGAGATCCACATCGTCGGCGCACGTAGCAAGGATGCCTTCCCACTCTACTGCCTGGGTGAGAAAGTTGTCATCGATAGAGAGGAAGTTTGCAATCTTAGAAAGATCGCCTTTGTCAATCATCCCTGAATCTCGGAAGAAGCTTGTCTGAATCCTGACTCTCAGGTTCTCCGCTTGTAAATGCTTCTCCCTTAGGCTTTCCTTCTGCCAGATCTCTGATGCCCCCCGAAATACCTTGCCCAGGATCTCTCTAACCCTTGCCTCTGTTTCGAAACACTTGGTCTCAGATTTCTTCAGGACTTCAATCCGAGTGACCAAAGTATAGTACCACGTGTTGAAGTCGTACCTGTCTCCTGTTTGTATGATGCCTGCATCCACTAAGCTCTTCTTTGACATGCCTCGGATAACCTTTAGGTGAGGGAGTATTTCATTATGAATTTCATCCACTTCTTCCCAATTGGATGATAGATCCTGGATACGATCAATCAACAAAGAAGTTGCCTCATGCACTGATACTAAGTTTTCTACCAGGGTGTCAGCACGTATCACAGCATCTGAAATCCACTCCTTTTCTTGAGTGTACGATCCCTTCATCTCATCATAGTCCTTCATTGATCCCTGCTGAAGAGGATGTGGTGGAGTAGCCGGGACTTCATGGTTGAGCGGGCTGGTAAGATGGAGAACATACTTTCTCCATTGCTGGTTCTCTTCCTCCACTTTCTTTCTCTTTTCTTTCTCATGAGCCAGCCTTGTCTTTAGGACATTACTGGAGTCATCAAAATATTGTATCTCCTGGTCCTGGGTAGGCTTACCCATCTCTATGGTGGTGATCTTGTAGTCATCTGCGGTGACATTGTCCCTAGTCTTCCCTTCTTTGGGCACTGCTATTTGGACTGTCCGGAATTCGGCACTATCTCTCTGAATCAGGGAGAACTTCCTGGCTGGTTTGGGTTGTTTAGCTGCGGCGGGTTCATTCACCTTCTCCAGGAATGTTGCGGTAGCCTCCTCGGTTGAGTGGACATCCTTGGGAGCCTTGGCCTTTATCCTTGCTTTGAGCCAATAAGGAATGGTCGATTGTTCTACAGTGTTCGGATCAAACTCATCGTCTGCTTCTCCTGGGTTTGCTGGTATGCCATCCAAGAAAATTATAGGGGCTTCGTCCTGCCTTCTGACTGGAGTTCGAAAGAACTTCTCCACCATTTCCTCAACTGGCTGGGAAAGAACTCTTACTTCATCATCACTCACATAGATGTTCATCTCTTGTTCCCCAATTGTACTCTGATCAGGTGCAATAGAAGCAGCACTTAGGATGGAGTGACTTTCGCTGGATTCTCTTCTCTCAACTACAGCCCTTTTCCCTGTGCACTTTGTGGAGCTTCCACCCAACTCCTTTCTCTTTCGAGATCCAACACTTTCCGGATTCCGAGCATCACCGGTGGAGGTACAAGGGTGGACAGACAGAGTATCATCCACTCCCATTAATTCATAAGTTAGAACCATACCTTTGGTCTTCAACTGTTTTGTCTTTTCAGATGCCCACCACCTTGAGTATTCAACCACTGACCTCATGAGGTCTTCTAGATCTGATTTTTCTCCCTCTGTCCAATCTATCAAGACTAAAGGTTCATTCTTCATCTTCTCAAAACCCGGCTGCTGAAGTTCTAGGCTTTCTTCCACCTGATCGGCAACTTTGAACACTTCCGTTGCTCTCACCATACTTAGAGGAATTCTTGACCAGAACCTCTTCCGGATGTTGAAACTATCGGCTGCATTAGCCTAGTAGTCTTCCAGATCTAGTCTGTGCTCAAACGTTGTCCCTTCGATCTTCTTTATCCTCTGGAATGGATCAAAATCTTTTCTTGCCTTGTATTGGTAAAAGGATACCAGGCCAGTTCTTTCTCAGCGGTAGCTGCAGCTTGTGATGATGGACATGTTTCCAGCCCATTACCAATTGTAAGTGAGGATGTGCCTGCCTTCTTCTGCTTATCCCTCTGAATCACTATATACTCCTCCAATTGTCTCACAACCTCAAGCAACACCACTCGGTTGGTAGGGTAAGCTGGAAGCTTGTATGGAGGACCAGAGAATCCCTGAATTCGGAGGTAAGTGAACTTTGGATATTGGATGTACCAACACCCGAACCGACCGATGAAGTCCATAGACTCTTGAGAGAGCCTCTGGTGCAGGCCACCTTGAAGGGTCCAGGTAATGTGCATTAGGAAGGCATCATTCACCCTTTTGAAATGGAACTTCTCCTCCATATGGAGCTGGGGATAGCAATCATATACCGGGAATTGGTTCTCCTTGTTCCCAACTTCTCCTCTACAAGTGAGACCTCTGTACCTGTAGGTCCTCGCTAAAGAATGGAACAAGTAAGAACTCATGAAGAAAGTCCTATTTGCCTCCAGATTCCTTAGCTGGCTGTCTAAATTGTCGCTGATCATACGGGCCCAGTCTATCATTTTTACTCCATTGATTATTTCATTAATGAAATAATACATCCAGGGTTCAAATGGAGCTCCCTGAGGATTTCCTATTATCCTATTGAGTAAGACAATCATGTCCCCGATGTCCTCCTTGAAGTATGCTCGTACTAGGCTCTTTCTCTGGAGTTTAGAGGCGCCCTTCCTCGGCTTGTCTAACCAGGAATGATTAACTATGGCATCATATTCTTCTAGGTGATCATGGTACAGACTGTCAGCTTCATCCTTGGTCATATATACTGTGTTGTGGTACTCAGGGATCCTGAAGGCCTCTCTGATGGCCTCATCGCTGACATTCGCCAACACTCTTCCATCAAGTGCAACAATATCCTTACTGATGGGGTTGTAGTGTTTGGCACATTCAACTACTAGTTCATTGCACTGCATGGTGGGGAGGAAGCTGGCAGCGTGCACGATACCACTCTTCATCATTTTCCGCGCAATGGTGGTAGGCACAAGGTTGTCCAGACCAGACATTCCCTTCTTAAACTCCCTCAGATTGATGTGTCCGAGGTTGGTGTCGCTGATGTTCTTCCAGTTGGAAGTCATCCTTGACTCTGGAGGAGCATCTTTATCTACCTGGAACTTCATGGTGCTTAAGACCTGCAGATGAATGATAAAAACTTTAAGTTAGAAAAAATTCTACAGAATTTCGAAAAAAAATAATGAGGCCGCGAAATGGCTAAGTGTTGGAAAATTTTCATTTTTTACTCTCATTACTTAGCCACAAAGTTGAATTTTCGCCTCTAGACCTTCAACCTTGAAGCTGGTTGAAGTTACCATCAAGTGTTAAAACTTTTCGAAAAAATTTTATACTTAGCCAAAAAATTTGAAGTTTCACCTCCAGACCCTCAACCTTGAGGCTGGTTGAAGTCACCATCAAGTGTTAAAACTTTTCAAAAAAAATTTATACTTAGCCAAAAAAGTTGAATTTTCACCTCTAGACCCTCAACCTTGAGGCTGGTTGAAGTCACCATCAAGTGTTAAAACTTTCGAAAAAAAATTTATACTTAGCCAAAAAAAGTTGAATTTTCACCTCCAGACCCTCAGCCTTGAGGCTGGTTGAAGTCACCATCAAGTGTTAAAACTTTCAAAAAAAAATTTATACTTAGCCAAAAAATTTGAATTTTCTTTCTCCAAAATCATTTATTAAATTCTAGAAAAATATTTAGAAAATTCACAATTTTGATTTTACCTCTGACTTGGCTAGACTTTTCTCCAAAATATTGAGAAAATTCAGAAAAGATGCCTTTCTCCAAAAATCTGTAAGCCTTCTGCCAAAATATTATCCTACTTCCAGCAATATCTAGAATTTCCTCCAGATGATCTTCAAACTGACATACTTTACTAAGCTCTCCTTAGTAATTTTGAACTTCTTGATGTAATAATGAATTTGATAATGAAGTATTTGTAGACAAGTTTTAAGAAAACCCCTAAAATCATCCAACTCATACTTCTAATTCTAAAAAAAACTTTCCATTTTGATTTAAGTTTGAAGATATTCATTAATCCTCCCATATTCCCTTTCAAAAAAAACTTTCCATTTTGAATCAATATCTCAATAGATTTTTAATATTCCCTCAATATTCTCAAAAAAAACATTCCATTTTGGATTTATTTTGAGGATTTTTTTTTTTTTTAGATATTTCTTCATTTTGGATTTAATTTTGAAATCTCTGAGGATTTTTGTGACATCATGTTGACTTTGTTTGACCTTCCATGTGTAGGTTGATTTTTCGAATTTTATTTCCATCCTTTTCAAATCTTGGCGAATTTAGCCAACCTCTCCCAGGTATGGCGGACTTTGTCTAGAACTCCTTTGTGGCCTCTATTAACGTGAAAAAATTTAACTAAGGCATTGGGCCGGACTTTGATGTTGACTCCTCCATGGCCTCCTTTACCTTGGCGGACTTTGTAGTAGGCACCTTCCTACCTTGCTCTCTTACTTTGGCGGACTTGGGAGAGGGCTCCTACATGACCTCTATCTCGGGCGGACTTTGGTGGCGGCTCCCATCTTGGGCAGACTTTGGTGGTCTCTCAACTTGGGCGGACTTCTATCATCTCTCCCACCTTGGGCGGACTTTGGAGACACCTCCTCATGACTTCTTCAACTTTGGGCGGACTTCAACCTTAGCCCCTTCATGGTCTCCTTCTCCCTTGGGCGGACTTCAAGCTCACCTCCTTCATGACTTCTTCATGGCTGGGCGGACTTTGAGGTTGCCTCTTTATGGTCTCTTCATGGCTGGGCGGACTTTGGAGTAGGCACCTTCCTTGGCGGACTTTGGCTGGGACTCTTCATGGCCCCTTCAACCCATGGTGGACTTTGACCTTAGCACCCATGTGACCTCTATAGACTTGGGCGGACTTCAAGCTTAGCCCCCACACAGCCTCCATCTCCCTTGGGCGGACTTCAAGCTCACCTCCTCCATGGCCTCTTCATGGCTAGGCAAACTTTGGAGTTACCTTCTTCATGGCCTCTTCATGGCTGGGCGGACTTTGACCCTTGCTCCTCCTTGGTCTCCTAAGCCTTGGGGGGACTTTAACCGAGGGCACCCACACAGCCTCTTAAGGCAGGGCGGACTTTGATGAGAGCACCCACACAGCCTCTTAAGGCAGGGCGGACTTTGATGAGAGCACCCACACAGCCTCCTAAGGCATGGCGGACTTCATGCAAGGCTCCTTCATGGCCTCTTCAACCTTCGTGATGGGGTTTGAACCTGCAAGAACACTTCAAAACCCTTGTTAGCCAGACTTAGAAGAATTTTCAAAGAAATTTCAAAATTTCACAATTGAATCTAATTTAATCGGATTAACTTGAAATTTGAAATCCGTGCTTAGGTGGATCATCTAAAAAAGCAAAAAGCCTAAAACCTAGGGATTTTAGCTTTTTAGGTCAAAACTTGGAATTTTCGAGATCTGGTCGGAGCTGGTCGATGGTGCAAGTGTAAACCCTAGGTTTGCATCCCGAAAAAAGCAAAAAAGCCTAAAATCTAGGGATTCAGCTTTTTTAGGTCAAAACTTGGAATTTTCGAATTACGGTCGCAGCAGGTCAATGGTGCAAGTGTGAACCCTAGGTTTGCATCCCGGAAAAAGCAAAAAGTAGACATCCAAAAAAATAGGAAAAACTTTCTAAAAATAGCCATACCGAGAATCAGGCTAAAAACGCCAAAAACGAAACTTCCTAAAAAATAGGAAAAAGCAAAAAAAGTAAACTTTCTAAAGTTGTCCAAATTCGTCCAAACTTGGAATTTTCGAGATCTGGTCGGAGCTGGTCGATGGTGCAAGTGTAAACCCTAGGTTTGCATCCCGAAAAAAGCAAAAAAGCCTAAAATCTAGGGATTCAGCTTTTTTAGGTCAAAACTTGGAATTTTCGAATTACGGTCGCAGCAGGTCAATGGTGCAAGTGTGAACCCTAGGTTTGCATCCCGGAAAAAGCAAAAAGTAGACATCCAAAAAAATAGGAAAAACTTTCTAAAAATAGCCATACCGAGAATCAAGCTAAAAACGCCAAAAACGAAACTTCCTAAAAAATAGGAAAAAGCAAAAAAAGTAAACTTTCTAAAGTTGTCCAAATTCGTCCAAATCAATTGCGATCTTCGTCCTTTGGCCCCTCTAACCATTCTGGTGATGTTCACACTTCGGAATCACATAACTCGCAAAAACTAACTTTCAATCATCAGGGCCTGAAATGCTCTGAACTGGACAAGGCTTGGTGAAACTGCAGCAAAAGGTCACAAGACACTAACAAAATCCTAGAAAGTAGGAAAAGGGTTGTAGTTGACAGAAGAGAATCCAGCGAAAGTCACTCCATCCTAAGTGCTGCTTCTATTGCGCTTGATCAGAGTACAATTGGGGAACAAGAGATGAACATCTATGTGAGTGATGATGAAGTAAGAGTGCTTTCCCAGCCAGTTGAGGAAGTGGTGGAGAAGGTCTTCCGAACTCCAGACAGGAGGCAAGACGAAGCCCCTATAATTTTCTTGGATGGCATACCAGCGAACCCAGGAGAAGCAGACGATGAGTTTGATCGGAACACTGTAGAACAATCGACCATTCCTGATTGGCTCAAAGCAAGGATAAAGGCCAAGGTTCCCAAGGATGTCCACTCAACCGAGAAGGCTACCGCAGCATTCCTGGAGAAGGTGAATGAACACGCCACAGCTAAACCACCGAAACCAGCCAGGAAGTTCTCCCTTATTCAGAGAGACAGTGCCGGATTCAGGACAGTCCAGATAGCAGTGCCCAAAGAAGGGAAGACTAGGGACAATGTCACCACAGATGACTACAAGATCACCACCATAAAGATGGGTAAGCCTACCCAGGACCAGGAGATCCAATATTTTGATGACTCCAGTAATGTTCTAAAGACAAGGCTGGCTCATGAGAAAGAAAAGAGAAAGAAAGTGGAGGAAGAGAACCAGCAATGGAGAAAATATGTTCTCCATCTTACCAGCCCGCTCAACCATGAAGTCCCGGCTACTCCACCACAGCCTCTTCAGCAAGGATCAATGAAGGACTATGATGAGATGAAGGGATCGTACACTCAAGAAAAGGAGTGGATTTCAGATGCTGTGATACGTGCTGACACCCCGATAGAAAACTTAGTATCAACGCATGAGGCAACTTCTTTGTTGATTGATCGTATCCAGGATCTATCATCCAATTGGGAAGAAGTGGATGAAATTCATAATGAAATACTCCCTCACCTAAAGGTTATCCGAGGCATGTCAAAGAAGAGCTTAGTGGATGCAGGCATCATACAAACAGGAGACAGGTACGACTTCGGCACGTGGTACTATACTCTAGTCACTCGGATTGAAGTCCTGAAGAAATCTGAGACCAAGTGTTTCGAAACAGAGGCAAGGGTTAGAGAGATCCTGGGCAAGGTATTCCGGGTGGCGTCAGAGATCTAGCAGAAGGAAAGCCTAAGGGAGAAGCATTTACAAGCGGAGAACCTGAGAGCCAGGATTCAGACAAGCTTCTTCCGAGATTCAGGGATGATTGACAAAGGCGATCTTTCTAAGATTGCAAACTTCCTCTCCATCGATGACAACTTTCTCACCCAGGCAGTAGAGTGGGTAGGCATCCTTGCTACGTGCGCTGACGATGTGGATCTCATCGATTTTTGAATTGGCAGTTTGCCAAGTGTCACCATAGAGGAGGTCAAGCTCGTGGTGTCCAGATACGTTGAATCTCTGAAAGAGGAAAGTGGCCGCTCACCTCAGTAAAATTAGCAGTTGCGCCACTTGTCACTCTTTCATTTGCTTGAATTGATAGTATTTCGGGAAACCCTAATTAGGGTTTAGGACTTTCAATCTTGGCCCTTGATCACTGTTTGATCTCAGCCATTCAGTTATTTTTGAGAAACTATATAAGGTTGCCTCCCCTCATTTGAAAAGGGTGAGGTTTTTGATGTATTGTTGCTTAAGGTCATTTCCAGATAATATATTGCATGTGCGCTGCTTTGTAATCTCTATTATTTGAATGATTTGCATGGTTTCAATTGCCTCAACACTTAGTTAAAATTAACTTAGATTTGCTTTCATTGTTGTTAATTTGAATGAAGGATTTGTTAAGTGTCAATTGATGGTGTATCTCCCCTGATACTTTTGGTGTATGGATTATTTCCATCTCACCGTGCAAAGTTAGTCTAAGCCCATCCCCTGTGCATCCCAACATCTCGATGATAAGCACAACCCATTGAAGATTGCACCGGCCTTGTGTAGTTGTCCCTAGTGTGGCGAAGCAAGGTTTGGTTTCTCGAGAGCACCCAGTTGATACCGTCTCCCGAATTCGTAGGATTAGATTAGCCTTCCTGAACCCTATCTCTTTTTCCCTTTCTTTTGAAAGTCTAAATCCTAGAAAATCCCAAAAAAAGAAGAAGAGTCTAAAATTGCTAAATCCATCTAAGTCCAGCAGTTCAAGAATACTTGTCAAACGTAAGTCCCCCTTGAAAATTTCAGCATACACTACCCAAGAAGCTATTCCACTAATGTCGCTTGTTCGCACATATAGACCTTGGAATCAGTAGTGATTTTTCAGGAGAGGATAGAATACCTTCGGGTATCCTATCCTAATGTTTGGTAGATGATAAAACAGACACCAACACGACTGAGACCATTTGGCTCCAGCAAATTCTCACAGAGTTTGGATTCACCACTCCATGGCCGACAGTTCTACATTGCGACAATCAGAGTGCTATTGCAATCTCGAAGAACCCAGTCCAGCACCAGCGGACCAAACACATCAAGATTCATATGCACTATATCCGAGAGCTGATTCAGGAGTAGGTCATTGACTTGCAATATTGTCCTACAACGGAGCAAGTTGCTGACATATTCACCAAACCTTTCACTGAGAGTAAATTCCAACAGTTGCGAGCTCTCTTGGGGGTGCGAGATGTGTCATTAGGGGGGGTCAGGTTTTGTCCTTCTTCTTTGAGAGTCTTTTGTACTTTCATCTCTCTTTTGGGGGGGAGTTTTTTCCCACTGGGTTTTCTCCCTTTCTCCGTTTGTGAGAGATTGCTTTGCATAGTTTTGCTTGCATTTGCATATTGTACATGGGTACCTATCATGGCCTAGTAGCCGGGACCCATCTTGCATTGTTGACTTAAGTCTTCATTCCCCTAAGTTGCACTTAAGGGGGGGTGTTGGTGTAAATAAATATTCATTATGGATATTATTACACTTTACTTAAGTTAACTTAGGATAATGCATCTCTTTGTAGTTTGGATTTGAGACACTTAGGGAAGTGTGCACATAGGGATAGAGCTTGTAGGAGAAATTCCACCTTTTGTGGTCTTGTTTTGTTGTTACACTCCACATTCGGTGGGTCATCCACCTCTTGTGGAATATTATATTATTTCTCCTACCTACCCCTAGTATTTCTTACCTACCCTTGTTTCTCATTGAGCCACATGTCATAATTGTGTGCTCGTACATCCATATGGCCTTGCTTATATAAACAGGCCTATATTCATTGTATTGAAGAATCCAGTTGATCATTTTCATATTGATGAGAATACAGTTTGTTCTTGTCATTCTTTTGTCTCTATTTTTATACTTTTCTTTGTGCCCTTGATCTTGGCAAAATCTCACACATATAAACATATACTATCAAATAATTTGCAAACATATCTTCAAGACAAACTCAGAAAATCATTACAATTAAACAGTGAATTCCAACTATTAATCAGCAAGTTCATTTCATTAAAATTTACAGCAGTCAAACAAAAAAATCAGTTATTAATGAGTTGGATGCCAAGTGTTTGACGGAATGCCTAACAGTTAAAGCTGAAAATTTAAGGCAAAATAGGTAAGGGTTATTTCAGCATCTAAATAACAAAGAAAATAAAGTTTGCTCAAACTATGCAAAAGGCCCAAGTTTTGTTTAAAAACAAAGTGATAGGGTGGCCAAGCCAAAGTCGTGCATTTTAAGTAAAAAATGTTGAATTTCACATCTAACAAGTTTGGCTTTTTTAAGCAAGTCAAAAAATAGCACAAAATGGCTAAAATTCGTGAAATTCCATGATTTAGTAAAGGCATTTAAAAACCTAAGCTAAGAAAGGTTGCACTTTTTAGGTAAAAATGCCGAGTTAAGTGAGAAGAGGACGTTTAATGAAAATCGCACAACTTGTCTAGGAAACCCGAGCTCCAAGTAAAGGAGGTGTTAATAAAGCAAATTCACACATTTCGTGCGAAATACATGAGTTTTGTCTGAAACTAAGGAAAGGGGACGTTTTAAAGCAAGCAATAAAATCACACACTTCATGGTAAATGCCCGAACTTTTTAAATCAAGTTAGCCATTTAAACTTAAAAAGACAAAAATTGCCCAAACATGTCAAATTGGCCAAACTCTTTTTTTAGTAAAACGTTGTGAGTTAGAGACAAATCGCCCAAAAAGACTAGAATACCCGAGTTTGCTATTTGAGATGAAACTCATTTAAAACCAACAAGCAAATTCACACATTTTAGGCCAAAAGCCCGAAGTTGCTAGGGCGTGGTTCATATAACAAAGGAAAACGTTCAAACTCGAAGAAGTTGCACATTTCAAGAGAAATAGCTGAGTAAGTAGGGCATTTAAAATTTGAGCAAAATCGCACAAGAAGTTTGCTCATTCTAAGAGCAAGAGCTGACTTCCAACAAACCAGAAGTTAGGTGTTTAAAACCCCAAAAATCGCATGATTTGTCTAAAATCTGCGAAGGTTCATCAAAAGAGAAGGCATTTAAATCAACAAAGCCTGACATTGCCTTGAAAATTTAATATTGTTAAATTTATTTAATTTTTCAAAGTGATTAATTCAAGTAGAAATTGATTATTTGCAGGTCGACGGCGTCGAGAAAGGCTAAGGTGGCAACCTAAAGCGCAAATTGAGGACTTGATTGCGATCAAAGCCAGGAGGCAAAGATGCAAGAGCGTAGGATCAAAACAACGAAGCACAAAGAAGCGCGCTACCACTGAGCCAACAAGGTTGAAGATTGTAATGTCCGCATTTTCATGAGGATCAGTCCGCGTGATAGTTTGGCCTGTTAATTGAACTTCGTAGGCCAAGGAGTTTATAAGAGGGGCGCTTGGGCAGTTGCTTATGGCTTCACATTTTAATTTTATATGATTTTTCATGAGATAATGAATTCTCACATATGATGTCACGTGTGTTGCACTTTATATTCATAATGATATTTTAATTATCTAAAGTGCAAATTAAATAATAAAGTCAATAAAATAATATTATTATTATTTAAGGGGAATCTTCTAGAAAAATCAATTAAATTTTATTTTATTTCTTCTAGGAGGCCAACCTCTAAAAGGAAAAGAATAAATAGAGGAGGCAGCCTCATTGTTGAGCAGCCAGGAATTGATATTTGTATTAATTGAGTTTGTGGAGCCAAAGGTTTCTACAGATCTATTTGTATTTGGGAACGATACCTCCCATTGATAGCATAACTAAGGGAGTGAAACATCTCTTGAAGGGTTGCAGCTGGAGATGATAATTCAGTCATCTCATCGGTACTAATTTGTGGCCGAAGGCCAACCTGCTAGGTTCGAACTTGAGGAGATATTGGAGACATTTGGAGGCAATAGGACCTCATTGTTTGTCTGCAAGAAGCTGACGACATCTACTTCACTTCTAAGTAAATCTCAGTAATTTTCACACTTATATCAGATTGGAGGGGAGCCACAATTTGGCTCATTTTGACCCACGCTTGCATCTGCATATTAAAGAAGGCAAGGCGATTTTCCTAGGAGCATTTTGGTGATGATTTGAGGTGGTCTCGGGTTATATATTAGTCTGAAGCAAATTCACACCAGCCTTCCCTTATCCCACGATTTTGCTCATTACGTCTTGTTGGGGCATCGAATTCATTATTTGATTGAAGCGCCCACCTTTGGGAAACACCACGATGAAGTTAAGTGTTTAAAGGAGGCTTTTTGTGTTGGTATTTATTTATTATCAGACTATAGATCAGAACGGAGGCGAATTTGAAGAAAGGCATGATTTGTCAAGGTGAATGCACATAGTGGAGTGATATTGCTTGCTTCTTCATCACTACACCTAGGCACTTCATTCCAAGTTTATTTGGCATTGTCTATCATTGAGTTTTCAGTTGTATGCAAGAGTTAATTGTGAAAATCAGATTCACTGGTAGAATATCTTAGTTCATATTAACTAGTTAAGATTACAGTTTATAGAAATACAAAACACTGTAGAAATTAATGATATTACCTACCTCTATCTACCTAATATTGTAGATACATTAATGAAATCTAACAACCTAAGTTGACCATTAACAATATAAGAAATTATTATTCTAACACCCTCCCTTAATGGTCAATCTATGAAAAACACCAAGTTGCCCCCTGAATTTTACAAATTTATCCGGACTCAAAGACTTGGTAAGAATATCCGCAGTCTGGTCCGCTGTCGGAACATACTGCAACTAAACCGATCCGTCTTCTACCAGCTTGCGGATGTAGTGACAATTAAGTTTGACATGCTTGGTATGTTCATGGAAGACTGGATTTTTGGCCAGTTTGAGCACCCCTTGATTATTAGTATACAAGGGAGAAGGACCTATCTGTGGCATCTGCATGTCAGAGAGCATCCTTCGGAGCCAAACTGCCTCACATGCGGCCTTGACTGTTCCCCGGTATTCGGCTTCGATTGAGGAAAGAGCTACGGCCTATTGCTTCTTTCTACTCCAAGTTATGGCACCAATACCCAAACTGAATACGTACCTAGAAGTGGATTTTTTGTCATCCACCGATCCTGCCCAATCTGAGTTAGTATAACCAATCAGCTTTGGATCGTTGCACCTAGTATACAGAATGCCATAGTTTGAAGTGCCTTTCACATATCGTAACACTTGCTTCGCTGCAATCCAATGATCAGCTTTTGGAGCTATCATGGAAAAGTGGTCATTTAATGAATATTCCCACCTTTTTGCATCATGTGTGGGAATCTTTTAGGGTAAACCCTAATTAGGGTTTTGCATGTACCAAGCTTGAATCCTATATAAAGGGGTGACCCCCCTCACTTATAAAGGAGGGAGATTTGTATGAAATTGTTGCGATAAGTTTTTTAGATAATAACAATGAAACATTGTTCTTGGACGGTGAAGTTATTTTCCAAAACTTGCATGGTTTCACCTTCCTCACTTAGAGTAGAAGTAGAGTAGTGCTTTGATTTCAATGGAGAATGTAATGGTGTTTGATGAATTTCCATGGTTCATAGTTTTTGCATCTTGTTGATTATAAGTTGCACTATAAAGTTAGCTTGAGCCATTAAATATGTGCTAAGTTCAATTGTGGATAGTCGTTTCGATTGCGTCGTTTTGGGTATTCAAATCAGAGAAACGGGACTCCCCTGAACTCGGCGAGTCCGAGTCCGAGTCATGCTTGGCAAGTCCCTGGGACTCGAACTCAGACTCGCCGAGTTGGTGAGTTTGGCTCAAACTCGCCAAACTCAGCAAGTCCCGAGCCCCAAACTCGGTCGGCGTCAACCAAAAGTAAAGACCAAAAAAAAATAGTTTGCAATGTTTTTTCAATTCCGTTTTTTTTTGTTAATTATCTCCTATCCCTAAAAGTGACCTTCATTTCATTCACTTGCAAAAAAAGGAGTAAAGTGAGTTGGGAAGAAAAACAAGGGTGCATAGAAGAAAAACCAGCAAGGAGGAAGCTCGAGTTTTCTTCAATTTGTCACATTGGAGCTGCATTGGGTTTGGATTTGGTGCATCAAGAGTTGGATAGGAAGAGTTTGCAGCTCATTTCAAGCTTGTTGTAAGAGGTAAGATTGTTTTTTTGAAGATTATTTTGTTTCTTGTATGCAAAAATTCCATTTTCTATTCCATTTATTTTGAAAGTTTTACATTTTCTTTCAAAATCTTTTGTATGTTTGTATGTAGCATGTAGCATGTAGTATGTAGTTGTAGTGTTGTACCATGTAGGGTTTGTAAATTTCTTTTTTTTTTAAAGTAGGGTTTGACAAACCCTACTTTAGATTTTTTGAATGTATGTATTAATTTTATTTTGTATTTGTAATGTTTTATTGCAGCAAACTTCACTTTATTATTTGCCTCAACTTCAAGTTTCACAAAACTATCCTAAAATGTCTGCTTCAGCTTCTAGACCCCCCATTAGAAACGACCCTGCTTGGAAATATCATGAGGATTTTCCAGGGCAAGGAAAGGGGCAAACAAAATGTATGCTTTGCAAAACAATATTCCATGGAGGTATATATAGACTGAAATACCATATTGCTGGTGTGCGTGGACATGATGCCAAACCATGCCTAAAAGCACTCCCTGAGGCTGTATGTGAATGTTATGTAATGGTTGAGGAAATTGAAAGGAAAAAGAAACAAAAGGAGGATCGAGCGGCCATTGGGAGAGAGGCAAATTTAAGAAGAGGGACACAGTTAGGTTGTGTTGGAGGCCCTTCTTCCTTACCTTCATATCGTCCCACTCAGTTTGCTACTACTAGTGCTTCCGCTTCTACTTCTATAAGTGGCAGTGCCACCGCCACTTCTCATGCTCCTAGCACTAGTAGTTGTAGTGGGAGTGTTAGCATTGGACCTAGGATTCGTAAATCTAGGTTGGATTCCTTCTTTGTGCCTCGCACTACTCCTGGGTCCCAACCGTCGCTTGAGGCCATGGGTTGGAGCAAGGAGGTCCATGATGCTGCTAAAATGGCAGTTGGCAGGTTTTGGAGCTACAGTTGTATTCCATTCTTTGTAGCCAGGTGAATGTTTTACTAACTTTTATGTTTGATTGTTTTAATTTTTATACTTAACTTATCTCATTGATTTTTTATACTTAGCTTATCTCATTGAGTTTCTTTGCGACAGGTCTCCTTATTGGTAAGAAATGGTTGATGCCCTTACCATATGTGGGGCGGGGTTCAAAGCCCCTAGTGAGAGTGATTTGAGGGGACCCATTTTGTCTCAAATGGTGGATGATGTGAAGAAGGATTTAGATGAACAACGCCAGATATGGAGCACTAAAGGTTGCACCATCATGATTGATGGTTGGACGGATAGGAGAAATAGAACTCTCCTTAATTTTCTTGTTTCTTCCGCAGGTGATTGATTAATTTTAGTTTCATATAGTCTTTAATTTTTTATTTTTTATCTAATGGTTTATTGAATGATCATTGACCTAGCTTTATTTTTTTATTTCAAAGGGCACCGTTTTCATCAAGTCCATTGATGCCTCCGCCCATTGCAAGAATGCCACCTACCTATGTGAGCAGATAGAGGAGGTGATTGATGATGTGGGTGAGGAGAACGTGGTACAGGCGGTGATTGACAATGCAGCAAATTATGTTGCTACAGGTAAACTTTTGATTACAAACTAATTGTGTTTGCAAATTAATTACTATCTTGTAGTTTGTACCTCCGTTAATTACAATTTACAATGCAACAAATTATATTGCTGCAGGTAGACTATTGATGGAGAGGCACCCATCTATAGTTTGGACTCCATGTGTTGCTCATTGCAGTGACCTCATGTTGGAGGATATTGAAAAAATCCCATGGGTCAAGAGATGTGTAGAAAGGGCAAGAAATGTCTGCAAATTTGTATATAATCATTCATGGGTGTTGGCTCTTATGAGACAATACACAGAGCAAAAGGAGTTGCATCGTCCAAGAATCACAAGATTTGCCACAAACTTCCTCACATTGCAGTCCATGCTTAGGTCTAAGTCTGCCTTGAGACGTATGATTGTTGGTGAGGAGTGGTATTCCTCATCCTATGCTACCACCCCTGCAGGGAAAGATATGGCAGACTGCATTTTTGATGAGCAAGACTTTTGAGTCCCTTGTGATGAGATAGTGAAGGTAATTTTTTTATAAATTCTACAATTTAACTTCATGTTTTATAACTTATTATATGTATTCTCTTATTTGCTCATTTTTCTAAATTACACGATATTTTCAATTTTGTAGTTTGTTAAGCCCTTGGTGGTTTTGTTGCGAGTTGCGGATGGAGATAAGCCTGCAATGGGCTATATATATGAGGGCATGGATAGGGCGAAGGAGGCCATCAGATTCGTCTATGGAGGAGATGAGAGCAAGTATGGTCCCATTTGGGAGATCATTGATAGGAGATGGCATCATCAGCTTCATAGGCCCATCCATGCGGCAGCCTATTATCTGAATCCGGCATTCCGTTTTAACCCTTCTTTCAAGGCTGATGTGGAGGTCCTTAATGGGCTATACGCAATCATGGAGAAGATGGGACCTGCTGGTACTTCTCAAATAGACCTTATTCGAGAGCTACAGTTGTTCTCAGATGCACAAGGGGAGACCTCTCGTCCTGTCGCCAAAGACGATAGGACAACTATGATGCCAGGTAAAAATAAATTGTAAGGCTTAATTTTAGTTTTATTGTATATTGTAACTTGTTAAATGAGTTCATGAGTGAGACTGATTTTATTTATTTTTCTCATTTCAAACTCAGATCATTGGTGGAGCTTTTTTGGCCCAACGACACCAAATATTTAGAAGTTGGCCATTCGCATCTTGAGCCAACCATGCAGCGCATCAGGTTGTGAGCGTGATTGGAGTATGTTTGAGAACATACACTTCAAGAGGCGCAATAGATTATCTGTGGGGAAGATGAATGATCTCGTCTTTGTTCACTACAACCTCCGCCTAAGAATGAGAAAGAATGCATTAGTTGACATCTCTCCTATCATTCTAGATGAGGTTGATCTTGAAGCAGAGTGGGCCAATGAGAATCAGACAACTCCTGGGAATCCTGTAGCTATCTTTAGTGATGATGACATTGATTGGATCGACCAGGTAGATATAGAGGCTGAGGCTGTAGCCATGGCAGAGGAGGAGCAGAGAGCACGAGCAGAGACAGGAAATACTGAGACTCAGAGTGACACAGCTGTTCCTGATGTTGGTGAGCATGGCATGGTGTCACGGGGAGCGACTATGGCTGTTGAATCATCCAGGGCCTACCTTAAACGCCTTCGCAGGGGGCCAGGGCGAGAGGGTGCACGGCCCTCTGAGCCATAGGCTTGTAGACTTGTAGTTGTATTTACTATTTACCTTTGGTATTTGTAATTTTGTATGAAACATTTGATGATGATCATATGATGACATGGATTTTTTGTAATATTGTATACATTTGACAATATTTATATATCTATGTTTGTTATTTTCTTCAGCTACAATTTGTGTTTATGCTTATGTGATTGATGTATACTTGTGTATGTAATCAAATGAGTCGAGTTTGATGATGTTATTGTGTCTTTAAGGTGTATTCAATAAAGGGTGTTTGAAACAAGTTTTAAATCTTTAAAAACCTCTAAATTTCTTGAGTTTTTCACTTTCCCGAGTCTAGCCGAGTCTCAAGTCCGAGTCCGAGTCCGAGTCGGCCTTGCCGAGTCCTAGCCGAGTCCGAGTCCTGTTTCTTTGATTCAAATGCACTTTCTCGATTTGAAAATTCTTCAACATCCTTGGAAGATTGCACCAGTTCTTATGAAGTTGTAGTTAGCCTTGGCGAAGCAGAATTTGGTTTATTTGGAATTTGTCCACTAAAGCATTATCTATTGATATCACTACCCTTAGAGTGGATTTAGATCCTTCTAACCTTTCCCCTTTATTTTTAGTTCATTCGAGTTCAGTTCGTTTGAAGTAGAAGCATCGCAGAATTGCCATATTTGATGATGAAGTTCCAGCCACAGCAAAGAAGTGAAAGAATGATTCAAACGTAAGTCCCCTTGGATTACCAGCAATCACATCAGCCAACTAAGTCACGTCCATTGTGAAAAGGAACCTTGGAGTCGATTGTTTGAACTCACAGCAATCTTAGCATACAATCATACTTTGATCAAGAGAGAGTGAAGTGACCGTTAGGCAACTTTATTCTGTGTTAAGCACTGTCATAAAAAACACATCAACAGTACCCATACCCATACCCAAGGAAAAAAAATTGTCGTACCCACAAATCTACACTTGAATCCATATCCATACCCATACCTAAATCCGTAACTTAGTCTAAAACATAAACTAACGTCTTCAAATGATTGAATGGTAATGCATGAACTTGCAGTAATTCAAGTCTGAAATCAGCAACTTACGATCTGATTTTCTCAAAATCGACACCCTAGAAGTGGAACAACTGTTAAAAAGATGAAAACCCTTAGCAAAAAAGAGAAATATTATCATTCTATGAGCATTTTATTTTAACATTATTCTAATTGTTCACCATATGATGTTACCTTGCCCACATCAGGATGTCAATGATCAAAAAATGTTATGCATTGTGCACTGTGAAATTGCAAAAATCAGAAAAAAATTTAGTTCGGGACACTACAAGCATTAGTAAAGTGCACCAACAGCTTGAAATCAAGTTAGTCTTCACCATGAGTTAAGAAAATGTGGCAAAGTCTTAAGAAAGGCATACCCAATGAAGAAAAAGATCATCAAAGGAGTGGCACACTTTGGAGGTAGCAATGCCACAAAGAAACTCCACCAAGAAATTGCAAAAATGGCAATATATTTAGAAATCAGTGCTCAATTAGCAAAGGCAAAGTGTAATAACCCCTATTAAATGCACAAATAATAGTCACATAACACTCCAACAACAATTATATTGTTTTATTTTTATAATTCTTTGATAACAGTATACACTCGAAAGGAAGTCTATCAATCTAATATAGCTTACTAGATACTCCCAACTTACAAACTCTATACCATCTAATATGTGTTGCTCCCGAGGGCTTCCATCCCCATAATGATAAGTTCATGCTTAAAGGGTTTCATCTCTGATGTGCCTAGTTGTAGCAATGCCACTAACACTAAAATGAGAGTTGAATGTTTGTTAATATTCCAAAAAGTCCCTTTTCTTTTGCCTTATGCTCTGTTTTATACACTCAACTCCCAACAATCTTCCATCGTGGGAAGTTAGTCTGAGGAATGGCAACTAACTAACAATCAATTTCCTCAAATGTAGGCAACTAACTAAATGATCTCACTCAAACTATCAATCCAAAACCGTAGGAAATTACTCCTAAATTGGTGGCAATTAAGGAGTCAATAAACCCCTCAATAAATGGTGTTAACTAATAGGCACTGAAAACTCAGTTATTGCTTAATTGGAATACACAAATACTCATTTGTTGCTCAACTAGAGGACACAAGAATCAGTCCCCTTATTCCTAAAATGCAACATGCCTTTCTAACTGAAAACTAAAAGTAACTAATATGAGAGTTCCTTTGGCCTCCAATGTTAGGTGTAATTCTAGGGGGAGTGTATTTTCCCACTTCGGCCCTCCCAGCATTAGGCACTTCAGTATGAGCACTATCAAATTTTGCTTTGGCCCCTGGGTTATTAACAATGACTCCTGCATTTTTGGCCCAAACGGTGATACTCTATAAGACCTCTCTCTAGTACTCCTCAACTTATGCTCTTTACAGTTCTTGTCCCTCTACTTGGCTATTTGTATTGACTTCTTCACCACCTATAATGGTGATCCCCCACTGTTTTATATTTTTTTTTTGTTCTCCCCTTAGTGGGGCCTATCTAGGATTCTCTTCTAGAACTTTCTTTGTAAACTAATGTATGCTTGAATCATGCTGAGCTACTTTTAGTCATCCATGGACTACTTTAAATTCTTTCTTAAAAGTTTAAATTAAATAAGTGGCCATAAGAGTTGTAACAAGATAAAGTTTATTGTATTTGCCAATTCTCTTAAAAGAAAGGATCAAGTGAACAATGGATCAAGAATCTAAAAAAGTAATACAATCGTAAGCAATAGTTTAAATTAAAGATTATAACTTACTTTAATAATGCTGCAGGAAATCCAACTTTGCTTGTTCCCAATGAGGTCAAGAGAATGAAATGATCAATATTTGCTACAGTTGCTACATTTCAAGAGCAGAAAATAATGATTCAATGTGTGTCTGGGAAGGGAGAGTTAAAAAAAAGAAAAATTATGTCTTGGAAAATGCAAACTAAAGCAAGTAAAGAAGATAACGAGTTTGTTTCCGGGAAAAGATATATTATTAATGACCACTACCTATCAATAATAGAAATTCATCCATCCAGGAAAATGCAAACTAAAGCAAGTAAAGAAGATAACGAGTTTGTTTCCGGGAAAAGATATATTATTAATGACCACTACCTATCAATAATAGAAATTCATCCATCCAAGCAAATAATACTCTTTCAAAACCATCCTACTTTAAGTATATGGAGTCAAGTCACTTGAGCAAAAAGATAAAGAGCGTGTATGACTGTCAAAGATTCCACAGGTTTGAAATCAGCAAAACATGAAAAATTTGAAAAGTGTCGATTAGATATAAAACTCGAGGAAATCCAAATATAGTAATGGCCCCTAGGTAGAATTTGACTTAAGTTTGTTCTTTGTAATATACTTTGATATATTTTTGGCATCATAGATGGTTTCAACTTAAGAGAGAACTTATTCACTACTCTCTTTTCGATACAACAGAAAATTTAAATTAATTAAGGATAAAAGTACATACAATTGCCCAAGCCCTGACCCAGACAAGGCACAGTGACACAACATCCCTGCTGCAGAAATAATTTACATTGCTAATCGCAACAGCTAAGAACCTGAAGACCAAAGAGACGAAAAACTGGAGATTTAAAAGTTTTGAGCCTAGAAGCAAAATGATAGAGACTATCTCACAACTTTAATATCTACCCTACCAATGCTTTCATGCATATGATTCCTCGTATAATACGGCATTAGGACATCAGAGATTCTGATGTTAGCATGGGATTTGTGTTTGATCCAAAGGGATTCATTAACAAACTAAGAAAGGACACTAGAAATTCTGATGTTAGATATAATTTGAAATCTGGTGTTGAGCAAGTATTGATCCAGAGGGATTCATTAACAAACTGAGAAAGGATCATACTAGAATAAAAGGTATTGAGCATCAGGTGTGTTATGAAGGGAATGCTGTAAGAAATTGCACTGATGAAGCAGAGATTTTGCAAAAGCAGAAGAAATGGGCTATTTTGATGAAAAAGAAAGAGGAGAGAAAAAATCTGGATGCTAGCTTCCTGAGATTTTATTCTGAGGAAAAGAATTACATCAAATGAATCAATCTTATAATTGATAATTTTGAAAGATTGTATGGAAAGTCCCCTGTTGAAGAAGAGAGATCATCATATCAGCCTCCCAATTTGCAGGCTTAAAAGGCAATAGGAGTCAGGATTGTTGAATCAAATGCTCAATCAGCAAAGATGCTCCTACATAAGCCACAACAATAGCCACCACCAAAGAGGCAAAAGGTTGACGACCAGCCACCTTGTATACAGTTTTGAGAACTATAGAAGAGACAGAGCACACAGAGGATATTGCTAATGTAATGTGTCAAATGAGAGGAGAAGAAGAAGTGGAGCAGCTATTAAAGTCACCTACAAGAGAGGATAATACAGCTCATGAGCTAGGAGACCGGATTGACATGCATAAGCCCACTCCTAGAGAACAAACTGATGATGAGAGGATTGTTGCATCTTCCCAATTTACAGTAGATGATGATTTCATCAAATTTCCTAAGTTTAAAGGATTTTAGATTAAGATGAAGATGAGAGAGTTTGAGGAGAGAGTTGAAACAAATAAAATTGGTGTAGATAAATCTAAGCATGATCAAATTGAAGCTTCTACTTTCAAGGAGATGAGTTTTGATGAAATTTATGTTAGCCCTGATGAGGCCAGGAAAATGGTACAAGAAAGTGGAATGTTATTAGTACCAGTATGGTATTTGCAACAAATTTTTCTGCTTGATCAAGTTAGGGACCAAGATGATCTAATGCTAATTGCAGAATTCAATACTGATCAGTGAAAGAGTGGATCGGGGCATAACCCCAATATTAAAGCATTGGCATATTGGGCAAAGGCTAAAAATATTGAAAAGCCTAAGCAATTTGAGGTTGTGCAGGAAATGAAAGGTAATGCTATAATAAAGACATTACAAGACACCTCAGCATTAGAAGCAGCAACAATGACAATGCACTCTGCAATGTTCACTCAAGCTGCAGTGAAGAATTTGGAAAAGAATTAGAGGAGTATAACAAGCCACATGCACTGATGAATGAAGAGATTAATAGGCTATATATGGAGAATGCAGCATCAAGTAGTGTTCTATCTCTTGCCAGCACTGACATAATAGTCTATCAGCCTCCTACTTCCACAAAAGATGCACTCCATACTGATGACATAGCAAAGCTAAAGGCAAAGGTTGAAGATTATGCAGGGAGAATTGAATCCTTGGAGGAATCTTTGCTCATGACCATAAAGATTGCAAAAGACAGATTTGGAGGCTATGCAAAGTACTCTCATGTGTATGTTCCAAAAAATTATGAGCAAAGTAGAGAGTGTATACAATTGCTACCAGGCTTTGTTAAAGGCAGCCCAACATTGCAAAGATGCTTTGCCCATACTAAAAATTATGTATGGTAGGTGGTAGCCTAAGGTTCACATTTTTCAAACATTGGTTCTTGCCACACAATACCTATTAAATGCTCCCCCTCAAATAAGACCAGCAAAAGATGAGTAAAATGTTAATTGATGAGGTTCAATTTATAGAAGGGAAAGAGCAATCAATTAAAGGGAAAATTGATTTCTTTCACACACTGCAACACTGGTCAATTCCTGACCTATTTAATAAGCAGAAGGAGATAAAGGGCTTAAAGGAATGGAAAAAAGAGTTCGAGATGTGTGTGCCTATGATTCTGCTAACAATTGATGATGGTAAGATATTGCAGATGGCAATCATTCATGTTGATTTGGACAGAATTATGGCTATGGAAAGTGGATACACTAAGTTTATAATAGATACAAAGGCTACATTGGATAGCAAATGTAGAGAAAGACCAGTTCATGTACAACAGCTACAAGGATATCAGTGGTCATCTGAGATTGTGATGTCCCTTTCTAGCTAGACATCAGTGTCAGGTAGATTAGCCTATCATTTTGACCCTCGTAGGCTAATGAGTGTGGACAGATGGTCTTCTAAGGCAGATACTTGGTCAACAGAGGTTCTTGTATTCTCCAGAATTCAGTTTGATTCAGTTTTGACTTTCATTTGGCATCCTTTGGACTTCATTTGCTATACTTACTATTTATAGTAAGTCAGAGGTTGTTCGAGAAGGACCCTTTCTATTTTTAGCAGAGCATCTGCTCACATGGTGATTAGCAGTGTTGACTCCCATTTCAGACAACATAGCAAAATAATAAATATTTGGGAAGATATTAATGTTTAATTGGCCTAAAATTTAAATGATAATTATTTATTTAAAGGTTATATTATTAAGTTATAGCTTAACTTAATACTTGAGGGTCAAGTCATCATCAAAAGGGGGCCATTATTACAATTAAATATGGGGTCCAATGTTAATGAAAAATTAAAAGGATTTCCTAAGTTAAAATGTAATAACATTTTAAATGTTATCTAAATGTTTTTTCTTGGAAATCAAACTCTTGAGGAGAATATAAGCTTGCACAAGCTAAAATCGAACTTATTATGGTATTGGCATTTCAACTTAATTTTGGAGAGCATTGAGATTTGGAGAGACCAAGGGTTACTACAGGTTTTTCAGAGCTTTTTGGCATTCAAGTGCGTAGCTACTTCATTGTAACAGCAATTTGAGGGTGTGAAATATTCATCTGAAGTTGTTATTCAGATTGGCTTCATACAGGGGTCAACAGTGTGCAGATTTGAGAGAATTTATTATTCTTGAGCTCTAAATTGAGGCCAAACAGCTGTGTTTTTTAGGCCGTATCATAGAAGGGAGGCCACGAATTTATTCAAGGGCAAAATCAGTAATTTTTTCAATGGATTCTTCACTAAAGGAGGTGGCCTCATCAAAGGATGTTGAAGAGTAAATCTAGGAGAGAGCTATTGATTATCTGCTGCAAATCGAATGGATTTTGTGGATTCATAGTTGCTTTTTGCTGCTGCAACATAACAAGGGTTTCAAGTAATGAAGATATCAATTATCTGAGTATGCATGTAATGATTTAACCTTGATATAATAAAATAAAGGATTCCATTGCAAAATTATTCTCTGAAATTATTCTCTTTTCAAATGGTAGATTTCCTGTTGTTATCTGCATTCTATGGCATTGCTTTTTAAGTCAAAAATACAAAAAAAGAATAAAACCTTGGAAAAACAAAACAAGCAAAATCAGCAAACAATCACAGGCAATCAGTGACACTGTTTTAAGGGTTAGACAGGTTCTTACATTGGTATCAAGGCGGTTTCCTGCCATCCTTTGGGTTTGAACCAGATTGTTAATGCAACCAAGTGACAGAGAAAGAAAGTATTATCAGAGGGAAGCCTGAAAAACTTGGCAACCACCACAGGTACTCGAAGGGAAAACAGCTTCAGGATTAATTGGGGCTCATCAGGAGTCAACTTTTGGGATAACAGAATAGGTTGCAGGTATGGGCGACAGAAGAGAAAATAGTCCACTACGGGATGAAGCCAGAGAAGTGAGGGAGACCATGAGAGGATTGCAGGATGGTCAACAGCGTACAGTTGATACCTTGCAGCAGCTCACCACAGCCATAATATCCATGTGAAAATGATGAGGACATTCCAAGCGTTCCATTTATTGGGAGCATTCAGGTAATTCCAGTTATTCAAAGTCATGCAGGAAAGAGACAGATTATCAAAGCCATGGATGCATAGGCATTCATGTAGATATTGATGAGTGAAGAGGCATTCATGTCCATAGATGCAGAGTCAATCTGCGCAAAGAGAACATACCAGAAATCAGTGAGACAGATTGATCAAGAGAACAGAACACAGAACATAGAATGCCCACGATGGGTACATGTTCTACTAATAACCTGCATATAAAATTTCTCCATTCCCTTTATCAGGCATTTGGCATTTCTTTGTGGATATTTCTGCCTCAAGAAAATTCTCTCCACATCAATTTCTGTCTCAAGTATGTGCCTGTATTTTTCGATAGAGAGAGAGAGAGAGAGAGAGAGAGTATAATAGATCAAAAAAGGGCAATAATGAAGTTTGTGATGCAAACTAAATCGAAGAATGGCAATTAATAAAGTTTAAGGTGTGTGTGATAAATCCACTAACTTATACAGATACAATTACAGATTATCTGAAGTTTGCCATTCTGTATTTATTTTAAACGTTAATAGTAAAATATTAATACTGTGGTTGAAAGAAAACAACAGGACTATCTGTTTTCTTTTCACTGCAATATATTGTTTATTAAATAATATAAAATTAGCTTAGGGATGAATTTATGATGCTGGCTATATAGTGAGTGAGCTATTTTAGTCTCCTTAAAAAACACCATGAAGCACCTTATAAATAATTCGGTGTCTAGCATACAAATACTTCAGCTTTCAAGGTTTTTATTAAATTGATCTTCTGTATCCATAGTGATCAAAGTCTCATGAATAACAAGGCTCAGATCAGGATTATCCATTAGATTACCTGCATCAATGAGGTTTTTGGTTGCCTGATAGTCAATACGGTATGGTCCAGTTACATCAAAAACCTCCTTCTCGCTTGCACCTATGCAACAGACTACAACACGTGCATTGCCTATTGCTGATCTAATTTCATTTGGTTTCTCTAAGTCACACACAGCAATCTCGATCTTCTTTTCCTCTGTTGGCCTGGAAATCAGCAAAGTTTGTTTGAATATTCAGGCTATCAGCTTGACACAAAACCAGAACATGTGTCTGAGTTGTTTAAACTTTAACCTTGGTCTCCTCTTTATTACATAAATATTAAATATCTAGACACATATTTTTACTTCTTCTTTGACTTGAATTTGTAAGCAACAAATAAGAAAAAAAAAAATTATATATATATATATATATATTGTACAACAAATGACCAGTTAGGTCAATGGAATGGTGAACAGGTGGTACATGAACACACAATAAAAGAAAGGAAAGTTCCAAAAGAAGACAATCCAGCCTAAGGTACAACATAAGAACAAATAGCCAGTAAGAAATAGGCTCATACCTTAAGGGCACAGAAGGATTCACACTCTGAGAATCCAATTTTAATTGTGCCACACTCTGCACAAGTAACAGCATAGTACACAACAATGAATACGTATAATACATCAAGAAAAAATAGTATAATAAAATGTCTTTCAATTATATATTGAAATCTTCTAAATTCCATGGATGACTCCCACAAGAGCAGTGCATACCTCAAGAAGTGGCTCTGCTTTCTGCAAACTACGCACACCTGCCCGTACACGAAATCCAAGCTTCAAAAGTTCCCTGTTGAACATGTCAGAAGAATGTCAAAGAACAGCAAAACACACCATCCAAATTGAGAGATGAAGTGGCTGAATGAATCTTTACACAGAAATTAAAGTGAATACATAATTATTTGAAGAAAAGTTGCCAGCTATATGTATTTATCAAAATAAGAAGTATGGAAGTTAGGTACCTGACAGTGCGCGAACCAACTTTACCAGTGGCTCCTGCAACAAATACAATGCGATTGTCCTTAGATGGCTCTCCAACACCTGATATTGCAGATTTTTTAACATTCCCAGATTCGTCCTTGTAACTCTCAGAGACCATTTCATTTGTTGTGTTTACAGTGCCTGAAATGGCATAGATCGTTATACAAAGATAAAATAGTTCTTAAATTTTGGTTTTTCCTATTAATTTTTAAGAGGTGCAAACATCTAGGATGATTTGTTACATTTTAGACTCAATTTATGGGCTCTTCCTGCCAAGAAAACTCATCTACTCTATAGACATACTAATCTTTGAATTGTACAAATGCCTCCTACAAATCCCAAGATTAATCTAGAGAGTTGTCTGACTTATATCTGGCAACTTTCTCATCGTGGAATTTTATACCGTTACACCTTGTTCCTTCTTACAAATACCATGTCATCACTAAAAGCACATATGAATAGTGGGCCATTCATATTGTATAGCTTCTACATATCCCTGGAACTGTAAGATGTAAATGATTGGAATTAGATTCAGGGGTGAATTCGCTCATCAATCTACATTACAAGTAAAGTTATCTAAATCTTACTTTGGCATTGATCATGTAATGTCCCCATTTTGAAATAGGTTTTAATAATAAATACTAGTAATAAATTAAAATATAATTAAAATTTAGTTAAGTTTAATGAATGGTCAAAAGGCATGAAATTAAAAGTTGTGACTCCCTCAAACATGAGGTATAAAAGGGAGAAGAGAACTTCATTTGAAGCAGCAATTTAATCTAAATGAGAAGTGCAGATCTGATTTGAATAATAAGACAACAATGAGGAGACATGACCCTTTAAATGAATGTCTCTTTCCAAAGAGATGTGTCTCAATAAAATATGAAAGTATAATGGGGTAAGGAATGGAGGAAGGAAGAATGAAGGGAACGTAGGAATTAAAGAAGGATTAATGGAAGAAGAAAGGAATGAGAAGCAAAAAAGGTAATAATTATGAAAGGTTGTGACTCTCTCAAAGGGCAGAAATGATCAACGGTTGTGACTCTATTAAGGGTGGTAATTGTTAAAGGTTGTGACCATTGCAAAAGGGCAGACATGATGAAGAGGTGTGACTCTATAATGTCCCTACTTTGAAATATAATTTAATAATAAATGATAATAATAAAATTAAAATACAAAAGAATAAAAATTAAAGTTAAAATAAAATTAAAATATAAAAGAATATAATTAAATATAATTATAATTTGATTAAAGTTAATGAATGGTCAAAACTCAAAAGGCATGAAATGATAAGTTGTGACTCCGCCAAATATGAGGTATAAAAGGGAGGAGAGAACTTATTTGATGTGGAGACAATTGGGAATCAGAAGTGCAGATCTGATTGTGAAAGGTTGTGTCCCTCTCAAAGGGCAGAAATAATGAAGAGTTGCACTATTTCAAAGGGTGCTAATGGTGAAAGGGTGTGTCTCTTGCCAAAGGGCATACATGATAAAGAGGTGTGACCTTCTCTCACATTTGTTAAGATATAGCCCTCGTGAATCTAATTGATGGCAAATCGACTGTTATATATATATATATATATATATATATATATATATATATATATATATATATATATATATATATATATATGGTTATTAATTCGATGCCTAAAAGTCATTCTGGAGAGTGATATATTAACACACAGTCCCGATATGCAGATGGACAGTAACATCGTATACACTGTGATGATTATCACAGTGAGCACGATATCTATAGTGCCACTATGATTACATTGCAGTATGCACTGTAATGTAATCACAGTGGGCACGATAGTTATGTGATTATCGATCGCATTATACTAAACTAACGGAGCATGTAGTTCGGCAAATTAAACATTAACAAACATATTGTTATGAACGGTTGCCTCACGTGGCAATTGCCACATATGGACATGTGTAAGAACCCTTACTAACTTTGCCCTTAAATCACTGATTTCTACCCTTGGGAATTTTGTCAAACACTTGTCTTGCAAAGTCTGTACTTGCTGTTATGAGTTTTTTGTTTGTATTGTTTGGGTCTTGTACACTGCAATTAATGTTTTTAATGCCTCTACCCATGAAAGATTGACTAACAATGTCATAGAAATGATATGCCAATTGATTTTGATGCATATAAGTAACTAAAAATAACAACTACAGCTGCTTGACAAATCATCAAACACTTGGCATGCAAACTAGAAATTATGTGGCAGCAGCATAATGAAGTTTTTATTAGTTATTCTCACACCAAATAGTTACAAAGGTATAACATGTAATTTCCAAAACTTATGACAGCAAAATTAGAGAACCTGATATGTAAAATGCTTGCTGCAAATGATGGTCTCCACTCTTCAATGGACTGCCAATTAAACACGTTCCTGCTGTAGCTACGAATAATTTGCCAATTAAATGCCTGATTTCTTAGTACTGTAGCACGTCGCTATTCACGCCACTGTAGCATTTCACTATTCACGGATTACTGTAGCGTGAGTACTGTAACGTCTACTGTAGCGCGGGTACTGTAGCAGCAATTGTATCTTGAAATGATTGCTTCAATTCTGATTTTTAATGGCTGCCAAATGAAACTGTAGGTCTGCAATTGATATATATTCGAAAATTTGCATACCCTAGATGTCTTCCCTTCTTTTTAAAGCCCAAATAGAACTCCAGAATGAAGCTCTCCTGAAATGCCAAATTCAATGGATATTTCACCACCTCAAATGGTTGCAACACTGAAGAATTGTCGCTCTCCAATGGCTGACTGAATCAGAAACCCTTGGCTTCTTCTCCCAAGTTCATAACAAACAAATATCAATTCTCTAGATGGATGATATAAAATGAGCTCTTAAGTCCCTTTTTATTCTTTCTTATGAGAGCTCGAACACTTTCTTGGCCAATGTGGGATTAAAGACATATTCACACATTATAATATTAAAGTGACTTTATTATTATAAAGTTACTTTATAACTTTATAATAACATTAAAATATTTAAATAAATCACTTAAGTCACTTTTAATTAAATTAATTAAATATAAAGTCACCTTTTTTTATTTTATTTTATTTAATGACTTAATAAGAAATTAGTTTAATCAATTTCTCCTTATTTCTCCACTTAGCCTTCGGAGAATGTAAAGGCTAAGAACTCCACTGAGATGCTAAAAAGGTGGGGACATTACCATGTCCCTACGTAGGCAACCTTTCCTCTTGTATATAAAACGGATTCAATGGTGGGGACGATCAATTACTTACGGCTATCAGTCTTCCAGAATCGCTGTCATTATTCTTCGATCCACATTTTACAACATGGTATCAGAGCCAGGTTATTAGAGAATTAATTAGACAACTATATTACTCATAAGCAATTATCGGAAGTAAATAACATATAGACGCAGAGGCTATAGACGCAGAGGCTATATACCCAGAGGCTATATACGCAGAGGCTATATCCGACTAAGAAAATATTCAAAATGTCAAGTAATATGAGAGTGGAAGATAGACTCGAAGGAGCCTCAAACTTCGTTTCCTGGAAGATACAAATCATTGCCATTCTTGAAGAACTAGAATTAGAGTATTACATAGAAGAAAATTCAGACATGCCAAATGATGAACCAGAGAAATCTACCTGGAAAAGGCGTAATAATAAAGCAAAGAAAATAATTATTGACTCAGTCAAAGATCATATTCTTCCATCTATAGCCAGACTGCCTAAAGCATATGAAGTATTTAAAACCATTAAAGATACATATGAAGTTAACAATGCAAGCAGAATGTTAACCTTGAAACAACAACTTTTAAACATAAAGATGAATAAAGATGATACAATATCTACATACTTTTCAAGGTTATCTGAAGTATGTTGGCATATGCACACTCCAATGAGACATTGTATGTGATTGAAGGTTTTGTCATTGATGGCAACCTTACAATCCTATGGCACCGGCAAGGCATTACACCGGCATCAACAAATCACACTCTACACCGGCACAGAGAAAGGAAGCATACTGGCACAGAGGCCGACAGGATTTTTGTTGTATTACATTTTGTTTATTATTGTAAAAACCTTGTAAGCCAACTTGGCAAGTTGTAAAATGACTCTTATATATAAAGAGATCATTGTAGACACTTTGTAAGTAAGTGATGTAAGAGAAAAAGGAAGACATTAGGCAAACCTACTATGCGAAATATAGGTTAAAGGTTTTATGTAAAGAATAGAGCAGAAACCGGTACTGGATCAAGCATTATAGATGCCATTGTAAAGTTGTACAAGATATTGGATTTGTATAATCCACATTGTAAGTCAGTGAGACTTCCCATTGAGCAATGAGCTCTAGGCAGTTGGCCTTCCTGCATGTGCAGGCCCCCTTTTGTAAGTAATATTCTCTTATTGGCCAGTAAGTGGATATTGTGGCTCACAAATCCCACCGAGGTTTTTCCCACACCGGGTTTCCTCGTTAAATCCTTGTGTTATGGTGTGCTTTTCATGTGGATGTTTTTAATTCTGTTTATTTCATTATTTCTTGCATACTGGTACACTGTTATAATATGTTCTGCATGTTTTAAGTTGAGAAATTCTAATTACCGGTTAGATACTGATTCACCCCCCCCCCCTCTCAGTATCTGTGAGTTTCCTAACAATTGGTATCAGAGCTTGGTCCTCTATTTTTAGAAGCCTAACAGCTTGAGGAAGATCTTGACACCGGTAAAGATGGAAAATCTGATGAAGCAACTTGAAGCAGCTCTCTCAGAGTATGATATAGAAAAATTGAAAAATATGAAACTAGAAGATGATATAAAAGCAGCTCAGGATATCATTCAGGCACTTCAAGAGAATCTTACTATTGCAAGAAATAAGAGAAGAGAATTTTGTGAAAAGATGCAAAATGAGAATGATGAAAAGGAATCACTTAATGATATGTTAAGTAAGCTGAAACTGGAGAACATAACTACAAAGAATGAGATGCAGGATATGACTATGAGATTTTGTAATGAGATTGGAGATAGGAAGAAGAATGAAGAAGAATTGACCAGAAGACTAAGTGATGCAGCAAATGAGAACACAAGACTTAGCTATGAAAATGATCTATTAAAAGACAGATCTAATGCACACTCAAAATGACTCCAATAAACTGATGAGACAGAAAGAAGTCTTAGAAAGAGAACTAGAAATTGCAAATCAACATAAAGAAAAATTCAAGAAAAGCTCAGAGGAACTTGGCACCTTGCTGAAGAATCAAAAACCTAAAGGTGACACTTTTGGAATTGGCTTTGAAATTGGTGAAAGCTCCGGTACTGCAAACACACAGGATCACAACAAACCGGTAAGGCAACCTAATGCTTATAAATTCAATGGAAAATGTTTTAACTGTAATAAGTATAGTCATAGAGCAAATGAATGTAGATCTAGAAATTATCAGAATATCAACACACCCACCGGTCAATGTTCTAAATGCAACAAAGTTGGTCACAATTCTGAGAATTGCAGAATGAATGTGAGATGTTATGTTTGTGGAAGATTTGGACATTTATCTAATCAATGCAGAACACAAACCGGCATAAGTTATGGGAAAGCTATTCAGAAGAATAATGTAACTTGTTATGCATGTAACAAGATTGGGCATATTGCAAAATTCTGTAGAAGTAAAGGATCACTGGCAGACAACAAAAGTTCTAGCTTGAAAGGTAAAGAAAAAGTTGAAGAGGTTAAGAAAGAATTCTCAAAACAATGGATTAGAAAAGCTGATCTAAATATTGGGAATACTCCTCCACCAGTAGAACCAGTCAATGCTTCACCGGCAGGACAGAGTGATGCTCCATCGGTAGGAAGTTCTTCATCGAATTGAAGAAAGTTTCCTTGAGGGTTTGGCGATCTAATGACACATGTGCTATTATTCCCTCGGTTAGAGATGAGAAGTTGGAAATTACTTCATTACCGGCAGACAATGTTAAGTGAATACTTAACCGGCATGCATTTAATGTGGTAGATGGCAAATTAACACTATAAATTTGTGGTTTTGGCTCCATTTCATTTCACCATGATTTCAAACATTCGTAGAGCATGAAATTTGCAGAGCTAAGGGATTTCGAGCAAAGAGGCGAAGCACTTCAAGCAATCAATCCATCCAAAGGCAAAAAAAGGTATTTATCATCATGGCATCCACCTCTGCACTTGAATATATAGCAAACCCTACTGTAGTCGAGGTCATAAAACGCCCTAGGCCCGTGTTTCAACTAGTTCCCAAAGTAGCAAAGAAAGATGACAATGTAGGTGCTTTCTCACAAATTCCAAAAGGAGTTGTTTTTGCTAAAGACCCTAGAATTTACATTCACTGCAACATAGAGGAATTGGGAGATGAAGAGATCAAAACTATGTATAAAACTGTCATATGTGATAACTCCGAAAATGTGAAACCGGAACACAAAATCATTGAAACCCTAGGATTTATTGAAATCCTCTGCATTCCTGAATTTCCCAAGGATGTGATCAGGATAGTCTTAAGCAGGGTACATGGTGAATTTTTCTGGTTAGATGCAATTCACAAAATCACCAAGGAAGTTGTGAAAGTTGTCACAGGGTTACCGACCACCGGTAAAAGGCCAAACAAAACTAAGGTCTCCAGTGACCTAGTTATGAACTTAACTGGTGCAACATCCGACAGAAGGTCCTTGAGGGTAAATGATGTAACAGATATAAATGTGAGATTTGTTAGCATGATTTTAGGGTATAAAGCTACTCATGCAAATAGACTCAACTCAATTTCAAGTTTAAGCATTAAGAGTGCTTATGATATGGTTACAGATAATGCAAAAATTGATATCTGTGAGTGGTTGAAGGATGAGTTAATTGACAACCTAGGCAAGATTAAGAAGGATAAGAAAGGAACTTTTAGGTTTGGAAATCTACTAGTATGTTTGATGCTACATATAACCAAACAAGTTCCCGGTATAGGTTACAAAGAACTTGGATTTGATATACCGGTAGGTAAACAGCTAACAGAATTATTCAACAATATGGGAGAAGATAATGAAAACAATATCCATGATTTCTTTCAAGCACTTAAGGCCACAATAAAGAAGAGAATCAGATTATCACAAAAGATTGTTGACAAATATAAGGATGAAATAAGGTTGAGACAGTTGTGAGAAGAGGCTCTAGACAGGCAAAAGCTATTAAAGAAGATGTGTTAAAATAAACCGGTATCACTAAGGATGAGCTAGGAACTCTACAACCTGAGACTCATCTATCACCGGTAGGCACTTCTTCGGAGAGTGACATGCCTGCAGCTTTCAAAAGAGTTGTAAGGAAAAGAGATCCCTCACCGGCAACCACACCCTCACCTAGGAGGACAAGACAGAAACAACAAGCAGTAAGATCACCGGTTAAGAAGACTACACCAAAGAAGAAACTAACACCCAAGAAGAAGAAGAGAACAAAACAAAACCTAGCTCCTCTTGATATACTATTGAATGAAATTATAGAAGAAGGGAAATTGAAGAATATAGAGAAACTATATGACACTCTGACAGCAGATGAAAAAGAACAAGTAGAAAACGGTGTTATATTGCATATGGACATGTATAAGAAATTTTTGATGGAAGTTGTAGATGAAGTAGCAGATGAACTATTCAAAAGACAGGAAGCAAGGAGACAAGCAGTAATAGAACTTGACAAGAAAATCAAGATAGAAAAGCTTCTTGTTGTGTACCCAGTGAACTCACCTAAAGAAATTGATGATTTGATTGCTGAAGCCAACCGGTCAATATTCTCTACTGCACACCGGCACATTGCATTAATGGTTGGAAGAGTCAATGAGGTGACTGAAGAGACAGAAAATGCATGGGATATATTCCAAGTTGAAAAAGAAAAACAAGAAGAATACCGGAACCCCAAACCAATAAAGGTATATCAAAAAGAAAGAGACAAGGGAAAAGGAAAGGTTGGTGGACCTCTGAGTATTAAAGTAAAAGACAACTTATCTCCACCTTCTTTTACATCACCGGTAACAGCAACTACAGAAGATCAACCGGCAGTTGAAAGTATGGATGTAGAGGATGTCAATCCTAATCCTGAAGCCTTATACACAGTAGATTTTGATACACAAAAGATCAACATTGTGGTAGACAAAGATACAACTGGTAAGACTGAAATGGCTAGTGAGCCACCGGTAGCTGAGCAAACCGTTAAAACGCAGGAGAAACTGGCAGATGACAAAGAACAACAGGCAGAAACTCAGACTGAGACAGTGCAACAAGAAAAGCAACAGAAACAAGAACGGGTTCATGAGGCAACAGTGCCACCGTGTTGACGTGTATTTTGTACACAATCAAACACAGAATAAAATACCCAAGGGTACCTTATCCTCTCTTGAATAAAGCCTCTGATTGCTGAAGATATCGCGAAAAAGGATCAATGAGGATGACTCCAAGGTTCTTCGATGTAGGGTCTCTACGTGTGGATAAGCACCAGTGGTCGTTGTGAATGTTGTTTCATCAAGGGGCCTTACGTTTCCGAATTGTAGGAACAGAATTTCCTAAAACTAGCAAGTTCTCAAAAAGATCAAAAGGTAGGGTTTGCAAGAGATGAATTCTAATCTAAACCTAAGAATGACTCAATGTAGGCTAGACTTGGTAAGATTCTACCAATTTCAGTATTGCCAAGGAATAACAACTCTACTGAAATTGATGTGATCTTCTAGGGTGACTAATGATTTTTCAATTCATCAAGAATCATAGACACTACCATGAAGGTACATATCAATAGTTCAATAATGATTGAAGGTTTAAGCAATCCAAATATCTCCAGTTGACCACACAAGGCGTCCTTACAATCAGCAAGAAGCTAGTGGTTTGGAACGTGAATCTCACCAAAGATCAAGCCCAACACTTAGTCCTTCAAATTTAAATACTACTTCAACCAAGAATGATTCAAGAAAGTAAACAACCATGAAAATAGCCACAAGAATTGCAATAAAACACCATAACTTCAATATTTTATTGATCTCAAAGCCAAAATAGACAACAATTGCTTGAAATTCTTTCCTCAATGCTCAATCTTGCTACAAAATAACTTTCTTCTCTCTAAATTCTAATATCTCCTCTAATATCTAGTCTCTAATTCTAATTCTAATTACAAAATGAAAATGAGTGAGGGTATATATAGCATCCTCAATTACAATGAATGGCCCAGATCAAAAGAAGATCAACGGCTGAGATTCTGACACCTAAACCCTAATTAGGGTTTGTTACAAAAGTTCCCCTTTTATTGAACAATATTAAATGCATAGCCAAATATTTAATTGGCACAAAAATCTAGGAAACATAGACCAATGATAATTAAGGTGCCACGTCATCTACAACAACCTCTCTTCTAGAACCTTATTCCCTTTCCAATGCTCTTTCTTAGCATATGCAATGAATCTGGACACAATTCCTTCAATCTCAGCAATAGGAATCTCGAGAAGATTCCTCATCCGTTCCTCCAAGTGGATAACCTGATCAAAGGCCTTGAGAAGAGTTGCATCCCATCCAGGTTCGAGTTCCTTGATCTTCTCAATCAGGAGCATAGTAGCGAACATTTGATCCCGTTGTTCATCTGTGATGACATTCTCATCTTTGCAAAAGATGACCTTGACTCTTTCTTCCAACTCTTGAAGATCCACATCTGTCTCAACTTCGATCCTCCTGCCAAGGATAGTACATAACACCTCAAACACCTTGTCCTGAATTGGATGGATGACTTCTTCAACTTGATTGCATTTGGTGCTGATGTCTTCGAAAAGAACCTCCTTCATCTGAAGTAGAGTTGACCACTGGAGTAAATTATGAGCTCCTCCATCCATTATTGATCTTCCTTGGTGTTTGCCTGATTACTTGTAGAACAGGAATGATAACATCTCTAGTGTGGGCAAAGGCGGCTACTGTTATCATTAGGTTGTGGATGATCTCAAGGACCTGGATAGCTCGGTGGATTGTCTGCATCATTCTTGTTGAAAATTCAACGGCAACTGTGTGGGATTTGTCAATCCAAGAGCTCATAAGCTGAACCAAGCTCTTGACTCTCTCTGCCTCGCAAACTGATTCAAGGGGAAGTGCTTGCACAGGAGACACTGTTGGATACTGACGTCCCAAGGGCTGATTGAGATGGCTAAAGTAGCCTCTCCAAGCACCGACCTCTCGCTCAAGCTTTCTATTCTTTTCCATTTCTTCCTTAAGCTTGTCTTTAAGTGCCTCAAATGAATCGGTTGCCTCATCCAGTGCCTGCTCAACGGTGAGTGGACCAAGTTCGAATGTTTCTACATCATACTCCTCTGCAAGGATTTCACCTTCATACTTGTCCACTGCTGGTGTAGCTATCTACAACTTCCTGGATCCTGTCTCATCTCTGATCATCTTGGACATCTTGGTGACCTTATTCTTCTCTGTTACTTCCTGAGAATTTCCTACAAGGCTCTCTAAGTCAATCACATTATCTTCATCCTCAATCACAATCACCCTTGTTAGTCTCTCCTTCAACCAATCTGGAATGGCAGATCTTGTCTCTCTAACTTGTATCTCTTTAGGCAATGGTTCTTCTTCTCGGAGAGGAGATGTCACTTCATCATCATTATTGTCTTCATGTAACTCATTGACTTGGGGAGATCGACTTGATGAATGCTGGGGTGCCTTCCCTTTTTCAGGTCTATCATTTTGTACGATTGACCCCATAGACTCATCCACCTCAGGCATCTTCATCTCTTGTCCTTCAACTTGACTTGTCCTTTTCTCATGTCGAGATGATGTACCTGATGAGCGATCTCGATTAGCCTCTTGCTTCTTCTTGGAGGGTTCCCTTTTCTCAGGTCTTTCTTTCCTCTTCGCGCCTCTAGGATGAGAATTGTCTTCACTTGCGCTTGATCCTCCTTCTTCTGGTCTTTCCTCCAAAGTATAAGTCATTGGTATGTTCTGTTCTCTTAACTTTTGATGTTGTACATCCACCCACCTGTGAGTACATGACAGAACTGGAGCCATCAAAGCTCTCAAGTCTGTAATCTCAAGTTCATTCCAATCTATCTTTACTGCTTTGTCTTCCCTGTCATAGGATAACTGGATATGTCTACCACTGTCCTGAGCTTGATCGGCCACTCTGTAAACTTTGCATTTCCTGATGAAATCTAAAGATAATCTGGAATGCATTTTTCTTTTCACTTCTAAATCACTTGAGAGATTCATCCAAAAGTCTTCTACCTGAAATTCGTGCTTGTACTTCCTACCATATGCCTCTTCTAGACACCCATAAGGATCAAAATTTTCCCTTGAGGCAAAAAATGCGAATGAATATGAGGCCAACTCCCTCTCTACATCCTCCAAGGCTAGAGCATTAGGACATACCTCAACTGAATTCCTCAATATGATGGGCACGGGAGCTCCATTTCTATGCCTGTGTCTGAATGTCTTCGCATAGTCTGCCAACTGCCTAGCCACCTCAAGTAGCACTATCTTGTCTGTCAGATACCTCGGCAACATGTAGGGAGGTGAAGGACATCCATGGACTCTGATATATGTAAACTTTTGAAACTGGATGAACCAAGCACCGTACCTCTTTATAAGTTCTTGTGCATCTTGAGATAACCGATTGTGAATCCCACCTTGCAATATCCTGGTGATGTTCATCGTGAAGGTATCATTGACTAACTTGTAGTCACTTCCTGGTGGATGATGCAAATGAACATAAGACTCGCAAACTCTAACTTCCCCAGGTCCTCTCCCAATCACTCCTCTGTGAGGTAGTCCTGCATATTCGAAACTCCTGATCAAGGCATATATGATGTATGAACTCATGTGGAAGGACTTGGTAGCCTTCAGTCTCCTTAACTGCACATCCAAGCAATGGCTAATAATTCTAGCCCAATGAATCGTTCCTTTTCCTTGAACTATCACTTGGATGAAGTAGAACATCCACTTCTCAAAATAGAAGGCCTGAGGAGCCCCTGTAACTCGATTGAGCAAAGTTATCAAATCTCTATACTCCTCCTGGAAGTCGATCCTATGTGGTGTGTTGGGAATCTTGCTCAGGCGAGGATGACTTTTGAGTAACCAACTCTTATTGATGATGTTTAAGCAAGAGTCTGGATCATCTTCATACATGGACCTGGCTCCTTCTAGGCTCTTGTAAATCATATCCTTATGCTCTGGAAGATGGAGAGCTTCACTTATAGCCTCCTCCGAAAGGTAAGCCAAAGTGTTCCCTTCCTTGGACACGATTGATCTTGATTGTGGGTCATAATGGCGAGCACACTCGATCATCAGCTCATGGCACTGGACTGCTGGAGGGAAACCGGCCGCCTTGATGATGCCACTTTCAATTATTCTCTTTGCGACAGGTGATGGCTTTTCAATGTAAGGGACCTCTCGAAACTTCTTCACACTGAAGTTTCCCAAGTTGGTATCTCCAATGTTGCTCCACTTTGACACGATCTTGGTCTCCAATTCTTCATTCCTCTGATCTTCCTTCATGAGAGTTGGACGACTAGTGGATGCTCCTGCCTTTGGGGTCGCCATCTTGACACCTACACAACATTTCATAATGAGTAATATATTTTACAACGTAGAAATATAGAGTAGAAAGGAAGATTCAAGATTTAAATTAGGAAACTTCATAATAAATCTTGAGTTATCATTTCCTAATTAACTACGCAATTTTCAAAACTTGAAGTTCAAAATTCAAAATTTCAACATCGGGACTAGGATGATCTCGCCATACCTCCACTTGAGAATTAATTCTAAAAAAATGAAGCAAAATAAGGTGAATTTTGGCTAGGCAAAATGTAGATTGAAGTCCTTCCTTTAGCAAAATGCGCCTCCTTTAGTCTTCACAAGCATCAACTCCACCACCTTTAGTCTTCAACACTTGAGGAAAATTCGCTCCAAATAGGCCAGCTTTCGCACTTCTTCTTTGCTTCTCCAAATCACACTTGAAACAATGAATGAATGATTTGAATAATGAAAACATGCCCCAAACATATAGAGCGCTCACCATTTCACCTCCCCATAGGCCAAATTGATGAAAATAGGCCAAAATAAATAAATAAAATTAAAAAAGAAAAGGCCAACTTAATAAAATAATAAAAATGATACCTCAAGCGCTCCCTTTTTTAAATTTTAATTTAATAAAAATTAATTTTAAATGCCTTAATAATAATAAAAAAATCGATCTTCCAAGGCTTAAAATTAATTATTAAATGCTATGCACTTTTATTAAATGCCAATTTAATTAATTCTTTTTTCAAACATTTCGAAGTTGATGATTTTGGCATTTCATGCGATTTGGAGGATGTTAACGTTGGGACATTGCAAAATAAAGAATGCACATGTTAAGCGCTCTGGTCCCTTGGTGAGGGATGGGAACACTTTTGAAAAAGTGGCACGGTCCTTCAGTGAGGGACGGGAGCACTTTTTCATTTTTAGGCTAGGATTCTCAATTTTGAAGTCAAACCTTTGTTCACCACGCCTTAGAAGACTCTTCCCATCTCATACAACGTTGCCTTAGCATAATCTCGAAGGGAATTTGTTGTTTTCAAAAAAAGTGGGACGGTCCTTCAGTGAGGGACGGGAGCACTTTTTCATTTTTAAGCCAATTCGTCCTTTGCTAGTCTTCCAAATTATCTTCAATGAATGAATCTTGCCCTCTTTCATTCATTTCAATCACGCAACTTGCCTTGCCTTTGCAAGAAATTTGTATTTTTAGAAAAGTGGGATGGTCCTTCAGTGAGGGACGGGAGCACTTTTGGAAAAGTGGGACGGTCCTTAAGTGAGGGACGGGAGCACTTTTGACATCTCGGCGTACCCTTTTGTTCTTTAAATCTCTCAATTGCATCCAAGGCATAAAACATCCTTCGTCCTTCCCATCCAAGTCAAGTTTTGCCATAAAATATCAAACAAATAGGAGAAACTTGAAAAAGTGGCACGGTCCTTCAGTGAGGGACGGGAGCACTTTTTGTCATTTGGGTTGATTTACTCCTTTGTAGACTGCTTAAATTATATTCAATGGACAAAACATGCTTCCCTTAACCTCTTCAAATCATAAAATCACCTTAACCTTGCAAAGATAGTGCAAATTTGAAAAAAGTGGCACGGTCCTTCAGTGAGGGACGGGAGCACTTTTTGCGTTCTAAGCCAAATTGTCTCACTTTTCACCTCAAAATTTCTTTGCTAGGGAAGATTTCATCTTACTTCATGCTATGAATAGAAGTTAATTTCCAATAAAGGTCTAAAATTGCACATATAAAGAAAACTGCTCTGGTCCTTCAGTGAAGGACGGGAGCACTTTTGACCTTCTAGGCCAAAACTCCATCATTTCTCTGTTTTCAATCAAGTCTGGATGCTTTATCATGTTCATTTCGTCCTTCACCATATCTTTGATGTCTCAATTTAACCAAACAAGGCCAGGAATGGCTCAAATAAGTCTTTTCGCCCTGGTCCCTTAGTGGGCGACGGGAGCACTTTGCCTTGGTCCCTTGGAGAGGGACGGGACCACTTTTTCCTTCAACCTTCAAAATTCACCATTTTTGTGCCTTCAAAATCTTCAAAAGTATCAAGTCGTGTCCAATTATCATTCCGGAAGACCCTGCACAAAACAAAATAGAAAAGTCAGTGACAAATATGCATAAAATAACATTTGTGCTCTGGTCCCTTGGTGAGGGACAGGAGCACTTTCGTCCTTTCTGGCTAAAATATTCAAAATTTAGGTCTCCAATCATTTCACAAGGCAGAGTTAGGCCATCTTCAAGGCCAGGAATCAGTTAGCAAGCTCTCACAAAACAAGAAATTGCACTTAGAATGAAATTCGCCCTAGGCCTCCAGTGAAGGACAGGAGCACTTTCTCTGTTTCAGGCATCATCTTGCCCCCAAAATTTGATCAAAATTTACCTAGGCAAGAATATACAATTTCATCTTCAAAATGCTAACACTTAGACAAAATTTGAATTTTACCCCAAAAAAATTCCCGAATCTAGACCTAACCTAAGACATATCTGACTTCCCAACAAAGTTATCTTACTTCAATAATCAACCCTTGGAAGGACGCTTAATAACTTTCAAAATTTGTATGGACTCAGCTTAAAAAATATCCAAAAGAAACCCCTAAGGCTTAGCCCTAGCCCAGACAACTCACTCACTCACTCAAAACCCTAAAAGCAGAGAGAAGAACAAACAAAACAAAAGCAAAAAGAGGGGGTCCCCATTTTAATGGGGCGATGTGTGAAATGGTCACAACACACCGGTAACTAGAGAAGTACACAAACCATTGCTTAAAGAAATGCAAACACAAACAGACCTACCAGAGGTCACAACAAGCTTGGTTACTTCTTCCACCGGCGGGATTCAGAATGTTGGTTCCTTCTCAGCAAGCCACAAACCAACAAATGTAACTGAAGTACTTTTGGATTCAATCAAAAGGATAACAGATTGTAGTTCACAGGCTTACAAAGCTATAGATGACACAATCCCAATCTTGAAGGTAATTGCTCCTAACTGTAATATAGACAATAAAGATTCTTTATGACAACTTGATACTTTGTGTAAATATATCACATAGAACATTGAGAAAATAAAGGAAGAGACATTGAAGGACAAAGTAGAAATTGAAAAGCAAAAATTCTTTGAAGATCAAATAAAGAAGTGTACTAGGGATTTTGACACACTTCTACCGGAACTGTGTAACTTATTGAAAGAGTACAAAACTCTGTACAAAGACACCTGTAAGACAAACTTTTTGACTGTAGACATAGATAAGAAAATAAGCAAGGTACAGGATGAAATCAATAAACTTGCTGATAATTTTGTTAACTCAGCTGATACATTATTAGTTTTTGAGCAAAAGATAACAAATTTTGAGGAAGAATTACTTAAATTAGAAAGAGAAAAGGAGAGAATAGTGAATAAGGCAAAGCACCTGAGATTAAAACTAAGTCAAAGATTGGACTATCTAGCATCATTACGGAAGGAAATATCTAAGGCACTGATACAGGGACAGAAAACACTGGCAGAGCATTTGCAGCACCTCACCGGTACAGCTAAAAGAACAGAGACAGCAATAAGAGACAGTAAAAAGTTTATGGAGAGTATAAACTTGATTTTGGCGGATCTATTTCAAATTGTAACTACCCAGTTACAAGGTTAAAACTACAAACTCTACTGACATCTTGACAACCTTTGTCATTGATGCCAAAGGGGGAGTAGTGGTATGAGAAAATTCAAATATCACAGGAATCATATGCTCAGGGGGAGCACACATTTTTGGTAACATTTTTTTCACATTTTTTGATACACTTTTGAAATTTCTCATGAGTGTTGCCATCAATGCCAAAGGGGGAGATTGTTGGCATATGCACACTCCAATGAGACATTGTATGTGATTGAAGGTTTTGTCATTGATGGCAACCTTACAATCCTATGGCACCGGCAAGGCATTACACCGGCATCAACAGATCACACTCTACACCGGCACAGAGAAAGGAAGCATACCGGCACAAAGGCCGACAGGATTTTTGTTGTATTACATTTTGTTTATTATTGTAAAAACCTTGTAAGCCAACTTGGCAAGTTGTAAAATGACTCATATATAAAGAGATCATTGTAGACACTTTGTAAGTAAGTGATGTAAGCGAAAAAGGAAGACATTAGGCAGACCTACTATGCGAAATATAGGTTAAAGGTTTTATGTAAAGAACAGAGCAGAAACCGGTACTGGATCAGGCATTATAGATGCCATTGTAAAGAAGTACAAGATATTGGATTTGTATAATCCACATTGTAAGTCAGTGAGACTTCCCATTGAGCAATGAACTCTAGGCAGTTGGCCTTCCTGCATGTGCAGGCCCCCTTTTGTAAGTAATATTCTCTTATTGGCTAGTAAGTGGATATTGTGGGTCACAAATCCCACCGAGGTTTTTCCCACACCGGGTTTCCTCGTTAAATCCTTGTGTTATGGTGTGCTTTTCATGTGGATGTTTTTAATTTTGTTTATTTCATTATTTCTTGCATACCGGTACACTGTTATAATATGTTCTGCATGTTTTAAGTTGAGAAATTCTAATTACCGGTTAGATACTGATTCACCCCCCCCCCCCTCTCAGTATCTGTGAGTTTCCTAACAAAGTAAAAGACCAATTACAAACTATTGGAAATGAGGTAGATGATCAAGAAATCTCTCTCATTGGCCTAAGAGGATTACCAATTTCATGGGAATCCTAAATTCAATCTATTAGCAGAACACCTCCCTTACCCAAATTTGAATAACTTAAGAATGAGTGCATTCAAGAGGAATCTCGACTAATCTCAAGAGAATTAGGGCCAAATAAAGAAGGAGAAATCCAAGCACTCAATACAAATACCTTCAACAAAAAGAAAAAGTTCTCCAAACGGAAGAGAGGAAATAAAAACCATCAGAAAAGAGATATAACAAAAATTCAGTGTTACAAATGTGACAAGTATGGGCACACTCACAGGAATTGTCCAGAAAGGAAGAAAACACAAGCTACTCTAGCCGAAGTCAAAGGAGAAAACTCACTTTTCTTCTTAGCCCTATCAAGCGAAATAAATACAAATAAAAACACTTGGATCATAGACAGTGGAGCATCAAGACATATAACTAGATTCAGAAATCAGTTTGAAACACTTAACGGGCATTCAAGTGAAGAGGTCACTATTGGAGATAACTCCACATATCCTGTGAAAGGAATTGGGACCTGTACTATCAAACTAAGAAATGGAGTATCTCTACAATTAAAAGATGTTTTGTTTGTACCTGGAATAAAAAGAAATCTAGTCTCAATCTCAGGCCTAGCTGATCAAGGATATCGGGTTACCTTCAATGAAGATAAAATTCTACTCTGGCCTAAAAACACAAATATCAAAAATGCCATAACAGTAGGTTCAAGAGATGGTAGCCTGTACAAACTATGCAGTGATCAAAAGGAAGCACTAAATCTTGAAGTTTGAAATAATAATGAATTATGGCACAAAAGATTAGGACACCTAAGATATAGTGCTCTATCCAACATAAAGAAGATTACTTCAGGACTACCCCAACTAAAATCTGAACACACAGGCATTTGCAAAGGATGTGCCTTGGGAAAGAATGTGAAAGTTTCTTTTCCCTCAAGCGAGCACAAATCAAAAGTTATTTTAGAATTAATTCACTCAAAACCTATGCGGTCCCATGTCAACACCATCCCTAACTGGACCTTTATACTACATAATCTTTGTTGACGACTACTTTCGAAAAACATGGATATATTTTCTAAAGTGCAAAGACTCAAATGAAGTACTATCTAAGTTCAAAGAATTCAAGGCACTAGTAGAAAACCAGTCAGGGAAGAAAATTAAGGTGTTAAGATCCGACAATGGAGGAGAATATACATCTGACAACTTCAAAGACTTTTGTAATTCTGTTGGGATTAAGAGGGAGTATACTGTACCATATAATCCACAACAGAATGGAGTAGCAGAAAGAAAGAACAGAACCATAATTGAAGCAGCAAAAGCCATGATGCATGACCAAAATTTACACACTTCATTCTGGGCAGAAGCTTCAAATACAGCAGTCTACATTCAAAACAGATGTCCGCACTCAATTCTAGAAAACATAACTCCAGAAGAAGCTTTTACAGGGAACAAACCAGACTTAAGTCATTTAAGGATATTTGGTTGTCCAGTATATATACATGTTCCTAAAGAAAAGATGACGAAACTAGAACCATCCGGAAAAAGAGGTATCTTCATTGGCTATAGTGAAAATACTAAAGGATATCGCATTTACATTCCAGGGAAAAAATCTGTTGAGATAAGTAGAGATGTAAAGTTTGAAGAAAACACTACACTCAAAGAACCTAAGGATGATAACATTACTGAATAAGAAGAAGATCACATAACTGAGATTGAGAGGGAGAATATCATAGAAAATTCCGAACCTTTAGTCACTGAGAGGGATGACATCATAAGAGCTTCTGAACCTCTAGTTGATGAAAATATTGAAACACTCAATAACAAGAAAAGACCTCTATGGGCAAGGAAAATGATTGAAGAGAATAACGTAGAACCAAATGAAATTTCCAAAGAAAATAAGAGAACGAGAACTCTAAAATGTTATGTTGCACTTCTAACCGAACTTACAAATTCTGAACCAACAAATGTTAGAGAAGCTCTATCAAAATAGGCTTGGAAAGATGCTATGGTTGAAGAATATCAATCCATACTAAAGAATGATGGGATATAGTGCCTAGACCAAAAGACAAATCAGTTGTCTCATCCAAGAGGTTATTCAAGATCAAATATGCATATGATGGCAGCATTGAAAAACATAAAGCTCGCTTTGTGGCCAGGGGTTTCTCTCAGAAAGCAGGAATTGATTATGAAGAGACATTTGCCCCAGTTGCCCGGTATACGTCAGTAAGAACAATCATTGCAATTGCAGCATCCAAAGGATGGAAAATTCACCAAATGGACGTAAAGACTGCCTTCCTAAATGGTTCAATTGAAGAAGAAGTATATATAGAACAACCAAAAGGATTCACCATACGTGATAAAAATTGCTATGTTTGTAAACTGAAGAAAGCTCTCTATAGGCTAAAACAAGCATCTAGGGCCAAGTATGCAAGGATAGACAACTATCTCTCCAAACTAGGGTACTCCAAGAACCTA